>NC_083567.1:24541853-25791853 GCF_019925205.1 Metopolophium dirhodum
AAATTGATTGTCACTGTCATTTTTGATATAACATTAAATTAATATGCACATAGTGTGGTGACATTTTTCAAACACTATTATATTGTAATCTAACATTTAATCCACCCTGCAGCATCAATAACCCGATAAGGGCGCATTCACTGTCATAATTGTGACTACTATAATACGTATAGTTATTACTAAAATACTATATAGTTAAAGTCAATACTAATTGATGACCTATTGGCCATTACCCAGCACCCACAACCCGTTAAGAAACTCAGAGGCGGTCGTTTACCTCTTAGGTTGAACTAATACTATAAACATTATATGTTATGCTATACATGACGTACTTAATATAGGTTAGGTTAATTAGGTAGGCTTGTAAAATCACTATTTTAGCATTTGTCAAGATTTGTGAAATTATATATTGATAAGTTTAAATTGTTCGTAACTGACTGTCGTATATATACCATTATAGGTATATTATAATAAATAAAACTCCTTGTAAAGTTCAAACACCATTTTTAATTGGCGTTCTCGTTTTTTTTTCTCGTCTGATCAAATTATACATAATAATATGTATATATATCTACTTTAATACAATTTAATTTTTACTCGTCATCGTGTTAAATTAGTTAATCATCATTTCCGATGATACATTTATATGATGGACACGTATTTTAATTTTAATATATTTAATGTGATTTGATTACCTAGAACGATTGTAAAATAGTGGGCTGAATACAAATCATGCTTTTTACAAAGTTGTTTTTTCCAGGAAAAAAAAATTAATAATTCAATATTACGGTTTTCATCGAATCAATTTTATTATACTCTAATATAATATACATTAATGCAATCTGTATTCAAGTTTAGAGTACCTTTAATTTATTTGGTGAAGATTTTACGTAAATTTACAGGAAGGTGCGTATACAAATTACAGCCAAACAGAATTTTATTTTCTACATAATCATACATTACCGGACGTCGCCCAAGTTAAAATGAATCTATTTTTTTATCGTTTTCTATTTTGCTGCAGTTAAAATATATTATACAGACATAATTACAATGACTAAATTTATGAATTTCTACTTCTTAATTCTGGACATATTTTTTATATAAACAGAACAAAATGGACACAGATTCAACGAATGCTTAAAAGCTGACGAAAATCCAATATCGCTGAGATTGTTATTCGTCTTTATGTGTTATATCGCATTTATATATCAAAATTATGTCCAGAATTTAAAAAGCAAATAATGATTGCAAATCATAAAAGTAATCATTGTAATTCTATTGTGTTCTTAAGTATTTATTTAGATTTAAAATTTTTTTTTATATATATTTGTATAAATGTATATCATCTAATATGTATATTAATGTATGTTATATCTACTAATTATAGTATTATTATAGTAGTTATATTATCTGTAAGAATTTAAATAGACAAAATATATTAAATATTCCTGGGGCCAAAAATAATTTCATGCGAAAGCCACCCTAAAGCAACCACTATATTATATGGATTGAAAAAATAAGCTATAAACACCTTCCGAGTTTAAGGAATCTATTGATATAACTTTCATTGAAAAAGGTCCAGTAGTTTTTTTAGTCGAAAATGACAAAGAAACATTCATTTTTATAAAAAGGATGATTCATCAATCATGCTAAGCCCCTTGTTAACATTTAATAATCAAATTATTCAAATTTTGATTTTTAAAATTTTTAAATATGCTCAAAAATTATTTTTTCAAATTCTTGAATTTTGTTGTACTACTTAAGGAATAAGGAGTGTTCTGTTTTTTAAAAAAGAACCCCAATTTTTTACTGTAAATTATTCAGTGGATAATTTTTTGGAAATTTTTTATGTACTTAATTCAAAATTCGAACGATTAATTTATTGGTTGATTAAATGTTTGTACTTTGTAATAAGGATAAAAGTCTTTAAAAATAGTTTCACAAAAATATAAAATAGATGTAGTATTGGGTTTAGTATTGATTATATTTGGGCCATATTACAAATTATTAATGTCGATAGGTTAATATTAATCAGTAATCACTACAATTTTCAAATCACCATAGCCCCCATATTACAAACCCGTTATCATGGACCTACCTATTATCCTAAGTACGTGTTTGTGCACAAAGTTAAATAACGTATAAATTACTCGTACGAATTATTTTTATTTTGATACGTCAACATTTTCAGAAAAATTATCTACTAAATAATTAATAAGATTGTCATTTGAAAAAAAGAAGTTCGCATACTTACAGGACACTCCTTAAGTAGTGCAAAAATTCTCAAGAATTGGAAAATATGGTTTTTAAGCATTTTTAATAATTCCAAAAATCAGATTTTGAATAACTGGATTATTGAAGAAAAAGGGCGTAAGTTTAGTGGATCACCCTTCAGTATGGTTAAATTATTATTTGAGGTAGGTACCTACCATTAGATTAATGCATATTTCGTGTATCATTTAAAATGCATAACAATTTTTATTTCATTGGTAATCTCATAAAATATTCTCGTTTTAGTATTATAATATTATTACTATAGCTCAACAATATTTTGTCTGGTTTTATTCATATATTTATAAGATTTTGCGAAACCTCGACGTAGGTAACACAGCTCGTATGTTATACGAAAATAAAATATAATATAATGCAGTGTGCCAGTGTCTGGAGAAACTTTTAAATTTAGTACAATATAATATATAAGTATGAGCGATTATAATTATTATAGTGCATAATATTAATATATTATTATTTTAAGCTGTTGTTTATGTAAATATATCTAACAACATAATCGTTATTATTTTTGGCTACCGGTTTTTTGAACTCTTCAATGGGTTTACGACGACGACGTTGTCCGTATCATAATAATAATGATAATAATAATAAAAAGAAAAGAAAAAAAAAAAAGAATTAAATTACATTCGTGAATAATTTTTCATGTTACCTTAGGGTACCTGAATTTCTAATGAAGTAGACATGGTGCAGTGGTGGAGGTCAGGTATATAAATAATACGTTGCGAGAGATACGATATTCGAAACAATTAGTTTAAATATATTATGTATATTATGAGGTCGAAAACACGTTTGAAAAAAAATTCTTTTTGCACGGCTGCAGCAGTAGCGTTCTGCAAGGGAGTTCACGTCTTGTTGTAACGCGCAATGGCGGCGTCCCATAAAATTCGATAAGACATCGTTTTATTTAATATAATTTTCGTCCGTCGTATTAATATTATAATAGGTATGTATTTATTATACAGCGTACCGTCAGCGGTTGCCGAGAGTATAAAATAATAATATTATCGCTGCGGGCACACCACTGCGGTTATATATTATAATAGGTATAGAGTTTACAGGACGTATACACGGACTATTGCCCCGCTTTCCCGCTCCAATTATTTATAAAAACAAGGAGGCGATCGAAGAAAATCGTATCGGAAAAATTGGCCATGTAAAAAAACAGCTAGGACGAACGCCGAAAAACGGACGGAGACCGGATGAAAAAGACCGTACACGTTTACAACATGTTTACTTATATATATAATATAGTTAGGTATATGTACCAGCTCGGTCCACTTTTACCAAGACGTGTCTGCGGTCGGTGTGTATAATATATTATTATTATTGTACTTCAGCCGTCTTAAACACGCATATACGTACGCGTATTGCGTACAAATCGGTGCGGATATAGTTCCGAATTCTCGAGTGCCTCAGCTGAGAACGATGATATAGTAATAACATATTATGTAAAGCACGTTGTACGCAGTGTGTTACCACGCTGTAACCGCACGCGGTACTCATCGTTTTACCATCGAACGGTCATTCGCGAATGCAAATTCATATTCGAGATGTAGTTCGCGATCTATACAGTCTCGTGTCTTAATAATATTACAATATATTATGATTTTGAAACGCCGCAAATTTTCATAACGTCATCGCATATATAGGTTAGGTAATATCGACGTTCTGCACGTGTGGGTCTACCTTCGGCATAAATGTATCTTATATTTTATGATTTAAAAGCGATATGGGACGCGAATATTCGATTCGGTCGGTCGCACATGCGACGGCTGAGGAGACCATTTTTCATGAAAATCGACCTTTTTTGCCGGCCCGGTCGATACGGGATAAATTATTCTCTATACGCGCGCTGATTGTTTGAGTACACGTCTGTTGACCTATATGAATATAGTCGGTTCGAAACAACGTTGTTTTATTTCGTGTTTATTTCCTCCATCCAACGGTACTCGTCGTGACATTTCTGCACCGGCTTTCAGGCAGTGAGGAAAACATTTTAAGGGGGGGGGGAGGGGGATTAATAAATAACGATAGTTATTCAGAATGATTCCTGCGAGAACCTTCAAAGCTCAACAACTTACCATTTCCGTATGATGTTCTGCAGAATGAAGAGTATGATTATACATTTAAAACCGTGTTCAGTTCTATAACCCATCACGCAGCGCAGTATCAGATCCAGACATTTTGTACGTCTTATGTGATCTTACCCTAAAAAATGACATTATCTTATAAGACCTAGATTATATTATATATAACGATAGCCCTATGTTACAAAACTATTAACGCTAAATAAAACCACACCAGAGTCCGTCAAGACCAATAAAGGATACACCACGCAAAGCAGAAAGACATTAATCAACACGATAATGACTAAGGCCCACGTTGAAGTTCAGCAGCAACGATAGGTATATGTTATCTACATATTATTATAGACACACATCATTTTTTAGTGCATATATTATACTTTTTTAATAATAATAAAATAATAATTTATGCATAAGAAAAAAATCCTTGAAAGTCGTTCTACTGTAAAGTAGGCTGATTTTTTTTTAACATACCTTATATTATATAACTCACGTTTTAACTAGTTAAGTATGAATTTATAAAAAATGGTAAAATATAAAATGTAGGGTTCATTTGTTTCTATAATTTTCAGTAAGTACAATATAACAAAAAAAAAAATATATTTTTCTTAAAATATTATTTTGATATTTTCTTTTAGTGGATTCTTATGTCTAATATTTTTTTTAATTTAATATTCCCCAGCAGTTTTTCTCAGAATTCAAACAATTTTTTATTTAATAATATTTGATTTATTATAATTAAGTATTTAAATATATAGGTATTGTCATATCACACGGGAGTATAATAATGTTAATATATTTTACTTAAGCCGTGATTCTGTATGGAATAATTAATAATGTTTTGGATTAGTGTAATGTTATGTGCTACATTAGTTCTTGCTTATCGTTATCACTTAATAGTTATTAGTAACTTAGAAAATTACATCTTGTCACTATAGACAAAGAAATATTACAATAGAGTATATTATAATAATATAGGTATTAGGTACTAATAATATTAGCACATATATTCGTATAGCCAATATTTAATACCTTTAATTTGCCTACCTAAGACGCCGCGTGATAATCATACGCGTAACTATATAGAATAATAATTGTCTCCACAGCCTTCAGGGGAGTTCGGATTATGGGAAATTAGCCATTATCGTAAAAATGACGTGACAACAAGTCATTTTGGTAGTGTATATACGTCTTGCGTTTAGTGACCAGTCGTTCCTTTTAAAATCTCTAACGGGAAAACAAGTGTAACAAAAGTGTAACAGCAGTGTCAAAAAAAAAAATGTGATACATAATAGTATTTTTTATTTTGTCGAAACACATCACGAATGTGTTATTATTATTACACTTCCGACGAACGGCAGACAAATTGGGGGCCCCAAAACGGTAGTGCCGGAATCAAAAGCGTGACATTGTCCATAATTTTTTCACTTTTTGCAATAAATCAGTCCTCCTCGAGGTGTGTTGGGAAAAATTTAATATTTTTCAGCGTCCTACCTACACTGGTTTTTTTTTTTTTTACAAATTATACTTTTTAATTTTTATTCCATGTAGGTATAATATTATGTGGGGCTGAAGGCTTCGTCGTTCCGAGTGTCGAAGCTTTTACGGTAAATTTTCAGGCTCTCTCGTTATATTTAATAATATCGCGCGGATACTTGGTTCGTCTGTATATCCGTTCGCCCAAACTAACTGAAATTATAATTGTAAATTTTGCCGCTATTTCACTCATACAGTTTACTGCTGCAGGTACCAGTTACCATTTGATATGCACTTACTACAGTATTCAATTATGCGGTGGTTTAATTAACCGACCACAAAATACAGCGTGTACACATAGGTGCATAATTTATTACAATAATAATATTATTATATTGTACGGCGGCGAGGAAAAAAATTAAAACTTTTGTACAACATTCATTTTTTTCGCTGGATCTACGCATTAATCAAACGCTGCGCAATCGCATGTTTCTGGTAATATATTTTGAAAACAAAAAAATTAAACCATTTGATGTTATCTCCGTAAACATTATTATAATTAAACTTTGAGACGTTTTTATGATGGGTGGTTAAAATTAAACTATACAAAACGAAATTCTTCGCGAGTTGGTGTGTGGTAGTCCATTATACCGGTCGGTTACTGGCTGGTTCGTGTGTATACTTAAGTTATGTTTTAGCTTTGAAAACGATTCTCAGTTAATTCCAAGAAATAAGATTTTCGTAGTTTTTGTTTTTTACAAAAAAGATGTACTTATCTAACCAATAATTTTCCAATACTATTAACGTGATCATGTATGTAACGTAAAATTTTCAGTTAGTAATACAATTTAGGGTTAACTTATTGCAAGGAATAATTGACAAACAAAAATGGTTAATAAACGATGATTGTATCAATAATTTAAAATTCATACATTCCAATAAATATATTATATTCGTGTTGTTTTCAATTTATCTTTAATGATCAGTATAACGTGATTTATAAATTTAATTATATTTCGTCATTAATAAAAATAAAGCTAAATAAAATGTACCATTATAATGGACATTGGACCACGATCGAATTTTTAATCATGTAGGTGGTATTTCACGAATTAGTTTTCTCATAGTTAAGTTTTAATTATTTTAATATCAATAAAATTTTATCTCAATTCTATGGTATTGACGAATTCAATCTTCTTATTTTTTTTCTATGCCCTTGGCTCCCAACTATATATTATATCGTAGGGTCGGTAACCCTTGTCTTTTGTTAGGCTCCGTCTTCCTACATCGACCTTACTCACATCAGCTTTACTCGTGTCATTTTCCATTCTATATATCCATTTCTTCTTTAATCATTCCCTATCTCCCTCTTTTTTTCTACATTCATTTGCACAACCTCTCTCTCACTGCATCCCGAGTCACTTCTTCTTATGTAACATGACAAACAATTTAAACCTATTCTCCCTAATTTTGTCTACAATTATGGTGCCGCTCCAATACTACCCCTAATAAATACATATCTCATTCTATCCTCCCTAGTCACTCCACACGCAGACACCTTAGCATTCTCATCTCCGCTACACCAATATGTTTTGTTTTGTTGTCCACTGCTCAACATTTCGATCAATACATCATGATGACTGGCCTCAACATGAATGTATATATTTTATTGAATGTTATCATATATATGTGATATTTATAAACTTTAATTTATGGTTAATCACAAAGCCGTTTGGTTCGATACCGAATGTAAGTATAATACGCATACCACAAGGTATATTTTAATTTATTTTCCGAGTTATATAATATCAGACTATCTTAATGGTAGATCTTGCAATGAAAACTGTTTCTAATAAACGTGGCTTTTGGTTTTTTTTCAGAAATTCACCTCAGTTCAATATTATAGGTATTACACAAAAAATATAACTTAGTCTTCTACGACAAAATGGTTAACTGCAGTAACGGACGCAGTATATTAAAAATACATGTATATGATTATAGCCATGGATGAAACTAGCTTACTGTACTGGGTTGAGGATAATAAGCGGTTAAACTTCTGCCTTAAAGTATATCCACCTATAATTTTACTGTACGTTTATTATTTTATAAAGGTTTTATTTTTCAAAATTATTGAAACGCAGGTGGTGGTGTGTTATGTAATTTTAGTTTTTTAAACGATTATCAGACAGACAGTACAATCATAATTGATAGTCAACTCAAATTAATTCTATGTTTTGTGTTTATAGCGTTTATATATTATTATAAAGTTTCAACGTATCTAATAATCCCATAAACTATAGTATAGGTACATAAAATATTGCACACTTTTATTTTATAAAACATTTTTTTTCCAATACGAAATATCTAACTTTTGCGTAATACATTTCCGGCACGTTCGACTTTTTTTCTGTTTCTTTATAACTTTCTCGAAAACTATTGGGAATTTCGCAATATTGTCACACCCAAGTGCCATCTGTGTCCGATTTTCAATCGATAGTGAGGATATGTGAAACTTTTGGAATCTACGTATAGTACTCATAGAGTAGGTATCTTCAAAAAAAAAAAAATTTTAGAAAAGTCAGTATTTTTGTATATGACAGCTATTACGTATTACACAGTTATTAACTATAATCATATTAAACTATTTTACGGTTAATCCGGTATTAAGAATTCGTAATTAGATATTCGTACAGCCTTAGTTTATAATGAATTTGTACCTTCGTCGACTATGATAAAATATGATTTTACATTTCACACCATATAATTTATTTATTTATATAACCGTGATTCATCATTATCAGCTGTTTGTATTGATTTATATCAGTGGATTCTAGATCATTAAATAATTAAGTACACATACAATTATTGTATATGGCCGTGTGTACCGTAATACGAAGGCATCTGCTCCACATAAAAATTGTTACTGTTTCATGAAACAATAATTTTTTTGAATTTTGTCACAATATTGTAATATCGATAATATCAATAATAATATAATATTATGCGTCGTATACGACGATAACATCAGACGTATTCGAATAAACACCTAATTAATAAATATTACATAGGCACTTTAGTCGATGTTCTATTGTGATCACGTCACACAATTACCATTCAAGAACGTATTTTCTGTCCCATCTTATATAACTGCATTGATTAACCTGGTTGTAAACTTATTGTTTTTTTTTGTTATCGATACTTACAAACTAAGGGCATATTACAGTAATAGTTATTTATTCCATAAATATTTTCAAACCTAGTTTTGAATAAAGTATTCACGTTTTGCATCACTAATTGACTCACCACCGTTTACAAATGTATAAGATCTGTTTTTTGATGAAACTTAGTTTTGAATTTTAATAATATTTCGTATTGTTGCTTAATTTAATTTATACATAATAATATATTAAATGTTTAATACAACAATTATTTTGTAAAAATTCTAATTCTAATATAATAGTTAAATTAAATTATGAATACATTTTTCAAAACCTCGTTATTGGAATTAATTTACAATTAAGGACTGCATGGGCGTCCATATTCAAAAACCCAAGGTGGACATTGTATTGTATAATTATATTTACTTTTATGTTAAACAGTCATAGGTAAAACTATCTATCTAAAATCTAAATATTATTATATCATAGCATTCATCATTCATTGTTGGTATTTGTTGCTATATCTATATAATTATAATTTATAATTTATGTAATAACTATAAAAAAGTATAATATTATTAATATAATTTAAAAAATATATTGAACGAGAAGACCTTTTTTTTTACTAATCGTTTTAATGTGCTTAAAAATACATGCTATTTTTATACACGCTCGTATATTTTACAAGCACTTCGTGAGTATAATATATTATATTATATCGATTAAATTCTGTATTTATAAATTATAACCACATTTTACCACCGGCAATGAAAAAAAATTCAAGTAAATTCAATTTTTTATTTATTTATTTTAGTTTAATATCATGCGAGTTCAGAGAATGCCATTTAGGAGGGAGTAGGCTATGCGTAACTTTCGAGAGTGCATAGCCACTCCACTACTCCAGCTTCCTTAGTTGAGCTTATAATATTAGATCATATCATTATCATATTAGTTATCTGCAGATATTAGTTAGAACTAATAAATTATTAGGTAGGTATAACATTAATATCGTATACATACACAACCATGTATTATTATACATCTGGCTGTTATTGAATAAACAACTTTTCCGTATTAAATGCCAAAAACGAAATAATAATATATAAAACAATGCCATAATGTTATAAATAATAATAATATCTTGGACCATAGTAACGATATTTGTTTATTTATATTTAAGTTTGTAAAATTAATTATTTATACTGACCAATCGAACCAATACCGGACGTACTTTGAGAGAAACGCTGGTTGAGTTAGATAGAATCATCGGGGAATGTCCGTTCCGTGGAACTGCAGGAGTGGCGCCCACATACAATAACGAGACATACTGCACCGAGGACAAAGAGACGACTACCGGCGGACTGTCGGCCGGGACGCCACGGGGCCGATCCCGAGTGGACGCGGTCGGCCTTCTCTGCAGCGGTGACCGGGCCACGTTCTCGTTGGGCTGCGAAGACGGCTTAGGATTGGTGTACTACAACGCGTAATATGTGACCGAACGGCCGGCGGCGGAGGAGGAGGATGCGAGCTCGACGGCGGAGATGATTAAAAAAAAACTATGGCGTGCAGCGGCGGCACTTGCAGCAGCTGCAGAAGAGGATCGGGATTACCGAGGACGAGTTTGGAGATCAGCCGCCGCCGGAGGACCACCGAAGGCGTCATGGAAATGTTGCCCGCTTCCGGGAAACCGGCCCGCCCGTGAGCGATGGCGGTGTTCGTTCTGCTGTGGTCGGGCGGGCAAGCGGCCGGGCGAACGGGACTAGAAAGCCAGGCTGCAGATGTCGAGGTGCGCGTGCCAGAGTTGCAGGTGTCGGGACCGGGAGATGGTGACAGCAGAGTCGAAGTTGAGGAGGAACAAACTGAGTGACGGTGAAACTGAACGGGGTAAGAAGCGACGTGGCAGTTCCGAGAGAAGTGCGAAAACAAACCACTACATAACATATAATATTATACATCACATCAAATGCCAAATCAAATATTACACTACCAATTACCGAACAGAATGACAACATATATTATAACGTAAGTTAATAAGCATACATTTTTTATGAAATAAGAGTGTTACGACTTATTATATATACCTACCTGCATGTTATAACAATATGTCGACAAATCGTGAAAAAAGTCAAAATTGTTAATAATTATACGTAAAATTACTATTTCAGCATACCTACGATTAACCGGAGAGCTTCCAAATTATATGCTCGCCGGAATTCTTGAAGCCATGTCTCGCGCTCTCGGAACTGCCATCATCGTCGAACTTCTTACCATACCATCAGTTTCACAGTCACCTCTAAATGTTCCCCTCCTCCTCCTTATGTCACTGTCTCCGGGTCCGGCACGCACGGCCCGCACCTCGATCTGCAGCTTTCTAGTCCAAACCGCCCGGCCGACCGCCGGCCTGACCTCAGAGCGAACACTCGGGCCGGTTGCGGGCAGCATTTCCGTAATGGTGGTCCTCCGGCAAAGGCTGATTTCCAGACTCGTCATCTGCTTGCCACTTCCCGATCCCGTGAAGGCTGCTGTCACCGCTGCTTGCCATAGTAATCACCGTCGAGCATCCTCCTCTCGCTCCGTCCAGAGTACTGCCGGCTTGAGTCGGTCACTTGTTGTAGTGCACCTCGCGTCGTCGTCGCAGCCCGACGAGAACCCCCGAGAGGGTGGCCCGATGGCCGCCCGGCGTCCTGGTCCGACAGTCCGCCGAAAAATGTCCTCTCATCGTCCTTAGTGCAGTATGTCGATATGAGCCGGACATTCCCTGATTTTCAACCAGCGTTTCTCTTCGACGGTTTGCCGAATCGTCCGGTTGAAAAAAAATTCTTAGATTAGTTATTATATTATTTATGTTTTATTGATTGTTTTATTGTTTTATTGATTTTATATGATTAATAAAGAAACATTTGTGGATTAATATATTGATAATATTATTATTTTTTTTTTGTTCATAGTTTATAATCATATATTAAACTTATAACTAAAATAACTAACATACACAGACACATCGTTAATAATATTATAGCTTGTACAAAATACATACCCAATAAACGTGAAGCGAGTATTATAGGTATGTGAAACGGTTTTCAAGAAATATTGATAGGTGTCTTTATACACGATCATGCACTGAAAGTAGGAATTGGCGAAATACTTTCAAAAATTGTCTTAAAATACAAAATACGTTTGATTTTTTAAAGAGCAATCGTTAAAAAAGTGGGTACCACTCTGCCGTACAGTTGTAGTTGTAATGAATGTGTTATATTTGAATACAATGAACAACCATTGTGTACGAAAAACGATTCTGATCGGTTAGCGAGGTCCTAGCATACTTTATAAAAACAATTTCGTGGTAGTAATACTATGTAGCTTTAACTTATATTCAAATAGGTAGATCTCACCAGGTTACAATTGTAACCTAATCTCATACTTACTAAAGAATAATCACTGAATCAAAAAAAGGAAATTATTTATTACAAGACAAGAAAAGATTTACAATTTTACATTGTATTAGTTACATTATACATATTTTGATAATGGTAAAAAACAATTTATCAAGGCTACAAATAGTTTATAAAGAGTCAAAATTGTTCGAAAATTTTACCATACATAGAAAATTCTATCATAAATATTTGGTGAACATTTGAAGTGTTTACGGTTACTCGTTTTGTAAATGCAACAAAATCTCAGCCGAGTGTCGTAAACGTAATGTCAAACGCTCATAACAAACAAATATTACTTTCTGGTAAATATATTTTATTGTTTAAGGTAGGAAATTTTGTGGAAAGTCTTTTATCAAAATTTCTAATGTTAGCTATGAAAAGAAAAATTTTCATGAATTTTTAACTGAAAATGGATTGAATATTTTCAAATTTTGGATGAATTTTCTTAAAATTTAAAATTTAAATGCATAATATAAAAAAAATTATGACTGTATTTTTAATATTTTTGATTCTCCATTATTGAAACTTATAAGGAACCCAGCATTACATTTTGAAGTTTTTATACTGAGTGAAAAAGTTATTATCAATAATAATTTTAAAAAAATGTTTCAAGGCGTTAACTAGTGTAGCACCTTAAAAGAGTTATGAGTTTTCAAAATGGCAATATTTATGGAAAATACTAATATAAATATTTGGTGAAATTTTCAAAGGACTACGGTTATTATTTTTAAGTTACACCAAAAAAATTAAATCGATTTTTATAAATATTGGTTTTGCGTAATAACAACACTTTTTTTGTAATTTTCTTGATGTTTTCTAAAACTTCTTGAAATTTTCAATTTTGACCTCCCAAAAGTACCAACTATATTCACTTTTCTATCAAAAAAGATACAGATCTCGAAAAACAGAACATTTTTATTATCCAAAATGTTGCTGACAAACAGAAAAAACACACACATCTTATAGTAAAATCAATACATTCTTACGCTCCGCTCAGAATCTAAAAATTTAAAATATACGCATATTGTTCTTCATGCTTTGTAAATAATTAGTTTCAACCACTTAAAGATTAAAACAATAAATTTAATTTCCGTTAATTTTTGTAATTGTATAAATATAATTTTCAACTAAGTTGATATCTCGAATTTCATATCTGTGGATACTTAGCATAATATATAACCTTGGTCCTTGATAGTATTTTCTCTGTCAGTGTGGACCATAATCATAATTTAACAAGGCTAAGTGTACGTAATAATCTTTTTGTGATAATCTATGTACGTAGTTAGGAACAAACGACTGTTTTTGTTTCACGGCCATCGATAATAACTAATTTAATATCAAATATCCACGAACTTATGCCTTACGGATGTGACATTGTATAATCATCTGTTAGCCCAGTGTTTCCCAACCTGGGGGTCGAGACCCTCTTGTGGGTCCCTAACTTGTCATTAAGGGTCGCGTATGAATTACAATTTAACGTTCAATACGTTTATTTAATTAAAAATAATATTATTAATATTATATGTATTTTATGTTGTGTACAATATACAGTACTTTTACTATTGATTATTAATAAAAGATCTATATTCTATGCATGTATATAAAAAAAATATGTAGGGGGGTCGCTAAAAAATTGAAATTAATAAAAAGGGGGTCGCCACAGTAAAAAGGTTGAGAAACACTGTATTAGCCAACACAGCTGATACCATTGTTAACCGAAATATCATTGTATGTCTTTTAAATATTAGTTCCTTTATCGCTCAGTTTGAGAGGGAACCATCGTTTTTCCGTTACGTTGACCAAAAAGTGTAGTTTAATGTTTATAATATTTACTGAAGATATGCTGTATCCATAATATTTGTTTAACATCAATGTTCACGGGGAATTTGCGCTCCGTTGGTCGTAGAATGTATATCTTTAATCGTGGTAAATATAGTCATGTATAAAATAAAATAAATATTATTTATTAATTATTATAATACCTAAAATTAAGTTCGTTGATGTGTATTATAATATACACTAATTATAACGATATTTAAAGTAGGGAAAAGTCATGGGGGACATTTCCCATTTGGTAGAGGTCGAAAGAATGCCTGTGGTAGTGTATGGAAAATGTTGGACGCAGCTGGATTTGTTTCTGTGTTTAAACTTATTAAAATGCACGATTATTTCCCATGTCTAACCTTTTTTTTCTGTTAGTATCAAATCCACGGCCGACACAGATTGTTGGATTTATCATTGAAATAATTGATATGGGTTGTACGGCTTATTTTTTGAAATTGACATTTATTCACTAGCACGTATATGGCAATAGCCAACCTACATATATGACTGAGCCTTTTAAATGTACGCATCATTTACGTAGTGCATCATTTAAGTATATATTTTGCTGTATTGTAGGTACAATTAACATCACATAAATTAACAGTTGATTATATTTAAGCAAGCTATCATCTTAGATAAAAAATAATATTGTAACACTAATAACGGTAAAACATTTATTAATTTATAAGTAACATTTCAAAATAATTAAATTTTAAATTAATCAATGACTGACGTATAATATTGTACATCTTCACTCGGTCACCATATACAAATTGTGCCGCAGTAAAATGTTAAAACCAAGAAGAATAATTATTTACAACAAGTGAGTATATAGGTAAAAACTTAATGCAACGATTTGTGGTCATGGTTATCTCTACCGAGAGATAAACTTTTAAAGTTAACACGAATTAGGTCGTTTAGATGATCTTGTATTACCATTTAATATAGGGCGATAAAATAAACACGATTTGTTAAAAATTAATTTTTATCCTTTTTTGTCTAACATTTTTGAGACTAATTTTGGATTTATCTAGGTGGCTTTAAATTATAAAGTTTTTGTACCTTCAAAATTGATTATTTTAGGACGGTATAAAGTTATATTCGAATTACGTGAAATCGTACACAGTTAAAACATGTAAATTATAGTCCAGAGTCAATAATCAAGTCTCAAAACTATAATAGGTGTTTCTATTCAAGCCAATTTTATTTTACTGCGCATGAACAGTTAAAAGAGATTAAAAATTAATGTGTTATCAAATTACGTGTACCTCTGTCCGATGAAAAACTATGAATAAAACGGAAGGTCATCCAGCCAAAATAATTCGTTTAACCTTAAAAGCTAAACACATGGTATAAATGCAATACGTCCTATTCACGTTTTGTAAATAAACGTTTAGCTTAGTTTTTGGTAACGCATAATTACAGGGTGAGGGATTCTTTTCCATAACTAGTAATTGTTCGAGTGTTGTACACTTTTACGTCATAGTAATACATTGTTTACGAGTGTAATAATAAATAGGTACAACTTAGTTTTTCAAAAAAAATGTTTAAGAACAACTACTTAAATAATTTGAAACAAGTGGTACATTATTAATATATTATATTTTATTTAAAATTATGTCCATTAATGGGTCACTTAAGTATAAATAAGTGATACATTTTTCGATATAAATTAAATAATACCATCAACAATTTTTTTCAAAATTAAACGATGTGCACATATAAAAGGCTCAAGTATATTGTAAATTGGCTTTATATATTATGTGGGCACCAGTAAATGGTAAATTGCAAAAAATAAGCCACACGTACAACCCTTTTCAATTATTTCAAAAATAAAACTAACAATGTGTGTAAAAAAGCAAAATAATTTGAGAAGGGTTGCAATAATGGCGAAAAATATTTATTATTGAACAAAACATTTAACTCAAAGTGGACTGTAATTTTATTTTTATTTTCGTGTAGTAAAACTAGTGTGGAGCCGTTAGCGAGACAACGATTGCTGAAATCACATCGTTACATAGGTAATAATAATATTTATAAGATACATAATATTTATGATATTCTATACCTATGGTACCTATATGGTGTTTTTGACGTAACACCGACCCATCTTGAAACATAGTTTTGACGTATTGTATATTTGTATATACACGGGACTTTTGAAAAAAATCAATGGCACTTAATTGATAATAAAAAATATCTAAACATGAAGGTCGCTTGCGATTCGAAAATAATTAACAAAAAAAAACAATGCGCAAATAAATACTGACAATGGAAGATAATTAACAGCTACCCAATCCATACTGTGCAATATCGTAATAAAGATAACAAATGTATGGTCTGTTATAATAGGTAATTAGATACTAATAATTTATATTATTAAATACGCATAGCTAATTGTAAAAAAACTATTATTATATAGTATAGTACAATAGACGCCGTAGCTGTCAATCATTTCGTAATATCATAATAATATTATGTTTAGGTATCAAGTATCTATAGAGATCGTAGAAACAAAATCTTAGTTTAGCTATATGGATTAAAACCAACTGAAGTTTAAATCCCCGACGATTGATAGAACTCACGGCCCTAAGGATGTCAGTCCCCCGGTAATTATAGACGACAGCCAAACATAGTCGCTCGTGTAAAGTTAATAACACGAAAATTGTATGAAATATTATTGAGGTAATTTTTCTGACGTGTTGTTGTTGTGCGGAGCGATGTTAGGCGCATTTGAATCGGTATAGAATTGAAAAGTTCTTGGCAACGTGAGTTCCCTAATTGAATAAAAATTACATTCACCGCTGCAGTCTCGTACAAAGTTCGATACGATATACGTGTACTATGGGTCAGACTCCTTCTAATTAAAGGAATACAATCTGGCTCGCCCCGGGACGATGAAATACCGATGGATGTTTACGATTTTTTTCCCTATTTTTTTTTTTTTTTTTGTATTCGTGTACTGTATATTATCTTTTGTTTGTTTGGCCGTCCCGATGTTGTTGATAAATGAAAAGCACGGTAAAATGATTCACTAAAAAATGTACCGCACAAAAGAAAAATAAGACAAGGAGACGTAAATATCTGAAGAATTTGATGGAGGTAATATTATATACACGACGTGAAAGGGTCTGTATATACGGTGTTGTAGTAGTAGTAGTTACCTAATTCTTGAAAAAACTCAGAATTACATAAAAGCTTTTTGTATAAATAATACCTCTGGGATTGTTAGTTATTATCTGAATCTGAATACCAGTAGACGCGTGCATTATAGTTGTGCATTATTTAACATATTATAATAAAACTAAAAGTCATTAAGAGTTGCGGTAATTGGTTATTAAGATATAAACGCATTTGCTGAATCAACATAGTATAAAAATAGTGTGATAAATTATAACAATATGTGTATTACAATGGTATAATACGGGGATCAGTTGTCTTGAAAAATCTTAAAATAGTATAGTAAAATACTGAAATCCAATAAACTCCAAACAATACGCAAACTTTTCAAAGTGTAAATTTATTACAATTTACAATGTACACACCTACAACACTTCAATGACAAAGTGCTGCACCGAATTCAACTGTCAAACGGTGCTCGACATGGCCGTTTTCAATCTATTTTATCGTATACCTTCAATACACCTAATATATTATAAAAACAATACATGGCCGGTGTTGTCTAGTACATATTATAATAGAACTCATACGGAACTCCGTGGTTTACGTTCACGACGATATAATTATCTTAGAAAAACCACCAGAGGAAACGCGTTTCGGCCAAATTTATTTGAATTGAAACGTAGGTAGGTATATAGGTATTTGGTTTGAAAACGATCGACCACATATATACATATAATTGACACTCTGAATATGGCAGCGTTCGTTCACACGTTGGTCAAAGTCTACAAACCACACACGACGGTGAAGCATAACGCGATCATTATGACTTTCATAATATTATTTAAAATGTATAGTCTTAGGCGGTCGGCAGCTCTCGTGTGCACTAGAAAACACGAACACGTAACGTGCGTTTTCCCCGCGTTTTCAGCTGTTTTCCGGTCCGGTGGTCCTGCGCGCGCGTCCGCGGGGAAATCGGAACGAAACGATAAAACATCTGTAAAAAGAAGAAAACGGAGTAAAAAAGTAAGTTTGAGTATTTTATTAATTCCATTCGGACGACGTGGTCCGCGGCTACAGCCTTTGTGCGGTGGGGTTTTTCTAATATCGGCGGAAATACCTCATAATATTATATATAGGTAGTATGCGTATATTCATATATTTAGTGTATCTACGCCGACGGGGTTTCGTCTGGAAAACTCGCATGTATATAAGGTACGTATAAATTATTATTATAATACGATATGTGCTGCACGGGTCGGATCCTTTCCCTTTATATAACAAATTATTTTATATATAATAAAATATGACGACGTGAGGTAGGACCGCCGATACGTATATAATATATTACACAGGGTGGTCACCGTGATTTTCCGGGTTTTCAGCGGTGAGCTAAATAAGAAGACGGGAAAATGCCTTCCTGTATACATTTTATACATGTGCATAATATTATTTTACCTACACAGACTATATACGCACCGCGCACATCGGTTAGCGGTCGATTGGAATTCGTACTTCCGCTCGGTGGCTATATCTTATAATAGAACCGTTTCTCCTATATATATATATATTACACAATATTATATAATACGCATACCTTATATTATATATTTTATTATATGGATTATAATATTATTATGTTCATGCCGCAAAGTCCGCAGCATAGGTATTATTATTGTGCCGCCGTCTGAATATTGCGCGGTTTTTTTTCTCATAATAAAATATACCGAGCACATTATACCGGTAATCATAATAATAATAATAATAATACAATTAATATTACCTATCCCACGGGACTCTGGGAGTGCGGAAAACGACATAGTACGTATCGTATTTTTTGTGAGAGATCGCTCTGCAGAGATGGCTCTCTCTGTAATAAATGTAATTTTATATTGTGTTGCGGCCCGAAGCTCGTATAACGTGTTCGCGGTCTTCTATATCCTCCTACACCAATACCCTTTTTACCTGAAAATCAAAAATAGTGTAATCTCCTACATGGACATTTTTACCTGAAAAAAATAGGGTAATATTCTACACTCCAACAATTTATTTGAAAATTCGAATACACGATTTTGGAATTGAAAAGCTCAAAAAGCTAAAAATGATATGTTGAAAATAATAATATATATTATACATATTATATACTAGCTGATCCTGTGCACTCCGTTGCCCGTTAAATGTACCAACTCTATATGACTCAAACTTTGTTCAATTCGTTATTTAATATTCGGTGTACGGTGTTCAAAATGTATCTTAACTTTTCTGATGCCTGGAATAAAATTCTGATTCGCAGCAGTATATTATCAGGTAGGCAATCTACCTGCGGTAGATCGCGGACCCAGTGCGGTTTGTACATAAGTGTATAATTTAACTCTAAAGTATCAAAGTTATACCAAGTTAATTTTGATATAATACGGCGGATTAATGTAATCAATTAATACATAGTCCTAGCCTAACCTAAACGTACTAAATTCCGACGAATAAAAACCAAATTTAACTCTTTTTAAATAAGCCTATCTTCTTCACAGAGATCTGCACACAAACGTATATATTTTAATATAGGCTATAGCTGATCCTGCACACTTTGTGGCCCGTAAAAAATTACAACTCTTAAACAAATTGTGATTGTTCAACTCCTTTTTGGTGTAAATCACTGCAGTAAGTGCAACTCAGCCACCCTGGTAGGCAATGTGTGAAAATTCGATTTGATGCATGCTTGTACCTGATCTGCTCGATTAACCAATAGCAACCAATAATAAATAAATACTATTTCTATTAATTATTTCTCCTATAACCAATAGCAATCATTTATAAACAAATATTTCCATCATAAATCTCAAAACCCCTGTTTGAGCACTTCTATTAATTGAATGTAGTGTGATGTTATATAGCCTATGACTTTCCTCAATGAATGGACTATCCAAGAAATCAATAATTTTTCAATTCAAACCAGTATAGCCCCTTACAGCCCCTTTAAGCCCATTTCAGCCCCTTACAGCCCTCTTTTAGTAATAAAAAGTAGCCTATGTTTTTTCTCAGTGTCTAAACTATCTATGTACCAAATTTCATTTAAATCGGTTCTGTAGTTTCGGAGCCTATTCAATACAAACAATCAAATCTTTCCTCTTTATAATATTAGTATAGATATATATATTTGTATAGATAAAATACAAGCACTTGGTTAATGATTTATTTTTATTTTATTATTGTTCAAGTTTTTATTTATATAGGTAGCTGAATTTATTTTTGTATAATATGTATTAATGTATTGCAAGACAGATATTTTATTTTTAATGTCGAAAATACGAAGACATAATTTTTCCTACTTTTATTTCTCCTATTTCTTTTTTAACATAATTTTGATTTTTTTACCTATAGGTGTATACATAAGACATTTAGTTTTAACTAATTTAATATTTAATAATGTATGGCAATTAATTAATTAAACAATTTATACTGGAGGAAATTATTAAATTTGATAATTTATATATATGCTAGGAGGAAACGACAGCGGTACAAGCGGTATTCACTGGTCCACATTTTTAAAAATTAATTTGACTTTTTTAAAAAAAACTTATCACCTACTATTTTACCATCGTTTGTAGGAGTTAACACTGTGTTTTGTTAGGAGTCAACCTTATCTCTTGTAGAAGTTGACACTATGTGTATGTAGGAGATTACCTACAATTGTATAGGAGTTTACCATTCCCCATATCCGCGGCCGATCGGGGGATCGCAGCCTGTACATTTATATTATAATATATTATGATATTATTATTATATGGTAGCAATACGATTATAATATTATAATATGTGACGGGCTGGAGTTTTTTTTTCTTCTCGGGTATTATCGCCGTTGAGTTCTTCACGACGACATTCTGGCGGGATTATACGCGAGAGAGATTAACCGACCGTGTCCCGCCGAACATCGAAACGCTCGATTAATACACATAATAATTGTATTATTATTATTATTATTATTTAAGCGTTTACGTACGCCGCTCATTCAAAGACGACTGCTGCAGACGACGGCCGCCGTACGAATTACTACATATTATTATAATTGTACAGGTACATTAATATTATAAAAGTGGCTTATTTTTTGACGTGGACATGCGTCTTTTCGCCGGATTTCCATCATCTGAAATCCGTAAGACGCTTCTTTTTTTTTTTTGTTACTTTCGTTAACTACGCTGCTGACGTCGTATATAGCAGTGACATCATTAGTATAGTCTGCACTTTGATGAACTCGTAAATAACAATTTAATAATTAGTGGTATAACGCTTAACGTGAAATTCTCTTTTGATTTCCCCGCATTAATATTCAAGAGACTGCACGTGTGTTTCCCCATCGATTTTATCTCGTCTTTTGTCTTTCTCAGAAATAAAAAATGACTACATATCGTATAATATTATCGATAATAATATGTGAAATATTATGTAGTGACTGGTTCATAATTATTATACACAAAATACGCATTATATAATATATGCGATTATTATAATATTATTATTTGTATATTATTGCAGTGTTATTATGTGTGTGGAGAAGAAAAATCGACCATGTAACAAAAACCTTCTCTTAACTCGTTTTTAAACGTTTTACTATTACAAAAAAAAAAATGGAAATATTATACCGTTTGTTTTATTGTGCCAGATCCTGTGCGGTGTTTTTAAACTCTGCTGTGTACACACGTAACTTTAAAAGTTTTCAATATTATATGGAATATGCACAAAGTAAACTTTACCAGGAAATTATTATTATGCGCTATCAAAACCGTGGTATTTAAAAAAAAATATTTACTTTTTGCGCGAGATTTTCTTTTCTCCGTGCGAATATCGCAAAACTGAACTACCAAGAAATCGGCAACTTTAAATGGAAATAAACTTAATAACAATTACAATATTATATGCAATTATTATAATATTATATTACATAAAATATTCGTTCGTTTTTGGCAATCCTGACAAAATATTATAACTAACGACAATGCAATTCGATATTTTTTCGGTGGCCACGTAATTTGTTATGGATACAACTTTAGACATTGCGTGGTATATGTTTCTATGTGGAAATCTATATTATATAGACGTGCGTGTGTTTTGATGATTGAAAATTAAACTCTGCCTTCGTGTACCTACGTCAGAGAGGGTACAAATTCTGAACACGATTGGTATAGAATTTGATAAAATCCCAATAACCGCGGAGAATTCATAATATCGTTCCCATACGCCAGTCATTATTATAACCGTACTTTGCAACTGTTTTGATTTATCACACCAGTGCTAAAGACCACCCTACACGTCATCTGTAAACGCATAAAAGAGATTAGAGGTATATACTACACACTTAAAAAAGTGTATTTATGACGAGCACAATAATTATCACGTTGTATACGATTATGATAATATAATAAATTATGGAAGAGATGGTCCGATTTCGAGTGTCGTCTGGTCATCTATTATATTATGCAGGATGTAGAAACACCAAGAATGCTCAGCCCTATGATTTCCTTTGATAACGAATTCATTCAAATCCGGATTTTCATTAACCCTATATTATAATTCGAATTTCAATTTGGATACGTACAAAATTAAAAAAAAAAAAACGTCTACCTACCAATTTACAGGAAACCAAGGTGATTCAAACTTGAAAAAAAAAATAGAAGTCGGTATCACTACGGGACACTATATTATTATTATACATATTATGTATATTATAAATAAAGTTATACAATATATATGGAAGTAGTTGAAAACTAAGTCATTAAATATTATAGTTTATAGGCACTTGAATATATTTCCAAACATCAGAATAATTTGAATAAATTCACTCTGAAAACACGGGGGTGAGCACGCTCGGTGCAGCGGATCAACCCGTATTATTTTGTGCGGGCGGCCGTGGGGTGATCCGTGATTGGATATTCACAGACCGGTCCGCAGCTGGTACCTATAGGAATGATAATAATATATTATATTGATGGGATTTTAATTAAATACGAGTTGCGTTACGTGATAATACGATCGTGTGGTTGTCGTCCGCGGAGGTGATGGTCGTAGCAGGTATAACGATAAATATCTCGCTCCCGCGAGTACAAATACGATCTCAACCGATTCGTACTTCGATAAGCTGCCCATCCGAACTGGTTTCCGTGCTCGACACGACTTAGTACGATGATAATAATAATATACATAATATTATTATATGCACGTGCGTGTAATATGCGTGTTATATATTTTATACCGCGTCAATTAGCATGCCGAAACCAGTTTCACTTTTATCGTACCTTATACCAGCTGTGGTTGATTTTTTTTTTATTTAAAAAATTTAACACGATTATCATCGATACTAATGCGAAACGATTACGATTACGATACGATAATATTATTATTACGTGTAACATTGATAATAATATTGGCCGAGCGTCACTATTATTAATAATTGATCGTTTACGTCGCAGCATATTGTGATAGAATATTGTTTGTCATCCGACAGGTGCGCGTGCGACGGCCGTGTTCCCTTTTCCACGAGAGAGTTTAGGAAATGCATTTATTGAAGAAAATGCATAAGCGTACCCGTTTTTGTAATGAGCGTGGAAACGAGCATTGAACCGGTAAACATTATTACTATAATAAAATAATAGAACTATATTGACTACCTACACCTTAATAGTATAATATTTTATTGTGTGATCAGTTGAGCACGCGAGTGTCACTCTGTCACCGAATGGCGCGTGGAGACTTTTTCCAGTGGAAATATTTAGGTACAAATTCTGAAAATGGTTGTGCTATAATCGGTACAAATTATAGAACAATTAATGGAAAAATAAAATGTTTATAAAATGCATTATTTATTTATTATGGTGGTGATGGGGTAACGTTACTCTGGCGTCACATCGGGTAAATTGATTTTTCTTGGGGAAATATTTAGGTACAGATTCTGAAATTGTTGCTACAAATTGGTACAAATTATAGTACAATTAATGGTTAAAAAAATATAAAAAAATTCAAACATTGCAGGGTAACCGACCTCGATTAGACTTGTAAAACTTTCCGTTATGGACCTCAACGTGTAAACGTGTTGGTACAACGATTAAATTATTTCGAAAACATTCGATTCTCAAAGTGTTGTCAAGTAGGTATATTGGCCAATGCAGGGCAATGATCGGTACATTTGTTCGTTATATATTTCATTAAGATCGCGGAACGTCGCAATGTCTTGTAGGCTGCAGCTCTCCTGAACGGCGCCCGTGGTGCATACATCATATTATTATGACGTTTGAATTTCCGATAGGACATTGCACCACACAACAAAATTATATTATAACAATTTCCGCGTATCTTTCACAGTAATAGGCACGTCTATATTATTATATTATTTACCTGCCGTCGAACGGCCTTTAATCATTTTTTTTTTGTTGTTGTTCGTTTGTCATATTATATCGACCGAGAATATTCGTCTCGCGGTTAATTATATGTTTTAATATTTTACTCTGGCAAATACGCGTTTCTTGTATAGGCACGCCATTTCCACTACCCACCGTCGGTCGTTTCAATTATATATTATAGCCTTATATCGGCATCGTGGAACTATAATAATAAATAACAATACGTAGGTAGCAGGTAGCTATTATAAGTGGCTGATAATTAAAACCGTCAATATTTAATGACGTTTATGCGTATGATACACGCCGAACTGTTTATGAATAAATCATTAATTGACGAGTTCAAATTTCCCCGTGGTAAAAAGGTCTCGTCGGAAAACATGCGAAGGCCGAAGATATAATATATTTATGTATATATAATATTATACAGTATTATACTGTATTATATCGTTATAAAACAACCTATATATAGGTTGTTTTATACACTACACTACAAAATGTAAACATCACACAAAAGTTTCCTAGTTTAATAACTACCTATCATATTGTTTTCCTTAAAAAAATAAAAAATGTAAGCTTGTAATCAAAAATTTACGTCGCAGAGTCACATGCAAATAGCGGGTATAAGGGTGTTTAATATAATGTTTTGTAGAACACATTATTAACGTAATACGATTATGTTGTCAATAATAGACTAAATAATACAGCCGATACCTAAATTCGATATTATTACAATAGAAATTTCAAAATAACAAAAAATAAAATCTAAAATCTAATTTTTAGAACATAATAGTACCTATATGATAATAATATAATAATTATTTTATTATAGTCTGCTGAAACTACCTTATAATCACATCTCGGGCGTTTTTCCCGAGTGTCTCAGAGACGGTTTACAAAGATTAAGATTTCACTATAAATATGATGATAGGGGCGACATTTCAACGACAAGACTGAGGGTGCTGAAGCACATTATTATTTCGGTTAGTCTTGTGATCATGGATTATATGCACAATGAGCTACTCCACTCACTCCCCTGCAAAATACCCGACCACTCCCTACTCCCAAATTCAATAACCACATAATTATAATTATGGCTTTGTACTGTACATATCGAGTTATCAATATGCATCGAGAAGTGCCTAATTAAAATGGCATAAATTATGATGGCGCTGATTTTAAGACCGCGGGGTTGCAAAGAACGCCCAAGTGCCCCCGCCCCTAAAATCGCGCATATGGACCTACCGTACTTGCACGTCTCAAACGTGTTGGTTCAACCACAAACTTCCGACGATTTCCAAATCGCCATTATGAGCACGTGCACTCTGCGCGACATCCAAACTAAAAACATATACTGGGCACGTATACGCGACGACATTCTTCTCATATAATAATATAATACAGCTATCTTTAAAATATTTTATTTTATTGTCGTCGTCGTAACCGAATCTTTTGTTCTGTCCGGCAACGGCGCCCGGCCATAGATACCGTTGTCGGATGTTCCGATATTATTATTATTATTATTTTAATTTCGTCCCTTTCTGCAACGGTGACAGCAGGAGCACCGAAGAGATCCCTTGTGATATGGTCTTCCGCGCCGGCGGAATATTATTGTACACTCGGCTGCGACGCAAACAATGCGATTCCAGACGACAATCGGGTACAGAACGTCGGCTCTTTTTATGAAGAGTAAAAAAAAACTTAACAAATAAACTAGACGACAATAATAATAATAATAATAATGATAATTGATCGTACCGCCGCCGGTCGGGAAACAATATAATATTATTGTCATCGTGGCTCGCGCGGGATTTTTTCTCTTAGGTTTTAATATTATTATTATGCTGCAGGGTAGGTACTAGCTATGGGTAAGGTACCTATAATGGCTAAACGCATGCACACGCGCGCAGCTGTCGCGGGCTCGCGTTTCGTATATCGTCGTCGGCAAGTATATTACCGTATATAATAATGCAAAATATATTATGTACTGTGTACTTTGTGCTTGTGTAATATATACGTCACAGAGGTATGCACATACTCTGTGCGGGTCCTGGGTCCTACCGGGGCGGAGTGTACACGACAATTATTTGGATAGGGACGTAGGGTACAATATATATATTAAAACATAATATAAGGGCGGGATACGAGTGCTCGGCGAGTACTTATATAATATACACGTAATACGTATATTATGTCCGCCATCGTTTAGGTAACGCGAACCGTTTGTTGTTCTAGCTTGTATAATAGTACACACACACACACATATACTTATTATATATACATAGACGACGCCGACGCTGACGACGACAATAGGAGTAATAATAATAATAATTGTCAAGTGAACCGGGTGGGGGAAGGGTGGTATCATATATACGTATACGGTGACGGCGGCGAATATGGAGAACAAAAAAAAAAAAATATCCTCTGCTCGACCCGAAGGCGGTGCTCGCAATTTTTTTCCCCTAGGCCCTTTTATATCCGAATATACATATTACATATATGTATGTACTCTCCCTCTCAAGTATTGCGACGTTCATAATATAATACCTACGCGAGCACGCACACACAGACGACGATTAACCCACCACACCCCGTTTTTGACTTTGGAGTGCTTCCCGCGGGTACGCCATTTTAAGCGCCCCGCCGCGTTTCGACCGGCTCACCGCGCATGTTCGCAGACGCAACAGTGTCACTCGGGGTAGTAGTCGGGAGGTGCATACATAGGCATTTAATGTACACACCGAGTGACGTCGTCGGCTTGCCATTATTACGTGTGTGTGTGCTTATATACTTAGGTATGACAGTGATATACTTACTACACATACTTTGTTGCTGCTGCAGGTTTGCAGTACTCATATAGATACTCGCGCGATAAGGTTTATCGTCGTCGTCGTCGTCGTCTTGTAACATAATGTAAAATTTCACGCGCATGCATTGTGCACAAAAGTTTAGGACTATAATAGATTTATATGAATCGGTATTTATTTTATTTAATTTTTGCAGGGTCCTTTTACAAATTTGGGAGTATAACTTACAAAAACGCTTTAGCTTACATAATTCGGTTTTATCACTCAAAAACTATTTCTAAACTATAGAATGGTTCTCATTAACTTAATGTCTTAAGGGTAATGACAGTTTGGAAATAAATGATGAAAATTTAAATGCATTTTATTATACTATTATAATACATTGCATGAAAATGCTATTGCCCTATAATAGACTACAACACATAAATCACCGTCATTGGTTTTTCTAACTTTTTTTTTAACCAAATCAGATTTTATTTATCGGTTGCGAATTTTTCGATTTCACTTGTTCGTTACGGTAAAGCTGATTGCTTATCATCCGCTCGCAGCATCCTTGAATTTTATATAAATTATAAAAACTTCTAGATAATCGATGAATAGTTTACGCTTCTAACTTCTGTATATTGATAAGACATTTAAAAATACCTTAGGTTGTATAAAAAGAATGTTTAAACATTATAAGTAGGTACCGGCGTACCGTATTAATAAAAGTAATAAATTATAATATACGGACGTACCTAAAACATATACGTCATATAATAAACAAATTTTCGTATTAAAATTATTCGTTTTTATTTTTTTTTTAAACAACATAGGAATTGAGATATTTATTACTTTATTGAACATATACATGTAACTACTAATCATATACTATAAATTATAAGACAATGATATTAATTTTACTTTTGATCAATTATCTGCAGTGTAATGATTTCAGGGTAAATAATTATCATGTGTATAGGTATTATTATTAAAAATATTATTTCTCGTAGTCGAATGAAACATTTATCTTATTATCTTTATGTGCATTAGTCACACTCGTATAGACCATTCATTCGACTTAGCACTTACATTACAATAGCGTTAGATTAATTACTCGCTCACGTTTAACCATTACGACACGGGAATTAAATTTATTTATACACGTGCGTGTGAATGAGTGAAATGACTTAAACTTGTAAAACCCGCAAATATTAAACGCGTAATTTTTTAGTAAAGATATTTAACACACGCCTGTAGCCTGCTGTACACCAAGTTTCTGTAATTTATATCCTTAATCTCTAAAATAATAATGAAATAAATAGTGACGCTGTATACTTGGTTTATCGCCGTTAAATGGTAAACGCGTATTTGCAGGGCAAACACAAAATATAAAAGTTTAAACCGTCACTCAGGCACTGTATAGTCAGTAGTCACATAATATAATACAACTGTTTGTCTTAGAAGTTTATACTATTTCACAGGTTTATTTCCATATTTCCATTACTATATAATAGTCTATATTGCGTAGTTGTACTCTACGAAATTACTATTCAAATATGCACTTTTAAATATCTAATATACTAGCTGATCCCGAGCACTTCGTTGCCCGTTAAATGTATAAACTCTATACGGCTCAAACTTTGTTCAATTCGTTATTTAATATTCGGTGTATGGTGTTCAAAATTTATCTTAACTTTTCCGTTGCCCGGAATAAAAATTATGATTCACAGCAGTACATTATCAGGTAGGAAATCTACGTATATCGCGGACCCCGTGCTGTTTGTGCGTAAGTGTATGATTATAGTGTATAACTCTAAAGTATTAAAGTTATACCAAGTCTGTCGTTTTTACTTAATTCCACCTACAGTGGATTAATATAATCAATTTATACAAAATCATATTCTAACCTAACCGTACTAAAATCCGATGAATAAAAAGAAAACAAATTTAACCCTTTGTAAATTAACCTATCTTCTTCCCAGAGGTCCAATCTACCCACAAACATTAATTTATATATATATCTAACTATATAAATACACAGACTATAATTATACAGACTAAACTCTGGAACTACTTATCACATCTTCTTGTATATATTATAAATGTCTTGATTTTTTTTTTTTAACGAAAGAGTATTTTAGGCATATTTGTTGATTTGTATTATTGTCTTTTGTCAATATACATATTATAAGTAGTTCCAGAGTTTAGTCTGTATAGTTATAGTCTGTGTATTTATATAGTTAGTTGGTAGATTGGACCTCTGGGAAGAAGATAGGTTAATATTTACAAAGGGTTAAATTTATTTTTTATTTCATTCATCGGATTTTAAATGTATAAATTGATTATATTAAGTAAAAACGACAAACGTGGTATAACTTTGATACTTTAGAGTTAAATCATACGTACAAACAGCGTACGTACATACATACCTGATAATGTACTGTTGCGTATCAGAATTTTTATTCCGGGAAACGGAAAAGTTAAGATACATTTTGAATACTATACACCGAATATTAAATAACGAATTGAACAAAGAATGAGTCATATAGAGTTGATACATTTAACGGGCAACAAAGTGCACGGGAACAGCTAGTTTATACGATTATATAAAGAGAAGTTGTTGGTTACCATTGTTGAGGGTAATCTCTGGAACTACTGAACCGATTTCGAAAATTCTTTCACAAATAGAAAGCCACATTCTTTGTGAGTGTCATAGACTAATTTAAAAAGGGAATTGGTAGGTTCCCAAACAGGAATTTTGAGATTTACGATAGAAATTGTTGTTTATTAATGGTTGCTATGGGTTATAGGAGTTAGGAATAATACTAATTTATTATTACGTAACAAGCCATTATTTATAATAATTGATAACTCCTTTGTTTATTAAGTTAGAGAGTCAATCAAATGCCATAAACCTTCTGCACAATGAGCTCTTCAATTAAAAAAAAATCATAGCGATCGGTTCAGTAGTTTCCAAGAACATAGGTCTCAAAAGTTTTCATTTTCACATTTATATATAAAGATAACAAACGCGTAGCTTATGTTTTTTTTTCTCAATCGGTGACGAACAAACTCGAAATTGCATAATCCACTTTTATCAAAATCTTGTGAATAAACCACCTATATTGAATTCATTTGTTTGGTACTATTTTCGAAGGAATATATTGTTCAGTGGTAAATTATTAACACATGATTAGGCGTTTTATAAAATAATGTTAAGTTGCATAGACATATAATAATATTGGAAAATACATTTTGTATTTTTATCGATTCCACTGCTGCAGGTACACTGCATTATTGTATAATATAGTTTATTAATATTATGTATTAAACGATTTGAAAGAAATTTAGAAACATAACGGAGTGGTCCATTAAAAATAAGACATATTGTCTACAACTTTCATTATTGTACTATTGTCACAAAAAAAGTTAAAATATTTAAAAATTATATGATTATAAATTATAGTAAAAAATATATTTTTCGTACCTAGGTAAATGTTATTTTTGTCGACTTAAAATTATGTAAAACAATATTTTCTGTTGACAAACGTTTTTTTTAAATAATGAGTGTCTTGCGTTAAATGGAACAACCGATAGTGTCTTGATCTTCGTGGAATTAATTATCTGCAGCGTGTTCTTGCTTCAGGTTTAACTTTTTTGAATTATTTACATACAGTGTTTATTTATTTTCGTAAAGTCTAATCTAGTTTATTGAACCGTTATTATTTTAAAAAAAAATTACGCTAAAATCACAATATAAAGATGTGGCCAACCGTACCGGATACTTCACATCATGGAGTTAATTTTGGCTGTTAACACTTACTGTCCGACTACCAGTAATGGGTTCTCGTCCATATGCTTACGCGACATGTCGGTAGCAATAAAATTGTGTGATGAGTTACATGGTACGTCATCACGCCCTGTTGTTTCGTTCATTGTCAAAGCGTTTTGTCTCTGTACAATTCTTAACAACTACATAATTAATGACATTACCTTTAGTTATTTAGCTAAATCGACCGGGAAAAAGTAGACGAAATTTAAAAAATTAAATTTCTTTAATGTTAGTATTTATATAGGTAGTTAATGTGGGTACATTTCTCGACTATTGACGTATTAAAGATGGCAAACTGCAAAAGTTTTTATTGTGCCAGTTAAATCTTGTCGTAAAAGTAAATATTATTCCTAGCAACTGTAGTAAGTATATAGTAAAAAGAAATATTGGATAGCTCTCTACAAACACTGTACGAGTAGATTACTATTGTCGCATATTTTTAACTTTTCTTTGGTTTGTTAATTATTGATGATTTGGTGGCCTGCAAAATTTATCCCGTCACTCAATATGCTCTAAATTCAATTCTGCAGTTTTAGAATATAACCTTATATACAATAAACGTATACACATTACAATATATTATAGGTAATACTGCTTTTAGTGGGTGACACTGAGTGTACATAACATAAGTCATAATACATCACGTAGGTACATATTATGTAGTTTGTAGATACAGCATAAAATTATATTAAAATGTCACATGTCCAATATTCTTAGGGCGGTATCATAATATACATACAGGTGTCAGGTAATGTAAGTATGAATGTATTATTGTGATGCTGCTGGTAGCTTATGTCTTTCTATAAAATATAAAATAAGACTACGTGCGATCGTTATAGTAAGGTGAAACTTAGTTCAAACGCAAAAGCCAATAAATAATATTTACTCGTCCAACCACATATTATTAATACAATTACCAAGCCAAACACTGCGCGTGTATATATATAGGTACCAATACATAGATGAGTTCGATAGTAATAATAGCCACCGACCAGCGAAGTATATAATTTTTATTGTTGGCGATAAAACGCGTATCGTGTACCTACCATAATAATGATAATAATAATAATAATAGTATAATATTACGTTTCGTATATTATATATTATTATTTACCTGCAGCAGACCGGATTTTGACGTCCGGCTCGTCGTCTGCTTCCCGTTTGTTTTCCGCCGTCGCCGCCCTACATTTAATATTATGTACAATATAAACCGTATATTATAATATTATATAATTGGGCCGACCATTTCGTACCGGGAAATCGACGAATTAATTAGCACTACGAGAATCTGCATCGCACGTAAATTATTCATAAGACAAATTAAAACGGTCAGCATAGTCTCCCGGCGGTATATACCACTACGTCTCTTGTCGTGTAGGCGTCTCCTGCCCGAGTCACCCCGTGCGTATTATACCCTACGACACAACGATGACGATGACAATGACTACGACGACGATGACGATGATAATAGTAAACAGTGGTATTGTATATACTATATAATCAACGTTCGGATAGCTTCTATGCAGGTGTTGACCGCGCGATTTATGTTAAAACTAGCTCCTCGGAGAGAGAGAAACATAGAAAGAGAGAGAGAGAGTTCAATAATAATTTCTTACGGTCGTGCCGGGATGACGTTCGTATTATATTATAATATTACATAATATATGTATACTTTATAGTCGTTTACGCACCCCGAGGCGTTTATCACGCTATACGTATATATAGAATATATATTTTAGATTATAATATATAATACGTAATATGCATATGAAGACAAACACTACATGTACACCGTGTCTGCGGCCACACAACTATACCTGAATATCATACAATATAATAATATTATCTATATAGGAACAGTACCTATATAGCATCTACCCCGTTCAGTAGTATTTATATGACACTGCTCGATATTGCTGTTTTATATTATTATAACATGGCAGTCGGCATCTGCATATTATAGCGGATCGCGTCTTGTCCTCCGACAAAACGTTTCGCCTTTCGTTGTGATAATATTATATTATAATATATAGATACCCTGCACACGATAATCTGCAATTTAAGGGCGTTTTTTGGTACCCAAATTCCATATATTCATTATTTACTGGTGATATAATATTTTGTAGGGGTTACACAAAACTATATTATAGCTATCATCTATTTAAGAAAGATAGAATCTGTTCACCGTTAGTTTATTAATAAGTATAATTTTTATGATTTTAAATTTTCACAAATTTACTAAGTGAAATAATAAACAGGTATGAAAAGTATAAAATAACAATTTCAAAATAAAATCACAATAATTTTCACTTGATTACTTTTTGGTTGACAGCCGCTGTTAATATGTGCAGACAATAAGTTATAAGAACAAAAAAAAAAAATGAATTCGAATATTATACTTTTTAATGTATTAGAACTTTTTTCTCAGTTTCTAAATCTTTTCAACTTCAGTGATTTATTCTGGGGGGATATGTATTCAGTTATAAAATCAAAACCGTTGTAGACGAAATTAACATTGGCGACGGATGCTGCAAAGGAGACACTTTAATTAAACCTACATACGAGTACCCACTCAAGTGTACTCTCGGTACTCTCGAGTTTATAATTTGTATAGTAATTGTGTTGTGTAATTTAATTGTTGTCTAAAAAAATATTGTATGCAATATAATTATGCTCATTGTTAACGGTTTATTTTTTTCAGTCGATAATGCGTGTGAAACGATTCTCATCGATTGATTTTCACCTACGCGTATGTTCGAGTTACTTAAATGAGTGATAATATAGTATGGATAAATATTTAATAGCTATTATAGGAAATCGATCGTAAATAATTAACCGTAGGCTGAAATACTTACACACACACACACACTAACTATAGTACAATAATTACGTGTATAATTTATTTCGTTCCCGTTTTTATTAAAACATCACAAGAACATTTTGAATTATGCAAATATATTTCCTACACACTAATTATCGTAATTTTTACCGTCGCCGACCAATTTTAAGCAAGTGGTTTTGCTTTGCATTTAAATGGAATCCATAATATTTTATAATAATACGCCTGGGTCGTAAAGTTTTACTTGTATAGATCGAAGTTCCAATTTATATACAATATTAATATGGGTTTTAAATTGTTTTTTATATTTAGTTGTGTTTAATCGGTACGACTCGTTTAAGTATAGAGGTACCTATAGTATATAAGTCTCATCCTCCGTTCGACGACCCGATTTCCAACTCAGATTGCGTAATTGCACTCGAAACTTTTTGTAACGAAGAAAATGATTGCTATATATATATATATATACATACATATATAGGTACTGCAGGTGCTGCTATGTTATTTTCGAAAAACTGTTTTTTTTCTTTTTTTTTTTAACTTGCATAAACTTTGCAAAAAACATCTCTCCCTCCGCCGTTGTTGTTGTCTCTTCATCTCCATCCATCTGCAGCGTGCGTGCACCACTACACACAGCACGACAAAGACGTTTGCTGCAGACTCTGAATCCCGCCGCGGAAATATTATAAAACAACAAACGCTCGCAGAGAGGTTAAACGCATGTCAGTATGTTATATATATCGTACATAGTTGGCGAACAATTTACTGTGAAGCGCACGTGGTTACCCCGAGGGCTGCACTGTTCCCTCGTACGATACTTTACAATCCACGTCGACAATATCTATGGTCTTGATGTAAACGGCTACACGTGTGCAGTATAATAAGCACAATATAATACAATATGTCATATTATTATATTATAATAGCACATTATATTATAGGATGAGCAACCGCGTTTTTTTGTCGTCGCGGAGCGCGAAACCGGGAGAGTGGCCCACCCTGTAAACATTGTCAGACACTATATTAAATTCTTTTGATTTATAATAATATTATTATCATAGTGTGTAACAATATGTGTTTAATAATATTATAATATTGTAGTGTTGCAGGCGTATGACGTCGCGTAGAATTTTAAAAGCGTGTATGGACAGATATAGCACTGGAATATTGAATAATATTCGTCTCACGCGTTGGCTTACTATAATATGTAGTTTGATAGACGTTATTATAATATTATAAATGTAGTGATTATAAATTATAATGGTATACTGAGGTGGTGCGGTGCTATGGTCTTATGGATTTCTCAAACCCCAATCGACGATAATAATTATTGCGATCCTACCTGCAGTGTAATAGTATATATTATGTTACGGACAAAGTAGGAAATTGGGCATTGTGCACAGTGCTCGGTCACTGAGCACAATGCCCTAATTTCGAGGGAAATGTTGGAATAAGTTAACATTGTCCGGGCATTGTATACAGTGTCCATTTAGATGTGGACGAACGTTATTTTCGACCATAATGTTCGTTGAGAATGTTTCACTCATAGTCTGTACGTGTTTAAATACATTATGTTTTTATATGTTAAGCGTTTTTATCGGTAGCTTAAACGAAAACGTGCGACGACCAACGACGGGCAAAGTGATGTGCGCGCCTTCCGGCCGCGAATCGTCCTGCCACGCGCAGGATATCACTTTGGAGCTTCCGATCGCGACATTATACGTACATAAAGACCATAATAGATTATTATTTAATACGGATTATACGACCGAGTCGTTTAAAGGCCACACACACGATTGTCTCGAAGTTTAAAACTTAACTCTTTTCCGCATCACCGTTTTCACGATCCCCTACAGGATAAACTCCGGTTTTTTTCCCCCACTAAATCTTCTATAGTAATATACGATATTATGATAGACAAATTATTTAAGCCCATGCGATCGGTGTGTGCTTATTAACACAGTTATAGTAGCACTTGTTAATTTGTAGCATCGCGCAATATTTACCACCTACCGTTCGAGAAAATCAAACCTATGAAAATATCTGATATTTCGATAGTATTATATTATGAGCTATGAAGTACGAACACTACGAACTAAGCACCAAATACTGAAATACGCGCATACCTAACGAGATTCGAAACTTACTGCACATTTATGAATTCAAAAACATTTTCTGATAGGATTTTAATCGGTTTTCATATTATTTTATCGGCATACTTTGTTATTATTACTATTACTATATATGTCTTTCCGTTTTTACGAATACCATTTTCAAGACCAATCAAGTGTGCAGACGAGGTTTTTATGAAAAAAAAGCGTTGTCTGCAAACAAACAATGCTGGCGTGGTGCTTTATTCGTCTGGGGGAAAAAAAGTGTACATTGTAAACTCGTTAGTTACGAATTATCGTAAAAGCGGAAGGTAGGTAATGGCTGATCTGAGCGATTTTGAAACGTCATTAGCGAATGGAAAAACGATATTATATATTGTCATAGTGTCGTACTGCATAAAACAACATACGCGTGCTGCAGTCTGTACTATATTCGTTTTTTTTTCAAATGAATTTTCTTATGACTGTTGTTACATTTTCCATAATTTATTGCTATACCTGAATCGCTGTTTGTTTTCACCTCGGAAATTCAATATATTCACGCCGCCGTCGTATACCCGGTGATCTAGCGATCCCGTTATTATAGTGTGTTTTTATTCATAATATTATAGACTTTACTTCTCATAAATCTTTAAAACTCTATGGTCTCTAAACGGCTGCGGAGATGACTGGTTTTTTTTTATTTGTTTCGCTATCTAAAAGTACTTATTTATATTCGCTGTGTCTCTGTGTGTCTTAAAACTAATTACAGAGTCCTATCACGTATTTATCGAATAATGCATGCGTGTGAATGTATGTGTGTGAGTGTGTGTGTTTTTGTCTGCACACTATCAACCGATTTAGAAATCGGTTGTCAGGATTTTACAGCATTCCATCAAATGAAATTTATTGCATCGCATTAAGTCGAAATTACCACATTATATAAATGAGCGGAAAAAATTATTAATTCTTCCAATTAATTTCTTTCGTAGAATATATAAGAGAAAAAAATGCGTGTTTATTAAAATATTTTTCAAAGTGCATAATATATAATACATATATATAGTTACACGCGAATTATAAAAAAAAAAATAAATACAATATTTACAAAGTAAACTCCTCCGAAACATAATATTTTACCTGCATATGCAATATATTATCGCGGTATATCATCTTTTTGAGTATAATATGTACCCATGTATAATATAATATCGATTATATATTATGAAAGAGCGTAGGGGATAAGTCAAACTTTTTATGAAAATCACTTTTTGATAAAAACAAAACATTTTGTACGACTTATATACATGTATCGTTTCTTTTTGAAAGGAGTCAAGTGTACAATATTTGAGTTTCTAAAATATGTATACTTAACATTTTTTTTTTTATTGATAATAATTCATGATAATGTATATGTGTCTGCGTGTGCGAGTGGGTGTATCATAAAATTGTATAAAATAATATATTTTGAAAAGAAAAATATTCGTTTCCATAACGCTTTCACTGCACAAAATGCTGTGATGACATATTATTTTATCGAAATCGTTTTTTACCAGTATAGGACTGCAGTATGGCTTAAATTGTGAAATGGAGTGTCTCACGCATTTAATTGTCTAAAACAAGTAAAGTCGTACATACGATGTTTGTAAGTACACTGATAATTTATAATTGTGTATAATATGTGTTTAATAAATCTTTAATCAGCAAATTGAGATTTTTTTAAGTACGATTAATCCACGTTTGTAACTTATAATATTATATTATATTTGTCCTATATTCTCCAAAAGTTCGACTTTTTGCTTTTAGCCCTTTTCACGAATAATCGATTCCATCATAATATGATGACGTACTAGGTACGTTAATAATATTACCTACGAGTGTGTGATGCGTCTATCTACCTATCGTTTCACATTGAAATCACATCGGTTTGTATGAAACGGCGTTCATGGAAATATAATATACGGACGAAAACGAAAACGTCTCGTCTTGAGTACACTTACGTCCTACAACACGTCGTATACACTATAAAGTGTGTATATAATATAATATATGTATGACGGCTAATTCTGATTCCGTTAACGCGTGCCCCGCACATAAAGGTACGCAGTGCGCAGTGTCGTTGTATACGCGCGCCATTATAAAAGTTGTATTCGCATGTTATTATTATATCCGTGCGTACATTAAAATAATAATAATAATATTAAATACACGCCGCCTATGTGCACATAATATGTGATATTATATGGGTACGTTTTAACAATGTCGTGTTTAGTTTAGTTCGACTTAACGCGGCGGTGTATGCAAATGTATTATAATAATATATACTGCAGCCACGGTGTATAAACACGTGCGCGACATTTGCAGCGCGCATATACCTCTTATTATACACATACGGAATAATTGGAGGTTTGTATTCGCTATATAGTACACGATACAATATTATATATATTGTGCGTGTGTGTGTGTGTGTGTGTGTGTAAGTGTGTCTGCATACTCGCAGAGAACACTATTATTGTTAAAGCCTCGGAATAATCCGTCTTAGTTCGTAATATTATTAGAATAATATATGCGAGATTACTATATAGTTAAAAAGTTAAAATATTATTAAGCCGCCGCCGCCGCTCATCCGCAGTCGTTCCGGCGCGTCGATCGACTCGAGACGAGGATCGGTCCATCGTTTAGCGCGTTTTTATATTTCAGCATTATAATAATAATAATAATTATATTATGTTATGTTACAAACATAATAAATAATATTAGATACGACCACCGCATATGATATGTCAATATCTATGATATGATATATTTTATAATTTATATTCGATAATATACGTATTAAAATATATATACCCGCCGAGTATTTAAATGAAAACAATTCGAACTAGTCGGCGGGGGGGAGAGTAGTACCTATTTTTATCATTTTTTTTGCGTGTCTGACCGCATAATACTATTGCATCGTATACGATGTGTTTTCGAAAACGACTCGTCTTGACGCCGCATTCAACGACACACAATTATATGCGTATTAAACATAATATAATTATTATAGCACTTGAAATACAATTTTTCGACGACATAATTTATAACAGGTGCTTTATATTTTCTCGTCCCGTAATGTTCACCTGTAATATAACACGAGATAGCTCATATAAATCTGATACGATCCGACGGTGGCGTTTATCACGGATATATTATATTGTATCACTACGCGTTTAATTTCTCTTTCAAGTATGATTAAACTTACAAATACTACAAATACTAATGGAAACAATTACTATTCATTACACGGTTATTTTTCTCCGCCTTATACCAAGATTGCGAGTGTCCTCGCTTTTCATATTGTATTACGAATTACGAGAATATATTTAAAAACGGCAGAGGCGAACTGACTAAATTAAAAATAGACTATTAGTTCTCATCTCGAGTATTCCACAGTAATATTATAATAAATTAACATATTATTATGCAACTATCATTTGCCACCATCCCAAATGATGACCCTCCAAGGCGCAATTGCAATTGGTGCTGCGCGACTATTAGTTAAATAAAAATATTCAACTTCTCACTGCAGCCAGAAGTTCCATCAGCGAATTGTCTCTCAAACAAGTCACCAATAAAGTACATTCCCCATTCACGTCTTATACTTATTGCAAATCTAATATTGCAGATTGTGTAATATGATAATAAATGTCGGATGGAATAAAAAATATTTATTATCCAGTTTATTACAATTAGGAGAAGACTACAAACGCAATCATATAATATACAATCGCCTTATTGTGGTGGACTTAAAATAAATAAATATTGTGTGATGGATGGAAAAAACCATTCATTTTTATCATCGTATTTTTCTATGCCTACCTACACTTATTATTTGTATATATTTTATAATTATTATATTATTTGTGTTACGTAGATGCAAATCATAATACTTACAGATACTTAAATATTTGTATCATATCCAAATCGATTTAACGACTGGACATGTCTAGGTATATTAATATAGTGGCCAGGCCAGTTATGGTTGTGCGAGTTTGTACCTATTATAGACTGTACTTGTACACTATACAATAAATTAGTTTCATTCGAGTATTAAGCGAATTAAATATATTATAATCCACGATACGAATTTAAAACGGGAAAAAACAATTTTCCTGACCGTACCACGTATTGGTAAACGGTAGGTATACCCACATAATGAATGTATATTTTATAAGTATAATTATATTATTATGTACATAATATAAATTGTATAATAATATTAGTATAAAAATTATGGTCACGTACGAGCGTACACACTAAAGCTTCGCCGTCGTAAAGCGGTTGGTGTATTTTTCTTTTATCAATCGCTTCCGTCCGATTTATGTCAAAAGTCAAAACAGCAAGTAAACTCGTTTTAATGTTTTCATTTTGAATACTCCGTTTTTCTCTTTTCAAATAATCCGCACGGATTGTTGTTCTGTTAGTAACAAAGGTATACTGACGTTTAATGCACCATAATATGTTTTACGTTTTTGTTTTATTTTGCCGAGTTGTTTTTTTCTCTTTCGAAACGGTTTGCGTATAGACTTCGCCGATTCATGCTCCAAACTTGACCAATGTAATATTGTAAAGCCCGTGCAAATATTCCATCACGTGATTTGAGCGAATAACGATTATTTAACTCATATCTATCGAATCTAGTTTAAATACCATTTTAATATGATTTATATACGCTGTAGATAGAACGTTCAGTGTTTTATTGGTAGATAGGTAGATAGGTAGATATATTATTATAATATGCGCTCTGAGATGGCAGGTGCAGAGATAACTATGTGTATATAGTCCTTATTCTGACGATATTGCTGTTAATTTATTCATTTGCCAAGCAATTAGGACGAAAATTCACAAATTTCCCTAAGCAAATTATAATACGATAATGGTCTTATCTGCATACTGTACAATACGGGTCCGTGGTTGAATAATTTCCAGTAGAAACCTAATAAGCTCTGATTTTTTTGCACCGAAAAATTAAAGCAAATTATTTACGTCTAACCACGGAATATATTATACATAATATTATTATTAATACAATGACGCACGCATCCGCAACTCTAGCATACGACCCGTCTAAAATATGTGAAATTATTAGAAATTATAATAGCCCGTTCGTTAGATTTAATTTTGTGTTCAACTGTCCCGAAATAAACCGTCATGAATTTTAAATTTTACAGTACCTAACTACATATCAAGACTGTAGTATGCAGACATATTAAAGTATGTTATGTAAAATAGACGCAGATTTAAACGAATACTTCATCAAACAATCTGTCCATCGTCATTATAATTTATTTTATTCAATACAATAAAAATGTTCCAATATAGAATATTATGATACGACACTAATAGACCTGTATAAATAATTACAAGATATGAATTTATACAATTTACCTACGATGTATTAGTTTATAAGAGTTGCAGCTGGCGTATTATTTTCATGATATCATTTTCCACGAAAAGATAGAAGGAAAAATTTGTTGAATTAAGAAAATTTAAAATAATTTCCCACAAAAATAATGTCTAATTTTTTTTATTCCATCGATGTAAGACAGGCGACGTATTTGCATGCAGCTAGGTTATGTTTAAAATAAATTTCAAATTTTAATCCTCAACTGATATATATTATAATAGAGAGTCGTAAAAACGAATTTATAAAATATAATAATTATACCTAATTATAATTATAATAATGTTTGAAGTATGAAATATTTCAGTATATGGTGAAATATTTCACAAAAACGTGAAACATTGACATTTTTTTTAACACAATGTTCAGTGTTCTAAATTCTAGTGTAAGAATTCAGTAAGCATACAATATACATGTATAATTATACCATTATACAAACATTAAAATAGTTAAACATTTTGAATACCATTTTAAATGTATAATACCAAAGGTTAGGTATACATACAACTACAAGGACCATACAATTATGAAGGTAATTTATAAAAATTATATGAACCTAAATATAAAAATTATTTAAAAATAAAACAAAATTTATTAAAATACGTAAATATTTCACACATTTGAAATATTTAATTAAATATTTCATTTTTTTAAATTTCATGAAATTTTTAAACACTACACATAATATTTTAAAACATCTATAATAGGCTATATATGATATAGATATGTACACGGATTCCCGAGCTCGGCGGTATATAATACCGCGAAATGAGTTTTCTACTTAGGTTGTGCAGAATCTAACCGAGCAATATTAATTTGCGTGTCTCGGAAGCTGCTGCGGCGAAGGCGGAGGTGGTACATTTTTAATGCGAACCGTAATCCTCGGCCCTCGGGCTTGCATATCCGATCTGGCGTTTCCGCCATACGTGTAATTTCCTAATTTTAAGTTATTAATGCCTCGGCGGCGGCGGCGTCTATATGGCGCGTGGGCCTTGCAAAGGTAATCTTTCAAAGGTTTCTGGTTTTAAAATGGGGTACGGCTTGCTGTTTACATGCGTATAATATAGGTGTAGATCATAATAATATATGCTCGCGTGTATATAAAAAGCACCCCCCCCCACGCTCACACACTAGCCCGTTACCGCGATCATACATGTACAACTACACTGCAGGTCTTCCGTTTAATCCAGATTAACATCGTTTGTATATAAGTTTATACTGTATAATATATATATATATGATACATATATGTATGTACACAGGTATCTATAGTGCGCGGCAGCTCGGTCGTTCGCAATTTGATATTAATAATTTTCCGGATTACGAGTTTTCCCTTCCACACCATTAAATCACCGCCACGCGTGGCGTATTTTCTTGCCCGCCGTGAAATTGCGAATGCCACCGGGGTTACCTCTCGCCGGAGAGATATCGCGTGGAAGGGACTTACGTTGGCATTTTTTCTTCTTTTATATAATATATTATTTAAACACATTTCGGGACGATCCCCCGTTAGAGAAATAATAATACATTCTCCCGTGCGTCCGCACATAATATCCGGCGCGGATCCGGAAGATTTTAAAAGGAGGTGCTAAAAAAAAAATGGTAACCCCTTTCTGTTTTAGATTACGTAATTTTGAATGCAAATGTATTTTATCGGGTGGCTTATAGACGACAGGGGGTGCCCGAGCACACATAGACCCCCACCCATGAATCGGCACCTGTCTGTAGTACGTCTGGAGGTACGCGTAGTTCCATGGACAGAAAAAATCCCATTCGAAAAGGCGTAAATATGGAAACTAGAATACTACAACGACTGTACACTTTGCGTAAACAAGTATATTGAAGTACCCATCATATCATATTATTATAATCTACGTACGATATTATAATAATGTGTACAGATAGTTATTAGTTTAATATATTATACGTCTCGCGGACGCTGCGGATTCGGTTGATAGTATATTGCGATCGGGAGACTTATTTTTCCGGATGATCTATTGTACACAAATGGGCAACGCAGGGTTTTATTGTGGTTAAAGTAAATAAATATTTTTACATGTAAAAAAAAATTAATCGAGGCACTTATTATAATAGTTTTTAAAATTTTCAATACTGTAACTCATTTTATAACCATTTTGTAATAAATAATAAGTGATGAATTATAATTATTACCTATTTCATATTATGTATGTTGACTTTATTTCATTCTGATATAAATTAAAAAATAATAAGTTGTGTATTTCTAAGTTTCAACTCAATTCAAACCAAAAATTGCGTCCTGCGTCCTGCAGGACTGCAGCCTGCAGGATTTCATGAATATTATCAATAATATTATAATAACTTAAATTGTAAAATAATTTGGTTATAATATTTCTCTACGGACTACGACAATATATGCGGGACGTCAAGTAATAAAATAATATTATACTATTCAAATATAATCTATGTATAAAAATAACAACAATAATGCAATACATAGGTAAGTTACAGTCATACTAAACTTATTTTTATTTGTAAACTAACAATTAAGGTAATAAAAGTCTTATTCGTCCAACAAAGTATAATTTATAACACAAACGTTATTTTCTTTTAATTAAAAACAAACTTGCACCCAAGGGAACAGTTTGAAAATTAATCATAAATTAAATGCACATTTTATAACTTAATCATTACGACGCACGTTACCTACATAAAAGTGTGTGTAATCAATTTAAAATTAAGGTGTACATAATTTAGATGGTATTTCATAAAAGATGTGCGTAAACTAACATAATCACTTGAACATTATTTAAAATATCAATTTACTGCGTTTTCTTTAGGTTTGAGTAAACTTATTTTAACCTTTATACAACAAAGCATGTATTTAATATTATAAACTCGGATTTATTTTCCTTCTAACTGCTAGAAAATCATCAAAATGAATACGGGTTTTCTTATAAATATTTGTGCGTTTTGATATCAGTTGCGATATTTAATCATTTCCGTAGAAGGAATGAACATTTTTTTGAAGCTAGAGAGAAAACCGTCGGTGTAAAACGTACAATTTTGTAAAAATGCTTTTAATAAATATCAAACTCGTGGCTGTAACCAATTTTCAAGAGATTACTTTTGTGACTGCAGTTAATAATATGAATATCTCTACCCACATTTAAAAAATCAATACAACCATCATTATATTATATTAATACAGTGTGATACTTACTTATTTCATTATTTATTACCTTATATATTATATATATATATATATATAAATATGTATTTATGTTATATCTATATAATAAAATACTCTGTTATAAAACGGAATCTTTGTTGGTTTTGTCTTGAGCGTCAACAGTGTTCGATTGGCACAGTTTAATAGTTATATTATATTTATATATATACATATTATTGTATATTTGATTTTCGAGCATATCGATAATGGCGTAAAAAACGAAAATGTAATTCTTCCGGTGTAGTATTGGGTGAGGGTAAATCAATAATCATAATATCGCGTGTTCGTTATTTTCACCGACCGGCAAGGGCCCGACGAGGGACGACTGTATAATATCGGAGAAGTACCTATATGATAAAAAAAAAAAAACAAAAACGTTATTTTTCTCGATAATGCGTAGCTATTCGAGCGGGCAGTATATTACGGTGTACGAGTTGGACGTAAAATAATAATAATAATATAGACTTAATATAATAAATAATAATATTATAAAATAAACGTAACCCTGTTTCGACGGAATCGCTCTATTGCCTTTACCGCCAAAACAAATATATACTTAGGTACAGATAATATTACTATCGTATTATATCATAATGCACACCCACAGTGCCTTCATAGGTCCACGGTAACGACACGGTCGTAGAGTCGTAATGTTATATATTGCAGTGCTGTAACGTGAGGGTATATAATATAATAGTGTTGTAGCTCTATAGAGCTAATGAAAATTACACACGCGTTCGGGACACTGATTATAGGCTGCGTCGGACGGACGCCGTCTTCGGTCCGAGTGAAGAATATATTATTATTAAATTATTGTATTATCATTATGATTTATGATTATAATACGTCATTTACATATAGTGGTAGGAAGGCTGTAGCATATCCGGTCGAGAGCAGCCGAACGAGCGAACGGCGGATTAATGTCATGTGGAATATTCGAGTCTTCGACTCGTCCGCCCCTCGAACCACACGAACAAACGTGATATAATATTATACTGTATCGTATACATGGTAAACAATTAGGAGTAAACATTTGTCATCTCGGATGAGCGTATAACAGGGTTTTTGAAAACATTTTTCTACGTAGTTTTAAGTCGTATCAACAAATATATTGTATACATATAAGACGTATACAATGTAATTTGTATTTAGGGGCCTGGCGTGGCACGGTGGTTGGCCGCAGACACGAATGCGTGCTGTGGTCAAGCATCGTCTAGCGTCGCTGGTTCTCCAATGGGTGACCACCCTGTTTCTTGACAACGAACCCTTGCCCCACATTAAAAAAAAAACATGAACCTATTCCAACCGTAAACCCCTCACACCCAAATACCCAATGGATCGTAATATTATCGATGGTAAAATAAAAATTGTATTATGGTTTTTTGGACATGTTGTTGAAAAGATCTCATAATTTGTAGGAATTTAGGAACTATGAACCTTTTTATTTTTATACATTTTCGAAAGTTCACGCCAAGTGATGATACCTTTTCAATGAACCTAACCGCTTAAACACACTGTTTGATACTTTTTTGAAACAGAAGAAAAAATTAACCGTTTGCGTGATATTTGTGGCTTTTATGAAAAAATACATCTAAGACCACATCAACATCTTACAGGTATATCTTTTTAACGAAGCAGAAATAAATTTTATTTTTTCCAACAAACACTTACAACCTTGTTTGATAGGTTAGAACGTTATCAGCTGTTGAACTTTCGCAGTTAAACGACTGTAGATACATGAAAATTTCACTAAATGTTTATATTTTCATTCTGTAATAATTATAACCATAACATTTTGAAAATCTCTCAGTGGTTTTCGCCCTGGCTTCCAGACTCAGCCAACAAGATCAGACCACTGGGCGAAAAAAGGAGAGAATCGGTGGACAGCACCACAACGCGCCGATGTCCTGATACTCTCCGTCGCCCTGGCATGTCCCGTCAGCCTGTCCTGGTTAGGTTAGGTCTGTCCTGGCATCTGCCGCAGTCGGTGGACCCGCCGTGGAGTCGCGCACCGCCGAACACTGTGAAACGTATCGTTTCCTCGATCCCGGCGCTGCTGATGTCCGTGTTTCTAGCCACCCTATAATCATATAGCCATCCGTCACTCACCCACTGTGAGCTCATGCGGTCTCTGTTACGAGTCGTCTTCGTGCAGCACTGCAGCAGCCGTCACTACAGGTACCGTGTTAGTGGCGTCGATGTCTACGACAGTACCGCTAGCCTACATCGTCGTGTCGGACCGAAGCAGCCGGACGTCCACCGCGCCACCAGATGGTCTCGCGTGTCGGCGACCTCAAACGCGCGACGCCCGCTATTCAGTCACGCTATCGCTGGTGGCCGGAGAACGACTGTATCGGTGACTTACCGCCGATCACCCCAAAAGTGCACTCTCGCGTACCTAAACCTCGACCTCACGTCATCGCCTCGCCATGTTCCCTCGGCTGGGGGGAAACTTTCAGATGGTTTCACTTTGAGGAACAACACCTGCAGCATACGCGTACCTCTACACGCAGCGGACGCGATCCTCGCCACCATCTATCTGCGCGTAGCTATTGTTGCCCCTAGATCCAGCCAGCCGATCAAGTCTCCAAAGCTGTTCTTGACCTCAGCTCCCCTGGCCAAGGTGACGAACTCCGCCTCGTTATTGGGCGATTCCATTGTCGCCTGCATCGCTGGCACGGCGACCACGTCGTCTTTGATCCATTCAACCGGTCCAGTACTGGATTCGTCGTCCAGTTGAAGGGTTTTCGACGAGTCGCCGCCCGCGTACTGGGTCACATAATACAACAGACTCGCCAAATCCGCAACCATAGACTCTTCTCGGAAGTTGTAAAGATGCTAAGTTCTGTTTCCATTATCTCATATTCAATGTGGTTGGTGTGGTTAATGATATTCTTAATGACGCCTTTTACGGTTTTCTCGATTTCTCGGGTGTTGTTTCGGTATTATACGATTCAACCATTTTCTCAGGTAAATTGTTTTCGTTTAGGTAGTCAGAATTGCAAACGAGCCGATTCCGAATTACGTCCTAGGCCGTCGCCGATAATTTAAAATGAACATCGTTTATTTGTAGCCAGCAAGTAAACCATCGTATGATACTATTATTAATCGACCTGCGGCATCGGCTGGATTTCGGGCCCGTTTATTTTTCCAAATACCATTATTATTTGTATTATATTATTGATACACCAATACTGTACTTACGTTATACCGCAGAGGTTTACTATAATATTGTATTATACTATTTTAACGATGATTTATTTATCGATCTGCATTATATATATATTGTTGTGCTCGTTTTATACTTTTATAGGTGAAAACTTCAGCCATTAAGTTAATACGTGAGCAGTAAAAGCTCAAAGCTTTTCTAGTATATCCATACACAGTACCTATTGCACAAACTGTCATATTATATACTAGACTGAACTCTGTAATATATATAATATATATATATAATTATAATCATAGCTCAAACGTTTCCGGACCAGAGTAACATATATTACACACATAAATACACCGCAAATACCACGTTATACGATACAGTCGTGAGTCTATAATATAATATGTTATTATGATATTACAATATATAAACGCGATCGTAGGTATATAATATATAATATGTAGGTAGGGAAAATCAACCAGTGACCGATGGATGTGCGGACGAGAGATAGGCGCTTAAGTCTGTGGATTGGGCGCCACCGACATTGTACGCTTATTAATTATTATATAACACTCGGAATAATAACTTACAACAGCAGACGATGTGGCGTACAATATTACTATTATTTATTGCACAACACAGTCATCCGTTTCGATAACAATATAATCGGTCGTCGGTGGGCATCATCTAACCTATAAACAGTTACCTATACACATATTATTATATTGTTACAATAATTATTGTTATCCGGCGGTATACGTAGGTCCTATATACCTACTATATATACATGACTTCGAAAATACGATTTTCCACCTTCACATTATTATACGATACGGATTATGGGCCAATTCCCGTCGGCGGAATATAACAATACGACGTTTCCCTTCAACACTCTCCCCGGGCCGTCCTATATAGTATTATATACGTAGGTATATCACGGTATATGTCTATAGAATTACCATCACCAGGATAGGTTGGTGGGTGCGCGTCCCGATTTCTATTTCGGTGGTTTAATTTAAAAATATATCATCTTGGGAAAATTGTACGAGAGGTATAAATGCTTGGGCGGTAAATCTTTGCGCGAGTTACGCGTACCGGCGGCATCAGTGCGTCACTGACAAGATTCGCGGCGGCGTCGCATCCGATATTGTAATAAAATAAATAGATAGATATTTTTTTTTCTCCATTATACGCCGTTTCCATTGCTTTTTGCGGGTCTCGTGTACGGACGATAAAATCCCAACCCGCAGAATTTTTTCGACAATTTATATTGACGTTTAAAAAGTAATAAAAAAATATATACCTCTGGCCCCGAACCCTAATCCTTATTACGACCACCGCTACTTTCTCGATTGCATTACGTTTATTGAAAGATACGTATCAGAAGACGTATAATCATTATTATATACAGGATAAGTTATTACCGTTGTTTTTCTGCAATGATTTCAAAAAAATAAAATAGGAATTTCGCTTGGTCGACAAAATATCTGAATCTGAATATACTACTTGCATTACCTACTTCAATTTATATGGTGTAGGTATTATATACAATGTATGGTTGGCAAAGTAAAAATAATCGTTGGATTTTTTTTCATGATATCGATGCATATGCCGTTATAACAATATTATGTATAACCATCTTCTCGACGACACATGCTCATAATAATATGGTACAATTGTAAAATATTTGTTTGCAAGTTAAACATTATGTTATGCTATCGCTATGTGATATAACTACTAACATAATTTATTATTTCGACTATTATAACTTTAGTTATTTCATATCGCACCTATATAATAGTTGTCACGTTGTATAGTTGTGTTTTGATATTTTGTTTTTTATCTTCAAAAAGGTCGGGCCAATTATACCCAATATAACTCTTTTATTTATTTTCCCCATTAAATATAATATAATATGTAGGTAACGTTTTCTCGGTAAGTAATGAATTCCAATAGAATGGTTTATATAAAATTTGAAATTTTAACAAGTTATTAATAAGTTTTGACATATCTGCATTCACAGCTGTTCCATATGTAACTGCGGGATGAAGGAGGGGAAGTATAAAATTCCGTTTCATATTGTTTATAAAATTCAATAAATTCATTTAAACGAAATTGTCGACCATTATCTGATATAATTGTATTTGGTAAACCAAAATGTAAATAAGCAAAATCAATACAACCGAACTCATTGTGATTTTCATATTTTTCGATTTCCAGTGGTAAACGAAATAATCCATCTACTGCACCATTACTTTTGCCTTTCATACATTCAGTTCATATTGTAATTCTGACAACATAAACCCCAACGTTGCAATCTATTTGATGCCATACGTGAAATGCCAGTGTGTTCACCAAATAACACCAACAAAGGCATTCTGAAGAAGAATACATTTTCCACCCAATAAATATAGTAAAAATTTACTCACAAATATACAGCACGAACTTTTATTTTAATTTGGTGCCGCCTAATTCAGTTTAGTCCAGGGCTTGCATTTGAAAAAAAAATATTGTTTTACGTTATTTACAATCAAAACGTTATACAAATTTTGAGTTTATCGTTATTCAAAATTTAAACGTTATTCAACTTTTGTGTTTATCGTTATTCAGAATTAAAACGTTATACAATTTTTGCGTTTAACGTTATTCATAATTAAAACGTTATACAATTTTTGCGTTTATCGTTATTTAATATTTAAAAGTATTTAGATACCTGTTTTAAAAGTACACAGGCCGCAATTTAAAAGTATATGACTAGGACCTTTTTTGGGGACATAATTTCCCTATTCTGAGTTTTAAGTAGGTATTGTGTAATTTTATTTATTTAATTAAATGGGTTAGATAACCCAATTACATATTATTTACATAATATAGAGTACAGTGATACAGATTAAATTACAATATACATAGTTCGTAAAGAAATGGAAACAAAATAAATGATAAAACAGTATGATGATAATTAATCTTAAGTTATAAGTGATAATGTATTATTGAATTTAATAAATTGCCTAGGCTCTAAGGACTTTATTATAAAATAATAAATATTAAAAAAAAAAATCATGATCATTATTTTGAAATTTTGAACGTATTATTAGGTTTTTAAATGTTAAAATTATTTAGTAAGTTCTACAATATTGTGTTTGAGAATATCATTTAAGCAGGAATCTATGTTTCAAACATATTTTACTCTGATTGTTTTGACATACTTTGTCAACATTTATTTTATACCTTCCTACAATTGACAAAATAATCAGAATCTATGATTTATGTTGTTAAAAGTTAAATAGTATGTATTGGCAATATAAAAGTGTGTACATAGCTAATATACTATAGAGTGTAGACAACATAGTATAATTTATACTATCTAAATTATACTTTTTACCATATTACCATTATTAAATAGAACATTCACAAACAACAAAATAAATACCAATGATCACCGAACACAATAGTTGAATAACTTGAATGGTATAAATTCCGACCGTAGTACAGATAGTACAGTACAATATTATCAGAGTATCACTATTATTAGCTATTGGTAATTAAATTATTCTATTAATACCTTCTTATTAAATTTTAAAATAAATCTAATACGGGATCTCCCGGATAGGCCGGATACGGGATAAAATTAATTCTTGGCTCGAATAAATAATTGAATAATACTAAGTATTATTAAATGATTGGAAATTAATTATTTTGTTTAATGGAATACAATATATACCGTTTTGCGTTATGTTTTGTTTAATGATATATCATATATTTTGTTAAACGTTACGTTTTGTTTTGTGTTATTTATTTATTTATGTTTATCGTTTTTCGTTATAATTACGTTTACAAATTTCAATCGTTTTTTATCAAACATAACGTTATAATCATAACGTTATTATAACGTTTGCAAGCCCTGGTTTAGTCACTATTAACACTCTTTAATGATAAGTAATCCAACTGCATTTTAAACTATATCAGCAGTTCAATTTCTAAATAAGCCGAATATGGCTAACTATAAACAACCTACTATTTTGATGACCTATACGTTTTATTGAAACATTTCTACCGATTCAGATGCTACTTCCACATAATGCGTTTTTAAGATTACATTGTTCACATTTTTGCTAAATGACCTATTTAATTGAAAACTGTACACATATATTATACAATTTATAGTTGCTACATTTATGATTCCTCCACCGTACGTCACCAAGACGTACATTTTTCACTGCTACATTAATGCGGGATGGTCACAACGTTGCCGTATGTTGTATGTTTGTACCATCGCGGTGTACTTCAATTAAAAAAATGCGATGAATAAAATCAGTGCACCTCACACATGCACATAGTTGTGTACGATTTATTATAATATATATGGCAAACAAGTAAGTTGATAACATTAATACAAATATAATATAATATAAGGTTATACTAACTTTATACAAAATATAATAACATGTTGGCGACATGCACCTAACGGTAAATTCATCGGAAAAAATTTAAACGAATTCTACATCTCTTCCGTGGTGCAGCAGTACGCGAACATATACTCGGTCGAGAACGATTCGAGAAAATGTCGGTTTTGATATTCGTATTTTAATTTTTTTCCGTCGGAATCTCAAAAAGCGCCCGCTGCAGTTCTCGAGCCGACGCTCCCAACGCGCTAGCGGACTTCATCGTATCGTCGTTACAACAATACGGAATAAATACGCTTAGCAATACAATAAGAATATTATAATATATAATAACATCGTACAGGCACGTGTGTGCAGGTACATGATACGAGTTTACCATAATTCGCACCGCCAGCGCCGCCGCCGCTCATTACGTATAGGTACCTATATATATATATACGCACCACCGCTGTCTGGCGAACGCGAATGTCGTTCAAAAAGCCGTCTGCGAGTCTCGAGTAGCTTTTTAAACGAGTCTCTCGAGTGCGGCGGCGGCGGCGTCCCCGCGCCCCGGCCCGACGCGACGGCCCCGGCTCGACTCCGCTGCAATATACATAATATTATATTATATATATATATTATAATATGTAAAACTCGCTATATCGTTTGACAATGTATAATATAATCTCGCGTGTGTGTGAGTGTGAGTGTGTGTGTGTGTGTGTGTGTGTGTGTGTGTGTGTGTGTGCGTGTGTGTGTGTGTGTGTGTGTGTGTGTCTGTGAGTGCAGCGTATGCGAGTACTCCGCCGCGATTCCGAATTATTAATACGCCGATTGTTTCCATCGTTTGTCTGTCGTCCATTTTTTTCCCCCCGTTGCCAGGACGACAATTTAGTGGATGAGCGGAGATCGCGATTTCGGCCAAAGTATAGGACGACGGTTTTCGTATGGACGATATACTGTGTACAATTTCAAATATGATATACAGATGACTATATTATATGATGTGTACCTGTACCACATAAATACCTAATATCGTGTCCTAGTATGTCCAAGGCAACCAGAAATCCGATTGACATCTAATACTTTGATATTAAGCATTATTATGACAACCGAATTGGGCGAACAGCTCGAACCAGCGATAAGAGGCGTTTTTCATCAAAACAATCACTATATAGTTTCCCATCAATCATTAGATATACAGTATACACTCTAGAATTATATGTACTTTTTTTTTTAATTATGCAGTTGTTCAAAATCTGATGTTTAGAATTTTGTAATATTCTTAAAGACCATGATTTCCAATGCTTGTACTACAGAGATGATAGATTAAATTTTCTGATTTTCAAATGAGAACCCTACAATTTTTTATTGTAAATTATTTAGCCGATCATTTTGCTGAAAATTAATTTTTAAGATAACAATGAGGGTGAGCATACTTGGTGAATCACTCTGTACATATAATATTGTATTGTCTGTAAATAATAATAACAGTTCCGGTATAGGTATGGGAATAAAATCGTATTCTCTGTATATACGATAATAAGTGGTGCTACAAAAATAATTTCCACCGTGTCAACGGAAGGCCAATGAGCTGCTGTCTCGACCACATACCATGTTGCTGTCCATATTTTTTTGATGTTCATTATGTATAATTATCTTTAATTTTTTTTTATTATTAATTTTTTCTCGACATTCGTCTTTGTATAATATAGTGAATAATTCACGTGTTCGCCGCTATTGAATCGTCGAACACGCGAATCCCACAACCAAACACACCTGTTTGCGTGTTTCCATTTTATTATGTACACGTGAACCCGTCTCGTTTCATTCCATACCTTTAAACGGGATGGGCCATATCGTCTGCAGCAAACATAACCCAAAATAAAAAATTAATATTAGAAATGTTGTATTGTACAAATATTAATTTCCGTAGAACAAAAGAAAAACTAAATGTCAGAGATGAACATTTATAACATATTATAAAATGACGTGGCTACGTGTACTTACGTCAAATTATTATTGACAATATAATATAACATTAAATATATAACAATAAATATTTGTTTTATGTTTTCGTAATGTTAATATTTTGAAATGTACAAAACATTTATAGTATAGGACATTAGGTAATACGTTTTACTATACTATAAAAATAATACGTATTTATATAAATATTACTTTAATATTATTGTTATTTATTTTTTTCCATATTATTGGGAATTTAAAATTGCTAAAGATTTTATTCTGAAAGTTATTTTGACAAAATACGTTTTCTTGTTTATTAGGCAGATGGTAACCTTCTCAAAACAGACTCCACCAAATGGATATGTTGCCATGTGAAGCCCATCGACTAAATGAACAACATGAGTTATTATTAGTCGGCTATTTCAGGACCTATCCTCTTGGGAGTTCTAAAGCAGAAAACAAATAGAGTGCGAAGTCAAATACAATGACAAATAGGTAAGAACAAAACTCGTTTGCTAAACTGTAATAGCAAACTTGCTAAGACATATTCTGGTACTTTTGAAGTACCAATAATACTCAAAACAGAAATCAATATCATGTATGGTACTTTTTATTAATTAGTTTATAAGCACTTGTCTCATTTTAATTTAGGAACGTTTTAGCGTTTTAGGACTGAATGCTTCAAAACTTTATTAATTTCAATATCAATCCTAGAATAATGTAAATAATTAATTTGTGACTGCGAGTCAATAAATCAAATACTAAACGAATAGCATCAAAAGTTATTGATTTGATGGATTGGTTATTTGTCATGTCGTTGCAACAATGTTTTTTTTAGATTAAATTATAATTATATTGATGTTATACGTTCCGGTGAAATGTCAAAATGTATTAGACGAGAAAGTTATAAAATTGGGTACAAATAGATTTGTAATAGCTTATTGTCTCTGAGCCATTCAATTTAAATTATTATTATTCGTATGGCTGCTGCTGCAGTTATAGTGCCGCGCGATGCGCAAGAAATTGTAAAATTTAACTGGCCAAATGTCAAAGTCGGGAGCTGAGGTCAAATGCATTAATTTTAAACATCGTATTGAAGCGTATAACGAACCTTCATAAAAAAAAAACATTAATATTTTATTTAAATTTATAAGATACACAAGTACATTTTAATCTAATGAATTTACCTATCCACAAACCACAGTGACTGCAGTCGTACGTCTGTACCGCTTAGAATAAAGTTTAAATAAAATCAAACATAAAATATTAATCAATAATAACATTATACCTATCATACACGCGTATCACAAATAGGTATAATGCAAAGAATAATAATAACATCGTACGTTTGGTAACTACTGTATTATAATATAAATGCAAAAAATAATTCTATTCCAAATAATTAAAATTCTCTAAAAGATTAAAATGACAAATTGTTATAATAATATTCGATATGAATTTATTTATCACAGATATGACTACTACTACAGGTACCTATATTTAACAATAAATTAACGAAATCGGTTTACATTCAACATAACAATTAATATACAAAAATACTCAAATCTACCGATATTTCAAAAATTTCATTGCAATAGAATTTCGTTTTTCAATTACATGTAACATAGACAATATAATACTAAGTAATCATAATCTTTTGGTTGTCATATAATATTAAAAAGAGTTTCGTACGATTTTTAGATTTTAAAAACATTGACGTTGAAACTATAATATTTGATTTTACCTTTTAAACTAAACTCTGCACACTGATCGTTTCACTTAACGGTGAATCGCGAGGTGCGTCTTGAAAAAAAAACTGCACGAGAAGAACGTTTACGAAATTGATTTTCAATTTAAATATTACGATGTTCGCGAATAGGCTTACATAAGAGTAAAATAAAACGATTTTATAATACGATAAATAGCCGCGTTTATGCGGACATCGTCATCCAGTAAGTTGACGAAAAATGATCGATATAGGTTTGAAGAGGAGCTAGGGTGCGGGAAAATCGAATTACGTTCGAACCACGTGCTCCACAGTAGACGAATACAATCCCAGTGCTAATAATACGACACCGCAATCTATAATATAATATATATATATATATATATACTTCGCGTTATGATAATACTGTTCCACGGCGCCGTGGGGATTTAGGGACGACGTGAATTACATCCAATTTAGTTATAGTCGCAGTAACCTATATATCCGTTGATTTTATTCTATACACACACCCACACACACACATTTCGTGTTTACTTTGCGGTGCGTCCTGCAGCACACCAAGAAGGGTAATTGCATTTCTTCACGTGGTGTCCACCCCTAAGGGCACTTACGGACGATTGTTCGAACACGTCATCGTTATTGGGATTTTATTTTCGCGTTATTACTTCACCACACAAGATAGTGTATGTGTGTGTGTGTGTGTGTTTAATACGATTTGTGTAATTTTATTTGGATAGATAATTAAACGGTATAATACGTCTTGCAGTAAGTTGTGATGGTTGTTGTTGTCACCTTTGGGCCACGCGCACATCCCTTTGTTGTAATATATAGTATGCATTTATACACTGCATATTCGTATATTACGAGAATTTTAAACAAGTAAAAACATTCAATAATTTAGCCTTTGGTCGTGTCCTACGTGAATCCGACAAATGCGACGAAAAACAAAACTGTTTGTACTTTATCGCATCGGTCTCGTCTTATTGCGGTGGAAAAGCATGATCAGAATAAAAACCGTCGGATTACGTAGGACACGGGATATCTCTGCTATTGGCTAGTTAAAATATAATACGAGTATATAGGTAGCTGTAATATTTATAATAAATTATCGTATTGTTGTGAACAGTTGCATTAATATATTATGGATATACGTTGTAATAATATACGGAAAATGAAGAGTTTGGGAAAAATCGATATTATAATATTATGTACCTAGTTTAGTATATTATCATTGATTATGAATAGGTAAACACGAATGGAAGAATCGGAGAACAAAACACTTATCTCATCCGTGAAGACTTTTTAAGGTGTCTTGGTGCGGCGCGTTGGCTGCTACCAGTCGCGGAATGCGGCTGAGAGTAAGTAACGTCCGCTGCTACTAGCTCCCGGATGGGTGACCGGGTTCGTAGTAGTAATAACCTTGCCACACATACACGCGTTTGCTTACCTACCGTGTAACGACTATAACCAAACATTACCGTACCAACCTTACCAACTATAGTTCATAATCCCCTACAACAGCTATAATGGCCATAGTCACCGGGCTTAAGTTCAATAAAAAAAAAAACTTTTTACGATTATTTGTACTAAAATAAATAATAATAATATTATGATATATTACCATTGTATAATATACAGTATTATTCACCAAGCATGCCCTCCTCTTATCCTTAAATAATGCTTTTGTTAAAATTCAGATTTTTGAAATTTTAAATTCCGAGCGGAGCGTTGAATGTTCTATTGGTTTTACAATGATATGTTTTTTTTTTTTTTTTTTTTAAATTTTTTTTTGTCTATAAAAATGGACAATAAAAATTCTTAGAATTTCTTCAACAGTATCTTTTCTGATAGGAAAATTAATTTAGTTAAAAAAAATCCCAGTCGTTTTTAATATTGCCGGGAAAAAAAAAATTAAGAAATAACGGAAATTTTTACGCAAAATCGATTTTGGTTTTTGATGTAACTCTAAGGCCCGTTTCACATGGACGCGTATCATACGCGACGTATCGTACGCGCGCGTTTTAATTTACATTGGTCAAATTCATACGCGTCACTCCGACGATGGCGCGTTTCCCTCGCCGGTTTGGCGCGTATGAACTTAATCAATGTAAAATGAAAACGCGCGCGTACGATACGTCGCGTATGATACGCGTCCATGTGAAACGGGCCTAAGACAAATTACTGTAGATACATGACATTTTTACTGAATGTTTATATTAACATATTCTATACACGATACAACTTTCAAAATATTTTGACTTGTCTTGAGCTGTTTACGGACATTTTCAGTTTCTAATTTTTTTTAGTTTTTTCTTCTATACATTAAAATTGTGCAAGTTATTTTGAGTTAAAAATTACTAATAAAAATGTATTTTAAATCTAAGATTTGAAAATTGAATACAAGATTTCTCATAAGTTTGTCTACTTTTATCAAAATAATATCTCTGCCGGAAAGTCAAATTAAATTTTTATGAACGTTTGAAGTTCAATTTTTTTACAACATTGTATATTCGCTCGATTTCTCATGTGGCGATTTTCTTATTTCATTGTTATTCAAAAACGAATAACTGTACTCTTGAAATTCACACCATATGTGTATTTATCATTTTCTATACTTTATAAAATCTTCAAAATATTTTGACTCGTATTGTGTTATTTACGGACATTTTAAATTATAAATTATTTTAGTTTTTTTTTTCTATAAATGTCAATAAAATGTTATTCGTTGGGTCAAAAAGGGTGAAAATTTAATACGAAACTCCTGAAATATTGTTACAATAGTAGATGAAAAATATTAAAAATACATAGGCATGTTTTTTTTTTAGAAGCTTTTAAAGTCAAATTTTAACATAATAAATGTATAAAATTGAAAATGTACAAAATTATTTTCTTGTTAAAAATGTATAAAATGTTCAACTTTTATGGGTAAGGATTGAATATTTAAAACAAAGTTGTACGTAAGTAATTCTGCAACCAAGAAATATAAATAATATAAAAACACAGTTCTTTTTATAGTTATTTTAAGTTAAAATTTGAACGAAATTACATATTAAATAACCAAGAATAACGATTTTTCTTAGTTTTTTGTAATTGTATAATCTTAATTCTACTTACCGGCCACCGTATTAATAATAATATGTATTAGTAATAACAATATAAATATAATATAAAATATGCTAGACTGACAAACCGTCTCCGCTCAGAATCGTATGATGTACGTTTTTCGTAGGTACCTATACAATTATATTAATGTTATTAAATTCAAATTTAATACCATCCATTACAGTGACACATTTGTAACCAACTGTACAGCAGAGTGACATTCACTTACCCGATTTTTTAAATATTATACTGATTATATTTTCTATTACTCATATTTTTACTTTCTAATGATGAACCTCCTATGATAGTCCTAACGTTTTTTTTTTTGTAGAATGAGAATATTGAGAACCTCTTTTTCTATTGTAAATTGGTAGGTAAATGATTTTTCAGAAAACCTTGGTATATTATCTAAATTTAAATTCGAACAAGTAGTTTCTGAGTTGTTGAACTTCATAACATGAATAAATTATAGTAATGTGATAGTGTAATGGTTTTGCATAAGATATTTTATATTTTATGTAATATTTAGTCTAAAACAGGTACTTATTATACAAGTATAATTTTTATAAATATAATTATAAAACTTTAATAAATTAATAATAATTACTATATTTTCATATAATTATAGCTCTCATATTATATCATAAACATATTATTATCATAGACTATTACCTACTCGTTTGAATTTCGATTCATATACATAACATTTTTTATGTTTTCAAATCATCTCCTTTGTAATTTAAAATAAAAATAGAGTGGTATTCGTTTAAAAAAAAAAAGAAGTTTTTATTATTATCAGAATAATCTTTAAATAGAATAAAAAAACTCAATATTTAAAATCACAGCCCTTAACTTCTTTTAAAAATTTTTTAAAAAAAAACGAAATTTGAATTAATTAATTATTATAAGGAAGATGAGGTGAGAACTCTTGATGAATTACTTTGTATTTAGGTATAGTAGGTACCCAATGTAATGTTATCGAGGACTCTAATAAGTTTAGGTTGATAAATGTAGGTTAACGAGCTAAAATCTAAAACTTTTATTTCTAAACTAAAAACAAAAAATAAGTAATATTAATTATTATAACCTATTTAAATACCTTGTATATTCGTATCGCACGACATACGTATACTTGAATGTAAGTTCATGTACACATATACACATACCACGTATGCAATAGGTATAATAGCAATAATCTACATTGTGGAGATAAGTCGTATAACTGCGTTGTATCCTGTGATGTAAGAAGCCTCAACAGCGCCCTTCACCCTTAACCTTATTCTTAACAATTTATTATATAAACATGCCAATTTTTTTTTTCAATGTAACGTTTTTTATTTGTGTACTAGTTTTTTATTGCTAACGATCACACAAAATATATTATTTAGCTACGCGTAGAGTGTAATAATTAATGAATTCCGACTTTTTCAATGAAATGTACGTCGCCCTTACACAATTTGTATGCCCTCGACGTAGGCACGGTTTGTCATATCCTCCCCACGACGATGGTTATAGCTGTACTTGAATCTGTCTAATCGTGTTTACATGGTTAGACTTTTAACGAATTAAAAGTTTATCACGAGCATTATGTCGTATGGCGTTGATTTATATTATATTTCGTGTTCTCTTCGTCGTCATCGAGATCCGCGACAGTATGGGCGTAACTACACGCCAATATAATAGTTCTATGCCACTGAACACGAATAACAATATCTATAATGCGTGTTATAATATTATTATTATGATTTGTTCAACAGTAAGTTTGATTTGCTATATAATCGTATGGAAATGCGATCCTGCCGTTAATATCTTCAAACGTCGCATCATATTTTATATAATAAATATGTAATAACAATAAAATAATGTCGCGGAGGAGACTATTAGGCGGTGGCAGAGCTCGCGGTCTTCAGTTCGATCGGTGTGGCTGTATACATTTATAATAATAATAATAATAATATTATGCAAATTTCGATATATTATGGATACACATTATAATGTTATATCCGTCTCATTAGGTGGCATGCGTCTGCTGGTATACCGGTATAGGTTACCTATATATCAGCCCCCCGGCGAAAAATCGTCGAAGCTACCGCCACCCCGGGTTATGGAGGTTTCGTGGCCGGCAGGGTGGATATACGTAGGTATATATATAACGTACAACAATAAGGATAATAATAATAATAATTATTGTAGTTATTAACCGCACGCCATCGAGTCCGGGGCTTCTGCAAACCCGTCAGCGTGTGTGCGCGCCGCGGCTTATAATATACGCTCATAATATTATAATAATATATTATACATATACATACCTGTATATAATATAAAATATAAAAACGCTGCTGGAGCAGTCTCGGTCCTACCTATATGTATATTATTATCGGTCGGTGTTCGTTATTTTGCTGCTGCTGCACGACACTTCCAATTACAAGACGACCAGGTGCAGGTAGCCGGCCGGGACGAAGACACGGTCGATAACGAGTCAATATTATATTATTATAAGCAGCAACAGCAGCAGAAACAGCAGCAGCGACGATGCCCGCGGCCATGTGAGAACAAAAAAAAAATTTAAAAAAAAAACTCTTTATATTTGAATAAAACCTCTTTGAAAACAAACGTTCGGGTCGTTCGGTTGGGCTACGATAATGCTATAAAACATTACCGTAGCCTATTCGTGATATTAGCGACATAATAAGACATTGTTATAACAGTTCCCTGTCTATCTACTATGTACAGTCTGAATAGTATCAGTGGTATTCAACAGGTAAGTCGCGCCTCAATTTCGGGCCATGATAAACTTTAGACAATTAAAAAAAAAATTTTCCTATTTAATTGGAAGCAAATAAAATAATAATTTAATAGTATTTGGATTGGACCGTTTTTACACAATAAATAAAACGGTGTCTATCAATTAGCATGTGTTTTTTTTTTCGAAACATATAGGTATGTCATAAAAATAAATAATAATTGGTATAGTATAAGTCAAACAAAGTCGAACCGCTGGTCTTTACTCAGCGTGTTTTATACTATATATGGTTGTGCTTGACGTTTGTGGTTTGTCTGCCAGAGAGCGCGCGCTTATGTATGAACTTAACGATAAACTTATATCGCAAAAAGTTCATAACATATAATTGAATAGTTTTACGGGCCTAGATTCAAAATATAGTATTATATAATTATTCGTTTTTTTATAATAATAAAACAAATCTATAATAAGAACAACTTGAGCCTTGAGTCGATCTACCCCTAAGCCATCACAATGCATCGCATCGCATCACCACGCATACCAAAAAATAATAAAACCCTCAATAATAAAGAATAATATTATGTTATGTAAAAAAAGTAAAGAGCAGTTGCTTATCTTAATGCAGTATTTTGCAGTATTATGTAGGTATACATAATTGTTTGTTTCTGGTTTCTGATTTAAATTTAATGATTTAATATCGATTGGGCCCGAACATTGGGTTATCACATTAAATTGATTAGTGCGGGGCCTACTTAATGTTAAAGAAATAAAGAATACTTAAAAAAAATTTTGCTCGGGTTTTTACAAGCTTGTTGCATAATTACCTAAAAACAGACATATCAGTTACACGCATATATTAATGCATACTTACAGCAAAATATAGTATCCAAATACGTATTAATAATAAAAACTATAATAATTACGTATTATAATTATTGCGCACCATATCATGATAAATGTATTATTATTACAGTGTTAAGTTCGTATCCATTTTTGTGTATAATTTGGTTTTACAAAGATTGTTTACAAATCACGTGGGTACTTATTAAGTGTTATCTCCGGCATTTAATTACGAAATGTTTAAGCCAGAGATTTTTTTGTCCACGTGCGTTTCACTTAAATCATATGCTTTAGGTACGAGTATTTTAATATTAAGATTAGTGGTGTGTCGAGATATGATAATAACGGCTCGTGACCTCGCGTGTTCCAAGCGTTTAAATAATTTTAACTCGTAATATTATAACAAATGGACTGGTAAAAATAAAATATAGGTACAACAAACCGTATAAGTGTTTAAAACGCATAAAATATATTAGTCGTTTTACTTATAAAAATATAAAAAAAAAAAAAACGAAAAATAGAAATCGTGTTCATAAAATAAAAATCATCAATTATAAGTGTATGACGTGTGCGTAATAATCTTTATTATTATTATTGTTGTTGTTATTATACGCGTTATTGTCCGTATTAAGCATTTGTACGGTGCGCGATATTTTTTTCAATTAAAACACGTGTACAACTATACAGTGGTGGATGTGATTAAATTCATGATTGAACAAAAGCGTAAAAGGATATCAATCGCATATAATATTATTGTTATTATTTAAGTAGGCGCCGTCGACTTTCCATTGTCGCGCTCGTCTCGTGCCGAATTGAAAAGCTTTTGCAGGACGAAATAATGAGAGATTAGTGTTTATAATCATCGCGAGCTCGTTTTATTGCCATCGACTTATCACACCATCGCCATCGGAAAGGATCGACAATCTTATATAATATAGAGGCACGTACCCTTATTCTATATACTGTTATTATTATTATTATTATTATTATTATGTGCTCTACAAGGAAACAACGGGTGTCCTGGGGTCGAAACGCATCGACTCTCCTCGGGGATCGATAAAAAAAAAATACATACATACGAGTCGACTATATGTATACTCTCGAGTTATTCTTTTCTACTAGTCCCTTTCTATTGTCCGATATATAGGTACCTACATTGCGACCATTTTTTTTTTATTTTTAACTTTGGTCGTATACCATCTCTATTTTGTCGTTTTATACCTTATACGCAGTTATACTTGCTGCTATATATATACACTGCTGCGCACTAACCTATATACTATAATATAGTAAAAAACATATTATGTTTTAACCGAAATCACAACGTTTTTGAAACAACATACTTCTATATTATAACACGTGTGTCATTAAGACGTAACCCCGTCGCATATCTCCTTTTCTTATCGGCGAACAATCCGTCGCTGGCGTGCATCGTCATAAAAGAGGGGTTGAAAATAATAATAATAATAATACGATATTCGTGTATACGCGCGACAAGACCCTCGGTGAAAAAAGTAGGTCAAGACATCACGAGATTTTTCCAGAATCTTTGATGTTGTTTACATTCTTACATCATTATATACCCTGCACACAGCGAAACGACTACGGTGCGAAGACTATAATAATATATAAGACGCGTTCGGTATATGGGTACTATTAAAAACGTAATAAACACTACGGTTTCAAAATACTTGTTTCGCCGGTTTTACTTAAAACAGCGTACTATAAGAGTCGCGATAACGACGAAATTTCCGATTTTATTGACCTTTTGTTTCGTTAACGTTATATTATTATACGTCGAGTCTTTAAAAACCGTTTTATATATTTTGTTAATAATAATCGGTTGACGGTTGTTTGAAAGAAAATCATTTTCGTCGTCTGTACTGTAGCGAGAAACGTTTTCTTAGAAAAACAACTACGAGACGTCTTTCGTTATGGAAATATTTAAAGACACTGTGTAAACACACTGCGATGCGAGATACAATAATAATAAGATGATATTATTATTTATCCTACTTTATCCGGATCATTGATTATACAGTCATAATACTGAATAATAATCGTTGATGATGGATGTACAGTGCGCACGCACACGCGGTGTATCATAATCATAATATTATGGTCACCATTTAAAAAAATAAAAAAATAAACCATATAATATCATAACGACATCATACAGCGTTTGGTAGGTATAAGGTATACTATAATATATATTTTGTGAATGTTCCGAGTTTCCGACGTAATATTATATTATAAATTATAATAATAATTGTGTGGGGTGTTTTTTTTTATCAACGCCGACTTGTATAATAATGTTATCACGCACATAGGCACAGCATTATATGTTCTGTCACCTGTTACGCGTATTATCACGTTTTTTTTTACTTCTAGAGATCAATCGCCGAGCTTAATCATCGACGACCCCGCATGCGACCAGGGGTAGATCTATTTCCATACGTATCGAAATATTATACACACACTCGTGGGTCCACTGCTGTCTGATATTTTACAATATTTTATTTATGCTCGCCGGGGCGGGGACCGGGGAAAACTTATAAAAAAATAAAATATATATAAGAAAAAACGAACACGTTGCGGTAACACCACACACTACTCGCTACACGATATAGGTGCATAATATAATATAATGTATATTATAAACAGACACACACACACACCTATTGAAGTCCGAAGCTTATATTATAGGTACCGCGTGCTCCTTGTCGCGTTACACACGCAAGTGAGTTTTTCGTAAACGGGTTTTGGCGATGTCGGGAGGAAAAAAAAATTAATAACAATAATAAAAACAACAAATAAATAATAGTATAATCGTAATATTGTATATTATTATTATCGTCGACCGACCGCTCCAAAGCGTATCGGCGTACAAAGCGTTTTGATGATGTACCAGTCATATAATATTTCAGTCGCCAATATTATTATTATATTGTCGTAAATAATAATATTATACACACGCGTACGGGCGGCCGGCTTTTTTCACGTGTAACGCTTAAATACATATACATACATATTACAATGCTATAGTGTGTTTATAATATTATAATAACACGCGAGTAAATAATAATAATAATTGTACGATAGGTATATAATAATATTTTATAATATATTGTATATTATACTCTCCGTGCGACGACGGTAATAATAATACGAGGTACCTACCTATACCTTTCAGGAAGCTCCCATTGCACACGACAGGCCTCTGTCGACTCTTCCGACGAGTGTGTATACACGACGTATTACTGATAAAGTCCAACATACAGGATGATTATTTTAACAGCAAACATGACGTGTCAGGTGTAATATGTCAGAAAATACTGACGTCTTTAAAAATATTTATTTTTTCACGGTTTTAACAACTCGCGTTAGGTATAATTAATAAACAACATTTCTGAAAAACAATATTATATAATTTTCACTATTTAGAAGGTTTTTACTTTTTTGAACAACAACAGACATTTTTGCAAAAAGCACAATTATTTTTCACAGTATTTCGGTGTAGTATACACAATTAAAATCGATTTTAGAACGAGAAGATAATTAGTCTTAACTTAGAATATATAAGTTCTTAATATTTGCAGAATGAACGGAGTTGAGTGGCACTATGGCACCCCTCAAAATATTGGTCCACTACATTGTTCATCGACATTTTAAAGCTTAAATACTTTTACGTTATATGTTAGTAATATTACTCGTTTGAAATTTGAATTTCAAAATATTCGGCTTCAGGATATGAATTACAAATATAAGTTGACATTCAAAAACGTAAAAAAACATTAATCGTCTTCGAAATAATGATCGACTTAAGTCAAATGAATCCCCCTGTATATTTTATTATTATATGTATAACGGAATATTTTTCCTTTTCATCTTTCCCTCTAGCGTGTCTTCGTGTCGCGACTGTTAAATATTAATGTACCTATACATAATAATATTCGGATAGTAATATAATATACAATCACCGTATTTCTTTACGATTTCCAGCCACTTGTTGCGCTCATTATTATTAATGTTATTACTATTTATTATAGGATATATATTACATGTAATACACTATTAATATAATATTATTTCCCAAATTGGTTTGGGTCACGGAATCAACGAGTATTTTTTTATATATATATATATAAACGAAGAGTGTGTGTGTGTGTGCAGAGTGGAAATTACGACGAAATGGGTTACGGAAAAGGAGGAAAAATAATATTCTGTATTTAACGAGTGCTGCGGGTGTAACACCGGCCGTCGACTGGATCTTTAAGTGAATTTTCATTTAACTACTATTTTTGTTTTTTTTTCTATAGCACCTTCGTTCCGGTCTTTCTTCCGGTCGTCGATTTAAACGCTCAAAGCGGCGGTAGTAAGTATTAAAATATTATTATAATATACATTTATACGTACTATTTTGGTTATACACTTGAACACCGTAAAATCACGCGAATAACCCTCGTGTATTTTGAGAAGTTCTGAAGTCATATAAAACTTCGTGATATACCCTTATAATATACATACCTACGTCCATCCGTGAAATCTCTATTTAATTTCTTATTCAATTTAAGATCTAATTTATCATATAATTATTATCATATAATAATTTATTATAATTTATTATAATGATATTAATATAATCGGCGCACAGACGATCGCGAAATGTCGGTCATAATATAGAGAATAAGCACAATAGCAAGCTTTTAACTGGACGTATTTTTTAACCGAATTATAAAAGAAAACCCAAGGAACAATAATAAGCTTATAATATTAGAAACACAGTGACATATTAATATATTATTATATAAGTGGGTAGTGTATATACCTAGTTATATAACTATAATAATATAATACTTAGTAAGTCTTCGTTTTGCGCGTAGGACTTACCGCGAGCATGTTCTTAACGGAGAACTTAAAAAGTTATATTTACCATATTAAAACATATACGGAGGTAATAATATCGTGTAAAAAAACAAATAAAAAAGTAATCTCAGACAAAAAAAAATGAAACAACATAGGTATATATACATAATGAATGGGCGACGACGTAAGAACCGATACAATTTTTTTTTATGCCTCGACGTGACGTATTTCTAAAATTGAATACGCGTAAAATGAATATGTATAAATGTATCCGTCCGGAATTTCATTGTTTGCAAATTTAACTAACACCGCAACTGTAGCACAACACCCGCCGACGTCACAATGGTATGTCAGCTTGTGGTCTACCCGGACAATGGATTGTTCGTGTTTTTTCCTCCAAATTAACATAGATGTCCATAACACGCATATAATAATATGTAGGTACGTATTCGATGTAAAAATAATTTTACGATTTTTTTTGTTGTAAGTCCGTACTGAAACGCGCTGCACTCGTTGCTGAGTGCTGCGCACGTTATTACTTTATCGTCGGGGCAAAAAAATTCGAAATTTACATAAAATGTGCGGCAACATGCTGCATTTGCAACCGACATGCCTTTGTCCGCGAGATATACTATTGCAATATTCTCTTATATCTTTCACGCGTGTGTATAATATAGAGGTACCTACATCATTATCACTTTTACAGTTTCCGTATTACGCTCTTCGGGAAAATCGTTATAATAATATCGATCGATTGATAACCGCAGCTATATTCTGTTGCGTATCACGGTTTAAATTAATATATTAATATTATTGTTGTACATTTTAAACCGTGAGATGCATGTGACGAATGCGTTTCATGGTTTTTAATTATCATTTTTTTATCATGATAATATTATAATCCGGCAAAGAAACAGCGTAAAAACCTTCGATCCTTTCTCTCTCGTCGGAGGTATGCGCGTACCTATAATATAAGCTTTGATCCTATAGCCATAACCTGCAATTTATTCTGGAGCTCGCGCTATGTTTATATTATTTTAAATCGTGTGTATGTATTCGTGTTTTGTTAATGTTTATATAAACACCGTGTAACTCGACGCGTACCTATATACTATATTATACATATTTATTATATTTTATTTGCTTATTAAGCTTTATTATTCTCTTAAAATAAATTGTACTGCAACAAAATGCCACTTGGCGTATCCACAGGCATACCGGCTATACTACATAAAATAAATAAATATAATATCTTTACCGTGCAATAGCAACATAGCTTTAGTAATATTATACTGCTGCAGCGGAATGTAAACATTCAAATAATGCTATATTTGTTTATCGTATTACAAATCATAGAGCATTGATAAAATATTTACATTTTCATTTTACGCTAAATGATTTTGTTCTTTGTATAAATATAGGTAGGTGTACTACGTTTGAATCGAAGGAGATCATCGTTCGTCGCACACGACTTATGTAAAACCAAAATAGGTACATATTTTCCCATTATACTATAGTATATCATATATAGTGTCAGAATTTCGAAAATTGTCGAAAAAAAAAATGTATACACAATATGTATTTTTACATATTATATTTATGGTACTAAACATTTGATGTCTGCGTATGATAAATTGCGGTATGAAAGAAAATAAAGTAGACAATTGTTTATTTCAAACGAAGATTTATGTTTATCGGCGGTGAGCGCGACCCAAAGAAGACCGAAATACAATGAAAAGTCGTCGGAGAGCGAGTCCTACCAAATTTAATTTGGTGATGTGCCCGTTTATGCTAGTACAACTACAGTGGCGCAGTGTATGTTGTGCATAGTCTCGAAGGGATAATAAATTTCAATGGAGCAAACGTATTATCATAAGCCAACTGTCGCTGTGGTCTCCGCCGCCGCCGCCGCCGTTGCTATCATGGTTGCTATGATTATGCACAGCCGTCGTATAGACACTGACGATTTTTCTCCTTGACATAGGTAGGTAGTGCACACTAATAGTGCATTAATGTGATTATACCTACATTATATATATTATTATTGCAAGTATAATCACACCCGCTCGCGCCCATTATCGACGACGCCGGACGTGTATTTTCCTATTTCAACAACCTGCTGCAGCAGATGCAGATACTAATATTAGTGCCATCGGTTATTCGAACAGCGTCTTCGAACTACTATACATATACAGTATACTGCAGTTTGTGTTAATTTTTATAGTTATTGTTATAGTTATATTAACGTAATATAACAACGTCCATAGGTCCATTATCTACATACAAGTTGTCTGAAATGCTATTTCGGAAAATATTATAATAGTCACGCATCGTATACAACGTTATAGTTTCCTCTCTGCACTTGTTTTATAATGACAATTTAGCGTTTACTTGTTTGTAGCAAGTACCTCCTACCTAACAATCGCAGTGTTGATGATGTTCTTACATAAGCACAGTAAGCGTCTTAACACGTGTTCCTCTGTTCAACTTTAAACCTTATATTTTTTTTATTAATTAACCCGCGGAAACTTAGGCCATTGGGTGGTTTTTACTGTGTGTGAGGGTACTGTAAGTTACACAGTTTGGCAGATTTTTTAGTGGGCACCCGTAGGTATCTGCCATGCCTGGGTGGGGGATGGCGGCACTTCTCTCCGGACACCATGATTTGCCCGAATGAAAATGCCACCCACGGCCTAGGTTTTGAACCGCCGTCGGTGCGGTCTATTTCCACATGTCCGTTACGGGTACGGGACGGGTCCGGGCCGACCAGGCCGGCAAAAATAAAAATGATCGTTGACATTTGTTTAAATGCACATGGACGGAACGGGCCCGGTCCGGGATCGCCGGGTGGTGTCCGGGAAAAAAATGTCTGTCAACCACTCCGTCCCCCAAACTTTATATCATATATATATAAGTATCCTTAATTAAATTTCACGGAAAATTGAAATAAGTTATTTTCGTATATCATATTATTTTTGTGTTTAAGGTCAATCAGTTTAGGGACCGTAACCTAAATATCATGTTAGGTAAATATATAGAATATAGGTAGGATTAGAATTAAACTTAATTTAAATTTCAATAAAAGTCTATTTTGAATAGGTATGGATTGTTGATAAGTGATGATAGCATTGATTGTAAAATGTGTAGAACCTTTGAAATTTATACTTATTCTTAAAACAATTGAGCGTAACATTTTTCTTAAAATCATTTAACAATAATATTAAGTTAATGCTTAATAATTTTGAAAAAAAAATAATCAAGACATTAAGTTTATGAACGGAAAATCCAGGCAAATAATATAGTTTATAAAATATACGCCAAGTCACATATTATTCACATCCGGTTTGACACAAAACGTGTAATTTTTTACAGGTATTGACACGGTAAAAAAAAAAATAAAACTGAAGTGAGGTACAAGGGGTACGAGGGGTACCTATATCATGATGTCACTACCAAATACTGCGACAATCGATCAGAACTAATGGCATCCACATACATGAATAATTATTATGGATTAAAATGTTAGACATTTGAGGAATAATAACAGTTACACTCTGATGAGTTTTAACGCATTTAATAATATTTAAGTGTGTTTTTTTTTCAAACCGATATTGGATGTTGTTAATTTTGAATACTATACTAGGACAAACGCTGTTTAAATAATAGCAACTATTAATTTACAGGGTATATAATATTGCTGTCCATCGGCGCTTTTCGATTGTTTTTTCTCCGACGGCACGTCGTAAATACCACACAGCTGCAGCAGTATAATACATATAAACGAGAAACAGCTGAATACATTAGTCGCGGGTATGGTCAGTATGTTAGGTGTACACTTGAAATACAACCTGTAGTCGGTGATATAATGACGACGTGTCGAAATTTACAGAAACAGAAAATCAAAAACTATCGGTAAGTGTATATGGTAGTGTACCTATATAAGTACTTAAAAAAATATAATGGGTAACATTTCCAGAGGCTATATACGCGATTATTATATTATTATTATATGCGTTACGAGCGAGTGCGTTTATATTATAAAGTTGGACGTCCCATATTTAAATTCGAAAATACCTTCGCATAGGTCGTTTGAAATTAACACCCTGGAAACTTGTTTCGGGTACCTATATACCTATAATAGCGAAGTTTATACGCCACAGTGATTGTGGCGGCAGTGTCCATGCGTTCGTTTTCTCTTCGGTTGTGTAATATTGTGGTACTTCACAATGCGCTGAAAAACAATGTGGCACTATAAATTACCCACAAGGCAACACGCGCGCCGTACCTACACGCGTTGTTTACTCGAAGAATGTTGTAGCGATAGTGTTTATAATTATTATTATTATTGTCGTCGTCGTCGTCGTCGGCGTTGGCTGCGAGTAAGCGGCGGCACAAATTTCATCGGGTTCGTGGGTACAAAATTCGGGGTGCGAACAGATGATTTTTTTTCGCCACATTGCTGCAACGTTGTTATAATATATATAGGTACCTATAACCAGGTTATACGCGATGCTCGGAAATTAATTTCAAAAAAAGTTATGCTTATCCCGGGGCCGCGGGAGGGATAGACGTCGTTAATGTTGTTTTTTTAATTTCCAACAGTCGCGGCGGAAACATTGCTAAAATATTTTACTGCGGCGGTGTATAAATTGCGCTTTATATAATACATAATGTTTAATTAAAATTGTTATATTCATATTGCGATGATAGTTCAAAGGGTTTTTGCTCTTTTGGGAGATGAAACGATTCGATTGTTTTATTCGAAATGAAATGACTGGTAAAAGTTCTTTTCTGCTTTCAAAACATTTTGAATTATTTTGCTCGTTATTGTGTTCTATAACTTCTATACCGTTAACGCTCCAAAACTAATTGCTTCAAAACCAATTGTTTTCAAATCAACCAGCGATCGATGTGGCCGGCACAATTGGGGATTATACAATTTATTTACAAATGCATATACACTTGTATAATATGTATATTCAATATTTATGTATTAATTAGATTTAGATTAATTAAATTAATTAAATATGCGTGTTAGGATTTGTGTATGTTTAATACTATTAGAGCACCTAATGTTTGCATTAAAACCCAAATCAGTTATATTGTATGGGATTTACCAAACGTTTTCGTGTAAATTCAGAACATAATTATTTTATATTTGATATTTTATATTGACAATAATAATCCCTCTTTTCGTTATTTCAAAATAGTAAATACGTATAAAAGTTATTAATTGTTTGTAGGTATAGTATATTAATCATGTGTTTCACGAGTAAATAAAAAGTATTTTTTTTTTTAGTTTTGTTTTGATTTCTCTTTGTTGTGTTTTCACCAAATCTCATAAGTTGAAATTGATCGACAGAAAATTTCTGACTAAACTGACATTTTTATAATTTGTATTTAAATCGATTTTACTATACAATATACATGGTACATACAGACTATTTTCACTGTACCTAATATAAGCTATCACGATGATTGATTTATTTTTATATTCAGGATATTGTTGCGAGTTCTGTATCGAAAATGAAAATGTTGAGCTTATTAATTTTTCAGTAATTATTTTTAAATCGTTCTACTATAAGGAAGTGTTTCAAATATATAACGTGTGCGATTTTACATTATTACCTAGTTACCTACTTATATATAATATTATATTGATATGTTGTGCAGCTTCAGATCAGTGATGTGACGTGTCGTGCATTTTGAGCAGCGAGCTGACCGGCCTGAAAAGAACTTCTGAAAAAAAAGAACATTCATAACGATAATATTATATTATTATAACCATTTTTGAGGTGCGAGACCGAATAAAATCTCTTCACTGGTGGAATTTCGCGGAATGAAGTCTCTCTGTGAGTAAGACAAATGGAAATGATACCCACCCTATTTGTCGCCGCCAGCAATGTGTTATCAGGCGTGAAAACGATTTTAAAGGATTTCTCCTTCCGATCTCCCTCCCTCCCTCCCCGTTCGTTTCCCACCCACCTCCAACATCACACGCACACACACTCGCACGCTTACGCACAAGAAACCGAAGAAAGCTGTTTCAGGTCGCTAAACATCGAGTGTATACGGCGGAGAACTCCGGTGAGAGTAGTCCACTGGACGTGACAGCAAAGTAAGATGGTATTGTTTTGAGATTTGTCAGAATTTTCTCGACATTACATACCTATACCTTCGTTCTATATGACACAAAGTTAATCTACTGAGAATTTTTTTTTTCAGCGGACCATTAATTATCGTCAACATGTCTCTTTTAAAAAAAGATTTTATCGGAATACCAGTTTTCTAGTATTTTATTTTTTATTTTTTATATAAGCCGGTAAACATATTATAATTCCACACTTATTAGTTGTCCATTGCTTTGACGTTAATTATTTTTCACGAGCTCAACGCATTTAAAGCATATAATATTATGTATTCTAAATGCCAGCACTACTTTAAATAACAACAATAATAATAACGGATGAACATTAAATGATAATAATAATAATACACCCACGGCCCCGAAAGGTTTATGACGATTGTGTACAATTCTTCGAAATGACTACTGAAATAGAAAGAACCGACAAAATATATCGATCAAGAGTCGAGACGAACGCAGATAATCGACTAAACAATGTCGTTTCGAGATACGCAGCATATAATATAAAAAACAAAACATGTATGGTCATATTATTATATAATATTATTATATTATAGCTACCGATGGTCATCGGCGGTACTGAAACGTTATTATAGTGAATTGTTGTTGAAACTCGAAACCAAACGGATAAGGAGTATAAGGATAAGGATGTGCCTAGAAACATAAATTCCGGATATATGTATATATAAGAGAGATTAAAAAATAAAATCATGTTATGTTGTTATTATTATGTTATATTGTTGAACTCCAGGTTATGTTATATTTATTAAAATATTCAAGTAGATAAATACGATAAAAATTGTTAATGTAAATTTAAATTCCGTATGCTATTAAAAATTGTATTTATATACTTTCTTTTCTCATAAAATCAATTATTTAATTATGAATAAAAAACCATCGTTTGTAATGTAGTACTCATAAGTACATATTACATAAACAAAAATACAGTTATGTATTTATCTAATTATCTAAAACAATGGTTATACTATATTATTATTTTCTTGTTTTTTCATTAAAAAAACGATTGATGACTTTTGATCTTTTCAATTTACACCTAATCTATATATTTTAGAAGTGCTGTGTTTAAATTGAGTGATAACCGCACCTAAAACGGTTTTTAAAAGGTATATTTGGGTACCTAATAATAAAATTAAAAATGGCGAATATTCGGTATTGTCCAGTATAAAAATACTGAATATAGGTTTTATTTATCATATTCTCAACAGGGTAAATTAAAATATATTATTAAATTATGTTGATAATTAAAAATATAGGTCATTAATAGAATATAACTAATTTTGGTTAGGAAAAACATAGGATGGGAACAAATAAGTTTGATTAATGTCGGTCATTGGCATTATTTTATAAATTAAGAATTAAGATACCTACTCCAACTGTAAATGTCTGATACGAAAACGATTTCAGTCAATTATTAATATCCAGCACGAACTCTTGGCCTTCGTTAAACATTGAGATCGCAATTTAAAGGTCAGGTTTTTCTAAAACTAAAACAATTTAAGAGTTAAAATATTCATTTAAAATTGCTTAAATTTATAGCTAAGTAAAAAGCTATACTGTAAAATACAGAAAAAATATTTTACGTCACATTAGTTAAAATGTGATTTATCTAATCGTTTTATAGGTTCTTCGAGTAAAACCTTAGACGGACATTATATAATGATTATTTTTAAACGGTATCTATATTATATTATAATATTATATACATATTAGTTACCTAGATTCAAATTCCAAAATAATTCTATTCAAACAATAAGATTAAGTATATTATTACGAAAATCTGAACTCGAAGTTGGACAACCAAATAATCACATACCTAGTCCAGATGAGGAGCATTTTTTTTTTATTGAGTATCAGTCAGACAATCATATAAACTATTAAGATTATATAAAACACCATGGTACGCCCAAAACATTGATTTTTTTTTTATTCTGAAATCCATAAAATCCTTAATGGGTTTTGCGAGTGTTCTGTTCCCGCTAAATACGAATTGCAGTTATACAATATGTAGACAGGTATAAGTTGTAAGAAAAAACTAAAACGTGATACGATTTTATATAGCCGACTAGGTTGCGTCTATTATAATAGTAGTATATACCAACTGGGACATGGGTATAGACCGTCGCGTGGGTTGTCATGCAGCCGGCAAGATTCGCTTTGAACACTGCAGTCTCCGAACGGTACCGAATTATGGTGGAGGTTTATAAGCCTTTCCAGTCGTTTCACGGTTATACGGTTACACTGTACATAATGTATATTTACTACTTTGCGGTAACCCGTCTGACTGCGGCCGCGCAGACGTCCCGAACAGCACCGGACCGTAAAATAAATGAGATTCTGGTCGCGTTGTTACTGGTGTACGAGTGTGCGTGCGATCACAGGTCGCAATCGACGGTGGAAATACAGAACACGAAAAAAAAAATCCGATCAAATTGGACCAAATATTCACCACCACATACCCCTCGTGCTATGCGTTTTTTGATACCTAACTATATATTTATATATATAGTTTATATATATAGTTAGATACTATCCAAGCCAACCCGACGACGACTGCAGTTCAACCATTCGTGACGCCGACCGATCGAACGTGTTTACGGAAATCACCTGTTCACCAGCCGCGGGCTGTACCTATCTACTATTTAATATATTACGCTATGATTTATAACCTATTCCTTCTGTAGGTCTTATATCGTATAAATGTACGACGATGGTCTGAGTAAACGCCTGAACTCAATATTATTGTCGTTGTCGAAGCATCTCTGCTGCAGCGGTTGATAATGTATTATTATTGTTGAAATTCAATTTCTAACGAGTATAGTTAATAAATAGCTATAAATATTTAACAGTTTTGATATAAGCAGAGCAGAGTGGCAAAGTGGCACCTCGCAAAATATCGATCCATTATTCCTTACATCTAAACTTAAAATATTTGTTCGGATCCGTCTCATATACTAAAACGAGTAACAATAATTAAGTTTGTATTAATGTAAACGAATATTTTAAAATGACAATTCAAATATGTGTACTTAGTTAATAATATATAAAGTCGTGTTACTCGTGTTATAGGTACTGAAGTTCAAATAATAATGTCACTCAAATATTCCAAGACCCAGATTAATACAATTATTTTAAGTGCTAAATTATCATCATACATTAATACATTACTGTGACGACTGGCGTAAAGTGCTCGGACTTAGATACGAACTACCAAAAATCAACTCTGCAAGGTAAATCCCTTATAAATATCAAAATTTATAAAAAAAAAAATATTTGTGCCGTGTTACCCCCTCCAAGGTGTACTATATTTCTGAAGGCACCATTCGGCCGATTGGGCCGTCTAAAATATTATGGTTTTGTATGACGTACGACCGTCCAGCCGTCGTCAGTGTTTAAACTCAAAGTTATATAATATATTTGAATTGTCTATTATTATATTGGCTTGTCATTACAATATTATATTGCTTGTATAGTATCATCGCATTACGTTTTTTTTCGTGAATACAATTTAGAATAAAAACGTATGCCAAAAAAGTAAAACACTTTTATAAAATATATTAAAAATTATTATATTTCCAGGAAGGTTTAAACCTTTCGGAAAAATGAGAGTGTGTTTACCTACAAAATAATCGTCCTGTACCTACACGCGTCGTGTGCCGGTCGTCGGGTCGTACCTGACGAATTTATTATGATAATATAATAACAATAATAATGTTATAGGTACGTTCCGGTATAACAATATAATATGATATAGTAACAGTATTGAACGACAACCGGACTCGACTAATTCATACATCACATTATCGTGCGCTTGTATTATACATAAGTACACACATATAGTCGTATACACATTAGATATTATTACGCGTCACGAGGCAATAGAAGGAATAAAAAAGCAAATCCGGTTTTAGGTCTCGCGAGTATTTATTATTTTTTTTTAATATTCGTACTTAACTCCGAACACCCACAACAACGTCGACAGTAATTATTGTGGACACATCGTCTTGTGCAGGAAGACTTACGACCGCGCTCGGAAGGGGCCACGAAGACGCTCGCGACTTGTCCTCGCGGATTGGCTGTAAAAACAAAAACCTCGTTTGGCTTCCCGACATGGTTCGATGTAACACAACCGCGGTTGCGGGTCTGGGGGCCGGCCTTGTACGTCTTGGGCTTATTCAAAAGCGCAATAATACCTTCGGAACACACGACGTTTTAATGGGATTTAGTAGGTGCGTAGGTACATAATATAATATATTCACATTTAGCCGACGGACAACACCGGCCGATATATTGTTACGTTTTGTCGATCCGAAGTCACCGTAGTTTTAATCGCATCTTCATTTCGGAATAACATTATAGGCTCGGTACCTATAATGGCTATATTGTGATATAATATATGTTATATCATTACTCGCTGCTGTGTATGGATGTCTATTTATTTATAGATTATACACTTACATACCCCCCACAGTGGTGGTCCAATCAAATTTGTCGAGGGTAGTATAATAATCGGCAACTCGACACAGTTATTTTAAACATTTCAACTAAAAAGTTTAGGGTGCTAAAAAAAATAAAAAAAATGGTCTACCATTTGCTATTGACTATATTAAGTTCCAGACTGTGATATTAGTTTGATAAAAGGAGGAGTGTGAATAATAATATGACGATAACAAACGAATTTTAATTTTCATTATTTATTATTAATTTTTTTTATTACCTATTTATTATTTGGATTCCAATAAAAAAAAAAAAGTTCTTTAAAACTTAAGAGTAAACACACAATTTCCATGATTTTAAAAAAGAGAGAATATTATCGGCTTATAATATTATGCAGTATGCCCAATGCGGGGAACGCCACCGCAGGTTATACCTACCAACGTAGGTTGGTATATAAACTAAACTGTAGTAATGTGGCCACAACAATATCGTGTGTAAATGTGTAATGGTGTAGTTTTTCTTAGTATGACAATAGGTATAATACTAGTAATAATTATTGTTATTATACGACAATATTATATTGCACTTAAGTTTTACTTTCAAGCGATCGCGATGTAGTATTATATTCATGTTAAAATTGGCTAGCCAGTTTTCGGCTAAAAGAACCTTTGGCGGCACTTTACTCGAGACACTCAATTTATTTGTTCACTTTAATCTCTTAAGTGGGGCGTGCCCTATTTACCTTTTTTTCTTTTCTTTTGGCGTAGGCTTTTGAAAACATCTAAGGTTAATTTCTTCGACTCCTGTGTCGCATTGTGTTTTGAACGTTCCGATGAAAGATTTTCAAACGAGTAGGTAAGTACTAAGTAGGTACACGGAGTATTTATCAATCGTCCGGAAATGTCGAGCAAATACAAGTGTCTTGTGTTTAAAATAAATGTACTATTGTGCTTTTTTAGCATAATATACCTGTAGTTCATTATAAGTATTTACATTTACGTTGGTAGTCGAATAAATTAGTGTCGTTAAACTGGAACACTAGACGTTGTTTATATTTAGAATTGATCTGCATTTAATTATAAGACGTTGAATTGGCGTTATTCATAAGTCACGAAATTTTACGTTTCGTTAACAACAACATTATTAATGCTTCTCAATAAAATAATTGATATATTTTAATTAACTACTCATAAAAAATTATATTATGTAAACAATATAAATGTAGAATTTATTACTAAATAGAACTGAAACACTAAACCATTAAATGAGTTTTTTTTTCTTTATTATTGTAATGACATATTATTAACAAAAATGAGTTATATAATTATTGATATATTGAGTAGGAATTGATTTTACTGTTCATTTTTAGGTGACTTATAATTTAGTATTCATCGTTGTATAATATAATTTATTATTAACATATTTTTATTGTTAAATAATATATAACTTATGATTTTACAGTAATTATTTTAATTTAAAAATGAACACTGGCAAGAAAAATAATAAAGTCATTTTTTTTTAAAAATATTATTGTACAAGTAGTATGTATACTTATAACTAACTATAAAGACTACGTACGACCAGAAAGTTGGATAAATTCCATTCAAAGTTGTAAAAAGTCAATAAATTTCAAAGCTGGGAAAGTACTATATAACCAATTTCTTAGTAAGTTAACTTGTTCAGTAATGTTCATAATATTTAACTTAATGTAATTAAAACAAGAATAATTGAAATTGAAATTCGATATTTAGAACAATATAAGTTCTCATAGTGTTTTTTTACTGTACAATTTAGAATTTTTTGCTAGCGACAAATTCATTGAATCCATTTATTTATTTTAGTTTTAACTCATTTATGTCTACCCCTCATACCTAACATTACTGACATATTATGTAAATAGTTTATACGCATACAAAGTACGAACGAATGTTTCAATGTCACGGGCTCATTTTATTACAGTGCGATCATTCTTCGTGGTCCGAGAGTCGAGAGCATAAACCATCGGTTTAATAAATTGTAGTGGCGTATACAGTTATACTGCGCATTATTATTTTTTTTATTGTTGGGAATGTATCGAAATAAAAGGTCAGTTTTGTCTTGTTTTCCCTGGAGATTTTATCTTTTTTTTTCAGTGAAAATTATAATGTCTGTCGTGTTAGCACCGGCATAACCTGCAGGGCTAACACACTACACTACAACTAAATAGACTATACAACTTACATTAAACAATCGCTAGGAGAATTTGGTGGATTATGATTATAGCGATATGTTAAACTGTGAAAAATATTTATCACACTGCAAATATTATGCTATTGTGACAAAACAAATCACAGTGAAAACAGCAGTGATTGCTATACTATAACTGCTACTTTTTGTTTTTCACGTTCCTATAATCTATCCATATTAGCACTATCAGAATATCGCGATAATCGAAAAATCCGTGCATGAAGTGATAACAGTTATAATTTATTAGAATAAATATATATTATAATCAAAATGATTGATATGCTGTTTTTATAGTTTTCAATGAAAACTTTTCATGTATCTCATCCAAAATATAAATATGCTAACTTGAAACGTCTCTAGCAAATTGTCCGATCGGCTCGAAAGTGAGGTGTCAAAAAATTGCTAGTAATTCGCTAGATTTTGCTATGTCGTTTTTGGGTATTTGCTGTGTACTGGTTTTTCCATATTACTTGATGGATGTAAATTTATATGTAAAATATTATAAATAAAAGGAATATAATCTATAACTATTAACCATATAGTTAATTATATGACGTATTACTATTAAATTGGTACCGAGGGCGATACGAAAATATTAAACTTAAATGAACAAGAACACAATATAAGTAAATTATGTGTTAAAGTGCTTGTTTTTTTTTTTAAATATCTAATATTATATTTTAAGTAGACACGTATTATAGTGGGTATATAGGTTGATTAGGACTTAGTGGTACAACCAAGCATAAATGTTATGTGAAAACATGTTTAACTTATACACTATAACTTTAAGTTTATAATAATTATGATTTATTACCTCCCCCTCTGACATTTTTTTGATTCCTATTTCCCTCGTTTCTGGGGCTGGGCAAGATTGCCATTTTTTTTTTGAACTCTTTAAGTTAGTTATATATAGTGAAAAGTAAGAAAAGTTAAAAGTTACTTAATATTTTCTTTACTTAATTAAGTTAATAGTTAATAAATAAACAAAGTTAACTCAACTTTATTAAAAGTAACAATTTGATATTAGTCAGCACTAAAATTAGTCTAATAGATAAATTTGAACCTTTCATCTGTATATATCAGAATATTTCAAATATTTTAAGTTATAAAGCAAAATATTTTAAAAGTATTTAACTCGATTTTGACTCAGTTATATAAGATTAACTTGTTAGTTATACCTACATAAAAAAATAACTTATTAAGTTAAAAGTTAATAACAAAAATAAGTAACTCGTTATAGAACTTAGATAAAATTAACTTAACGTTTTAACTTTTAACTCGTTATTGCCTTGACGGGTTGACGATTATACTAACGTCCTGCAGCATACTCTCTTGTAAGTAGTTATAAGTTACAACTTATAATATCTAACGTATTATGACATCATTAAAATGATACAAACGCGATCATGATAAGTTTATTAAATTTGCGATTTTGTAATATTATAGTATTTCATAGTTGTTGAACAAAGCTGGTAAATTGTGTATAAATATATAATATATATCAAATATTATACACTGGAAATTTTTTACCGATTAATGGTAAACGATAATATTATTAGGTCTAATTTATGTATATAACTTGACATTTAATTTATTTATTTTATGAGCCATTAAAATTAGATAGGTAGGTAGGCAGACGAAATTGCAAATATGCAAAATACGACACGGACAGCTGTGGTCCAGCCTGCTTTAAACAGCACATTATTATATTATTATACTATAATAATAATGTACCGTTTAATAGTATATATTGTATAATAATAAAATATCTCTGAATATCAAATCTCCAATCCGAATATTATCACGATTTCCACTTAGATACTGTCGTCGAATGTCATTCCGCCGCCGAGTTGTCGAACTGCAGCTCGGACAGTTTCTGCGATTTCTACTATTATTATAGCCCATAATAAGTGATGGATCTAGGCTATACGGACCATACTAAGTAGAACGTTTCAGATGTTATTCAAATGGACGTCCTGTGTCCGATGACACACTGTCACGCGACCCATGTTTTAATAATATGGCCATTCACCGCTGTACAGAGGCGACATAGAGTCAATATATTACTATTATCTCCACCCAGAAACGCGTACCTATAGTACAATTTTTTTTTTTTTTTTTTTGGTCCGTTAACGTCATGTTACCGGCCACTCCGTGTCGAGAGCTATTAAACTTATCGTAAGGTCATAAAAATAATAAATTGTCGTAAGCAATGTTTGTAATAGCCGCAGGTATACACTATTTACATATACACATGTTGGTATTATATTTTAATGTGCCGTATTATTCAAATTGTACACAGCCAAGGACTACGAGAATAATATTTAATGTAAGTATCTATAATAATTACAATATTTTTAGATACGATGAACGACTAAAATTGTCATCGGTATCTACATACCATATATTATATGCGGTGTGCGTTTGAAATGTGAATAATATTATGCGTTAAGAACATCGTTATACGCATTGGGTTTGCCATAACATTTTGAACCAGCTGTCTGAAATATATATAGTTTGAATACTAAGTTTACTCACAAAGTCAGTTTCATATATTATTTAAGCTACGAGAGATAATTATTCAACTTAAAGTATTTATTAAACTTTGAAATCGGCTGTTTGAATTTCTTATTCATCTGTATACTGCGCATTGTTCGACGATACAATTCCCAAGTATAACAATAATTAATATAGTATATTATATACATAATATATAATAGTAAACACTCCACCGAGTTTATACTTTTATAATGACATAATAACTGCGTATAATACGCGACTTCGCTCGCGAAAAAAATCGACAAATATGGTGCTATATCGGTAATCAATGTACCTATCTCTGTTTCATGTTATACCATCGGTTACCTCGGTTAACGTGCAAATCGGCATCTGTGTAATTGGAACTATTTCGACCGAGATGGGCAATCCGCCCGTGTCGGATTGGATCTAACACTCGATACATTTTCGAACGTGGAGGTTCAAACTATATATACTATATGAGCTTTTCTACAGATATCTCTAAGAACCATCTCTGACGTTTTCGTCAAAATGGTTCAGATATTTTTTAATCTATAACCTACAAACACACATGGACTGCTCGGGTAAAAATAAATGAGGGGTAGAAATCCACAACAAATTATTGCCAAAATACTGATTTTTCAAGAGAAGCGATTTTCTGTTTAAAATTTCCAAAAAAAAAAAACAAACCATTTATAAATAAACAAATAATTTTGAAGAAAAGGTTTTTTTTTAAATTATTTAACAATATAATATTATTTATATATTTTTTTTTTTTTTTTATTGGATAACCCGCGTCAACATAGGCCATTGGGTGTGGGGGAGGGCACTGTAGGTTTTTAAATTGGGTAGGTTGGTACACGTGTGTGTTGTGTTTTGGCAGAATTTCTAATGGGGCACGCGTAGGTTTCTGCCGTGCCCCGGGTGGGGGGATGGCGGCACTTGTTCTCCGGACACCGTGACTTGTCCGAAGAAAAATGCCGCCCACGGCCAAGGTATTGAACTCGGATCGGCTGCGTCGCAGCCGACGCCTTAGCCCGCTCGGCCACTCCGTCCCCCCATTATTTGTATTTAAAACGATACAAATGTGTTTATTTAATTTTAGATTTAATTAAAGTTTTAGTACGTTTTTGATTCACTTTTTTACTTGTTTATATATAGGTATTATAGGTACCTCTATAACACGGTTAATGGTACGTTTTAGTAATACTTCGTTTTGGTATAGTTCATGGTTGGTGCCTAATGCCTATATTCTTTTAACGTGGGCAATATAGTACGTTTTGGTATAAGACTGGAAAAAGTACGTTTTTATTTTCTAAATATCATTTTTATGTAGGTATATGGAAAAGTCAATGTGAATCGCAGATTTGACCAGGAAATAGTATGTCTTAATCTATTCGGTTTCTGACCATTCCAATAGATTTATCGACGCTTATGGAAAAAGCATCGATATCTAACTCGATTTTGTCATTTTTGGCAATACTACATTTTGGATTTCCACCCCTCAAATAATTCATCCATTTATCGTTTTCCGTTTGTCCGTTGTTTCATCGGTTCATCCGTTTTGAAGGCTTTGCCGGGCAAACATACAGCCAAGATAATGTATCTGCAGTGTGTGTTTCTTGCAATATTACATTTAGATTTAAAAATCACAATGTATACAATTTGAATATACTTTGTATATTTTGTGATACGCAATATACATTTTAAAAAAGAAGTAAGATCACAAATAATTACAAAAATAGTCAATTTTCAAAAACTTTGTTCCACAAAAATCCATAATATAATATTTCAAATCCATAATTTCATTCAAAATCTGATTTATTTTATCGGCATCAAGATTTTGGTAGATAACAGACCAGAAGACCTACGTGACGAGACAGTATTATATTATGCAGTCGTGACCATGTAAAATAATATTATCTGTAATGCACAATATAATAGTACTTTTATAACTAATATCATATTATAATATGACTTAAAGCTGTATATTTTATACGATGTGGGCCAATTTTCAAAAGTATTTTTCGGTTGTCAATTTTCGATTTATGGCTGTTATCTACAGCTAATCGAAAACATGCAAACTATTACTATATTATTATTACTATTAAACTAAATACATAGATTTCTTGATTGTTATTTTATTAATGGTACTCACTACACACAACCTTTTTACTGATAAAAGTGTTTTTATTTTTTTAAAACTTTTGTCCCACATACCCCCTCTCAACATCAAAAAAATCTTAGATTCGCCACCGCACCCACTGAAATCTGATAACATACCGCGTGCTGTTCGCGATAAACTCGCGGGAGTTTAGATTTTCACTTGAGAATATAAGTCGAAATTCGATTCGCGTTTCGTTTGGAAATATCGGGAAAAAAACGCACACACTATACACGCACACTTGTCTATACACACCGTGGCCACGTAGTAGTGGGTACGATCAATAATGCTCCTAAACGAAGTCGTATTTCTTTCAAATAAACAATATATATATATATATACAAATACAAAATATATTATATACATACATACATAGTAACACGCGTCGACGTATGCCATATAGTACCTAAACACCTAAACCACACACCTTATACACGCACATAATATAATATGTAACGTGTATATAATATACACACGTGCGGGAGCGTTAAAAAAGCCGTGGCGAGTTCAAACAATCGCGGTGGAAAACAAAACGTCGAGAAATCTTAAACATATACTTCGACGCATATTGTACACGCGGTCTCGTTGCTTATACGAACGGTGCACGCGTGTGCGGGTACGATTTTTTCTACTCTTTTTTTTTTTTTTTTTATTCGCAATTGATTCAGCGCCTCGGGGGACGTGTCTCGAGAGTACGATATAACCGTATGTATATATATATATATATCTAAAATATATAATATATATGTATACGCAACGCCACGGCAAAACAAAACACAATACACTTATAACAATAATAATAAAAAACAAACACCAGACCGAAAACCGCATGTACATATTGTGTGTGTGTGTGTGTGTGTGAGCGCTAACCCTTCGGGGGATCGCAATAAAAATTTTCGCCCGACAAACGTGCGGCGCGTGATATTAAATTCGAGCGGGTAAAAAGAAAATATATATATATAAAACGAACCCTGGAAGACCCGCGAGAGCGAAAACCGAACGGAGAGCCAGCGAGTTATAATAAACAACGTTTAAACGGGGGCGGCGGCGCGTTTATTGCCGACGACGAGCGGCCTACAGGCTAATGGGACGCGTCGAATCAATTTGATTTTTCGGATGTTTATTTAACTTTTTTATAACGGAACGCCACCCCGCGAAAGCTCAGCGACAGTTCGATGCGACAGACGAACTATACGAGACCGCGAGCGACGACTATAGCAGTAAAGTTGTACCTCTATATATATATATACATTTAGGATTTGCTTTATCCGTTCTCGAAATCCGTCTTGCGATCGGCACGACGACGACTTCAAAGATTTAATTTCGGTAATCGAATGCCATCGCAGTTGCCATCACTGCAGTTATCTTCGGTTTTTTCGCCGATTTTGCGAGTTTCCCGACGCGCCAAATATCGAGTTCGTTCGAACCCGCCCACGCCCGGAGTCGAGCGACAACTACTAAGGTTCGCATTTTAATAAAATCACGCGTTTCTATCGTCGGAAGAAAGGTTTTATTCAGAGTTTTTGCACGCAAATATATTTTTATCATCCATTATTATAATAATCGTCATTGTGCTATTGACATTTTGTCAAACATTTTTCCAGGTCACCAATTTCACATTGCACAGATGAAAAATTTTGTTTCGGAAAAAAATTATTCTCTACTGGGTCGTACCTATATTATATTATATTGACAACTACGTTACTTGGTTACGGATGATTATTAATAACAGTTGTGGGTAGCTGTAATGCGTTAATATAAATTAGTATATATTATCATAATATATAATAACGTATTAAGAAGATTATGTGCCGTGTAATGTGTACCGTCGCAAATAATATCATTATTTTAATTGCCAGCGTTCAATTAATATCATCATATGATGATATTATTATGTTTACAATTCGTTTTTCTGCACGACAGAAATACCTACGCATGGCTTATAATTTATAAATAATACGCAAATAATACATCTTCGAAAACCTGCACGACCAAGCAAAAATATAAAATTATAGACGATATCTCATCGGATATCGATGTAGAGGAATCTATATATAAATAGAGCGCAAGGGTGCAGTATTTTTACCGATCCTGATGGCACGGGATCAGCTTTAGCTCGAAATCCTCGGGATATAGTGTTTGTGCCAAATGAAACGAAAAAAAAAGAGATCTGCCTCCAGTTATTTTCCAATTTATCGGCCGATATCACTTGATAAAATACCAACCCGTGGACTAATAACACGCCATATTTTACCGGAACAATAAAATGGAATTTTTTTTAGAGCCCACACAACGTTCGTAAAACTATACTTATAGACGTTCTTCCGAAATGTTATTAATTGGCAATTGCTGAACAAAAGATTTTTTTTTGTTCAGTTATCCCCCGTGGAACTTGAATATTATTTATGAGCACAATGATTATATTTGTTTAGTTACATAAATAATTTACTTATTCGAATCGAAGTGAAAAAAAAGGTTCATTTCATAAAAATATTTAATATTCAAACGACAATCACCGGGAAAAACTTTAGGAAACGGAATTGATTATACAATACGCTCTGATACGCTCTAGTCATAAGTCATAAATCATAAGTATATAAGTATATAGGTATATGCGTATATTACCATACTTACTTGAAATTATGTAATTGCATAACACCGCATTTAATTATATCATATTTTCGGCACTCCGATGGCCCGATCCATAACCCACGTGCCGAATTCGTTGTGTCTGTTTAAGATTATCACTATTGTACGGGGGTAGGTTCAAGCGCGGATTGGATTCCGGAATATATATAATCGCACTAAATTAGGGCTCGTAAAATATCAATCGTCTCAAAACTATTGCCCGTGTGGATCGTGAACAACCGACCGTGAGGTTAAAACGGGACGACGACAACTGCGGTATAGGCGTATTATTACTGTTTTCTACAAACACTTTTAAACGCCGTCTCGTGATAACCAATCGCGTTTGACGCAAAGGCTGACGAAATAAATGAGCATCGATGTAAAATCGTGTTTTTCAGTTTTTGTACACGCTCGGGTGCTCGGCCGAGTCCTACAGCAGTACAGCAGCATTTACGAATCAAATCCTGCGCGCAGGCCGTAGGTGTCGAACGCGACCGATGGTCGATTACGGTCGTAAGTACTATATTTTGACTTGGGAAAATATGAGTGGATGTCGTGGAAGACGATCTTGATATGATTGCAGGAGTGTATATAGGTACAACAATAGTGAAATAAATAAAAACCTGACGGAAATAACCACGGACAAAAGTAATGATTAATCTTATAATGTGTACAAAAAAATAATAATAATACACTGATTCTAATCAGCATAATCTTATAAAAAAAAATTAAATACCGATCAAATGAAAAAATGATTGCATAATATATGGTTAATCAATTAAATTATTTGTTCGGTTCTTTCTGTTACACCGTGTTGTGCAGTATAGGTTTTCTTCAGACATCGATCCGACAAAACTATAGACGAGTCGTCAAAAAATACGTGAAATAATATTATATAATATTGTACATTATATTAGTATTATCTTCGTCCTGTCACGCCAAATTCTTTCACTTTCGATCACTTTTGACTGTTATTACCATAGTAGTTGTTGATATAGGTAGGTACTACGAGTGCCGCGTAAAATGGTATTCAGTATACAAGAGGTCATGGTATGTATCGACATACATAGGGTGCGGTGGTCGTGTTGCCGACTGTTTTTGGCTTTTTGTCCCGTCGACAAAACTTTCAGCAGGCGGCGCGTTTGACAAAGCGATTGATTCGGGTTTGATGCGGTCGGCGAAGTGTCTTATACACGCACAATAATATAATGTATAATATTACACGTCCGCCAGAGTTTTCCGGAAACGGAAGTAATGAGATATTCACGCGGAAAACCACCTCGGAAACTTTATATACCATCGTGTCGGCGTGGTTGAGCCTATATAATATATTATGACATATATATACGCACATACATACGACATAGTTGAATATACGTCTAGTAAATATGCATAATATAATATTATAATAATTACATGTTATGTATATGCGTAGGATCATTAGAATTTAAAAAAAACGAACACATTATTACATGACATTTATTGCAATATTAAACCCGTTAAAAATGAATCAACAACTTGATCAATAATAATTACACATTAATTTGATAAAAAAAAACAAAAAAAAAACAGTACCTTAATATTACAGAATATGTTTATAGTTGTAAGCCCGTAGTAATTCTTAAATCGCGTCTATGTGTTTTAAAAAAACTTTTACAAATTTAATTTAGTAATTAAAATTTGTTAACTAGTCGTCGTTTTTATTTCATTAATTTTGTTTTCATATTTTATGTTTAATAATGTATTTTGCTTACAGAAATCATAAAATTATATATTTGAATGAACAATTTACAGATAAATTCAGCTATAGATATTTCAAGCACTTACAACAATGGGTGAAATATGAAAAACGCGTATGCAATTAAATCGATAAATGAACAATTGAATAAAACCTTCATGATAACTATAAGGGCATGGATATTGTAGTACCTAGCAAAAAATTTGTAACATTTATAAATTTCAGTATTGCAATAAAATATATACCTACAATTGCAGAATTTCTTCAATAATATTAAAATTCTATACAAAAAAATTAATATTTTACATGTTGTTTTAGAAATCTAAACTACTATCTTATACATCACTGAATTGGACTATGGTATATAAGTGTTTGATTTAAAATGTTGTATTCAGATGTTTTTCAATTTTGAGTCAATGAGTAAAAACTTACCCTAACAAAATTGAAAAATAGTTAAAATAGTAAATTAAACAAAATTGAAAAATCCAAAAATATTTCACTTAAAAATTTTAGCTTTTAATTCATAGGTACTTACATGAAATAATGCAATTAAAACTTCCTTAGCAATAATAAATATGAACAGTATAAGAGAAGTTGAAAATGCTTCATCATATGTGCCTTAGTAATACCTGCAGTATACTATTGAATATAAATATTTAGAAAGCGGGTAAGTGGGTGTCACTCTGCTGTACAGTAGGGTACAAGTGGGTAACAGTAATGTATGGTGTTATATTTTAATTCAATGATATAATAATTATATGATTGTATACGAAAAACGATTCTGTACTGAGATGGTTTGTCAGCCAAGGATGTATTTTTAAATAACATTTTTATTGTTATTATTAATACGGTAGCCAGTAGTTGAATTAATATTAATTACATATTATCAGATTTCAATATTTCAATATTTGTATATCATAATATACGTCATGAAAAATTTAAAGTACCCAAGAATTATTTTTTTAAATTACAACAAAATAACTAAAATCGTTATTGTTGGTTACTTAATATGTAATTTTGTTCAAATTTGATCATACAATAACAATAAAAAATAAAAAATTTTGGTTACAGAATACCCTACTTACGTGGAAAATTGTTTTAAATTTTCAATCCATTGCTATAAAAGTTTAATATTTCATACATTTTTAACTACAAAATCATTTTTTAATTTTCAATTTTGTTAAATGTTGTCAACAACCAATCTTTAAATGCTTATAAAAAAAATCAAGTGTATGTATTTTTCATATCTTTCAAATGTTATTGTAACAATATATGAGGAGGAGCCTTGTATGAAATGTTCAAGCTTTTTGACCCAACAAATAAAATTTAATTAATGCTTATAGAAAAAAAACAAAAAAATTTAAAATTTCCGTAAATAGCTCAAAACAAGTCAAATATTTTGAAAATTGTATTGTGTATAGTATATGCTAATAGCCTAACATGAACATTCAGTAAAAATTGCATGTATACGGTCACTGGTTATAGAGTTACACCAAAATTCAAAATAGATTTTGCGTAAAAGTTTCCGTTTTTTCTTAATTTTTGTTTTTCCCGGTGCTTTTAAAACTACTGGGAATTTTTTACTTTTGACTCCCTAAAGTAACAACTAGATTCACTTTTCCACTGAATAAGATACTGTTGAAGAAAATCGAAGCATTTTTACTGCCCCAGACGGTGATAACAAACACTAAAATAAAAATAAAAATAAAAAATAAAAAATACACATCATTGTAAAATTAATACATTTATCGGTCTACTCAGAATCTAAAATACAATTACTAAAATAACATCATACTAATACCATATATTTTTATTCATCAATGTCATTAATGAAGAATATATTGTATTACCTACCCTGTAGCCACAATACGTATATATTTATGTATAAACAAGCACACTCAATAGTAAATAGTATTATGTCGACGTTGATAAAACTGCAGCAATAGTTCAACGTTTTTATAGTGACCGCACACACATTAGAACAATAATAATAACATAATATTTTTATCACGCACAGTGATGATATTATAATATAGTTCAATATAAAGCGCATCGTAGTTTAAAAAAATTGTTTTCATAATATCATTACAATTGATTAAAACGAAATAAAATTGTACGTAAAATTGTCTATACGCGCAACACAATATTATTCATGTATAAGGCACATGAATAATATATTATGTACATGCGTGTTTTCAAATTACAAAAAGTCAACGATCGAATGACATTGACGTCGCGTGGTATAGTCGATTCGTAGACGTGTGCCCGAGTGTACTTTGTCACAAACACAGCTGTTCGGCATCAATATTTTATAAAATACTATAGGTAATATGCTATAGGTATATGGGTATTGGGTACCTATAAGTATATACTTTAGTCATACGTCATGTACAATAACTATTATACCTGTATTGTAAATAGGCCACCGGCAACTAGGCCAACGAATACTGCATTACGTGTAATATATTAATATGGGGACTACTACATTTAAAGATTTATAGGGACGCAATTTACTTGCAGCGCGCCAAAGTCTGTGCGACAGAATTTCACTCGTCACGTGCAAAGGACCATAGGTACCTATCCTTCGGATATTGCCTATTGCGCCCTGAGCGATATATTATATTTTTAAACTGTGCAATTTGTTTGGACGTCATCACACAAAATATCAACATTTGAATATTAGTCTGCAGTCTTAGGAAATTACAAGCGAACATAACATAAGTCAACTCAGTCAACTCTCATCCCATAATAGGTAATAATAATAATTATTTATATTATATTTAAGATATGCTCGATTATGTTCAAAAGTTTAAAAATGCATTTATTATGAAACAAACCGCATAGTAATATTATACAAATGCCTTATTGGTATATTCGTATAACTATTATAGTAATGGGTGAATTAGTCAAATTAATAAAAGACATAAATTCTATACCTACAATAAATAAAAAATTATTTAATTTATGATTTTTTTTAACCTTATGTTGATTTATAATATGAGTTTTATTTTTTTTGTACCTTCAACAATTTGACACAAACGCACACGTTCACTAAACTTACTGTCGCACTATTCTGCACTATCTCTAATTGATAATACCTAAGTATATCACACTATAGCTTGTTAATCAATACAATTGATTTTCCCTCCACAGAATAGGTCATATATACGTACACACCTCACTCATAAATACTTAATGAAGAGATGAGAATACCTGCTAAATGCAACAGCTGCAGTACCTTCACCAAAGTTGAGCATATATCCTCATCACTGAATGAAACGACATACGAAGAGGAGATGAGAGGAATAAGAATATCCTAGTCACCACTCATAGTCTCACAGCCCAGACCCAATCGTAATATCCATAAAATACTAAATTTCCTAATAATATAACAAACTTTCTTACACGAATATAATGTATGTATGTATTTAATATTTAAACATATTATTCAAATGCTTTTAAACGCAATCATAAGCTTTTTTTACTTCAAAATTGTACTTAAAATAATATAAGAAGATACTATAATTGTTACGTCCATTTGGTATATCTACTTAAATGCCGCGGATAGTGATCAACAGAATAAATTAAACAATAATGCAACAATGAAAACCTAGTATTATCTTTACATATTATATGCGTGGTATTTTTATTTAGGCACATTGTAAAATAACTAACGTAGTGGCGTAGTCGGGAGAGGCGCTGAGGGGGCTGCTCCGTCCTCACCGATATTTTAATACAATTTAAACTATTACGAAATAATTAAAAAAATTAAAACTATAACATGGGCACACAAAACTGAGTATTTAATCTATTCTGAAACATTCTTTTTTTCGGTCAATTTTCGTGTTCGGTTAATAATTTTATCTTTCGTTTTTGTTTGAATATTTTTAGTATTGAATGCATACGGCATACCCTTGAACTTAACCCAACAACCTACAACAGGCGATTGCCTATATACCTTCGTAAACCTCATCAGTATTCAACTTTCAAGTACTATTAATATTATTACCATCATCCGTTTCGTTTCGATTATTTAACTGCGAAACTTTTCTCGATAAAACCATGTACCTTCGAGCATCATATTATTATTATTATTATTATTATTGAAGTAGGAAGAAGATAAAACGTAGATTTTACCACTATGCATTTATATTTTATAGAGTTTAAATTTAATAAAATGTATTTTATGTATATATCTATACCACACCGTCACGCTCCATATCTGAATTAATAGGTAATAATAAACTATTACTTTAAAATATAATGAATAGGGTCCGGATTTCAATGCAAACTGCATCTTTTTATGAGTGATCTTAGACAATGCTTTCCGAGTGCATAATTTGTTTCATGAAACGGATACTTCAAGAGTGAAACTTTAATTTTGAATTTTATCACATATTTCAATGTTATTCATTTATCGATCATTTTTTTAGCATTTTTCGGTCATTTAGATAGTTTTAATGCATATTTGTATACCGTAGATTAGAGAGGGAAAAACATGTATCCAATAGTAACACTTGTAGCCTGTGATTATAATTTATAAACAAACTGAACTTTTAATCAAATTTTAATCTAATTTCGGTTTTTTTTTAAAAATAAATGTGTAGTAAATATATAATAATCCATTGGACAAAGTTGGCGGGCAAACTTCACGGACATAGATTTACTTATTATAGTTTATGTACGATTCTGAATTCGTTAAGAAAAACTACTGATACGCTCCCGGGCTTACCTAAGTAATATCGAATATATTTTATGACAATAGTAATAATAGGTACTCATTATATTATTACATAGTAATAAGTCGGGGCACTAACTTCATTACGTAGGTATTCGCTGGTTTATCCATCTCGGGGCAAAAAGTTGGAAATTAAGATGATATTATATTTGTTTTATTGTACCTACGTATAATAATATATGGTTAATAGTTATACAAAACTTGTAAAACGAAACGAAACTTCTTTTTTTTTAATTTAATGATTTTCTATAGGTACCAAAGATACACGAGCAAGTAATTATTTTTGAAAAAAAAATGTAAAATAAAAACTTTTGAAGTTGAATCAAACAAATAAATAAAAAAAAAAAGGTAAAACTGCAGATAAAATAATAATAATAATAATAACAACAACGCCGCCGCCGCCGCCGTCCGGCTCCCTCGTGTACAATCCATTGGCTTTAGAAAATCGGGTAAATTTAAATCTCTGATTATGTTAATGATTTAATGCGTTTTTCCTCTCCACTTCACGGCTGTCCCTTCGCTCTCACAGTATTGTTTTAATTTTATTGCCACGACACTTGAGCCCCGTACCGATTCTCTTTCATTATTGCAGCTTCGAATCCGACTCGCGCCACCGATGAAAATGTAAATATTAATCTGTGCGCAATAAATTATTCATTCGTTTTTTTCTTTATTTTCTCCGTGGCCAACCCGCCGCGCCCGCCGAACAAGCAGTGGCTTAAATATTTATTTATTTTTTCATTCCGTAGACGAAGTTACTATTTCCCTCTTCCGTTCGTTCGAATCCGGTGTCGTCTCTTCGCCTGCACCTCACCACGCGGTCCCGGGGATTTGTGCGAACAAAGTTTTGTACGGAACCGAAAGAAAAGACATTGGAAGGGTGGGAAAAGTGTTAAGAGAGTTAGTTAAAATCCATTGTGTCAACAACAACAAGAAAAAAAAAGAAAAATACTATTTTTGTCGGCCTCCAGACGATTTCGTATTCAGACTTTTCGTCGCCCTCGCCGCCCCACCGACAACAGTCTTCGCGGTCGCCTTAGCACCAAAAAAAAAAAAAATACGAAGGGGCCAATTATTGTTATATAGTCGAAACTGATTTACGTGATCAGCGTTTCAATTGACTTTAAAATTTTCACCCTTGCAGCGCAAGGCTTTTTGTTGTATTATTACATTCATATTTTATGCTGTGAAAACCCTCATCATCTACATGAATGTGAAGGTGCAGCAATGACGAATCTTCAAAAATCAACGATATACAAATATATATTTAAGTCGAAAACAATAAGCACAATTTATTATTAGATTTGAATGGTATAAGTAATGAAAAGGAAAATTTGTATATACAGGCGCGGACTGGTAATAATAAGGGCACGGGATGCTACACAATTTAAAGGGCAAATAACAAAAATGTTTGAGGAAAATTTAAACAATGTAGATTTTTTTATAAAATACTAATATATTTAATTTTGTTTTAAAAAAAATTAAATATTGAATATGCTTCAATAACGTAAATAAATACACAGTTACAACAAACTTACAATCAATATTGAGGTCCATTATCCCAGCACTGCCAAGTTTTAAACTGAATATCGAAATTATCCAGTATTATATATTTTATTTTGTACAATTTTGTACAACCAAAATAAAATTTTGTACACCTTCTCCAACTCGAGAAAACGTGATTTCCTAGCCAGGTAACAATTATACTATTAACTTAACCTAACTTATTTTGGTTTATGGTAAGAATTTATATGCTGATATACAATAATAAGTAATCACTTTTTCATTCTAGAAATGTCTTATAATTGTATAAACTATATTATTATATAACTGTATAACTATTATATTTTTTCAACGTATTAAAACAATAATATAATATATTATAGCTTTCCTAAAGCCACTTTAAATTTCAATTCCTATAAACCATCATAATATTATGCTCAAGTTACTTCCTCTAACCATAGTCCAAAACCATCCCCATTTTTCTTCAGACATCGAAACATTATTTACTTCTTTTATTTCCGAATCCATAGCTATCATAAAGCCCCTCCTCTCTCTTCTAACGAATTTATTAAGTAAAGGTCAGTTATAATTCAGTTGTAATCTATACCGCTGTACCGACGTTATAAAATTGTTATTGTGTAATTTTAATATGTGGTAGCTAACTACATAAGATTCATAATTGTATATTATTTTCTTAATCTGAGCGCACGTCAGTGCGCCAGCCCAAGTTCCAGCAATGCCAGTGTATCTTTACACGAACCAATTCGCCCAGTTTTTCTAGCCCATATATCTCTGTTTCCTGTTAAGATAAACTTTTGAAACTTATAACACAGATTAATCTCGAGTAGCTTTAAGATAATGAACCCTTAATATTGTGCCATTTCAAAACAAGAGGATTTCAAAATTTGCAATATTGTTACTGACTCACTCACTGATCATCAAAATTATAAGACACTTCCCGTTTAGGTAGAAACGTGAAATTTGGCACAAAGGTAGGTTTTACAGTGTAGCTAAAGGGAAGAATCTAAAAATTCAAATTTTTTCAAAATTTATGTCACTTTAGAGAGTGTATTTCTAAACGTATGAAGTGGCGCGCTTTGCACGCATAAACGTTTTCTTTTAAACAGCGTTACAATATGGTAATAAGAGATTGCTTGTGGTTGACTTATATATATATATGTATAAAACATAATAATGTTTTCGTAAATTTATTTTATTCAAATACAGAATATTTTAATAATATTCATCGGTTTACGGACGATAATAATTGTACGTGATAACGTCATAAGAAAACATTATATGAAAAATTGCATACTCTTATGAATTGAATGGAATTATTATCACTGAATTATCATTAATTTGTATAATACAAAGAAGGAGTTACCGAAATAGCCATTATTGAATATACCCGTCTAAGAACTTTGTATAGGCCAGACTTAACAACTTTACTATCTAAAAAGTCTCGACGACGAAAAATAAAATATCGTACTTCGCTATATTTGCCTGGTATTGACAACGCTCAAGAGTCCAATTTCTCAGCTCCTCAATAGAGAATTGAAAATAAAAATAAAATATCACGTCGTCCACGATGCTAAAGCCCGCAAAAATAAATGATATCCCAACCAGGGACTGGAACCGAAACCTAAAGAACCGGAATCCATATTTTACAATGCTTAGAACCAGAATTAGAACCGGAACCACAATTTAATATAGAATAAGTTTTCCGGTTCTTTTAGGTTCTTATTGGTTCTAAGAAAAAGTCCTGTATTTCAAATAACTGAACATTTTATTTAAATTGGATTTTGTTGTAATCAAATAATTATTTTTCACAGAAATATTTTTGTTTTATACACAGTAAGATGTGGTATTTTAATATTCTAACTCGAAATAATCGTATTATTGGTACGACCGAGACTGATTAATTTACACACATACGGGTTGCATTTTTCATTGGTAATGTACCGAGAATGGTCGACAACAATGATGTGTTTTTCCACAATCTTTACCAAATATCTACGACTATTACGAGAAATAATATTTATATAGTTATTTATAACTCTGTCTCACAGTCTCAAACACAGTCACACACTCACACATTGACACATACGAGTAATTTACGACTTGTTAATCTTATGGTCATACTGTAATTTTATGTTTTGCTTATTAGTTATTAGCAACTTCTAAGACCTAAACCCAGTACACTTGTTAATCAATTAAAATTATTTTTGAAAATTGAATACACTTCTTAAATTAATAATTTCTTACCTAGTAAAATTATTAAATTAATTTCTGATTTTATTAATAACTGTTTAATTTTTTAATTACCCACCTCATAATAAATGATTTCAAAATTATTATAAAGCCAGAATTATTAGTTTTCATTTTCCAGTATAAATTTAAGAAGGAGGTTCAAAAAGTTCTAATAATATCTGGATGAATGTAACAAACTAACATTACACTATTTTAAATTAGCAATTATAAAATTAATTTTGTAAACTGAAATAAATTGAGTAAATTAAAAAAGTATTTGGTATGTATTTTAAATACTTTTTGAATGGATGTATTTGTATTTGTATTTAAATAAAATTCAATTTTAAAAGTATTTTTTATAAGACTGGGTCAAGTTATGACTTTATGAGTAAAAAATCTACCTAATAAGCAATAAGGTAATTTTTGAAAAAATTCATTTTTAGAACCGGTAAGAACTGGAATTAACCGGAACCAAAACCAATATTTTGTAATTTTAAGAACCGGAATCGGAACCGGAACCTATTATATTTTTTTATATGAACCGAACCGGAACCAGAACTGGAAAAATCCTAAAGGTTCCAGTCCCTGCCGTCTTTATACTACAGTTGTGACCAACGTTGAAGTCGGTTGCCATTTATAAAGCACGCAATGTTTACATTTGTTTTAGTAAAATCCTAATATTAATAAATTCCTAATATTAGGAAAATATTAACTCATTCCTAATATTAATAATTTCCTTATATTAGGAAAATATTAATAATTTCCTAATATTAGGAAAATATTAACTCATTCCTAATATTAATAATTTCCTTATATTAGGAAAATATTAATAATTTCCTAATATTAGGAAAATATTAACTAATTCCTAATATTAATAAATTCCTAATATTAGGAAAATCTTAATATTAATTAATTCCTAATATTAGGAAAATCCTAATATTAAGAAAATCTTAATATTAATAAAGTCCTAATATTAGGAAAATCTTAATATTAGTCAAATCCTAATAGGAAAATCTTAATATTAGTCAAATCCTAATATTAGGAAAATATTAACTTATTTCTAATATTAATAAATTCCTAATATTAGTAAAATCCTAATATTAATAAATTCCTAATATTAGTCAAATCCTAATAGGAAAATCTTAATATTAGTCAAATCCTAATATTAGGAAAATATTAACTTATTTCTAATATTAATAAATTCCTAATATTAGTAAAATCCTAATATTAATAAATTCCTAATATTAGGAAAATCTTAATATTAATTAATTCCTAAAATTAGGAAAATCTTAATATTACTAAAATCCTAATATAAGGAAAATCCTAATATTAAGAAAATCTTAATATTAATTAATTCCTAATATTAGGAAAATCTTTATATTAATAAATTCCTAATATCAGTAAAATCCTAATATTAGGAAAATATTAACTAATTCCTAATATTAATAAATTCCTAATATTCGGAAAATCTTAATATTAGTAAAATCCTAATATTAGGAAAATTTTAATATTAATAAATTCCTAATATTAGTAAAATCCTAATATTAATAAATTCCTAATATTTGGTAAATCTTAATATTAATTAATTCCTAATATTAGGAAAATCTTTATATTAATAAATTCCTAATATTAGTAAAATCCTAATATTAATAAATTCCTAATATTAGTATAATCCTAATATTAGTAAAATCCTAATATTTATTAATTCCTAATATTAATAATATCCCATTTTTAATAAAATCTTAATATTAATAAAATCTTAATATTAATAAAGTTCTAATAGGAAAATCCTAATATTAATAAATTATTAATGTTAGAAAAATTCTGTGCCTCTTGCCCCCCCCTCCCCCCATGGCTCTGCTTACACGTACACGGTATGATGATGTGTGTACGATCACCGAACACGCGTTTGGTGATCTTTTATTTTTTGTAATTTCGGGGTGGAAAAGTGTGGAAAATAATCCAGGAACTTGAGTTTTATTTTTACTTAAGTCTGTTCGAAACACGGACAGCAGTTTTCAGTCTCCAATCATCGTATTTTGTTGTTAAGTTTTCGGGAAACACGTGTTATTATTAGGTTATCAATATAAATAATGAATCCTTTTATTTTTGAAAATCTATCATAAAGATGTCATTAAATTACGGTTTGGGAATGGGGGGGGGGAAAGCCCCCCACCGATTTTATTGTCGCTAAAAGTATTTTTCACCTAGTTAGATACTTTTCTGCGAGCGTGCCTGGTATGTCTGTATAGTGTATACTGTATATGCACTACTCTTACGTAAATTCTTTAATATTATGCATAATATGGCATATCTTTAATATAGTTTATACAATTATAAGACATTTCTAGAATGAAAAAGTGATTACTTATTATTGTATATCAGAATAAAAATTCTTACCATAAACCAAAATAAGTTAGGTTAAGTTAATAAAATAATTGTTACCTAGCTTTAAATATATAATAAATAATAAATATATTTCAGGGCAAGGGATGCTATAGCATCTGAGTCAGACCACGCATATATCATACAATATTGTGACGTGAGCATGACTTAAATTTATATATACTGACATTCGCGGTATTTAATAATATTATTCCTAGTGGAAACTAAGTTCAAACCATATTGAATGTTTTAATAATAGGAATATTATTAATATAATATGATACCTAATATCACACTTGCAGTTACAGTATATATTCAGTCAATCAGTCATATAATATATGTATAATATATCGGCTTTTCCGATTTTTATTAGTAAATTAAAGTAAAGCTTGCACAGCACGACAGGTGGTATGACGCCGCAGCATATTAATATTATATTAAGACTATTATTTGGTTCATCGGTACGAAATTTTCTTCGACTATAGTACTGCAGGGTATATCGTTCAAAGCGGTTTACGTCGTTTACGACTTATACGTCATCACACTCCTATTATTATTCGCTCTCGAATACTGCACAGTTTCACACGCCATCCTCGCGCATAATGTGACATGTGTATTATTTTTTTTTCTCCGCGGACATTTGAATTGCGATCGATTCCGATGTGGATTTCTCGACGTACTTACCTACTACGCGTTTCTCCCATTACTACGGGCACCGATCGAGGTTAAAAGACTCAACGGACGACAATTAATGCGGATTACGAGCTGCGCGGCGGCAGTCACCTCGACAGTGGTTGGACGTAAATTATTGTAATGTACTTTATAAAAATGTTCGCACGCTAACACAGCATTAGGTAGATACCTATACACTAAATGGTTTGCGGAACTTTCGATTTTCTTCTGATGAAATTCAGCGGTGTACTTTTTTTTCTTCCCCTTTGCTCGTTAAAATTGGAGAACAACTTTACAGGCTCGTGTATTGCGTAGTCCATACCATAGTATACGCTCCAAGTCCAATTACCGCAGATAGCGCGTGACACGTATTGATTCGTTTTATTGTTGGTATAAGTTATACAAAAGTTAGTCATCCGAAATCTGAAATCCTAAAATACATCCGTATTAAAAACCTATATAATATAATAAATGTATAATATTGGTAATTCTTTCAAATTATTTAGCTAGTAAACGTAGCCGGTGTATATTTTGAAACAACAGCGCTATTCTGAGTCGCATCTGACTGATTTGAGCCGAAGTATTTTTGGACGATTCTTCACGTCATATCAAGGTTTTGGTCACTATCGTCTCCACACTACGGACCCCGCCATTATGTATAAAAACCACTCAAAAGACATCAGCTGAATGTAAAATGGCCGGTATTTTCGGTATTTAAAACTGGTAAAGATACCGATGTACCGTCATTCGGTAACAATAATTACCGTTGTCGCCGTAAATATCTAGTCTCCCGAGTCTCCGTGTCTCCGTTACTCATGAACATATACGCGTTCTAAGTAAAAAAATGTTAGGGCAACATTAACATTTTAATAATTTTTTTGGGAAAGGGTATTTCACTGCTATTTTAATTTTAAAATCTATATTTATAATTGAAAAATATATACGCGTGTATCCAAGTCCAGATTCCACGAATCTCTGCACGTTATTAATAAATAATATTATATTCAGTAAGTTGCAGGGTTACGCAAACTGTTTGAGTTCATCCATAAAATAAATCACTGCTCTAAAAGACTTCGCAATCGTGTGCCATGCCATACTTTAATCGGACGGAAACCAGTAAAACGCGGTCAAAGTCTTGTAGGGCGTTTATTATTATTTTTGTTAATATTTACTAAATAGCATATTATTATTAAACTTAAATCTCCTTCGGATGATTTTCAGGTTCGTACTTCGATAGTGAATAATAAACTACGTATTATTAAAACGTACATTTTGTTTGTCACGATTAATTAAAAAACTTAATAATATTTCAATACCAAAATGGCAAAATGTAAATAATTTTGTTTATGTTTATTTCAGAACTCTTACTATACAGTAGAATTACTATTTTTAAATATAATATACGACAACTACTGATTAATGATATTATTTACACTTTTTCAATGTTGAAAAACATGACCGATGATTATGATAAAAATATTACAAGACGCCATTTTCATGTGTATCTATAATAATAATAGTATAATATCACACTGTATAAGCAATTTATTGATTAGGTATATCAATGGTATTATACACGAAATATTAATTGGATAACAAATCTGAAGGAATAATATGGTTTTTATGAATATTGTTAACACCATAGAAACGTACTTATACTCGAACGAGTGACCAATAGCATATATTATGTCTTCTGATCGTTTAAGTTTAATAATAATAGATACCTAACATAATACCTATATCGTTTCACTCTATTATTTAAGAATAAAACGTGTACTAAAATATTTCAGAATAAATTATTACACGATTATAATAATGTCGTATTATAATAATATAAAAAAATTACTGGTTATATTATCCGTTACCATATACATGTACGCGGTCACGTGGACATCATCGTGGCTACTGTGTACTAACAGTTTATATATTTTATATAATACTACCTGAAACAGCTACGGAATAAATAATATCATCCCTGTGATGTGCGTAACGACCACACACAGCACGCGGATGATGAATAAATATATATAATTACACCGGTATATGGCTATAAACTTCTCATGACGTCCGAGAATTACAATTTTTTTTTCATTATGTTAATATCCGCTTCGTGCTACAAAAAATTGTCATACGAAATTTACGCGACGGAGTTTTTTTTAATATTTTTATTAGCGCTATTACAACATTTCCCAAATGTCGTCAGTTGCCGTAACGCAACGATAATTGATTATTTATTATTAATAATTTAACTTAATCCGCCCTTTTAATATTATGGTCGTGTACTCGTAGTAGCTACTGCACAAGCCAGGTTGATTTTTTTAATTCGCATTATTTTGTAAAATGAAAATTAATTTTTTATTTACATTTATTTATTCCCTGCACATTAACGTACTATATGTACGACTCTAGATATTAAAATATAAATAACCTCGCATCATATAATATGAATATCGTATTGTGAGTTTATACACACACCGCGCCTATATTATATTAATATAATATAATATAATATATAGGTAGGTACACTTAACGGGCATATTATAGTACGGGCTTTGTAACAAATATCAAACAAAAATCACGAATAATCACTAATGCTAATAATAATATATTTGAAGTTTATGAACATATATTTTGAGAGTGCACTTGTAAAATTTAAAAGTCCATATTTATGCAAAATTATGCAAAATAAAGTTTCGTGTTTGGCTTTGTGGCGGCGATGTGTTTGCTAGCGATGTACGCGTATATTATATTATAAAATACGCCGAACCGATCTAACGGAACGGGCAATATATATATATATATAACACGACCTATATATATATATAGGTATTGTGTAACGCACTCGTGGACGAGTTGCGAGCCCGAAAACGATATGCAAATGTACCGTTATTGGTCTGAGGGATCGTCGAATAGAGATTGGACTTTATCGCCAAACGGTCTGTGCGCAGCGTAAACGGCGGCGCCGATCGCCGAAACGGCCAATATTCTGTACATTATATATAGGTATATAATATGGGTCGTTGAGGTATATACTTTGAAATATATCAGGTACCTATATGGTAAACGGACGTCAGCGCCGGTGCCGCAGGTGTTTAGGGGTTGAATTCGCGTCGATGAAAGTATAATATTTTATAATACATAAAAGTATATTATGTCGTTACGGCGGCGGCCGTGTGCTGTTTATACGTTTTCCGCGTGAAAATTGAGATTTCCGTGGGCGCGAGGGCTGCAAGTTCGCATCCGGTGGGTAGTAGCCACTCGGCGATGGGGTAACGGCGCGACGGGGTGGACACTACACCCGCTGTATTATACGCGAATTAACTGACGGAAAGATTCACGCACCTATCTCCTCCGCAGACTTGTAAGGGTGTTTTTATTCTTACTATATTTCTTTTTACAGTAACATTTTTTCAAGAAAATTAATTAAGGACATAGTTGTTTTTTACTTAGAAATGTAAAAAAAAAAAAAATGTGTAAAGTTAAAATACGAGCAAAGTTTGTATAGCGAAAATATGTTACACGCAATTTAGTAAAACGAATTCGGACCTGCGAGTTAAAAACTTTTAAAAGAATTTAAAACGTCTAAAATAAAATAAATGGCGTTTAATTATAACTCATTAAGAGTTCCAGCGCTATTAATTATATAACGATGGGTTATTTTCGAAGAAAACTTTTAGCTCCTAGGCACCCGCAAGGCTAGAACATACCATTACTATATAACAGGATTATCTCAACGAAGTTACCCATTCAACTATACTAACCCTATACTGAAATGTACGCGAGATTTAAGGTTATGGACAGGTATTAGAGCTGATGTGTGGTATATAATTGTATGGTGCAGTATTGTATTCTTAGTGTAGTCCCCCCAAGAGGGGGGGAAATCATTTTGAATTATGCTCCCGTAACATAAAAATACCAGTTTCTAGAGCAAAAAAGAATCATTTTTAACTATATCCAATATTCCATCACGAAAAGCTTTTTTGTTTAACCATACTCGTACCGGGTTTAAAACCCAATATAGTGGTGTTCATAAAAAAACGAAAAAAAAAACTGACGTGGAAATAACATACATGTGTAAGCCATATTAATCCTTTCAAGTATACTGCCCTATTTTCAAAAAAAAAAAAATGGTATCATGTCTCCCATACACGTCGTTTATGTCGTTTATGTCGTTTATTATAATATTTTATACGTCCGTCAGTGATACGTACCTATTTGTTTTTTTTCTGTGTTTGTTAATTTTATTTTATAGGTACCTAGGTATCTACATATATACACTCGAGTATTATATCAAAGTGAATTCCTTCTGACAAACTAGCGATTATTATTTATAAATAATACCTATATTCTTTTTTTCATTATTATTATTAAAATATATAATGTTATTTTAATACAGTTCCTCTTTCATTTATTGTACACGTCATATTATATATATATTTTTTTTTTTTTTTTATTGAACTTAAGCCCGGCGAATATGGCCATTAGCTGTTGGAGGGGTTATGAACTGTGGTAGGGGTAAGGTTGGTACGGTAGGTTGATTTTACGATTTTACGGTTGATATTATTATTCAATGATAGTTATACAGTTATAAAAAATTTAAAATCATGCATTTACTCGACTTACTATAGTAAATTATTATACTGGATATAAATTCTTATCAACAATTTTTCAATAATTGTTGAGAAAACACAGGGTTCTGGACATTGAAAAATAAAGTTGAAACAATTTTTATTTGTGACTGGTGCCTTAATAACTACAGAATTTCAGAAAATCTATGCTTTCTTCGATGTGAAAAACATATACATAATTTTATTTTGTCATGATAAAAAACCAATTATAAATATTCAGATTTCAAAGTTATAATAATTGTGTTTATAGACATTTTTCAAAAAAATACGGTTTTCAGGGATTTTTTTTAACTTTTTGTTTTGTTCAATATTTTGATGTTTTATTATAATTATCAAAGTTTTCTGTACCTACTTGTACATAATAATTTTCCTGGATTGTTTTTTTATATTTATAAATTCTTTTACTATGGTAAATACTAATTGGAAGTTTTAATTTTTTTGAATTTTTTTGAATTATTATCTAAGTGAAAATATTAATTACTGTCGACTACTTAAATTCCATAACTGTAATAATTGTTATAGAAGTTCAAACGCGACGATATAATATTTAGTATGTGTGTGTGTATGCTATTCCCAGAAATTAAGCAATGATGACATATTATTATGTATGTACTTTAATATAAATTAATCTCGTAATATAAGACGTATATAATGCCATTATATCATGCAAAAGTAATATGTAGTGACTTCCGAAGTAAATATAAATTATGGTTTTGAAACTCAGAACTATTTACAATATAATTTGAAATACACAGACGTCTTTTGAAATATAATATTATATCGTACTACATATTATAAACGTTGTGCCTACATGCTCATGGTTAAATATCTAAAACTATAATTTATGGTTTTTGTCATTCCTTAAGTCACTAGGTATTTAATTCATTTTCCATGGAATTTAGACTCCATCAAATTTATAATAATATGATAAAATGATGAAAAAAATTCAATAAAATTATGTAGGTATAACAATTGTTAATAATTATCTTTAGATTTCAAGCGGAGTTGTAGGTATAGCGGAAGAGGAGGTAACCATTTTAGTTTATATCCACTAAATAATTTACCAATTATACATTTATTCAGAACAACACTAAATAGTGGTCCTTGAAGTCTTTTTAAATTGTAAGACTAGTGAAAATATTATGTCAAGTTAGTATTATCCATATTTTAATGTATATACTGTATTATAACTTTAAGTATATCTATGTGTAAAAACAGGCATAAAATAATTAAAAAGTTAATTTTCTTTTAATATTTTAAGCATAAATAGATAGTTAGTTAGTTATCTAATTAATTTAATGACTTTATTAGATTAATTTCTATTCTAGTTATATATTAGTTTTTTTGGTAAATTTAAAAATTAGTAGGTACTTTAACACGGTTAACTAAAAATTTGCTTGTACACATTCTATTTTAACTGTAGTTAAAATCAAAAATTAACTAAATATTCTTTTTTATTGATTCACGCTGTGGTCTATGGTTTTAAACAAAAGTTAGCAAATAAATAATTATTAATTCAATGATTTAGTAAACAAAGACGGCTATAAAACCTACACCATTATAACTAATGTAATTAGAATGAAATTTGAATAGTAGGATGAATCAATACAACATGGTTGGTAATTTAATAATATTTTAGATTTTCACAGTAGCTAATGAGTAGTTTACTAATGTGCAAACAATGTAAGGCGTTAATAAAAATAAAAATCAAGTTTTGATCGGTTTTTAACATAGTTAAGTTAATATTTTGTTTTTCGCTAACTAAGTATTTTAGGTTATAACTGAACCATAGTCATGAACGTCTACTTGACTAAACTACATTTAAGTCAATCGACCTTTTTTGATAATTAATATTTTAACTAATGATTAACTATAATAATTCCATGACGCACAGAAACTAATAAAATTCAAGATTTCAAGTATAACATTATATACCTACGGAATATTAGTTAAGGGAGACGCGGGAAGGTGACGACGGTATATTATTATGTCGTGACACTCGTACTCATATCGAGTGTATTATAATGAACGAAAATGTCGGTGGCGCGAGGTACTTACGCCCTTGGCTTTTATCGTCGTACCACGATTCAAATGCTCGAAATGCTTGTACATGGGCGTATTCCCGCGGGCTAATATAACATGTCGACCTAAATGACGATGGTCTCTTTTCCGGCTTCACCTCTCCTCGACTCGTATTTCCGTTTTCCATTAAAGCCGCGACGGTCGGCTAGTGTGGAAACAACGAAAACAAAATAATATAGTAAAATCGTCAACCGATCTTCGCCTATACTATGCGGTTACGTACTATGGACCGCAGCAGTCACACGTCGCGCAGTTTCATTTATTTCGATGCAAAACTAAAGCTGTGGATCTGAAAGTCTTCGATGTTATTTTTGTGTTACATCGTTAACGACGTTGTTTTGTTTATTTTGTCGCAATATTGTTAAGTCTGGTTGAGAATTCACTGACCGCCGTCGACCGCCCACACTGTAGTTATTATAATGAGTACCTTTTTTTTTTTTGGAAACTTTATTATTATATTATTTACAATCAAAGGTTGTACGTCATGTAATGCTCGGTTATTGTAATCATTTACAAACATCCTCGCAGTAAGGGTAGGATTATGAGGGGTAAACGCTCCAAATCGCAGAAAAGACGTATGTACGTCATGTTATATTTATATAATGGGTGTACTAGAGAAAATCATTTTTATAATTATCCCCCCCCCCCCCAACCAGCACATGTAAACTGATGGATTTAAATATTTTAAAGCAGTGGTTCTCAACTTTTTCATACTGCGCCCCTCTTGTAAATTTTCAAAAATCTCATCCCCCTTAAACGTAAAGAAGCGTCTAGAAATAACATTTCAACGCATGCTCATATCTGAATTCTAGTTTCCGTTATCGGAGCCTGATAGATAGCCGTGAGTCGTGCGAATCCAATTTTGTATCTATTAATACTGGATTAAATGGGAAAAGGTCTATCGTTATAAAATATAATTGTTATCAATTTGTTACCAATGCACGATAATCTGAAAATTAATATAGTGATTTCAGTTTTACACAATGTAAAAAAACATAATTATTTTCGTAATTTTGTCATCACTATATTCCCCTACCGATCAGACTCTAAATTCCCCACTGAGGCGAAATTCCCTCCCCCCAACCACCATACACAGGCTGGTAACCGCTGTTTTAACGGGTATCATGCTTAACAAACGTCATTATTACCTAGTTAAGACTTTTTAAGAAAAACATAGGTCCGAAATCTATATTTTTTCAATTTAATATTTGATGAACCCGCGGACGGGTTATAACCTCGGTCGTTAGAATTTAGTACCGCGGTGCATTGCTGCGTCTCAGAGTGGTGCTACTGATTGCTCTGAAAATCAATAGTTACATATAGAACTGTGCGTATCTATTACAGCACATATTACATATAGGCTAAAACTAATAAAAAAAACCAACTAAACAAAACAAAACGAAACCCGATCACTCGCCGCGGCACACCGTCGGCGAGTTTTGTCATCGCGCGGCGTTGAACTCGCTAGTAAACGGCTGCGGTGGCGTCCGTATAATCGAATCAATTAATCCGAGAAAACGGTGCTTAAACGTCGTTAGCGCGCGCTCAAAGGGGATTTTCATCGGCGATAAATCCAATTATTTACACGCGAAGAATGGCGTGGCACCGGCACACCGACACTGTGTGTATACACACACATTATAATATGCAGAGGACTACTATGCGCGGCTTACATATTATTATAATATTGTCACAATACATAATAATATACGCGTAGACCTACCTATATGCGAGCGGCGAGTGTGGTGTAGTGTATCGTTCGAATAATAATTACGTGATGAATGGCCGTCGGCGTCGGCGGTGACGGTGGTGCCTCCGGGGCCTTTGCGCGCGAACAATAATATAATAGGAATAAACATCGCCGGCCGGGTTTTTATACACGGTTACCTGCGTACATACTATTAGTGTGTATATACCTATATTATACATTATACATAATAATATAGCGTCACACGCGGTGTGGAGGCTGATATTAATTTATTTATCATACAAACCGATTTCAATGGCCACCGCGGAGAAAAGCCGAGAAACCGACAGCGAGAGAGAAACGGAGACAGACGCAGACACCATAGGGCATAGACGGTTAGAGAGAAAGGGTGAGAGAGAGAGAGTGAGAGATGGGGGTGGGGGGGTGGGGAGGGAGAAAGAGTTGGAGAGATAGACCGTAGCTGAGAAATAACACAATATTATTATCACCGTGTGTATAATATTATAATAATGCGCGTTTATAATACTTTATAGACATAATATGTATAATTATTATATAATACGGAGATAAAAGAACAGACAATGTTTGATATTGTGGGGTGAGTCACTAATTACAATATAAATAAACAATCAATACAACTTTAACTATATCGTCGTTGGCCAACTGAGGTAACCCTCAAAAATCAAATTTTACACTAAAATAATAATAACTTTGTTCCAAATTAATCTTTTTGTGTTAATTTTTCTTCTTGTAAGACTCTATATTATCTTGTAACTCTGTGTGTGAACTGAATTAAAAGAATGCACAATCTATTCATAATTTAAACAATTACCAAAGTAGAGGTATTAGTGGGTTATTTTAAGTGGCCGGCTAACATAAAAGTCATTGTTGGTTACATCATATGACATTAAAGGATATCTGTGGGTTACACTACTTTGCAAAAATAATAAATAGTATCCAAATAACGTAACCATCGATTACGTAAATATTAAATTCATTTAAATAACAAAAATATTGCATTTTTTTAACAATTTATTATAATGATAATTGACAGTATTATAACAATTATAATAGCTACTTCCTGAGAGTACAATTCAGTATAAATACTATAAATTGTAGGTAAGTGAAATAGGTAGGTAACTATATTTTTAAACAACATAAATCACTGTAAGTAAAAACTGGTATAAAATAAAAATGACTTCTTTAATAATAATTATAGTAAAAAAAAAATTATTTTAAAACAATTAAAAATTTAATATTTTCATTTTTAGAATGAAACTTTTTTTAGTGATACTATTGTGATTTGTGATTATCAAAATGGTAACGTAACACTGTAGCAGTGGCGGTAAAATTGTGTCCACCTTCACGCAATGTGTGATGAACCCATGTGCGCTAACGTTAATTACAATAATAATGCTATAATCAATTATATTATATTATATTGATTTTCTTACAACCATGGTTGTATATTTCAACCATGATTACAACGACAAACACATTATCACATTTCATATTTGGTTGGGTTGCGTTATTCGGCTGGTAAAAATGTGATATTTGGCTTAAATACCGAGGCTTACATTGATGCTTACATTACTTGACTGGAATAAATTGTGAATTGTTCCGATTCTGGTGAGTGATGTTATGGCTTACGTTAATTAGCATTATTAACATTATTTTGTTTATGAGGGTTGCGTCATTTGAGTTGAAGAAAAATACAATTTTGTATCAGAAATACTCATTTGAGGGTTACAATATTTGGCCAGAATGTGTATTAATGTGTCAAGAATAATATTCAATAAAAACCTCACTTTAAAAAAAATGAGAGTTACATCAGTTGGCCTTTCCGCCGACGATATAATTTTACTCACATATTATTTCAATATTTCAACTGGCAATAATAGTCTGTTATAACAACTAGGACTGTGAATTTGTAGAAAAATTAATTTGTTTGCTGTACAACGGACTTTCTTTAACAGAAAGTATGAATTACAGACTGCTGAATTCAACTTTTAAATGTTATTTGACATTTATTGACATTTTTGATTTTCCTGTCTTTTTAGTCATCATTTTTAAATTTTATTACTTTTTTCGATATTTTAAACGATTTCCGTCAGTTTCTTAACAACGATATGTTTTTGGGATGAATAAAATATTTTTTTTTTTTTGTATTCGTGATTGATATTTTGTTATAACGCATTTAACATTATCTATAAGCTAGAACGTCATAAATTTCACGTTACAGTACCTACTATACCTTGGTTGCTGTATCAACCAATAAATAAGATAATATTATGTTACCAAGGCAGCCAAAAAAAAAAAAAAAAACGGACCATGAAGCGAAGAATTATCAAGTAGCCCGCAGCTACATATTTTCATAATTTTGGTTATTTTCACACATTTTATGAACTATTGTTAATTGTGGTCGTATAAGACTTATTTTACATGTTATGCACCACGTCGCACACAATTAATAATGTTTTTAACTTATAATATTTTACACTGGATAGATTTTTATATTTTTTAAATTATAATTCTTAAGTATGCCTACCTATAGTGCATTTTATACTGACGATTTGAATTCATTTATAAGGTTTTTAGTATATTTTATACTGAGTTTGTTGAGATTTCAAGTGCATTTGTTAAGGTTTTTTAATATTTAGTGCATTCAATTCACAGGCAACACAGCCCTAATTACAATCAATAAGTAGGAATAAAAAAAAAAATGACAGAATATAGTATTTGAAGGGGGGTTTAGTCACCAAAGCCACCCCTGTTTGCGTCCATGAACGCTAGTGTATATACAGTATACACTATGAGCGTATTGTAACCAGTCATGTCACGTGCCGAGAGGGGAGGATGAGGGATATAATATTATCACCCCCTCACTCTCGAAAGTATATTATGCGAGAAGCAGCAACACCACCTCATAGTGAATTTTTATTTATAACATCCCCCACCTCTAAATTAAAATTTCCTGGGCACGCTACTGATTGCAGCACGGATGTGTGAGTAGCGGGCGCGAGCAAAGGATAAATTTATTGAAAAAAATATATATTTTACTATGTAGGTAGACAGTCTACTTTGTATTTTAGTATAGTAGACAGCAGTGCAATATAGTGATTATATAATAAAGAACACGTGGCAAGCTGACGAAAGGTACCTCCACCTATTATTATGGTCATAATAGGCGAGCTGCAAAATTTCAAACCTTTTTTTTGCATTGTCTGTTCCAGCTGATGCAAATATTGGAGTTACATAATAATATTATTTCACTCGTACCAATTATATCATAATATTATTATTACATTACTAATATTAAAGCCTAAAGGTAGTCGCAGTATTCGTATTGAGTTTCGCGTGCACTTTCAGTTTTTACGTGTCCAGTACACAGTTATGTTTAAATCCGGTAAACAACAAATAGTCCACGCAAAATGTTGATTTTCTTGGTTTTACTCTTTTAAATTACAACCTGACCTGACCCGAAGCAGTTTTCATCTGAGAATGCAAATATTGAATATTGTACCACGTAAGTACCGTATTATGTACCATTGACCTATGAGCGTTTATAGTTTGGGCCATAGGAATGCGAAGTGGCTATACTGCAGTTGATATGTGACCCGTAAAATGTCAGTGTACAAATCTGCCAGTTAATATACTTTAAGCTTTATTCATACTTTCAGTTAGTTTTTCGATAAATTCGAAAGTCACATTATAAGGGAAAACAATTGTACAGTTTCAAATATTACTAATAAACACTAAAAATATGGCTAATGGCATATTGATGTGAATAACGGTCAGCGGCATAAGCTCGTGGCAATATATATGGTAATAATTTATATCTGTCCATTTATCTGTGCGATGACAAATGATAATCATTACGAGTTGCGACAATATACGACGGGATCTGTTCACTGACAATATTTGTTTTGCAATATATAATTATATAAATCATTTTAATGTAGTTCACGCGTGAATCATAAAAAATTCACCGCGTGAACCTTAATATTGTTTAGTTACGTACCTACACGTCCTGCAATATCCACATAAGTACCTCCGGAATAGGATACGAAATTACCTTGCTATAATATAATTTGGGCTGATTTTGTTAATTTCCGAGGTTATCATAAATTGCATATCATGCTGCTCTACGCCTTATTTTTGACTCTAAGCTACAACGTTTTAGCTTACTATTTGTAAGTCTATCGGTCAAAGAGACGTGTTAAGGTGCACACCACTCGCATTATATTATAAATAATAGGTAGGTTATGTATTGTACCTATATTCTTTAATTTTTATTTTATTGATCAAAGTTACAACTTCCGTAGCAAAGGCCAATAATTATACATTACATTATACCTGTTACCTATATTATATTTAGAAAACCAACACATAATATTACAAATTAGATATTTTTAAATTACAATTTTGATTGATTTACTTCCTTTAACCTATGCAATTTATGTTGGAGATAGGGAATTATTATAATTACTAAATATCAGACATTAAAATAATAAGATAAATATAAACAATTGATTGACAGAATATAAACTTAACATGACATGTCATCTAAAAAATAAATAAAACAGATGTTTTAAACATTAACTGACGTTCTTCTCCAATTCTAGAAATAAATATATTTATATACTAGGTACGCATTTAACATTTTTAGTACATATCACACAAAATTATGGTTTTTTTTTTTTAATTTAAAAGGCATAGAATTAAACAATTTTGGTCCCAAATAATCTAAAAAAGTCTGACAAAAAGATTAATTGGCATATTGAACAGAAAATTCTTAATTGCTGAATTCTCTAAATTGTTATAATAATTGTTTAATTTGCATTATACTTACATTTCGTTAACTTACATGCTATTTAAATTTGTGTATCTATTTTATATTGAGTATGCTCTTATACATATTTGCAGTATGTTAAATTAACATTTTTTAAATAGCATACAATATAGTTTGCTCAAAAAATCGTTTAGATCTAGGTTTTTTTGGCGATTACGTCCAAGTGTGGTGTCCGGATTGTAGGATATACAGCATGGCGTGGTCGATCCGATCTTGAGCTTATTTCAAAAGCAGCTTGCAATGAAGGAGAGATCAGTTCCGCAAGTTTGGCATTTGAGTCCTTTCTACAGCCTTACTCATGTAATATAAATTTTAATAGTACCCTGTTCTAAATTGACGTGGTGTATTAATGTTGCATAATATTATTTGTAGAAAAATAATAACAATGGTGATATTTTTTTTACAAGCAATCATTTATAGACTTACGGCTTATATTATTCTAGTATAAGAATAGCACCATGTCACTCGGCCGAATGATTCGCATTGCTTTCTAAGTTTTTCTGACACGAGCAGAACGTTATTTATAAAATCAATATTACCACAATGGAATACTCGTATTATATTATAAGTACACGGTAACGTCGTTATAATAAAATAAACGTTTTATTGATGTGGTTTCTGAATACTTAACATTTCGTTTATACATAATAATATATTATTATTATTATTACTATTATGCTATGTTATTTATGCGCATACTGTTGTTTTCTGTGATAATATACTGTTTTCCATTAATTTCACTAATAATGCGGTCTATTCGTTAAAACGTTGTTTATTGTTCAGAGCAATTTTATTTGTGTTCTAAAGAGTTTCTGACTACAATGACGCCGCCGACGCCGCCGCCGTTGACCCTTTCAGTGTTTCGTACAAAGTTTCTCCCATTCGGAGGGATACCGTTGAACATATATCTTGTTCTAATTGCCAACCACATCACTATTTGTAACCATTGTGTTAAATTTTTTTTTTTTTGTCGATCCGGTGCAAAACTTTCATTACGCCTTTTTGGAGAGGCAGCCACGATTCAACACCTTCTAAACCGCTCCGTCACAAACGACGCATTCCCTGCAGGGACATTTGAAAGTTTACACTCAAACGCAAATGAATCGATCGTCTACTATAATATGATATAATTACTACACTAATTACAAAATAATTCTTTTAGAAGTAAATAGTTAGATACTATAATGATCGGAACAAATACGAGTCTTTGGAAATATTTGTACTACTTAATTTTAAGTAACTCCTACAAAAATAAAATTTTAATTTTTTTAAATATTTATAATAATAGTTTCAAGTTATAAATTATAATGATAATATTATACGGTAAAAGCTCTTCGGATAATAATAATCATAATAATAATAATAATTATTATTATTATTATTATTGTCGACTTCGAGCTAAATTTCGCGGCGTATCAGGTCGGAAGAAAAAAAAATACTCGACGCTAACGCCGGGCGACGGATACCGGAATAGTTAGGATTCCTGAGGGAATATGTACGTATATAAGCCACATGTACATCCGGGCGAAAAGTAATATGCGCGGAAAATGTTCGTCCGCATTACCATACATAATATTATAATACAATATGCAGCTAACCTATATATAATATTATACATACCGTCGAAACGCGTTTGACGAACTTTGTAAAATAATATTATAAACGGATATCAACGCGTATCACATAATATGGTGATTTTATTTTGAACGTACACGCCGAGAGTGTCTTACGATTTCCTCGGTAAATGTTTCACTGGTTTTAGACGAAAAACGGAAAAAAGTCATAATATCATTTAACCATAGTGTTATAGTAATAATATAGTGTACAGGTAGGTACAACGTTTCTGATCTCTTATAAACTTTTTCCCCGAGGCGACCGTTTCTCGTAAGTCCGTATTTTGCAGTGACGGTATATGTTTTTTCGAACTTTTTGATGAACCGCTTATAATAAATATTGAAAATTGAACCGGCAATAGTTTATTATTTATAAGTTTATGTAGGTACTTTACAAAGTTTAGGTAACACAAACGGAATGGCACGTACCCCGCGGGTTTTTGTTTCACAATCAATACATATACCTTGCTCATCTACACTTGAATGTTTATAAATAATAAACCGTTGTCTGGATATATTCGCTATAATATGGCATGTTTGAACCGAAGGTATTCCGAGCAAACAAATTGATAGCACGTCTTTTGAAAACTTAAAAAACAAAACAAAAAATACACTTCGATTTACGTTCAAAAGTGTCACATATTAGTCGACCGACAAAAAACTTCATCGAGCTGATAACAAGACGTGATGGTTAAGTCGCTCCGCGTTTGTTTATATTATATTATAATATTATGTCCACACGTGGTTATTATTGTGTTTGGCATTGATTAATATTTTATCGACGCGTAACTTCGGTCTATATGCCTGTACCATAGATATGCGCACAAACACGAACACGCACACACGCACAGAGTATTCTATTTAAAAGGAAGCTACTCATACATTTGTTGTCTCTGTCTTACACGCGCACGACATAGCAAATTGTCGTTTACTAGTTTCAATAGTGTTAGACGTTAGTCACTATATAGAGTGAATTTACCTATTATGTATAAAACTTTTAGGTAACAACATGATCTGTGCTTGAGCGTTGCCGATTTTTCGAAAGTCTCATTTTCAAGCAAGATATGGGTGTGTGAAATATTAAAAATTAAAAACGCTCATATCTCGCTTGAAAATTGAAATATCAAATAAGAGCCAATGCTTAAGCACATATACTGTCATTACATAAAAAAATTGATAGTTGGTCAATTCAATCTAATATCAAAACTAACAGCGCACTATTGAAACTAGTGAACGAAAATTTGCAATGTAGTACGTGTGTAAGACGGAGACAACAAATGCATGGGTAGCATCCTCTTAATACAAAAACAAAACACAGAATTCGGGTCTTTCGAGATGGTACATTGTCGGTGCGTTACACTGCACATAATACAATTTATATATATATTAAAAAAAAAAAAGACGTTATATTGAGACGTCAACCACGACGTTTGTGTGGACTCCTCGAGTGCCACCGCCGACGATGAGGACCTCGCGCGAGCCAACTGCACCGACTCATAATCATAATAATAATATAATATAATATACGTATATGTACATATATAAATGTATATATATTTGACTGAGAGTGTGTTGCCGCTGCAGCGCCGTGTCTCCCGATAATTAATCTCGGATAGCGCGTCAAAACCTTCCCACACCGATACTTACCGAAAACTCTCCTCCTCGACGTATACACAATAATATATAACCCGTGTGCGTGTGTGTGTGTGTGTGTGTGTGTGTGTGTGTGTGTGTGTGTGTGTGTGTGTGTGTGTGTGTGTGTGTGTGTGTGTGTGTGTGTGTGTGTGTATTATACGGGTAGGCACACTCGACTCACACACACACGCAAACCGTTTAACCTACTCGAGACGGTGAGATCTGTTTTGTTTTGTTTCTTTTCCCCGGTCCGTCTCTGCTCTTTATATTATTATTATTATTATTCTTTTCGTTCAAACGGTTTTTTGTTTTTTTTTTCTGTTTTGTTATTCCGTTTCGTTCAGTAATATAGTAATAGTTTAAATTCGGTTTCGGACGTCTTTTCAAATCCAAACGTGCTTCTACGGTGTGGAGACTTGACGCGCGCATCGTCGTCGTCCGACCCGAAGAGCGGATAAAAGAAACGCGTACCCATTACAATAATATATTATCTGCGTCTGTCTCGCCGATCCAAAACGATTTTCTTTATATTGCTGCACGTTTAACGACGATAGGTACCTACTGTAATTATTACTGTTACGTCTTCGTCCAGTATCATCGCGCGATCATTATTATACATGTCGTGCAAAATAAAAAATGGTTAAACCACAAAGAAATGTAATTAAAAATAATTTGTGTATCTACTGTGTTAGAAATAACAATTATAGCTGTGAACATAGATATTTTCACTAATATTACAAATATAATAAATACAAATAAATTAATAACCCCCGTAGGAAGATTTAAAATCTGTAAGACACATGGGTAACGGAGAGAAACTTTTTTTCGATATATAGGTACCCATTACGCAATATATTATTATCTGTGTCTGTCTCTCCGATCGCGTCCAAAACGATTTTCTTTATATTACTACATGATATAGGTACCTATTATAATTATTATTGTTACGTCTTCGTCCAGTATCATCGCGCGATCATTATACACGTCATGTCGTGCTATATTATGTGTAACTACCTAAAACATCAATTCATATATTGCACTAGTGATTACACCGGAAATGTATATAATGGAAAACACGGGGTTTGTCGTGAAATTCGTCGCGGATATCATATGTTCAGGTTATTATAATAACGGTGAGACGATGATTTTATATTTATATATTTTATTTACTATAAATAATTATGTATAATATGGGTAGTATTTTTTTGTATTGTATATTATGTACCTTATACAAGGGATTTTAAAAATAATTTAAAAACAACAGACTTAAAACGGTTCCAAATACTCTTGTGCTAAAAGAAGATACATTATTATAAATTAAAGTAGATAAAAAGACTACTGAAACATCAAAGGAAAATATAAAACGTTTAAAATAAAAAATGGACAAAGAACTGTAATTAAAAATAATTTGTGTATCTACTGTATTAGAAATAAAAACTATAGCGGAAAACATAGTCATTTTCACTAATATTACAAACATGATAAATTAAAATAAATTAATAACCACCATAGGAAGATTGAAAATCTGTAAGACACATGGGTAACGGAGAGAAACATTTTTTTTCGGTATAGGTATCTAGCTAAAACTAATATATTAATAATATTTTCGACTATTGAGATTAATCTGTTTTTAACTTATTAATATCACTGAAATCAAACAAAATATATAGCAAAAATATTTCATAACAAAATTAAATAGTAATCCAATTTCGTATTTTACAGTGATTATTGAAAACGTCATAAAGAACCATGCATTGGCATAATATTATATAGACTCACCAACTATGCTGACCTTCATTTTTTCCCATAATAATACATTTTTTCATATTCTGTTATTTGGAATTTTTAAGTAGATAAGTATAAAGACCATATTTTCAAATAAGTACTTAAAATGTGTATACCATTATTAAGCAGTGTCCTGTAATGGTTTCAACTTCTTAATGATAACAGCTGCTTTAAGCTGTAAAGCAGATAACTTTTTTGAAAATATTGGGGTATCTAAAACAAAATTTGAAAGAATAGTTATTAAAATGTATACCTACTTAAAATAAAAGTTAAAATGGATTGTAGAAATATGAAAACAATTTAAAATTGGATCTTATACTTACCATATTCGACTAATTCTTACAAAATTCTTAGTATTATATTGATAGATAATAAACGCTATAATATCTCCCAAACCCATTATCATGGGCATATTACCATTTATCATTGCTAAACGAAATATATAACTCAAAAACTACACGTTTGTTTAGAATTTTCATAGGTACATCCGAATTTGCAAAAAAAGTAATTTGATGAATTAACATGAAAATGTGTGATTCTCATATTATTATGAAAAAAAAATGAATTGGTATACAGCTACAGGACACTCATTAAATGATAGTTTAATCCACCTCCGTGCCAAAATAGTGTAGGTACCATGTATAAGCAACGTATAGAAGCGTCTACCTATATTTTTCTTCTATTGTTGATTCTAAAAATAATGTTTAACAAAATACTAAATGTTGTTTTCATAGCGTATGTTAATAGTATTTCGTTGTGGTTCTCTACGATTGTAATACAGTACATCACATAATAATATAATATAATATATTATAATTTACAGTTTGGGATTCGTTGAAAAAAAAACCCATTATTTTGGATTGAAAATTGCACAACTATCTATGTATATTTGTAGATATCTATTATAATATATTATATCGTATATAGGTAACCTACACAGTTTTTTTTTTATCGGACGCGAACAACAACATCACAAAAAAAACATAATATAATATATAGGTAGTATTAATAAAATATAGTATATACACGTCACGTACTAAAACTACTAACGTGGGTATGCCATTATGATATTAACGAAATGCCAGTGTGATATTGTTTCGGTTCCACGCGGTTTTTCCCCTCAAAAAATAATGTGTTTTTTTTCACCATTCGTAACCAACCCGTTTCAACGTCTGGTAAAGTCGCAGGGGTAGTATAATATCCCTTAATCTGTATCGCGATGATGGTAAATATTGTACTTAACTTTTCGTTTAATTATTACCCTGCGCAGAGGCTTCCGTACACGCGCCATTATACAATAAATATAGGTGAAGTGAAGGGTCTAACTTCACACACGCGTGCTGTTGCCAGCAGCGTTCTTAAACTTCCGTAACCGTTTACCAATAACCGAAACAGCGGCCGTTTAACGTTTACACGCTATAATGTAAGGTACCCAATTCATTTCCGTAAGTCCATTGCATTAGCCCTCCCCTCCCCCCCACTCACAATTTGAAATTCGTAGAAAACATTGTGCCTATTATTAATATTGCACCTAATTTAGTCATTGTAACATAAAAATTATAATTTGTATAACACTTAAAATGTTGATTTTTTGCATGGGTGGGGTTAATGGTGTATTGGTAGAACGTTGCGCCAGCACTTTCTAGTCGAAGAAACTGCTGACATTTGGGGTGATTTACACATTTTAATTAAGTGATTATAAATGATTACAAACGAAATTACAACTTTACTGTTGGAGCGTAATTTATCAGTCGATGTAGCCATTTTTTAATGTCGTTAAGGTACACGCACCCCTCGCCCATGGCAAACAATGAATTTGGCAGATTGGGGTAGCTAAAAAATAATTTCTTTCATGAATTACAAATTCGGGGGAGGCTTATGTAAATGGTCTCTTTTCACGGTGGCTACCGCGTCGTTTTCGACTGTCGTTAAGATGCCATATTTATAATTAGGATCATTATGTTTTAGCTTTAATACACCTAAGAAATAAGAGAACCCCCCCCCACACTATTTTGCTTATTCCTTTAAAAATTAATCCGTACAAAATCTCATTTTTATCGTACAAATTCATACAAATTCCATAGTAAATATTTATGAAAATAAATTTGAAAAAATCTTTTTTTGTGGGGGGAAGGCTGGGAAAACGTACGTCTACTTCTTATATTTTAGAAGTATAAAAATGAACGTATCGTTATTGAATGTACCTATAAATTTTACAGTGTATTTACTTGCAATAGTTAAATCGACGTTCAAGGAGTTCTTATATACTTATGTGGTGATGAGGGCGGCCTCCGGCAAAGGCGTGTTGGAGTGATAAATTCAAAAACGATCGTCTGGGCACCCAAAATCCTGGAAAATACTATACAATATATATTATCTGACCGGCGCTGTTTATGCAGTTTTTCACTGTGTTTAAAAAAAAAATAATGGAAATTTCCTCCCTTACACACGAATAATGGGTAAACAAAATAATACGCGATCGATTTTCAATCGAGACCTTCGGCGTACCGTTAGCTGTGCTAAAAAGCTTCGTTCGAGGGGGTAAAACACATAATTTCAAAAACAAATAAATTTCTTGACGCATGCACAAAATCAAAAAAAAAAACCAGTATACTCTAAATGCTATTTTACAAAATAATCCAATATATATATATATATAAATATAAGTACATTTTACATACCGATGAGGTATCCAAAAAAAAAAACATTAAACAGAATAAAACGACACTGTAATTATTACACATTTGAAATTAACTTTTTACCTATTTTATACCGATACAAAAAAAAAACACTGTAGTACAGTCTATTATTTAAGTGATATTAAAAATTATTTTCTACGTCTAATTGTTTAAATTGTTGCTATAGTATGCTAGTATATAGTATAATTCAGTTTTGTAAAGTACTTGGGTAAAAGTATTCAAATACTTTTTACGTACTCAAATACGTATTTTAAATCCTTTAGAATAAAGTACTTGGACAAAGTATTTTAAATGATTTTTCAAAGTATCTATATTTAAAACCAAATACTTATTTTCAAATGCTCATTTAGTTTAGTTTAATATATTATATTATATTATATCAATTTTATTTTAATCACTTAAAATAAATAATAAAAAATAAAAAATTGATAATATTTTATTTATGAATTATTGTCAACTTAAACTCAATGCGTATTTTAAATACTATTCAGAAATAAGTATCTGTATCTGAACTTGAATACTTTTAAAATTTATCTTTTACAACACTATTCTAATTATGTTCCTTTCGTTTAAATTTGAAAAGCCGTAATAATTAACGATAATGTTAGTAATTTTTTTTTTAATCATCGGTGTAAACAACTGCATTGTTGAGTTGCTTGACCCAAATTATAGTCTTATTTCGAATAGAATACCTCGACATATTTGACTTCAATTGAGTGAATAAAGTTTGTAGTGGCATTTTATAGCTCAATAGTCTGATACTTGATCGGAGGTCGAAGGTGTGGCAATAATGGCATATTCGGTTCGTAGATTTTAATTGTCCATGTGTTGAACCACAATATAGAGATGAGTTTGAAGTTGTTGACATGACTAAAACCTGTCATATCCATTGGGTTTTGACTGTCCAATTAGAGTATTATTATATAGGTATGTCTACAGTAAAGATATAATATTATAGAGGGAGTGGGCGATATAACTTCCTTGAAGAACGCCATCTATAATATATATAATATTATGTGTATTGTATAATGGGGACAGTAAGGATTCAAGTTTGACATTGAATGCTCCGTTTTCAAAGTAGGTAGCTGGATCATAGTGAGAAATAGGACGGAGAAGAGTATAATTTTGTGTTTGAATAGTGAACCTTCGGAGTAGAACGCCCGTGCAAGCCAGGTGTAAACATTTTAACTATTTTTTACTTCGCCTAAAATCGTGTCCATATATAAATATAATTCTATTAGTGTGGTAAATATAAACATAAAATGTATTTATTTTGTAAATGTATATCGCGGTATAGGTACAAAATGTTTAAAAAAAATACAATGGATTAGTTTTTATATAACATTATTCTTTTTTTGTCACACATATTATATTTATGTATTATTCAAGGACCTCCCGGTGGAGTCGTTCATAATTTTAGAGTATATATTATATTATATAGGTAGGTACTCAATCGTTTTTCGCGCATATATACTCCACAAAAATCAAATAATATCGTCGCCTAACCTATTTCGTAGATAATAATATTGTACGCGATGTACCTGATAATATTAAAATCCAGAGGCGTGACAATACGCATAAATGCATAATATTACATTATTACATGTATAATATCATTATCGAATATAAATTGTGTATGCATTAATAAAATATCATGTTTGTATACGAAGACACGTGAAACGCGTTCGTAAAATAGTAATATATTATAATACTCGACGACGATTTTATGTAAATATGTAATTTTGGTGTATTGTCGTATAATGACGTATACTCTATAATAATAATAATGATGTATAAAGTGTATTATACGATAAATATTACACCTATACCAGTAGGTAATGATATACCCGAGACCGGTCGAACTCAAAAATCCTCCTCAATCCTGATCGTTTTAAATAGTTTTATATATCGTCATCTACGAATAATATTATCAACTATTATGTTGCAGTACGTACATAATATTATGGTCTGATTATTATTTCGGCCGTCGTCGATTAAATGAGATATCGGAGGATCCCCGACCATAATAATATAATTATAATAAATAATAATAGTCTTACTTATACTTTTATATAGTATAATATTATGTGCATATATCGTCCAACGACCACGACTGAAGACTGCAACGTCGGTAAACGACGACGATTATGATATACAATTGTATAACGGTGACCGGTTCGTTATTATAGGGCCCGATAATCCATTGGTTTCGCGGAGCACTAAATATATAAGTGGCAAGTGCGTAATAATATAGGTACATTGAATTAAGCTAAGCGTATACGTTCCGGTTCGGTTACGCTGGTCGCGACCACGACCGCGGTAGACGATAATAATTTATATTTAGTAATCCGCGCGCGGACCTACGCGCAAATAATATCGTCTTCGTCCGTCCGTCAGTGGTCAGTCCCGTCCCGTCCATCTTGGCGCTGCGACTTCGGTGCGATGGGAGTGGCGACAATAATAGTTAGTTAATAATTTCCGAAAACGCGTCTTACGTACTAGCTACAGACTACCGTTGTTGTTATTATTATTATTATTACTATTACTATTAGGTATTAGTTTGTTCGTCGTCGACGGTCGTCGAATTACCGGACTACTCCCTCCGACGCCCACAGAATTATGTAAATATATTATATGCAGTGGAAAACAACGGCACGATAATAATAATTGGACGTTAACCACGATGGGGATCGCAAAGGGTGTACATCTAAGGTTGTAGTAGGTAACCTACCTGTATATTACAAGTACCTATACGAGATGTCGGAGCGGCTGCCACCTGACGTCGTCCCGCGCACACAATAAAATTGTTATTATAGGTATATTATATAATATGGCGTGTCTAGGTAGAATTTAGGTAGAAGGTTTATTTTTTCTATGGGTTTTTAAATTAAAATATTTTCATCTGTAAAACGTCCGCTTCGTAATGTTTGACGACGACAACGAAAATAATTATAGCTGCAGTTGCAGTTGTACCTGTGTTATTATCGATCCTAGGAAAAATGACATTTTTTATATTAACTCTTAGCGTTAATATAAAAAATATAAGTCAAATATAAAGTTCAAAGTACATATTCTTTATTTTTTACTAATAAAAGTTACAACGCGTAAATGAACTTGGTTAAAAATCAACAACCATTTTTCAGTCTCTGAATATTTACATCCCATGCCAAAGTATAGTAAGTAAATTTTGTAACTATAAACTTACTCAAAAATAATACATATAAGAGTAATAATTAACATAAAAATAACAGAGGGGAGGCCATCCGTGATGACACACCCTGCTGCAGAAGTTATTAATTATTTAAAAGACCACGGCGCCAATGTCTCTTTTCACATCCAACTGGGTTATCTGGTAGTGTTACTGTTGACACATTTCAAATTAATGTGTTCGAGTGATATTGTAATTCTATATGGAATATGGAAATGTGTATAAAGTTGTATTTATATACGCATTCAACACGATTACAATCTAAAATTTAGAATTTATAATACACATAGGCAATAGCTATATAGGTAATTATAGCATTATAGTTTATGAATAATATTTCCGATTGTTTTTTATAAATATAAAAAAATTGACTTGTACAAGACTATATAATATTTTAAGTCTATAAGATTTATATTGGAATTATAAAAAAACTTAATGTGACTATAAAATAAATTAACTAATTAGTAACTACAGTATGTCATTATGGACAAACATTATGTAACTCGATAAGGTAAAAAGTAACTCGTTCATGGCTAACCTTATATATAATTAATTATTACAAATAAGACATTATTGTTTAATTATTTATTTAAAAGCGCCTATATATATTTGTATGTGCGTTCTTCGTACCTCTATATTATACAGATCGGTGTTGGGAAAAAACCTCTGATCAACTGCGATGGTTAAGTTTATAAAGATTAAATATATAATTCAAAATTTTTTAATAATTGAAATAAATATTTATTAATTATTAAATTTGTGAATAATAAAGGATTAAATGGGTATTTAAGCGGTGAAATTCCCGAGGATTAATTTCGGTTCGCTTCGTTTTTATTAATTATGAAATATATTTTTAATTATTTTCATGTTATAATAGGTACAAGACCCGATTAGGTATCGAATGTACATTTATTAAAATTTATATAACAGATGAACTTTACTTTAACAATAGGTTAATTTCAGTATTTTTTTCCCAACACTATACAACTGCAGACCAGCTAGCTGACATATTAAATCGTGAACCGTCGGCCGTGCATTTTTGGAGAACAAATAATACCGATGGAAAACCGTAAGAAAACACAAAAGTTTCCGAAACAAAAAATATATATGATTGTGCCTACATATCGTTATGCTAAAATGGTTAGAACTCATCATAATTTCCCAAGACGAGTTGTCTGATTCGCGATACAATATATCACCCTATTCATAATATTTTATAATATCCGCGTATGGAACTCTTGCGCTCGCTTTTAGGACGAGGTGCCTCTGCGTAAATTCCTAGGTATAGTAAGTATATAATATTATTCTCAACGTTTGTGTGCGTTTGTATGTGTGTGTGTGTGTGTACCTACTGACATATCCAATTAAACGCCATCGACGACCACCGGACTTTTCGCATATTAATTAAATACCGGTGCATTTGTGTGTGTATGTGTGTGTGTGTGTGTGTGTGAATATTCTCGGTGTATATTATTATGTGTTTTTTTTTTTTTTTAAACACATTTATATATTTTTTACGTGCGCACAATATTATGGTAATACGCGCGAGTACATAATATATAGATAGTGTGTCTGTATATGTATTATATACATCACTGCTGTCTCTCTCTCTCTCTCTCGCTCTCGTATTATATATATATGTTATGTGCGTGTACCGTATGTTCGTGTACGCGTGTATATATATATATATATAGTATTATATTATTATACGAATAAGTGTGTGTGTGTGTGCAGGTACTTGTCGCGGCCATAAATCTATCGGACCGGATGTTTTGCCATCTCGGACGACGTTTATTATATATAATATTATATATAGGTACCTACCGCTGCCCCGTCTTCGGCCTGCCCCCCCCTCCAGCGGTGTCATCCCACCACAGAGCGATCCAATGGGTCAATCGTTTTGTCTCTCGCGCATCAATCGCCGCTGGCAGGCTGCAAAGTCTATATCGTCGCCGGTGTTGGACTTCAGACGCCGTTCTATGATGACAATAACACACTACACACACAATGTCATAATGATATTATTATAATATCAGGCCGTAGGTTGTATTTTAATTTACGGTTTTTTTTTTCCACGCCACACTTCAGCACAATAATAATGTTGTTATTCGATGATATAATGATATCACGCGTAATTAATTTATGATAATATCGTATATTTTATTTTCGTGCGGTCAGTGTGACTTGTAATAAACAGTAATTATTATGTATATACAAGAGGGCTCGTTACGTTTTATTCAAATATCATGCAATGATTAATGCAAGTGATACTGAGTAGTGTCGATCCGTTACACATTGCGCATACGTAAAACGAAACGAAACAAAACAGCCAGAAAGCGATAACGATTTATATACGTATTTAATTATAATCATATTATATTATTATGTATAATTATTGCGGTTACCACCGGGGTGTATGGGAGGTTGTATACCTTTTAAAGAGGATGGACCCACTGACTGGAACGATCATCGGCTCGGATCGGTAACGTATATTTTACGGGTTCGCTGTACAAAGATATTCGAAGATAAATTGATGTTTTTTAAATGCATATACCTGCAGCAGCGCACAGATCGAGGTCGTAAAATATAAAAATACATCGTATTTTAAAATCGCGTAAAGTTTCTAGTGTGATGTTATTCAAATCTGGTCCCTCGCACTTTCCGTTCGTGTTCATCCAACCGGAGGAGGTTTTTCTTGTTGTCCACTGGACCATTATTATTTCACCGCGTGCGGCCAGTTTTGTTCCGCGCGAATATGATATTATACAAAAGTTATATTTTGGAAAACTTTCAAACACTTTCGCTCAAGCACCGGGCTGCACACACTTTTATTCATAGTACATCTAAAGTTGTTTGAGAATAAAATATTATACTGAGGTCATGACGTAAAGTACGCAGTCAAGTTCGACTCTGGAACAGCAATAACAAGACATAAGAAATATTAGAAACGCCGTCGATTCGCGCAGTACTAACGATCCGTAGAGACAGACTGATAAATTATTATTATTATTATTGTGGTTACGTCCCCACCGTCGCCGCCGGTGAGTGTTATTTTCTCGGGAGCCGGCGTAGTTGTCCTTCCGAGTCGCCTTTGGGGCGATAAAAGATTACTGCAGTGGAGGTAAGTTTTTTTTTTCGTTATAATTTGAGCAGATAAGTATTCTATCGTCACAATAATAATAGACTTTCTAAAATAGTAGCACTTTCTCAAGTAGTACTGCGCCACGGGACCTCGTTAATCTTCTCCGGCGGCGTCAGTGGCGCACCAATTCGTGCGTTGTTCGTCCGCGGTGGTCTTGGAGGGTAGGTTATTACCATCACTCTTCTAAACGGATCGCACAGTCGACCGTCGACCGAGACTGTTCGTAAATTATAACGACTATCGTCTCCGTGGTTAACGGATAACACCAATATTATCGTTTCACCGCGGTTGATGTCCGTTGGTTTTTAAATAATTAGTACCCTAACTTTTCACACGGCGTGTGGTGATACTTGTAAAATATGTCTGGACAATTCATTTTATTAATATTCGTCGGGGTCATGCAAAAAGTGATTGGGTTTTTAAAAGTTAATTTGAGCATAATGCCAAAATACGACTGGATTTTTAATTTATTCATACCTTGTGTCATTAAAACCGCATTGTTAAATTTTATTTCTGGTTAAATTAAATTAACGTTCTTCTTATTTTCACTTAAATAAAAACTGTCAAAAAAAAACCTTAAGAGCTCTTTGCATAACGACGATATAATATATAGGGTGATTTTTTTAAAAGTAAACATTTGTAGAAAAATATTTTTTAGATTCTTATTAATACGGCAGTCTTTACAAAACCAATATTTTTGAAAACTATAGTCTACTCGTATAGTTTAGTGGATAGGGTAATCCTGGTAAATGTTGTATCATTACTCCGCTCATCTAAACTTTAAATATGTCTAACTATACCTATTCTAGGTACTCGTTCGGAAAATGATTTTTATAAACATTAAAATTGAACATCAATAGAGTTCACGTGTCGATTTCGTATATTATAATACTATGATGGTGATGCGAACCGATAGCAATACCACGACGACTCTCGTAAATTGCCTCTCATCCACGATTTCGTTTTTATGCATGTGGAGACGTTATCCGTTCGGGCGTACAGGTATTTACTATATTATAATAGCACTGTTAGGTATATTATTATATCATGTGACAGAGATATTGTGTAGCTTTTAATTGTTTCGCACGCCAATCAGCCGAATGTCAGTATAACTCTGCACGCTTCAAAGTGTTGTGTTGCAAATATCGTGAAAAAAAATATATAGCTAATCACTAATGCACCGGAAGTTCCACGTAAGCAGACAACAGTCAATCTCCTCCGCCCGTTCATGCAATAATAATAATATCTACCAAGCTTCTAGGTATAATTCAGTACTGATGGCTACTGTGTGTTTTATTATTAAATAAACGCATTTTTATAGTACGTTCATTAAGTTCAATCACCAGTGGTTTACTACCGAGAAACCCTATACACGGTCTGTAAAAATATTCGATTACCTCTCGAGTTCCGCCCCCTCCCGGAAGCCCTATTTTACCACCGGGCCCCCGTCCTCCGCGCAGAACACCCACTTGTCACGCGTAATATTATTATTATTATTGTTGTTTTACGGTCTTGCCGCACAGAGGCGTCTTGTTTATAATATATTTCGTCGAAAACGGTTCGCCGACACATCATGTACGCCAGCGAGTCACGGCCATATCATATTATAATATTAAACGCATAGGCGTGTTCAGAACTATTTCGCGCAGATCGGGCCAAAAGTATTCTTGTTTTAGAAAAATCCTTATATGAAAGAAAATTCTAAAAATTGGTTTTGAATCACTTGAAATTCGCAGGTCTGACCGTTATTTCTAGGTGGACAAACACTGCACCTTTATAACAATATATTATGACTGACTAGGTGTATACGGTTTGTTCAAACGTGCTGTTAAATTATCACAAAACTATAGCGAGAGCATGCGCAGCAGAGTTTTGCCGTTCCAACCCACCAAGAAACGCGAACTCAATTTGTCGGACGGTTATGTATTCCAACACGTCATTAAACCAGATTAGGGATTTGTTTCTGAACTAGTCAAAACGACCTGCGGATTCAGATGGGGACTTCGGACAGACACTGGCACACTGCTGTTATCATGCACAGTCCGAAACGCGTTCCAACAAAGCTTCAAGTCGACGTTATAGCGCGTGCGCGATAAATCATTAACGGGTCAGTCTGGAACTATAGTCCCGAATTTTGCGCTGGAACAAACTTATAGGTACTGAATTATTGGCAATCGTGTACGTTTCTACCCGTACGATTAATATTATTTCTTTCTCGTCATACCCGCCATATTCACTATCGATCTAAATGAGAAAAAAAACTCGATTCGTGATATACGTTATATTATAGTTATTATGATTAGTTGATTTTTAATATTTGACAGGTTTGCTTACTTAAAAAAATAGGTAGGTAGGTAAGTATAGACCTCTACTATGGACGAGGTAAAAACGACTTTTGAAAAACGGCAAGAAAATCGCTTCCAACAGCTGAAACGCGCGTGATCGCCCCCGCCGAGAGCGTTTCGCAGACCTCCCGAAGTCGTGAATTCACAGGGGTCCGATGTATTGACAGAAAAGCGTAAAACCATCATTTAAGAGTCCGCTCGAAATCCACCGCAGCCACCGTGCAGAGCACACATCGCAGTAAAAAATAATGTTCTATTACGTCATGCCTATATAATATGCACTTGTGAGCTGTTCGAAAGCAACTGGACCGCCGCCCACGTAGGTATATATACAATAATATACGCATATATAATAATAATATATTATACCATAGCTGTATTGCGATCATGATGTTATGACGGCTCTCCGTGTAAGTCGTGAAAATCGTAAAGTGTTCGTAAAAACTCAAATAACACGATTTTGTACTTATATAATATATTATAATATTATTGTGTGATGAGACTACGCCTATTATTTATACGTTTACGATAGGTATGTTTTATATAATATGCGTCCGTATCGTCGTGTATAATACCATGATTTCACGTAGGTATATAAGTACTAGCTTACACATACCTACGTAATTAATTTTTTCTTTTTCCATTTAAGTGTTAAATCAAAACGACGTTAACTATCTTCACAAAGCACAAACTCCCACTCTTTTCTTCAATTTCTTCAATTTACCTAATTAGAAAATATTATATTTAAATTCTTGGGATTTTTTTGTACTACCTACTTAAGGAATATCTTGTGGAAATACGAACTTCTGTTTTTTAAATGAGAACCCCTCTTATTTTTACTGTCAATAACTATTAAGTGGATAATTTTTTTTTAAATGTTGACGTATCTGAATCAAAATACAAACGAGTAGTTTTTGAGTTATTTAACTTCGTGTACTAATTACAATAGGTCCATGATGAACGATGATAGGTTTGGAATATATAGGGCCTATGTTGATTTGAAAATTTTAGTGATTATGATAATATTGATTTATCAACAGTAATCATTTGTAAAAATGATCCAAGTATAGTAAAGTATACTAGATCATAATATAATATAACGAATAGGTAGATCGCAGGTATAATAATATTATACCTACCTATTACCTACCTATTATTATTATTACACCTATTTATTATTTTTTAAAACCATTTTTAAGGTCTACCTATTATCCTTAATATAAACATTTTAAATACTGAAAACCTACTCGTTTTAAGAACAGAAGTTTGAATCACCACAGCATAGTGTAGTATAGTAAAAGCATTTGTACTTAAGTATGGTACAGAAAAGTTCAAAAATTTGAAAAAATGGCCTTTGAAGTTTGAGGGTATATTATCTAAAAATTCGAAAAATCAGAATTTCAATAAATTTAGCTGTGTGATGATAAATAATACGAATAGGTTAGTCGACGGATGGATTTATAATATGACATTATTATATGCAAACGCGCACACTATTGCCGTCTTGAGAGTTGAGTTCAAAACCGTTTCGAAAAATAGCCTTTGATGTTTGAGTTTGTTATCTAAAAATTCGAAAAACCAGAATTTGAATAAATTTATCATAAAAGGAGAAAAATGGAGTGAGCGTGTGTGGTAAATCGCCCGCTGTATTCAGCCAGATACTAAAATAAAAATATATATTTTATCACGAAACAACAACACGGCGTGTATATTTTATGGTTTCGAATTCTCGCGCGGTCGTATCGTCGTTATCGCAGCTGTTGTATAGCTGTGTGATAAATAATACGAATAGGTTATTCGACGGATGGATTTATAATATAATATTATATTATCGTACAAACGCGCACACTATTGCCGTCTTGAGAGTTGAGTTCGAAACCGTTTCGAACGGAGTAGATAATAATAATATTATAATATGGAGACGTTTATCTCCGCCGTCGCAAGGCAAAACGTCTCTCGCCCCGAACAATAATAATCGTATACACTTATATATTTGTTTTAAAGCAATAACTCACGACGCGCGCCAATATAGTATACTTACACAAATATTTGGGCGAAATATCTCGCGAGATGATCTGCAGCGGTGGCGATCATTCTTCGAACAATGACTACCTACCTACGTGCAGGTCTGTGGCGAACGAAAGACGGTGCGAAGTTATTCCACACCGGTGCAAAAATAATATCTCAAACCGTGCGCAGTAGGTTAATATTATATTTCATGCTCCGGATCGGAAACCAAAATCGAAAAACCATCTCGGGAATGTGTTTAAAAAAATAAAAACACGCACGAGGTTATGCGATTTTCCATTATTATACGATGTACAGTAAAATAAATACATAGATAAAATAAAGTAAACATATAGATAAAATAATATAAAATATAAAGTAAAATACAATAACGCAATAATATACCGGTACGTAAATATTATATAGGTAAATCGTCGTCGTCTAAACACATATTTATTACAATCAAATCGAGTGGACTCTTGCGACAATCGCGCGCGCGGTTCTCACGGAAAGCGCCTCTTCTCTCTCTCTCTCTCGCTCTCTCTCTCTATCTCTATCTCTCTTTCTCCGTCTATCGCGACGAACTTACATACTATATGATATAGGCACCGTTCGCGTCACGACTCCCATGTCGGACGTCGCTCGCGCCGCTCGTTTATGCCGCTCCGGCAGGCCCCGTACGACCGAAACACGTTTTTTCCTGTCGCCCGCAATAATTTAACCGCACGTGAAACGTATTACGCCTGGACCAGAGAGATTTTTCTTCCACACAGTATTTATAATATATATATTTATATTTTACACACACACATATATACACGCGAGTAGGTATTATGCGACGGAATTATATATAAATAACCGACTGCCGTGTCGTCGACTTATCCGCATTATATATATACAGACGACAGCGGACGACGACGACGACGATATCGAATATTCTGCGATATATACTCTCGTCTACGTCCGAGAAAATCGTTCTGTGGTTGCTCGCGTGTTCTCATATTGACGGCGAGCGCATTTTACATTTTTTTTTATTTTCAATTTATTAGAATCTAAGTGGCGCGCACTGGAGTGTTCGAAGGTAGCAGCTGTTATATTTCTGATATTTTTGGTGGGTGGGCGGATCCTTAAGCCCCAAAGTATTTAGATCATACAAACTCCACTAAGTACGTACAAAAAAATTCAAAATAAACTATTGAATAATTATAGGCTATAGCCAATTATGGGTTATGGACTCACGACAATTTTTGTGAAATGCTTTTCTATAGACTATATTAAAATACACAATTTAGGTTCTTAAATTTTTACGCTAAGTACGATAGTTTCTGAATTAAATAAAATAATAAGAAAACTACTCTGTGATGCGGCACCAGAGGGGGTTGAGTGAGACCTTCCGAATTTCACCCAAATTACTTACTCGTATAACTTAACAAATTAAGTAGGTACTGTGTTAACTCTTCAAAATAAAATATTCCACCTATATAAATATAAAGACCCCCTAGAATAGCCATGTTCATCAATATGCTACCCCTATTTTTTTTTTAATGTGCGTCACTGCCTTAGATTGGTACAATGACTTTGATGCACTCCCCTCTGCACACCTATCCATCACAGCAGTTTGTTGTAAGGGATTCTTTCTACGTCGTCTGTGATCTGTTTCATAAACGGAGTTCTTGGTCTACCTCTTCCTGCTTTCCCCTCCATCTTTCTTTTCATAATTACAATTATTGTTGCTATCCATTCGTTGTTTGAGTCTGCTGAAGCAATTTGTTTCTCAATTACAATCAACATGTTGTTCAATCCATGATTTCCTACCGGTTGTTTTTCATAATGTTTTCCGTTCGTCCATGCCCAAGTATATGATATAGGTGTTCTTATTTTTTAACATTCTCTGTCCAAGGAATTTTCGTTCTTGATCTCCAACACCACTGTTGTTAACCACAACTGCAAAAAACAACATTTTACCGATAAATTCTTTGGTTAGCGAAATGCAATGTGTATAGATTGCAGTACCTAAAGCTTTTTCGACATATTACGTACAAGTGAATGACCAACTCAGAACAGAAATTCTGGTTTTACCGTTGTAATTATTTTCTGCCGTGTGTGAACACTGAACAGATTAATATTATTATTATTATTATTTTTTTTTATGTTTCGGCAAGACTAATGTATAAATATTATAATATTATTTTGAAATATTGTCTATTCATCCGGATAATTTTTTTTTTGTCCGAATAATTACTCATAAAAATATAACAGTGTAGGATTTAAAAGTCGATGATGATAAATCCTATTTACTAAAAGTAATATAATTTAAAGATTCGTTTTAAACAAAAACAAACGGAAATATACATATTTTATTCTTGTAAATATATGAAATCGTATTATTAATAATAATACGCCCGGTCGGATCCGCTACCCGTAGGTACATATTTTATATAGTGTCAATCATAGTACCACTCAATATATTCTGATAGTCCTATAATATAATTGTGTGCACACAAGCGCAATACAAAAACAGGGTGAATCAGATAATGTGATGTTTTTATATCGCAACAACTGAAGAACTGCACAAGTGCACAACTTTATCGAGTTTTGGATGTATAGCGAACCCACAGCCCTAAATGATATTGTTGTAAATGATTGGATGCCCGTGAAGACCTTAAACGCGGGTCGGTGACGAAAAGACTAAATTTTAATGATATTGTTAAATAATCCTCCCTGCAGTCTGAAAGCAGATAGCCTTAGGTTCAAGACTCATATATATATTACGAGTAGAGACTTCTAGGCAGTTATAGATCTTAAAAAACCATTTATTTATATTGATATATATTATATATTTTAAATTTAATATAATTATATTCAGGTATGCAAGCGAAAATCCGACGAATTTTTTAGTGTTGTGGGATGTTCTATAGGTTTTGATTTAATGATGACGTGGCTGCATTTAAATTAAAAACAGAACTATGAGTTAACGTAATAAATTAAAATTTTAATCTTTCACTATATTGTTTGCCTTGAAGATAAAACTGCAGAACGAGACACTTTCTTATGTTTTCAAACGTAAATCTGTGGCGATTACATAATCACAAGTTTTTGTAAACTGAAAAGCTTCGTACTATATATTATACGTAAGCAAGTGGTGCATACTTAAAGTAGACTGAATTAATCGTCATTTAAAATGTATTAAATGTTCAACAAGATTTTGAAACTGCAAGTTCTGTTCAAAATTTAATTTTTTATCTTCTTCGCGACTGTTTTGACTTTTTTTAAATTTTAATACAATAATTTCTTTTTAGCACATTTTCTACAACTTTTACTTTTTATTAATTCTTGTTACCTCTTCTACGATAATGATATAATTTAATTTTGCATTACATTTCCAGTATCCTAAAAAGCACTTAAAAGCTTTATTCTGCTAAAATATATGCTGTTAAAAGCAAAAAAAAAAAATGAAAATATGTAAATATAGGACAAATATTTAATTCGATTTAGCTTCTATTATATTAATTTCTCCGAGAAATCGGCAACGACATTGATAGTGTAACTTAGAAGTTTTCAAAAACTGCAACAGAGCTTTTATTTTATAACCAACAACTTTTTTTGTAAATACCTACTTTTAATGTTCTGCCTATTATTAATATTCATATTTTATTGTTTCAAACGTATTAGGTTTTAGTATATTCAGTAATAAATTATACTTTTTTTAACTTAAATATGTTTTTGGGCTGAAATCAAGATTTTTTTTTTGTTTCTGACCAACTTTTCGTAAGGTTTTCGTTGCCATGGTTACTTATAATTAACAAAAACATATTTTTGATTCATAGATTTTCCTTGTAGAGTAACGTGTTATGGTTTTTTTTTTTATCATGATGTTTACTCTATATTTATTATGGAAGGCAGTTCATTATTGTGTAGATAATATCTATGGGGCATAATTGTAACTTATCATAAAAAATGTTTAGTAAATAATAAATAATAGATAATAGATAAAGTGTTAATAATCTACCTGCAAAGTTTGTTGTTATTTATAAAAATTATATATTTTAGTATCTAAATAGCCGAATTTTAAATATGAAATACGTCCTATAATGTATAAACCGATGAAGGTTAGGGAAACCTAACCTTCCTGGATTTGAAAAAGAGTGCTAATAAATATTTGAAGATACAATTTTCTCAATTAATACCACCGCACAATTCGTTAATTTTCCGTAACCGGAGTAAATTAGTAAGTGTAAGTCTGACAACACCGATAAATGGGGGGGGGGGGGGGGTACTCGAACCCCGTTCTTCTTGCCGCCTGTGGGCAGTAAAATTAACCTCGTCCCCGCCTTTAGACTTGGATATAACCACGACACCGATACGCGTGCTGTATACGTGAGAGGAGCATTGTATACATTTTGGACAAAATACGCGTCGAGATCGGTGCCAGCTGGAAAACAACACTGAACGTATATTATTATTATTATTGTAGCGTATATACCACGGTTTATATTATTCACTTCTCGAGATATTTTAATTTCGTAATAGCGTTATTAACGGGTTTCGTTCTTGATCTCTAGATTATGTTTTCCGTGTAAAAAAAAAAAACAGTATAATATAATATATATACTTCACGCATCCACACACACACACACACACACACACATACTACTTCGCCTACCGAATGCAGATAACTCGTCTACATTATAATACGATGTATACGGTTATCCGTTATACTATATGTTATAGGTAGGTACCTGTATGAAAAAAAATATGACTCAAGTCGTCCTCGTTTATAAAATCGGAATATTATAACGCTGACTTACGACGATAGCGCCGCGATGTGAAATTAACGATAAATAGTGAGATTGCATCTCGGGGGACATTGGATGATCACCGTCCGACGAATATTTCGTGCCCATCCGACCACAAATCTAACGATTAAAGTGTATTTATTTTTTTTTAATATTTTGTTTAATATTGTTATTATTATTTTTTTTCTTCTTCGCTTTCGATGCGGCGTACAGGAACTATATATTTACTTACGGTCACGACGCCGCGCCGTTGAATATATTCAGTCGGAGTCGGTGGCTCTTTGCGTTTCTGATCGATTACAACCTGTTTGGAACGCGACAAACGGTGAAATCGGAAATGTCGTGTTATTTCGTGAAAAATATATTATTATCGTAAACACACGATATTATTATGTACGGCGCCTGTTTTTATACGACCGTGCGAGTAATATGTCTATATTTACCTGCAGCGCGTATGGCGCGACGAGTTTTCGACTTTTCGGATGACATTCGTTGGCGTCGACCGTAAAAATCTCGTACCCCGGGACGGCGAAATTGCGCCTCGTAAAGTCGGACTGTTCTTTAATAATAATAATCCGTGCGGGTATAGCCGATGTTACCGTGGTCTCTTCTTCCCCTCGCAGACGAGTTTATGTACACGGCCGTACAATATAAAAACGGGATCGTTGACCCCATAAGGTCTGCCGACCGAGTCTCCGTCACCCCCGTCGTCGTCGTAAAAGGCGAGAAACGGCGAAAGCACAATGCCGTACACGCGCGCACACACACACACACACAAACAAACACACGTGCAACGAAGGACATTTTATACCTCTTCCCCCCCCCCCCCCACCACCACCTGCAGGTCCACGTGGGGAAAAAGTAGTTTTAGCGTTATATATAGGGTCCTGCTATATATATATATTTGTATGTATGTGTGTGCGATGTATATATAATATAACGGTAACTATACCATAGATGTACAACGGAGACGATAAATTTATACTGGAAAAACGTATATAAAAGAGCTGGCAGGGTTAGTGTTATGGTGTTACGCGGAGAGGACGCGGACTCGAAGGCCAATATCTCTCATTGTTCCCCAGGGTTGTAGTTTTCTCTCGCGCGCACGACTCCGCACGACCACCTGCCCCGCCGATCCACCGACAAGCGCTTCGACCGCGTCTACCCTAAGTACCCACGCGCGCCGTTCCGTAATAGTAGAAGGCGTGGTGCAGGGTCGGACGTGTCGGCGGTGATTGCCACGGTAGAGGTATATAGGCACGACGACGGCACTGTATAGACCTGTAAATGTTATATATAATGGCAGACAGAAAGATAGAGAGAGTGCAGAGAGAGTGTGAGCGAGTAGAGTGAGAGAGAAGGAGACAGAGAGAGAGAGAGAGAGAGAGGCGCTGAAAGGTACCTTCACGTGTATGTGTGTGGAGAAGAAGAGTTGCCGGTACGGATTTTTCGGGGCTTAACAGCAGGGTAATCGGATTAAACGACGGCGACGGGTTGTCGAATGCGTTTGACTGGGAACTCGGGCACCCGGTGAAAACTGTGGCAGTGGTGGCGGTGCCAGGAAATCCTCTGGGAGCGATCTTTATGCTGTGCCTGCAATGCTGAAAACGACCGCTGTCGTCGTCGTCGACGCCACCGAATTTTATTCCTTAAGTCTAAGCCGCAATACGGATTTATATAATAATATGACACTATGTGTATAAGGCCACATACACTCGCGTTTATGGATAGGCCACTTTTAGGTGCCTAAACCTATATAATACTTCATTTTCAGAGTCGACGACCACCGTCCGAAGTATAGCTGGCTATACGAAAATCTTAAAAATTATATTTTCCATCACACTATTGCCAACACTATAAATCTTTGTGATAATTTGTATGAAATCGCACCTGATGTTTTCGTCAAATAGATTTTAATAGATTCGACACTGAACCAGTGAAAAGCCGATAGTGGTTTGAACCGTTATGCATATTATTATTATATTATACCTGCTATGCACGTGCTTATATTACAGCCGGCGACGATGAATCGTATAATTTCCATATAATTGTACAATGAAAGCATTTCTTAAAAGAAACACTCGTACGTTTTTTAAAAGTAAAATATATTTACATCAACAAATCACAACGGTTTTACTCCTCGCTTTATATACGGTTATTAATATCAATATGACAATATATGAGTGCGATTTCGATCGGAGCAAGAGCACAACCTAGCAGCAGCCTCCCCGAATAAATTACATAGACTGTTTGCCTATATAAGTGACCGTGGTAGTGTCTTTCACGATGTTAGTTTTGGGCACCACTGCAGGTTGTCCGTGAACGTTTTTAATTTCAATAAAAAATTGAACTAAGCAAAAACCGCCTATGCGAGCAAAAAGTACGAATGATCCAATACGACGTGCCAATTTTTAAGATCATGTAAGTAACAAATTTGAAGTTGAATATTATTAAAAGAGTAAGCAACTGTGCTTTTATATGGACATTGGACATGGTATGCTTTGGCGTGGCCGTGGGGGTTGCTAGAGGGGCTATATCCCCCTTAATTTACCGTGTTTATTTTAGCCAACATCTGTTAATACTTGATAATACATTATAATAATATAATTTATAAATTTAAATAATTATTTCGAAAATGTTGAAATGTTGTGTAGCTAAAGCTTTGAATGCGAATAATTTTTTTATATAACCATACTACCGTGCAGGTTGAAAGTATGAGTCTACCTCAGTGGCGTGTAACATAGGCTCCAAGCGTTGCTCGGGCAACACCTTAAATATGGGTGGTGGGTACTGGTAGAAGAAAAATAGGAAATTTTATAGGTCGGTTTAACAGTATTATGAGGGGTAGGTCACCTAAAATTATTTGAGCAACACCAGTTTTTTTTTATGATACACGCCACTGATTGTCAAATGGTTACCTAACACGTCCTAATCTAATACGAAGCAATATTCGTGTGCCTACTGTTAAGAATATTATATAAATCGAAAATTATATTCTGTTCGCCGCTGTGACTGATATGTACAATTTTGTACTTTTCCGAGTAGCGTCCAGTGGGTAGTAAGTATAATATTATATAGTAAATGCGGGTTACTGGCTTCTTAAACAAAAGCGATAAACGGAAAACTGTATGTTTTTCAAATATATAACGATAGAACTATATTTAATTGCGGTTTAAGTAGCGCGTGGTGATCAATAATTATTTAGTAATTCATTAATATTCAAATTGTGTAAAAACAATAATTAATAATGGTCTTTAACTGCGCATTATCGCAAAATCTATATAAATAAAAAAAACATGATTTTAGAAAAAGTGTAAGTGAAAGAAGAATTCTGTTTTTTTTTATTGACAATTAGAAACCTCCGCCCGTACGGAATTCTTGGACGCGGCATGCCACTGAGTTGCGTTCGCTCATTAACTAAACGTCATGATATTATAATATTATTATAAAATACGATGCGATATTACGAGAAATATTGTGAAAACACAAACATTCTGGCCGCAATCTTCGAACGGACTTGGTCCGGCTTAACGTTATCGCGTACGGTATCTGCGGTATAATATGTTATTACGAGGTCTGGAGCCAATTAAGATTTCTATCGCATTACGGTCCGTTCGCCGGGGGGAGCCTTATAACGTCGGTCGAGTCGTCACTGAACTCGCCTGAACAATATAGTACACACGCACAACAACTGCTGCAGCTGCAGCTGATGTCGGGTAGTTCGCAACTATAAATGGATGAAACAAATTAAACGATATTATGGGAAACAGTAACGAGGTGGCGGTCGATCGACCGAGGTAGTGATAATTGAACATTATCATATGTATTATGCGCACTACATAATTATTACATATTTTATAGTTATTCTTATTTCATAATAATAATGATCAAGATGATATAGTGTGATATAGCGTATGAACAATAATATGGGCGATATGAATATCGTGTGGGGGCCCGGGAAACATATTTTGCAAACGATCAACTATTGTTGTACATGCTTACATATTAAATAGATCACATTTTCGACCACCATTGGAGTGTATACTTATATTATATTATAGATAAAACAACGTATGGAGATAAAAGTAAGCGTTTGCAATAATACTATTTGCAACCGTCCTATAAAATAATAAGCTCGCGATGGCTTGTGCGGGTGAATAGGGTTTGATGGATAAATATTAGACCGATGCCTACTCATCGCGTTCTACTCGTAGACTTATAGAAATAGACGTAACATTAGGTACGATAACGCGTGCAATGGTGGAGCTATTGTCACGAGGATCGGTCGCTATTAAAGCTATTATGTATTGGCCGTCCTCGGAACGGAGCCATTTCTCTCACACTCTTATGATAAACCTCATACTATCACTCTCAATCCGTTTGGCACGTCCCAGTCCTCGGCACTGACGTCTATGGTTCTACTATAATAATATAATGATATATGAGTGATGTGATGTTACGTTATCCGGGTTATCAATATTATATAATAATAATAATAATAATAATATGACGTGTAGGATACGTTTTTATTCGTTTCTCTCGTCTTTGCCCGGTTTACCGTTTAAAAAAAATATCAAATATTTGAATATATATTATATAATTCATATAGACGCGTTCTCGGCAATGAATCATCTTCCCGAGTGCGCGCGTATACAATGTGCAGCGCATGTGAAATAATATATTATAATTAATTGGATATAATGGCGCGGACGGCGGCTACGACGTATTATAGGTTATAGGTACGAACACAACTGCGGTATACACATGGTACCTATTATACATATTTAGATATATTATGTGTATAACGATATCGCGATACAAGCTCACCGTAAAAAAACTCGTAGCGCCGAACCGGCCGCCGCGTGATAATAATATTATTATTGTAATGCCACCGAGGCGGGAGGACACGATGATGGATAAATGTGAGTTTCAAAAATAAAAATTCTTTACGTATCGATATGAGGAATAGTCAAGTGGCTACCGCCGACTCGTATTATTGTGTAATGCCACCGAGACGGGAGGACACGATGATAGATTAATATGAATTTCAAAAATAAAAATTCTTTAGGTATCGATATGAGGAATAGTCAAGTGGCTACCGCCGACTCGTACCGAGGTCTGAGTCCGATACGGAACGGTACGTATCGCTGGTATACTGCACGTGTGTAACTCCTTGAACGCTTAAAAATATGTCTCCGATACGTATCGGCGCGAACTACGAATTTCTTCCCTGAAAATATTGACCATAATAAACCTCGCGGAAGGAGAAAAATTTGTTTTACGGCCTGAGAAGTACTCGGGAGCTGTAGGAGAGTGAGGGGGGAGGGAAAAGGCGCTTGGGAAGCGAATTTTTTACATCGGAAAAAGTGCAAAACAATTACACATATGTTATGGTTTCAATTGGTTTCCAACCATATAAGCTTAGAACACTAGCTTAGATCTCCGTTGTGTTTGCGCTTGTGTAGTTTCCAGTGTAGGTGCATAGGGTTACGGTTGTCGCTATAAATAAATGTGTATTAATCATAATCCGTATAATTTTATTGACTGCATATTATAGTATGGAATTATAGAATATTGCGTTTCCATTAAAAATAAGCATAAAATATGGCAGGTTCGCTGCAGAGTGAGCTTTCCCATTCTTGTTTGTAACGAAAATATATTGTAATCTCGCTGGCGATATTATTTTCTTTCTATATTTACCTACTTGTATTTTTATGACACGATAATGAATACAATTAATTTTTGCTTTTAAAAAATTTACATTATTATGCACAATGCTGCTGCTAGGAAGACCGGGGGGGGGGGGGGGGAGGAGGACGAGGACGAGGACGAGGAGGAGGAGCGAACGAAATAGCGTCGAGGCCCACCGACCACGACCACCTGCAAAATATTCCGCGTCTGAAAACTGACTTCGACGGCGATGAGAGCGGAGATCTCACCACTGTTTGTGCGCGATTCGCGGTATAGAGATGACACCGAGAGACAGTTTTTAGTCTCACGGGAGTCTTACGCGGGAGAGGGAAACGAAATTTGATTTGACGTGTACGCTCGCGGGTCTTTCTTTTTTTTTTTTTTTACCGCGACTTTTTATCCGATCAACGTATACGCGCACGCAATATATTAAGCTCCTCTAAAAATCGGGAGGATTTAATGCGGACAACGACGTCATCGGGATTGGGAAAAAAAAACTCTCAATTTCGAAAAGTAAAAACGTCACCACGCGTTAGTTTTCGATTGAACGCCCACGGATAATATAATATTATTATTATTATATTACGCCATATACGTATAACGTACTCGCGTGGATTTCTGCAAAGGTACTGGCGGATGACGATGAGTGCTCGCCGTGTGATTATATGTTGTGTGTGTGTGTGTGTGTGTGTGTGTGTGTGTGTGTGTGTGTGTGTGTGTGTGTGTGTGTGTGTGTGTGTGTGTGTGTGTGCTGCTACGATCATATTATTATTTTAATATTTCGTTCACCGTTTTCGTGCGATAATATTATGACGATTACCTTCGTCGGTACCGCGTACGATATTTTGCACTTATAAGCTATTGTAGGACGCTTTCGTGATTGGCTTTTTGAGCGTGGGTTTCTTTTTTGTTTTGATAAACGATAATAATATTACAGTCACCTCGTCGACGATTGAAGAACTAAAATACACGGCATATGCAATAAAATTTTTATTTATAATTTTTATTCAATTATTCGCTTAACACATAGTATCAACTTACATCGATTAAAATAATAATTAATAATAATACTTGCCACTGCTATGTACAATAATATTACAGAATAATAATAATAATAATAATAATGATAATATATTATGATATTTTAAGTCAAACAACGTTATACTTTAAAATAAAAAAGCGTTTTATCGTTAAAAATCGGTGACATTAAAAATTAGCACATATAATATAACTAAGAGCAAAATAAAATAAAAAATAATGATAAAAAATAAATTCACAATGTTATTACAATTTTACGTGAAATAAATTTACCTTTTTTTTTTTGGTAATAGATAATGGAAACCGTAAAAGTACATCAAAAGATATTAACCGAGAATATTACGCCCGATATAAAACAATAATAATTATTGTTATATTATATTGTGAAGCGATTCAATAGTGAGGTGACATATTAATTCTTATTTTTATTAAAATGTAACGTATTATTGTAATATATTATATTATTCACATGACTAGATAACGTGCAGTATAACACGAGACGTCGTATACCGAAAAAAAACCCACGAATTTGATTTGTTTTAACTTTGATGGTTTCCTTTTTGTTTAAATTATTTTTTTCTTTTTACAATTTATTAATATCATATTATTACAATATAACTGTGTGGAATTTACGCCTCGCGATAAATAATAATAATATTATAATAGTCATCGTATGTACACCGCGTAATTATAGGATAAAATGTACAACGAGATTTTCATATATTATATATAATATATACAACACAAATATTTATACAAAACAAAATAGATTAAGGGCGGGGGGGAGGGGGACAAAAACATTGGTTATTAGGACTCCGGTGAAACGAAACGGTATATAACACCTATACCATAAACATATAATAATATATCGGCAGCGCCGGGACAACGACGGCCGCGACGTATGAAGGACTGTACGCTCGCGACACCCAATAATGTTACAATATAGTATAATATAATATTATACCTAATTAATTATAATATAATATTTTTTTTAATGTCGGACGTGCGTCACGGTCGGTTGTTCTTGCTGCGATGCGGCGTCCTCGTCGAGCAGTTGATGGGACCTCCGACAGCGGCCTGCAAACGAATACGACAAACGAATATAAGTTTCCGTGCACGACTAAATAATTATAATCATCATATTATTAGAAGGGGGGTCGGGGAAATAAATACTGCACGTGATTTAAAACGATTTCGCTTCCAAGTCACACGCCACTTCGGGCCCGCCGCCACTGAATTTCGCGGGTTCCGAAGAGCGCGCGCGTTATAATTTACCGGGTGGTTCACCCCGAGCGTGCACAGTCCGCCGATGTCTTCCTTATTAATAATACGCATTTTTCAAATTCTGATTTTTTGGAATTTTCAAGAACCCATACGCATACATATAACGACAGTATTCTCAAATACTCAACATTTTTTATAACCCAATTCAAGGATAGTGTCCTGTGGGCCGTGTTTTTTCAAATAAAAACTACTCCTTCCCTTTTTTTTTACTGTTAATAGTTATTATGAAGCCGATAATTTTTTTTTTCTTGACAATTTTGATTTGAAATTCAGTGTCTACATTTTAACAAGTAACTTCTGAGATGTAAAATTCGTTCTACTATTTATTATTGATAGTCCAAACTTAATATCATTGACCTTAGTACACAAAGTTAAATAACTATAAAACTGCTCATTCGAAATTTGATTTAGATACAGTTATAGTTAACAAATTACAACAAAAAAATTTGAATAAACTCATTATTAGAAGAAAATAGAGGTTGAATATGCTTGCGGTGAATCATCCTCCATCATAGGAGACTACACAGCTGCGTATGCTGAATCATGCGATTATCATGATAATACAATGTCGATAATTATTATTGATCGATTGACACTAAAAAAATAACACAAAACAAGCTAATTGGAATATATTATTTCCTATACGTGAGCTGCTGTTGTGCGGGACAGCTGGTCGTCGTCTATATTGATGCAGCGCGTTGGTTTCGTTTCAGCAACGTCGTCATTTAATTAAATCATTTTTTTTTTTTGAACTCTTAAAACCTTAAATAGGCAACTCAGAATTTGAGAAGCACGCTGCAAATTATTCGGGCTAAATGCCAAATACTACCGCGGTAAACTACAGGATTTGGAACACGCAAATGTGTACCTATATATAGTGCGGTTCAATAATATTACCGAACGCGATCAAACCCAACGAGGTTATATTATTTCGGAAGAGATTAACCGACGAAATAATAATATATATATATATATACTGGCGTTCGTTAATCGAAGACCGAAGTCATCTACGGTGAAATCGTTGCGTCCGACGAAATACGACCCGAGAAATCGTTTTCGGACGCGCATTTGACCCACACACCCACACTTGCACGGTTGTATTCGCGTATAGGTACCTACTATAGTAATATATACTCTCAGTTTTCCCGTCGATTCGTTAAACGATAAGTGCGCAGTATAATTAATACGCACCGCGCTCGTTTTAATCAGTTTTAATTAAATGCCGCAACTGTTTGTAGTGAATATTATGCCACGCTAATGACCGATGGGAGGTAGCGGGGCCTCCCTAGACGTCTTCGTCCTCGGCGCGCGTATAATAATTAGACGACAACCCTCTCGCGCCGCCGAGTAATTGAACCGGAAAACCCCACACACAATTTTCGCGTCAATCGAGGTCCACGGGTACATATACCTATTGAGCAGCGGCAGGTAGAGGTAGGTACCTATATATAGCTGCGCAGGTTGGGCATATATATTATGTATGTAGTTATATAATATGTACGATGTACATAGCGGCTTTAAACGTATTATGTGTGTGCAAAAAGGTGCAAAGTTGGACGACGACTACGAAATTAAATCCATGGGTATAGTACGTTTTCGTGGACTATATTAATTGAACGCTCAAAGGTTCATACTGCAAACGGTCCAATTTTAAGGAGTTTAATAGGAAGATCGTGCGCAAGTGAGAGCCACGTGTGATTGTGTGCAAAGTTTAGTAAAACGTAATAACTTTCAGTGCTGGGAAAAAATACTTATGTTCAACTAAGTTTAGCCGATGATTAAGGTAGATCAGGTCAATCTATATAATTTAACATTCTTTAATTTCAATAAATACCTATAATCCAATATATTCGTTGAATTCGTCAATATAACATAACCACAATTTAAAATATATTTTATAATCAATTAAAATAAGCCCATAAATAAAAAGTATCAACCGTGGAATATGATTAATTTCACTAACCAGTTTTTTCATTTAGTCAAATTTTGTGTATATTTTTAGCATCAATAAACCATCATTGTGATCATTCAGTGTTTTCAAACTCAACGAATATTCAAAATGTATGGACATTTTAAATTTTAAATTTTAAATTATAGAATATATTATTGTTAACTTTTAAAAACCTTAACCATCAACCGAACCATTGAGTTTTTGGTTCATCGCTGATAACGCATAACTTCCGATCGTGCCGATTGCATAATCAAGTGTATGAATAGTTTGTCGTGAATAATTCAGAAAGTACCTGTAGGAAATCCAAACCCGTATAAACTTCGTTAGAAATTCGTTCAAATCTATTTTCAGAAAAATCGTTCCCTTTATAAACTTGATAGGTATGATGGACAAAATATTATGGGTTTGTTTTGCAGGTACAAAATGTTGAGGATTCACAAAAACGAAATCGGTTGTGAATCCGAAACTCTGGTCGTATACGTGCAAGAGATTTGACAGTAAATAACAACACATACATCATTACTTACGCAATAATTTAATAATAATATATTAATTCGCGGGTCATTAAGCAACGACGGCCGTCGTTAATCAATAATTTAGACTTACCCAAGTATTTGGAAAAGTCCAGGGGTCGGGGCGCGTAGTCCAACAGCGGTGGACACTCGGCATCGTCGTGCCGAACCACCTTGTGGAGCGCGGGCGATGCGCCGCCGGTGCTGCGGTAGGCCAGGACAAGGGCCAGCAACATGAACACGGCCACGCCGGCTCCGGCCGCGGCCAACAGCTGCCACTCGGCGTGCCCCAGTCCAGCGGCCACGGCCACGGGTGCCGATAGCTCGGCCGTCACGTCCTCCTCTCCGGTCACCACGGCCACGGTGTCCACCCCGGCCGCCGCCACAACGGCCGCCGCGTCTTCGTCTTCGTCTTCGTTAGCGCCGTCGTCGCTCCAACGGTCCGAAGCGGCCATTTCCGCCACCGCCGCCGCCGCCGCTGTCGTGACTTCCACCGCAGCGGCAGTCGAGTGCACAGCGCTTCTGGTGTCCAACAGCAGCGTCGGACTTGTGGACATTTTCACGGACTCGTCGGCTCCACCCAGCAGAGACACCTGTAACATAACGCAAAGGATCGAGGTTAGCATATATTATTGTGATTATGGTTTTTGCGGTCGTCGAGAGCGCGGTGCTTATAAAACCATAATACATATAAAGTATAATAATAATATATACTGCACCACGTCATGTGTGCGACACCCGTGTTTGTGGTGATAAACACTAAAAATAATATACTGCCATAAAATGTTTTTCTATCGTTTTCCATCGTTATTGCAATAATATTATATACATAGGTACACACACATATAATAATATTATTATAAGCACACTGGATGAATCGCCAAGCATTCACTCAAGCCCAATTACAGTCATTTTGTCATATAATATTCTATGCGTTTACTCAAATTGTGGTTTTTGAAATTTTAATGACCATATTTTTAAACACCTCCTTGGATTTTTTTAGCCTATTAGTCGATTTATTGTTGATTAGTTTTTGTTGTGTTGGAAATTCATACTTATTTAAAAATTAAAACACCGCTTTTTTACTGTAAAATGTATTTTGTTAAGCTGATTACTTGAAAATGTTTATGTATACAAATTGAAATTAGAAAAAACTTTATCCGGCCCACTAAAATGTATGTAGGTATTAAGGATAATAGACTTATGAATCATAACTAGGTATAGGTTTAAAATATATTTTTAAATTATAGTCATTAATTTTATTAAGCATACCTATATAATATTAACACAGTATAACTTTGCGTATACCTACCTATAAACAGTAGATACTAGATTAAATATAAAATATGACATCTACTATATATTTGTTATAACAAAATTAATCCATCGTTAATTTATAGTTAAATTGGGGGTTTATTTAATTAACAGTTTAAAGAAAAAAGTATAATAAATATCTTTTGAAAAAAAGATGCTTTTATCGCCACATAATACATGGTATTGAAATGTATAAGACACTCAAAGTACTTTAAAATATGGTTTTTAAATTATAAATAGTTACAAATCTATAAGATCATAATATGAATAAATGCATCATTAAAGGATAAACGGTGGTTGGTCAGAATGGCAAGGTATATAATCCTGCCCGAATATATATATATATATATTATATATATGTTATGTTTTAAATCGATTACAACACACGCATATATACGATTGTACAGAGGAATTTCCGGACCGACTAGAATTGTTTATTTTTTTAATTAACGGATATAACGTTCCGCCATTAGTGCCACCCTGTCGCGTCAAAGCTCTATATACTGCACACACGAGTATTTATTAACAATGTAATTTCGTATACGGAATTCGATTTGTCGTATTTTCAAATGATTTCAATTAAATACGATTTTATCACAGTTCGTTCGGATTATATTTTAATTTTTTAATTTAAATTTCAGCATCGTTATAATTACCACAGAAAATTTGTGTTCAGCATTATTTTTTTTATTATTTTTTTTTTTTTTTAACGAAAATTGCGTGCTTTGTTATTACGGACGATTGTTTGGCTAGCGATCGCGTGTGATCTAGCTAAATAGATTAAAAAATAGTATTTAAAAACATAATGTGAAATTCTTTTGGAGATTGCAAACTGTAGTTTTGGACATTATAAAGAAAGTTCTTTAAAAAAATACATCCCATTTTCTTTTGAATAACGACCACGCGTACTCTATATTTATTTCTGCTTTTCGTAGGGTATAATAATGCGCGAGTGTGGTAATGGAAAATGTGAGCGTCCCATCGAGTCGCCGTTATACACACACACACGTATGTATAAAATGTGATATACATATACACAGAACATTCTTAAATGGCCGTTATAGATGTCGGCGAGTCGTAAAAAAGTTATTACATGCTTAAATATTTTTCTACACTGTAAAACGCTAATAATAATAAAATGGCGTCTAAAAAACGGCGCTGTGAGGAGACTTAAGCTGTTGTGTATTTACGCAGAAACGGGAATAAAGCAAATACGCTCGCCGTCCTGAAGCCTGCAATTTTTATCCGACGGGAACTTATTATGCGTATTTTATTGTTTTAACATTGTGTCTATCATCATCCCTGCACCCGACGAAACAGCGAGCGCCATTGGCAGCTGCTGCAGGCCCCGCATTCCGACCGATTCGATAGTCGCCCAGAGTAGGTACACTATGCTATTTTACGGAGCAACAATGTTATATAGAATATCTCTGTCTGAATAATATATTATATAAATGAGTAGGAGAAGATAAAGTTTAGTCGGCGCGTAAATCAATATATATATAGGTATGTACAAAGAAAGACGAGATCCGTGATATACGCGCCGCCGAAGATATGCGATTATAATATAATATAGCTAGGTAGCCTTACCTATTAACCACGGATATTCATGCAATAATGTGAAATAATATTCGATATTTATAGGTATTACAGTCTAGGCGATAGTACCACACGAATATTATACGATGAGTTGAGAGTTCGGTTCTTAAAAACATTTCTTCGAGTTTCCATCATATCGATACCCTGTGAACGTCACGCACGAGAGCCGGCCAACCGTCGTTTTATACTGTCCGAAGTTATTATTCGTATTTTGGGGAGGTCACTCGAGGATAGGCGAGATCGCCTCATTTGCCGGACGTTCGTCCGAAACACGATGATAATAATAATATATACATCACGTGGAAAATCGTATAGCGCGGCCATGTTTCTAGGTTGTGAGAAAAAAACCCATTGGACGACGATGAATTCGCTATAATTAATACGGCTCCGAGTTTTAGTACAGAGCATAAATTGCTTGTTAGGAAAAAAAAACAAAAAAAAATTTAAAACGATTTTAATTTAATTAACACGGTTCGTGTGTTTTCTGAGCACGAAGGTTAATTATAATTGTCTATTCTTTTTGTGTTTTAATGTGTTCCGGCGCTCGGAATATATATACGCGGCGGCTCGTATTCCAAAATGATTTGTCATTCCGTACGCCTTCTTTTAATTACTGACAGCAAGTGGAGCAACAAAAATATATAAAAACTATATATAGTTATATAACTATATATAATACACACACACCACAATTCATCTTATTCTCTACGCGTAGGTACATGTTGCGTTCATTTTCGTCGGATGAGAAGTTAGAAGAACAATACCTATTATAGTTTGAACGCTGCAATGACCGCGACCGTATTATTTCTATTCATCGCGAAATACGTTTCGCGTTTTCAACATTGACTATCATTATAATTATTTGCATTTTCACAGACACTGCTGCAGCTATATACACAAAAACTGTGAGTAGGTATCCTATCACGTTTGTGCGATAACTGCTCCGCATCAGTATCATTTGGATAACATTTTTTTTTTATTTGAAAAAATATCGCTCAATAACTAGGCGACAATAACAAAAAAATATATAATAATATAATATCATCGACTGCCATCTTTATTGCGATTATAACTGTGCAACAACTGTATACTGTTTCATACCTTCGCACCTTTATACTTTCGTAACTTTCTATTATCGAAACAACACGCAAATCAGTACAATATAATAATAATATCTAATATTGAGTCGAAAAAATGCAACGAAAACCGACGGTGACATGACGAGCGTGTATACGGCGTCTTAGACGTTCGAAATGATTGCGAGTTACGTCCCGGAAACGATTCATTCGCAGCAGGCTTGTGAAAACTGACAACGTTTCGTACACACATTGCAGATGGGGGATGTGCGCGCGCCCTAAGTAATTACTCGATTAAAAGCGTACTATACTCTTAAGAGCGTTTGTTTAATTTGCAACATGCGCTTCTTATGAAAAGTTACGTTAATTCAGTAACAATTAGCATAATAGTACGTGAATTTCGAGTGATATTCACCCGAATTATCAGAGGGTAAAAATTAATACCCATTTATCTCTTTCCTGCGCTTGCACAAACAAGAAGGTACGGCGAACATTCCATACCAGCACGGAATATAATATTCACTGAAACAAATAAAAAATAACACTACCGTGGTGTTTCGTATTCGTTTTCATATTGAATATTTTGTCTTTATTTTATAATATTAATATTATGATCTTGGGCAAATCAACCGCAGTGGCGGCGGCCGCAGTGTTCGATTTACGTAAATCGTAATTAAATTTATTAACACTCGATATTTGTCAGGAGGGCATAAAAAAAATGTAAAACAAGTTGAAAAGACTCAAGTGGGCGACTTCGACCAGTAGACAGTGAACGTAATAATATATCAACACAATAAAATGAAAAATTCCCAAAAATGAGAAGAGAAATTGAAAAAGTTTTTGGAGGCTAAAGTTCCTCTTTTATAATACTTCTTAATGATATTTATAACGGAGTTACGGGGGTTGTCAAAAGAACGAAGAATTTCCAATTTTACGAGCCATTTAACGTCCTTTTCCCTGGCGTACACTTTTTTTCTGTTTTTTTTTTTTTTTTGTTCTACCGTTGGAAATCCGTTAATACGTCACCCCGAGGGCCAGAAGTTAATAACAAAGAGAAAGTGAAAAAAAAGTGACACCGTGGTGGGTTTTTATACTGCAGCAGGGAAAATGTTGGAAGTAGCCGAGTGGAAAAATGAGAGATTCTCTGCCGGTGGTTGGACGCCGTTGCGTGGAAGGGTGCGGGGGTAAGTGGAGGATAGAATAAATGATCGAAAATCCCGACGAATCAGGAAACACACTTAAGCCGGACCCAATTTCAGACCTGCGATACCAATGGCAAATCGATATACGAGCGGGATCCTTAAGCTTTTAGAGGTCTGAAATTGTTTCCGTGTACGATCAGCGGGATAGATATACACGTATCCATATATATATATTACATATACTGCACATATATATATACAGTATATAAGTTCGAAATGGCGTGTAAAAAGAAAGAAAAAAAACAGTTGACCCAAATCGTTTAGCTATTTAAATTTTTATATACAATTCGATTAGGATAGATATACATTATACGTAATACGCGTACATATATACTTATCGACGTGGTATACGCGAACATCGTTACTACGTATATAGTCGCGAGCAGTGTACATCATAAACGGTACAACATGTAATAGGTATATATTTATCATATATTATTATATTATACTGAACTGAAAATTGTTTTCTTTCTCCGTTTAAAGTGTTTAAACTATCATATATATATCTGCTCACAAAATAAGCGATTATGCCTAGGTTTATAAGACCAGCTTACATATTATATTGAACCTTTATAACGGGTGTAATATATATAATATTACATAAATGAATACCAGCATATACGTATACAAGAACGTGTGACGCATTATATACTATAAAGTCGCACATATATTATATGATATGCGATGTATAATTTCGACTACCAATAGCGTCTTTAAGCTATTTATGAAGAGACAGCCATTGGTGCCGAGTCGACGGGGCGTCCAAGTTTTGGAAAATTAATATCGCGAGCTCAATTTCAGACGTATTCGGTCGGGAGGGTTGTTAAGAACCAGCGGGAGGCCAATTTCGAACTTTTAACTACTCAACGGGTTTATTTCACTATATAGGGTAACACGCGGCTATATAGAAGCGTAGTTATTAGTTGTTACTTATTACCATTATTCAAACTCCGTACGAATTGGTTTCCAAATTCATATTATATAATATATTTTTATTTATTATTATTGTTTATATATAATTGGGCGGCGGTCATCGTTTTAATTAATTTACGACAGCGCCGCGGTTACATGAGAACAAAACGAGAATTTAATATTCGTCCAACGTCATCATCATAATAATAATATATGCTTGCCGAGTTGTTCTCCTTCGTATAATAAATTGATCAAATACTACGCACATTTACACAGCAGTTGGGTAGATATGCCTAAATGTAATATCGAGTCATATCGATTTCAGGCATAAGCGACCTACATAAAAAAAATAGCTGATTTCAAAAAACCAAGTTAAAACCCATTTGTCCTATACACATATAGTATACAAATACCTATATAGGACCGACTTTAACGACCTGCTGCTGCACTCGGGCGATACGGTGGTCTCGTCTGCAGTCGTGTGGACGGGGAGGGCAAGCCACCCCTCGACGAGCAAAACGGCGAGGCGATTCTCCCCCCCCCCAAACATGGTTGTCGTCCGGCATAGTCTTGCGGGGGGAAGGACGTAATAATATATATATATATATATATATAGTGTGTGTATAGTATTACACCACATTTATATTATATGTATTATAAAAACAAGTGACTGTAGTGTGGTGCGGCGTGGCCATTACAGACGACCCGATGGGCGGTACCGGAAGTCACGTGCAGTAACCGCGATGCAATGTGTAATGACGTATAATATGAGTATATACATCTCGCTGCAGAGTGGTAGGCCGCAATAATAATAATTATCATTGTCAGTGCAGCACACCGCCGAGTGCTGTACGTATATTATGATGTTATGCATCCCTAAAACTACCCGTGAAGGAAGACGAGCACAGGCGTTATGCGCAATCGATAAGGATGTATACTAGTATAATATTATGACGCATTATGTTTTACGTCTTATTATATTATATTGTTATTGGTTCACGCATCCGAAGTCGGTTTCACCTGTCCGAGTCCGCACTGTCTATGCAAGCGCATAAAAAACGAGCGCCGCCGGCAGGTTTTCGTTGACCGGAAGGCGGGATAAGGGGCCGCCCAGGGTCCGGACTCCAACCCCCCCCCCCCTCGGACACACACACCGCTCGATCCGTTTTTAAACATTTTTTTTTTAACGAGTCAATATTAAACAGGTAGGTACCTTCTTTTGCTGACCAATGGTTTGCATCGAGTCCAAACGAATAATAGTTATATTTACCGTACGGCAGTCGGCGACCCTATACATAATTAAACTAGACCCCTATAGTAATACCCAGGTACGCCGTGTCCGAGCAAATAATCGCACAGGAACGCGGTCGGAAAACTGTTCGCGGATTGGGGATAGGACGAGACCTTGGAATTTATTGGTGTATCGATAGGCTCCGTTGAAGGATTTTCCGGGAGAGGTGTTGATAAACGTACCTATATTATATAGATAGGTATCAGGCTGGTTATATTTTAACACGGTTACCGTTGGCCCGGTACCAAGGGTTTTCGTCGGATTCACAAACGTTCAACGCAAATAAAACTTAACGCCACCGGCCGACGACGTCGACTACAATTCGCATGGGTTTCGGACCGATTGTATTATTATTATTATTATTATATCATCATCACTGCGTTATTGTCTGTGATATAATATCGAATTTCGAGTACAAAACAAACACGACCGGGTTCGTAAACAAATAACAATAATCTGCGCATTGCAGCGGTCCGAGAAACGTCTAATACCGGAGTCGGCACTCGACGAAAAAATCGACTGAAAAGATTTCCGACAGTGTGGAGTCTTAAAAGTATTATTATAAACTTTTGTTTTATCGAATATTGTATGCGCGCGCACGTGACTGTGCTCAAAGCTCGCATAGTGGTTATACCACATATATTGTCATATTGATGACAGCTATACCTATACCGCGGTTATGTAGGCGAGTTTTATATACCAATAGGTATAACAATATCATCGTCGTCGGAAAACGTTTCTGTACATAGTTTACCGCTTATAAATGTATAATATATTATTATTATAAGGCCGTCGAGGGTCGTCGTCGTTGTGGCCCCGAGACGTTACGATATAATACTTTAATAGGGTTTGCGTCTAGCTCAACAGGGGTGGCGGTGGAGGTGACGGATACGGCCGTTTTCGTATACGGTGTACAATATTAGGCATTTCAGCTCAATAATCTATGATGGACTAACCGACCGGGAAAACAGTCGAAATCCAACACAGCCTTCGGTATCCCCGTATCGTCCCTGAAACGTCGGCGTCCTCCTCCCGGGCCGGTCGATAATCCGTTATTATCGTTTGCTGTGCGGCGCCGCGTGCGTAATTCGGTTTTTGATTTTCTCGGATCCCGCATTCGTACAATGCCGCTCGCAATACAGTACGCAGGGACACAGCAGTATTGTTGTATTATATTATTATTATTATTACTGCTATTATGTGCTACGCAGCCCGTCTGACCCGAAAACCGATAACGATACGGTTTGGAACAATATAACGTACCGATAACGTATATATTATATATTATTTTGATAGGACCCACAAAATAATATAAACATCGCATTCGAGGTATATATGTATAGGTATGTGAAGTTGCAGGCATTATTACGAGTGTAATATTTGGTTTGCCGTTAGAAATATTGTTATTATCTATATAGGCTAAAAACCCTTTTTGCATTTTGAACTTTGAACTTTGTAAAGCCAAGTATACAGCAGCTATAATACAACTGCAGTCTGCCATTCTGTAATTTGGAACTAGGTCCCTTACGAAAACTGTGAGACGATTCCAGCAAGTCCAAACCGTTGGATAGTTTGGTCTTTGTATGGGTCCAAGATGATAATTGTAACGCAATATAGCCGTGATATCGTTATCACAAATACGAATACCAATGGGAAAACTAGGTTTGAACTATTTCTAACAATATTTCCAACAATGTCCGACCAATCAAGGTGCAGATTGTTGTAATTTTTTGTAATGCCAACTTTACGTGCCACCTTCTATGATTAGTGATTAATAATTATTGATATACTTTTTCATCGATTCCTATAAATTATACGACGTATGGTCGTCGACACTTGTAGCACTGGAGCTATGGTGATTTATCGTAATTATATTATTATTATCGATACGAACCGCACCACAGTCGTCCCGGCTACCGAATCTTACAATTATTATCGTACCATTATAATACGAATGTATATATATATATATCTCGTAGGATGCATTCCTCTCTGAGCGTCCGGTACAGTACGTGCGCACAGAACGCACCTCGTTTTCTTTACACACCGCGACGATTATCCGGCGACCGACTTCCGTTTTATTCCCCGACGACCACGACCAAGACGACGATTATAATAACACGACCGCATATGATGCGTACACCGATCTATACGCGTATCGGAAAACCGTCGTCATCATGTTAGGTATAGGTACCTACGTCGGAAAACTAAATATGTGGGCGCTGCGACGTGTAAGAATGCGCGGCGAGTGCGACCCCTTTATAGACATCCGAAAAGCCGCCGCCGACCATGTACGGTATAAAGAGGCATAAAGACGTATATAATATTATTATGGTGTTGTTCCCACGCGGCGGCCGTTCCACTCGCGCGGTTTCGACGGCCGACCTGGAAAACCTTTTCTTGCCGTACGCACTAGCGCGGCCCATAATATATATAGGTGTATAATATCTGACAATATTATATGATAATTTGACGAGCCTTCCTAACCTTTATTCGCGGCGGCGTTCAAATAATAATATATTTTATCGTGTTCAAAAACAGTTTTCGATCAGTATACCAGCTATATAATATACGGCATAATAATAATTAGGTATAATATATTATATATCATTAAAATATATCACCATTTCCCGTGGTTGCGAATCGAAATTGTCTTTCAGTATAATATCGTGATTAGTGAGTGATCAACATCAGTGGTTGTTATTGTACCTATTTGTATAGTGATCGACCTAAATAATATATTATGATATTTCGTCGGGTTCTATATAGTAAGAAAGACGCGGATTTGTAATAAATGTATACACTTGTGAATAGGTTTTTTTTATACTAACCGCATCGGTAGAACTCGCACGACCGCTGCGGTAATACATAATATAATACGTCGTCTGTACATACGTCGGCTAACGTCAACACCGAGTCGTCTATTTATTTTATTTATTTATTTTTTAAAGCACATACTATATATACGTATACGTATAATATGTCTCATGCCGGCGTCTCGCGGTGTTTCGTAGTCCGGATTTATTGACTTCAGAAAAACGCGTATATTCAACGTCAGGGTGGAGTAAAAATAATGTCCTATATACTCCTATTTGTATGACCTGTCATCGCCTGGGAATTCACATTCCGCGACCGAGTCCCTACGGCACTGAAAAACATGGAATCGACGCACTCGGAACATTGTCGTCGTCGTCGTCGTCGCTGTTTTGAACGCGGACGATGCGAACGCGCAAACGCAAAATCTAAAACAACGACGCTTTTCCTATGCTAATTTGGAGCTCTCGACACTGACGTGTAATATAATTGACATTAGTCATTACAAGACGTTTACGACACGTACATCGGTCTATTATAATATATTATTATTATTACTATTATTGTATTGGAGGTTAAAGGAGAGCGAAATCCGTCCGATAATAATAATAATAATAATAATGGCGTAAAGAGCAGCGCCGCTTCATTAAACAAACATAAAGTAAAACCTTTTCTTATCGCGCGAATACTTTTATTTATTTTGCGCGTCTGGCGGAAGATTTCGACTTGCTTTAAGTGCTTTTCGCTTGCGAAACAAAATTAATAGGGAAAATGGAAACGGCGCAATGTCGGTTTTCTTTATATTCCTCTTTATTTTTTCTCCTCCCGTAAGTAGCGTGAATGCGATTAATTTTCGAAAAAGCTTAAATAGTAGCTGGTATTGTTACCGTGTATATATATCATATATAGTATATATATAGGTACGCTCATCAGTAGAGGTATAATCAGTATCAGTCTCTAACCGTACCGTCTCTCACACGATTCACACGCGGTGCCCGCCGGTAAAATGCAAAATAATAATATTATAATATTATACAAATACTATTTTCGTATTAAACAATGTTATATTTATATATAATATTATGCTCGGTAAGAATATTTAGCGCGGCGTCGTTCGCGTTTAGCGAAATAAGAGCTACTAATTAACGTAACGGAATAAAGTAAATTAATGTCAAAGAGCAGTATATACTACATAGTCTATACATTGTACATATATATTATAATATATATACACAATATACAATATACATGTATTATATATATATATATATTATACACACACAAACGCGGGTGCGTATAATGTATATCGCGCGGACGGGCAACGGACTGTATCTGCGCAGCGCGCTGTACATTTAAATTAGATTCCGAGCCCATCAGCAAGTCCCTTAAGCCGTCGCGGTGGTTCATTAAAGTTAAATTGCATTTCCACTCCACTCCACCCCCAACCCCGCTGCATCAACTGTTTGTATCTTACCGCCCCTGCCCATCGCCCCTAGCCACCCCCGCGCCGGGTCCTCGTTGTCGGTCCGATCTTATGTTTCGGGTCTCGGTGACCTTATGGTGGGTGTGTGCGAGTGTGCGAGTTTAGCCATACCCGAAAACACACAAATCCGTACGCACACGCACGCACGGCGCGTACGTCTCCGTGACAATGTAATTAAATTGTCTCTGTCAGCCCCGCCGCCGCCGCCACCGCCGTCGCCACTGTTATAGCTGCTGCTGCTGCTGTTGGTGGACCACGAAATTAAAATTCTATAAATATCGCGATAATACGTCTTGGACGTCGCCACTGCGGTAGGTGCGCGTGTCAGCGAAATTATAGCAAAACATACATGGCACATACAACTATTATACGATTATTGTATAATATAATGTATAATCACAAGAGTTATATGATTTACTTGTTTCATAATGTTCAAATAATAATATTATAAAATTGTGCAAATACGGTTTTAGTGCCCCTCCTACACCACTCCACACAAATTCAATTTTTATTTATTAGTTTTGTCTGAAATGTAGAAGCCGAAATAAAAATATGTATTCTGATGATACAGTATCTTTATCAACCTCTTCTATAGATTATTGTGGTACCTTAATTCATTTATTGTACTCCAATTAAAATTAGTTGTGTTAAAAATATTTAAAACTAAATTTTGATTTTTAATTTTTAGAATTTTTTCTAAAAAAATTAAACAGTTAAGTTTGTAAACATTGACTTTCACAATAATAGTCCAGGAAAAACGATCTTACATTTTTACAGAAAATATATTTTATAATTCACACAAATTGCCTATCAAATACTCCTTGGAAAATTACAATAGCAATCGGTAAGGGTGGGGGGGTATTTAGTAGCTATTTGGATATTTGTACCTAAGGGATACTGTATAGGATAGGTACGGAAAACACCATTGGGTCTGTCACTCTTAATTGAACCATTCAAATATTTACCAATTGAATAATAAGGTATAATGCTGATTATAATATATATAATAGGTTTCGTAGTACGGACTCAGTTCTTTTACATTGTATGGGTTTAAGTGTTTTTTACCGACTTTCCTACAGTTACTGGTAAATTATTTCTTTCGATTCGATTAATGTTCGAGTGACGTATCGAGTTAGCCGAAGTCGAAGTCGTTTTACAAAGTGCAGACGTTTACAAAATGACACTAATTTCACCCTGTTCATCGAGTTATTGTTTTCGACTTTTTTTTCTTTATATAGCGCCAACACTATATTTTTCACAATGTTCGGACAAGTACCTCGCCTAGCTAGTATTTTTTCTCTTTCTTATAAGGTAAATCATTTATTATCTAACAGCAGCTTGTATAAACGTGTGCGCACGAAAACCCCTATAGTAACTAGGTATATATATAGATCGTTTAATAAACCGGAGAAACGAAAAAACAATTTTGCGATAAACATGATAAATGACGTTTTTCAAGTAGCGTGCAGCGTTCAGTTCAGGTGCTCCTCAAAATTTTTGTGTCGGCTCTGTCCAAACACAATAGTCTGCAATGTGACCTACATTTGTCAAGTGCAATTCGTTGCAGTGAAAAATAAATTTCATTTGAACAAAACGTATTTTACAACTCGGGGTTAGAAAAAAAAACTCCGGAAGACTTTTGTCAAACGCAACAATAATAATATGAGTTTCTATACAGATTATAATAATTATTATAATTTCCAACAACAAAATAACGTTATATACCTAACGCGTAGATACATTTAAACAATAATATCAAATTTTGTACTTTTTCTGTTTCTCGACTTATCAAAGTCTTCGTAAATTTTCAATAAAAAACCGGTTGTGGACGCGTATTTCTATTTTAAAGCTAAAGAGAATCCTATAATTTAAATAAGCATTTATTATTTAAGTTTATGTCGTACAGAAAATAGATCGAAGAAATATCGCGCGCAGTGAATAAAATATTACAATTTCACATCATCTCATATAGCCTTCGGCAGAACAATCTTGTCTCGTCAGCATCGGCGACGATCATAAAAAAAAATATTATTGCTAAAAAATAGATACTAATATAATAATGGTACAAACTGTTTTTCGCGAACGCCGTCTGATCAATATAATAATATTATAGTCGTTTCGAACCCCGACAGACCCCGTCAACTAAATTATTAATATTAATAGGTGTACACACACACACACACACTGTGGACAAAATAGTTTACGCATAAATAAAATATACTATAATATTATGTATTTATACTTTAATAATTATCCCTATTAGACATGCCACTCGATTTTGTGCGCAGACAGATAGGTCGTTTAGCCGCGATAAAGTTTGGCCCGTCAGCCATTTGTCACGGACACCGGGACGTAAATCGCGTTCAGTTAAATAATATCATATTATTATATTGTTGTACGCGGCGGCGGGGGTGTGTGCGTGTCGTCTCTCCCGCCTATGTATTTATATATACAGAACGTAGGTATAATACACCGATATAATATTACGTGGACGACGAACGGTTACCGCGAGCGGTAGATAGGTACCGGCTATATATACCGCGCCCGGTCACTCGCCTCCGCAACGCACGCCGAGTAGAATATAAACGTCACTGGAATGCCCAAGTGATAAACAGCTGCTCGAAATGAATAATTTATTAGTTTCTCCCTAGGTTCTCGGTGCGTAATATTATAGGCGCGCGTGACGGAGAACGTCATTTGCGGGGGTTGACAGGGAATCGGCTAAAAACGCGAACTTATCTAGTCACATGAATAATGCGGTTCAGACACGAACAAAGCGAATCAGAACGAAATAGCATGACAATAATAATGTAATGGCATTACAATGCGCGGAGGTTTATTTTATTTTTTTCTCCGCGCGCATAATGTCTTTGTCCGCCCGACCCCTTGGCTTAAATATAGGAACGCATTATTTCGTATATTATAACAATATAATATTATATAGACCGCGTGTAAGTTACTGTGCACGGCGCACGCACACATAGTGAATATAATATATAATATATACCTATATATGATCAGATATGGACGTAAAGACGTAATCTTGTACCGCGTAATCAATGCCCACGGAATGGTCAGAAAATAATATACATATAATAATACGATAATATATATTACGAGAAGACGTCATCATGAACTCGAGGGGGATCGCGTTTTCGCGTGTCACCCTCGGACGTGGACGGTTTTTGTTATCGGCGGCGGCGGTGGCGATAAACGATCGACCCCGTATGAAACCTATTACCGCGATGGTCTGCGCCTTGCAAATGAATTAAAAATCCGGTCGAATAATATTGTAATGTATATTGGAAACAACGCATTTATCATATAGAGACGTGGAACGTCGTTCTGTATAATACGACTTGCGAGAGTAGATTAGTAATAATGAATATGGGCATGTCGTGATACGTATATCGTATCTAACGAGTGTCTTATATAGAATCCGCCCGCCTACTATTATATTATTGTTATACGTATACGTATAAGTCTTCTACACAAATAATAATACATATTATTGTGTTCCGATTAAAATATGTGCCGACGTTTCGTAATGCTTAAATTCTGTAATGATGTTTTTTTATTTTATGTTTACAAATTCTTGCATATTTGAGCAATAAGCAACACAAGTCACACATTTCTAGACGGATGCATAAAAGAGTAAGTCGCATATTATTTCATAAATATCTCGAAAAAAACATAACAAAACAATTCAAATTTGGCTCATGGCGTGATAATATTTTTGATTATAACTGATTATTAAGTTATTTCGAGTCTAAGACAGTCAAACGATCGGCCGGAAAAAATTATCGTTTTTTGAACAAATTATACAACGTTAAATTCATAATTTTCCATTATAATGTAATTTCATGTTGTTCATAATTAATTATTTAAAATAATCAATCAATCAATAATCAATAAATCGTTATAATTTTTACCTACATCTTAAAAAAAACGAATACCATTTTCGAAGTTCCTATATTCTAAAATTGTATGCATAATAAATATAACACGCATAGTATTATGGATTATTCTTTTTGATGCATATTCAAATTAGGGAGGGTCCTAATTATTAATTTCAATGAAATATTAATACGTTGTACGTTGTTATATTAACAAATAAATAAATAGTGTGCATAAAATACTATTATGAACTTGGCAATTTGAACAATTAATTGAGTTATAATTTTTATGTCTATTAGCTCTAACATTGAGTGACAATTTTCCTAAATCAAAAACGGTTTTTTACACTTGATAAATTATTACTACATGTCTACATATAGGTATACAGTTATAAATTTGCGGTGATAACCATAATAATATATTTTACTCGTCAATATCCCGGACGTAAACTACGACATATTATAGTATATTATTATATACATTAAATTCGTTGTACCTATGATAGCGGGCTTTTTATAATTTCATTCTCCTAATAATTTGTCTATATCGGTATATACCACCTACGGAGAGGGCACACACGTGTTGCATTCATCGTGCGATCGACAATTTCCCGTCCGTCGACCAACCTGTTATTATCCGATTGATTTACCGCACTCGGACAAATCTACAATTTAATAATAGCGTTTAATTATTATTGTAACAGCGCTCGTCGACATGATCTATAGCAGCCTGCATGCGCTGTCGGCCTCGGACAGTCCGACGTCAGTGGATTTCACTCGGCAGAAACGGAAGAAAAAATAAAGCAGATCGTCAAAGCGTATAGTATGCACGCGCGCAGCCCAGCGAGTTATAATATCTACCGCGGTATACACCTAGCTATGATGTGTATCATTATGAAAACATTTTTTAGGCAACCGTTTGTACAAAACTCACGCATGACGTATATACCACGGTTGTAGACGTCTTGTAGGCATAGGTTTGCTTGCGTGACGAGAACGTTGAAATGAGAAAACAAGTTTTCGGAATATCACACGTCGAAGCGGAGGAGGAGTAATAGTAGCGTACGATATATATATGTTATACGCGTATACCTATAATATTATGCGTAAATATATAGTATGGTTAATGCGCCGAGGAAACGTTCGTATTAAAATAATAACGATAATTATTATTATTACCTACTATATTGCTCCGACGACGGGAGTGAAGAAGCTTCGCGTTTGAAGTTATCAAAAAAATACATCTCGCGCCGGTGGGTCATCCGTCTTTTGAAATGTAATATTATATAGGTATATGCTGCCTGCGGAGGCGGGGATTCGCATTTAAATGCATTTTGTTGCCGACAATTAATAACGTGCAGGCTGTTTAATACAACAATAATAATATTATTATTATGTACTTATTACGTGTGTATAATTAATGTGATGTTTCGACGGGGCACTCGTATAATAATTACACACGTCCTAGCGTCATGACAATGTTATCTCCATATCTTCATAATATCTGATGCGTCATTATCACCTTTTGTTTCCATCACGCGTGTTTCGTTTCGTCGTCTCGTCGTCGTTGAAAATGACATATCGTTCCTTTTGTACGACTGCCGCGAGCGACTTCAATAACTGTTGTAAACGCACGGATACACGCAAAATACAATCGATGTTATTATAATAGAGGACAAACTTTGGTGCCCAGTAAATACCGATGCTATATATATTGTTACTATCGATGTAATTTGACCTAGGTAACCTATAACTTTCAAAATTAGTAAACTTATTCACTTTATACTTAATGTTTTTACTATAAAAATCGAATGACTTCTAAAAGCACAGTCTATGTAGAATGTCGGAGAATTAATTTTTTTACGTTCATAAAGTTGACCCCTCGTTTTGAGGTTTAAAAATATATGTTCAGTTGGCCAAAATGAACGAATATATTATTTTAAATTTTTAAGTGGAAATTATGGAAGATATCAAAGATTTTCACATAATACGGCTGCAGTGCCATAAACTGCACGCAGTCCTTCGATGTTGACCCAGAAATTCCAAACCGGTCACAAAATGTCCTCACCTCCTTCAGTTTTTGGATCAACATTTAAGGGCTTGCAAACTAAATTTTCAAACTCTTGGTATATTAATGTGCGAAATCTTTTAATCTAGTTGTGGGACATACCACGCGGACGTCACTATAGTTTAATGGGATCAAGCAGCATTCAACCATATAACACGGAAATCGATAACCCGCGCGTGTTTCACCGGAGTCCGCGGTCGGCTTTGAATAATAAATAGAGTTTACGCGACGTACCTAAAATATATTATCTATTTAATATTATAATATTATAATAATAATTTATGGTAAGGCGCATAAAAGGGCGCAGTGAGCGCAGTACGTTACATTTTTTTACTTCAATAATAACACATTCAGTCGAATATTCTATCACGTTATATTTATATATCTATATATGTATTATGATTATAGGTGCCGCCGAAGTTCTGTAAAATATAATAGTACGCATATACACAACGATGTCGTGACGGCTATGTATAATAATTCAATATTATCCCGTCGGCGGCGTCGATTCGAAATCGTCATGTCCTGCAGCAGCAGCCCGGTCGAAAATCGGTCGGAACGCGCCGCCGCCGGAAACCGTTAAGTGGTTTTTTTTTCGGTCCCGAATCGAAACGCGATGTCCCATATATACGTATAATAATAATAATAGCATATAAAGTTGAATATTCGCGAACCCGAGGCTGCACTACTACATACGCCTTTAAAAGTCTATGTGTGTGTATACGCGATGGCTCACAATATATATAATACTAATATAGAGCGTGTTTGGGCGCGTTATCACTGGCAATTGCTTTTTATATGCGGGTCATAATATAATACAATGTTTCGTATATACGTACTACTGCATATAATATAATATTGTATCTCATATCGTATTATTATTATTATTATTATTATTATATACAGTGAGTATATTTTAGAATGTAATATACGGTTCTCATTCTTATCAGCCGCCACCAGAAAGAATTATATATATTATATAATATTATATAAGACGTAAATAAATTGTTCTCCAAGCTATGTTTCTGTGATTTTTTTTCTCATCTCCTCCTTTTATAGTCTTTATAATATTTTCTTTCTCCGTCGAAATATTACGAGTATATAGTTCGTATCATAATATTATAAATACGTTTAGGTACCTACTTGTACAACATATACGCACTATCATAACGGTCGGAACTATCGGACGATTTATTATTATTATGGCCTTTGGGTGGTGAACCGTTCGTGACCGGGGTGCCCCGCCGCCGATATCCTGTGTCAGTCGGTCGCGTGGCCGCCGCCGTCGTCGCCATCGATTAACTCTTTCCGGCAAATATCTTTTTATCTAGTCGTCGTCGCTGACAATAGCCTCCCAAACGAACGCGCCCTCTTCGCCGTTGTCATAGTCGTGTATAGTCGTTAAATAGCGATAATGACGTGCATTTTCAGTATGTGGTACCCTAGGAGGCTAGTCTATTCACGACCCCTAAACACCCACTGTACCACGAGGCATCTGGTAAACCTCCACATCCGGCTTTTACGGGACGTGTATTGTGTGTGTGTATGTAAAATAACGTCAATGTAGTCGCCGTTCACCCCCACACCCGGAAGCGGTGTGTGCGTTCACTGTTAATGATCGTTCGTTTAGATATTGTATATAATAATACGCACTGGTTCGACTTCGCGAAAGTATAATATATAAATATTATGTTATAATTTTGAAAATCACGCGAAAAACGCGAAATTCTACACCCGAGACTTGTACGATCTGTGTCTTCGAAATAAGAAACGCTGTTTGAGAATTTTACTAGTACCTACAGCGGATGTGATAATCGAGATACATTAAATCTTCGAAACGTGAACTCTGCAGTAAACTCATTTTGACACTAAGTTGCCGTTCACAGAATCAGTTAATTTACGTAATTTTAAATTCACTTTCAAGAAACCTACTCATCTTTGTAACTTTAAATTTAATATAGTATATATATATATATATATAAATGTTAAATATTCCAACACCACGATTCGCGTGTGTATATAATATATATATATATATAGGGTCCAGGACACCTATTATATACGCGATGCTATTTAAACGTGTATAGAGACAATTTCGTTTATATTTGCAATGCTAATATAGAAGACGTTTTAATATAATATATACACAGAAAGCCGTAAAAACGATTACGGTAAACGGTGGTGGGTCTTTAAATTTTAAAGTTTTGAAACAGAAAATGTCTTTATATTATATCATGACCGCATCGTCTCGTTTTTCCTAACGTCCCTATACCTTATGTCCTTTGTACATATATAGGTACATATTGTAAAGTAAAACGGACTTAGTATATAATATACATAATATAATATATATTATATTGTATAGCTTTCGTACGCTATATTATGTGATAACAACGGACATAACGACACGACAGCCGGTACTCAAGCGCACGGATTGGCTTCTGGCCTCACAGAGTGGACGCTATATAATATATTATTATTATTATTATGTTTTCGTCATTGTCATAATTGTGAGGCGCCCGCAATTAACGCACGATTGTGCTCGATGGCTTACAACTGACCTGTATGAGGTATGCGGTGTCTGGCCACAGGGACAGCGTGACGCACGTGGTGTCCGTGAACAGGTTTCCTTTCAGGCCGCCGCCGTCGATCTCCCACGTAACCAGGTAAGCGGGACGGTGGACTTGCCGGGCGTCCCACGCCACCTCGGCGATCACCAACACCTTCTGATGGATCATCGACACTTCGCGCAGGTTCCACATTTCCGTTGTGTCCGATGGGTCGTCATCGCCCTGCAAAATGAAATAATATAGTGTTATAAACTTATTTATATTTTAATTTAATAACGAAAGTAAGCCCCAGATATACAGAGGCATAGTGTACAGTGGCGTATTTTGGGTGATTTATCGGGGGGTGTCCAACATTTATTGAACCTTTCAAACAAGTCATCAAAATCGAAACATATTACATTTTCTGTAAGCCCATTAAAATAAACTTTTAGAAACTTAGTTGCCAAATAAATTGGGACGGCGACGGCGGCGCTTTTCAGTAGGTGTAGCCCAAACTATAGCCACGGTGTGTTTCGCCTCACCTATTTATTTATTATAAATGTATAAAAATTTATTTGGAAATGACTGAAAAATTACTTTTTAAACTTCACTTTTTTTGTAATACGTAAAAACTTAGACATAACTGGTTTATTTTGCATTTTGAAGTATAATTTTAGAATAATAATAAAAATAACAATATTATTTTAAAAATTTTAAATAATAATAATATTGTATAATAGTTGATGACACATTGATTCGTTATTTCTATGATTCTTATTAACACATTGGAGACCAACTATTTGAATTTTGTTATTGCGTTTGATACAAGCACCGTGTTTAACTTAAACGCGACTATTGTCATGTTACAGAACTATTTTTAATATGTTGATGCGATAAGACGAGCGTTGTTTCTAACGCGGTACTTGCTTGCACATCTATAAGACGAGCACCGTGCTTAGAACGGCGTCGGTGTGTACAAAAAAATCGATTTATAATATCAATATTTTATTAATTTCTTGATTCTTAATATAAAATATTAACGAGAGAGATTTTATATCACACCTAAGCGGTATAATAGTATAAGCGGTTGAATCCATAAAAACGTCGGCGTGAACAGTCCCAAAATTTCTATTTTTTAACTTTTCTCCTCAACTATGATAGCTAGAAAGATGGTTGATAACTCATTAAAAAGGGATTATCAAGTAGATACAAAATGTGGAATTAAAATTTTTTTTTAAATTATTTAACTTTTCACAGATAAAAAAAGTTAGTATTTTTGTATTTTTGTTGCGGCTTGTGGGTATTTTAACTATTGTAATGACTGGTGAAATTCAAATAATTTCTGGATAAATTATAGATAAGTCTCTGTCTCGTCGAATCTAATCAAATTAATTTCAGTTTTGCCGTTTATATAAAATAAATTTAAGTCGGGGGGTGTCCAGACATGGAGGACACCCCCCCCCAAATACGCCACTGATAGTGTAAGTACCTATGTACAATGTAGCACATACTAACAATAATTTCATATAACAATTTACAAAATTAAAAACTTAAAATGGGGAAGAATGACGGGTATTAATTGGCGAACCTCGTGAAACTGCGAGAGGCTCGTTTCTTAAATAATTGTTTGAGCAGTGAGTAATAAAAGGAAAGAGGCGACAATATGGGACATTTCTCCCCCCCCCCCCCCTTTGCTTTTTAAAATCAGACATGTGAAAAAGCAACATATATTATTTATAAGGCATACATATTGATGCCCACTTAACCCTAAGAAACATTTCTGTACAAGCCTATGCGCGACGTACACAATACAAGACGTACCAATATTATAATGGCTATAGGTACCTTACCACAAGTTATTTCTATACTATAATGGAAGATGTTTAACAAAAACGGGAGTAAAACATATTTGAATTATATATATTATTGTACAGCACTGCAGTCGATAGTCAGGACAGCGAATTATGTTATACACAATTTGAGACTTTCGTAAATGTAAGACGTATATACGGTACCTAACTTGACGTTCTACACGCTATATAGGTACTATTCGTTTCGATTAAAAGGGTCGTACGCAAAATCCTGATTGAAAACATTATCATTAATCCTGAATTGTTTTTTGTCTTACGCCAATTAACCCTTACGTTAAATCGGTGATTAATACGGCATATTAAAGGTGTATCGCGTTAACCAGCTGTTCACTATAACTTATTTTTAGTTGGTAATTACTAATTATTGAAAACCTAACCTTCAGACGGATTCAAATTGATTTCGTGCGTGAGGTTTCGACGTGGTAACATTTATCGACTGCAGAATATTACATTTAGTACACACACACACACACACACTCGGTTTATAGTGGTGATTTTACTATACAGTTTCTGGACTCGTAAAACGAAGAGTCGTTAAATGTTATTGAATCACAAAAATAACATCGGTGAGACTTCCACCCGGAGCTACGTCTCCAAAGACCCTTACTTCAAAACGTAAAAGTCAGAGGACCTCTGACACCGCGGTCCTGGCAAATGTATTCCCAAACGGTTCAAATTGCCAAAATCCACGTCGCCTGCAGCATTTTTTATGAAGGTAATAATAATAATAATAATAATAAAAATAATAATAAATAATAATACTCGAGAAAGTTGATAGGATATGAATAAAACATCGACGGCATTGTACTGCCGAAACGTCCTGGGTAGTTTCGAATTCGTATACAGGGACTTGGGTGAACGGTGGTGGAGGTGGTAGAGGTACTGCCGGTAAACGAAATCAATGGCGGGTTTCGTGCGCGTGTGTTCTCACACGTACACTATAACGTATAAATGTATAATAAAAATAACTCACAATAGTTATAAGTTTATAACTAATTTCGAGCAAAAACATTTTTGGATTTCAAATGCCACGTCAACAATTGTTCGTTGTTATTGTTATCGCAACGTAAATACCACGCAGCGCGTATAAGAAACCTCGTTATAATTATTATGTATTTTATAATATACTTGTTGAATTTATAAAAGCTGCGAAAAATCAAGTCGCATTATAATAATATGGAGCACGCGACCAGTAAAGTCAACGTCGAAATAACAAAATAAATATAATGCGACGGTGAGTGCTGGACGTGTACAACATAAACGTTGGTCTAACCTTACGCTTTTTACGACTGTTATTAAGCGTTTTTTTTTTCATGCGACTATATAGTACGATTGAGATATTGACTTTTTATTCTTTTGTAAATAATTTTCAGGTAATTATAATTGTGCGTGAGTATTCTCGAAAAGAAAGAAAATCAAAAATTCGCAATAACGGTTAGCTGGTTTCATAATACGATGACAAAAACATATTATACAGAACGAACGCGAAAAACGATTTCATTAAAATATATTTCGATGACGACAGTCACGATTCGGATAAAGAGCGATGAACATTTACTGAAAACTCGATGGAATTTTAATGGATGTATTCTTATTGAAACTGAAATTCACATATTTTTCTCGGCTCCGCTTCGTTTAACATGCATGCAGCATACGAGACGCCGAATCGTTATTTCTGGCCGAATATTTATTATTATTTACATTTTACAAGGGAGTTAGGGAGAGTGATAATAATATATTTTATATAATACATTCTTTTCATCGTTCTTTTACGGTATTGTAAACGGTTTTTTTTCTTCAGAATATTATCTTCTTCGTGAACAGGCACACAAACACATATTGTATACACACAATATATATATATATATATATATATACGATCGGAGGGATTTAATGAGTTATCGTAAAATGTTTTTCGACCGCCCGAGACATATTTTAATGGGATACGAAAATGTTTGGACACGCGGGTGGGGGTGGCATGCGTGCGTGCGTGGGTGTCGGCCGAAGATATTATACGATAGTATCTATACTATATATACTATAATATTTCTGTAGATGTATAAAAAATCGTAATCAATAACCGGGCCCGTTGACGCGTTTTATTTTTCTCTCACCCTCGTCCGATCAGATAACAGGCGTATTTGGCGGCCGACCGAAGTGGCGCCTGTCGAAATCGCCGCGGAGGATCGTCGGAGAGCACTCATCGTATCCGAAGGTCGTCTACGTAGCCGCACGTGTTATTGTTATTGTGTATTATTTTTTTACCCGCGGTACGAGTGAACAAGAAAAAAAGGCCAAAAAGTGCAATCTTCGTTTTTTACACATTATCATTATAGTTCTCGTGATCCAGCCCAGATTAAGCGGGTATACAGCAGGACCAACACTTAGTGGTCGCCATTTACAGTGGCCATTGCCCCCCCCTCACTATCTGGAATCTCGTTAACTGTACGTCATTTAATAGCGTACATAACATGGTATATCATAATATAAATTATAAAATATTTCTTCGATGAAAAAGTGTTACCTAACTGCAGTGTAGTAGGTATGCTATATTACTAATTTAGAATCCCATAATATTATTCCAATATATAATATAATCCTACGTGGGGTTTTAACCTTGCCACGAGTGTCGAATTTTTTTCTGTGGGTGCTATTTTGAGTAGGACAAGTCGATACTGATTATAATATACAGTCGCTTCCCCGGTGCCCATTCCTATATGTATACATTGTTATCAGATACCATATAGGCTAATATTATAATATTAAAGGGACGCGACCACAAAAACGGCAAAGGCACTGTGAAAACCATCAAAAAGGATCGAAGTGTTCGCATGAAATTTTCAGCCCATCTGTTCAAGCACAAAATTCCCACCTGAACCAATATGTATAATGATATTAATAGATTGGTATGATGAAATCGATGCAGGTATATCGTATATATACCATAATATCTTACTGTAAGTTCTAAGTATATAATAATATGTACGCAACATTACATTCAGTCGGGCGATGGCAAAACCTACGATTAGCGTCTGAAACGAAGATGCGATCGGATTTTTTAATTCGATAAATATCCAGAAAACGATCACTATTTTATATCGTCATAGGCAACAATAATTACACACCTATCTAACTATGTGTTATAGAGAACACGACCGCCTCGGCTCGCGATGATTACAAATTTCGAACGCGTATTATGTTGCGCACACGTTTACGACGGGACGTGTGTGCTTTAATTAGATTAATATACGCGCGCGGGCTCAATATTAATATTACCTACCATTATTATTATTACTATTATTATTATTATAATATTATACGCGCGTAAAGCATTATACCTAACATGTATATACTGCACGGCGACGACGGGGGAGGCGCACTCGAGTGAACTGGGCGAGAGACCGAGCCAATTATTAATATTATTATCGGTCGGCAGCGGCAGCGTTGACGCTAGCGCGTATCGCAGGTGTCGAGTTTCTCACGCGCAACTATGGGTGTATTATAATATTGTACAAATATATTATACGCGGAAGAGCCTATTCATTTTCCCGCAACAGCCGGCACAGGCGAGAGTAAACAACTACTAAAATAATAACAGCAACAATAATAATAATATTATAATATATATTAAATTACCATATTATCACAACGAAATCACGCGGCGGCCGACATTATTAGACGTATATATTATAATATGTATATGTATGGCACCGGAATAGAGCGAATTAATTCAGAGAATATATTTTATTATTATTATTTTTTGTACACGACGGTATAATTGTTCTCGCAAGCGCAGAATCATTGCGATAGAGGAGAAGGTGAAAAGACAATAATATAGTATAAAATATAAATATAATTATATTATATACCTACTAATATAAATATATAATATTGAGGAGGTGCCGACGAAACAAAGTCGTTACGCTCGATACTTTACGGTCGCTGCCGTTTACGGGCGATTTTTATTATCGTTATTATTATTGTTATTAAAATTTACAGCTCAATTTACCGTTTTTATTGTCCCGCGGCCACCGCGCAAAGTTGACACGAGGTCCGCCCGCGTTTTACGAACATAATTTATTCTCCTCCGCGCGGCGTATTATATATTATGACGTATTATATTATTATACGATCACAGGCGGCGGTGACGAAGTCGACATGGCGTTCGAACAATAATAATCTTATCATAATGTATCATGTTTCAAACGATTTTCCTGTTCGCGTGAAAAACGCTGGAGCGGCTTTTATTCCCCGGCACAGTCCTTTGATTTCGTACCGGCCACTGTTGTAGCGGTGCAGACGTTGGACTTTTATATTATGTCATCCGTCGGATCACTCGTAATATAATGATGATGTCATCAATTATTAAAACATACTATCCTCGGAGGTTTAAACGCGATACGAAACATATGATTGTTTTTATGCGGGGGCTTAGACGGGTTCCCGTTGCCTCCCCCCCCCCACTTTAATTGCCTTATATGAATTAAAAGTTATTCACATGAACGGTATTGTCTGCATATTCATAATGTTAACTTTGAAATAATAGGTTTAGAAAATCATTTTTTATTAATTTATTTAGTGTACCTACATTATTTTAGTAAAACCATAGTTAATTATTTATTGTGAATATCTATAAAATAATCCTTATAATTTTTCAAATTTACAAAATATCAGATATTTTAAACAAATTGCTTGAATCATTATTTTACAACCTTCAAACTATGAATATAAAAAACAAATAATTACCTAGCAAGTAGCAAGTAGCAATAATCAAAAATGTAGAGTCACACAATTTTTGAAATGTCAGGACGATGTCTAGTACCTATACTGGCTATAATAATTGATAAATGAAAACAGATCAAACAGATAAAATTTTTTGTACCTTATGGTTATGAATGTTATGATATACATTACGATATTTATTATTTTTACTAGCCCCAGGTAGTGGTATTCCTCACTTTAGGAGGCGGTTCACTATATAATACAATATTATAGATATGGTTGTATAATTAATGTATTGTTTATTACTGTCACACCTTAATTGATAGCTTTCGGCGAGGCTGCCGTGGCCGGGCCCTGTGCACTAAGATACTGTTATATTGTCGTTCGCGGAGACGATTTCGTCGTTAGGATTTGAGAACAAAAAACGACGGGTTTGATGTACACTGATTATTGTTTCGTCGTTATAACGAGCTGCGTGCCAAACAAAACAAAAAAAAAAACACCTCCGCGCTCGTATACTATATACAATCGTAATTTTCTGGTTCGTTAAAACGCGTATCTATTATTATTATATTATTATTATTATTATCATCATAACGGAACGCACAATGAGATGACAAAAATATTTTAGTGTAATACACTCGCGCACATAGGTACGTATACATAAGTACGCATATATGTAAGTACCTACGACGGTGAATATAATATACAATATAGTTAGGTTTTTATGTCTCAAGCATAGAGTGGAAAATAATAACGAAAATAACGACCAAATTTTAGACCGTATATAGCCCGTAGGTATATATACTCGTCAAAGAAAAAAAAATGTCAAACGAATGAATCCGCGCGGGAAATCGATCGCAAACACGTCGTACGGATGGTCGTCATGAAGGGCAGGCAAGTGGTCGCGGGTTTATTTGGTTTTGGTTTTTTATTGTTATTATTATTATTCGTCTTATACGGCAAGCGTGTGCGTGTGCGAGAGCGAAACGACAGCGGAGAACCCTCTCGGGGCCGCGCAACGTGCCCCGCGTAACAAATATTCATATTTTCCTTTATGACAGACATATGTATATGACGATGTATATAGGTTTATCATCGCTTGTACATGGCACATTTTATATATTGTATAATATACGACGAGCAACCACGCGTGGAGTAAGTCATCATCAATCCGAGAGAGAAATTCTGGACTATATACACCGTCGTCATCGTCGCGTGGATCTCTCACTCATCTCATCAATCCACGTCCTTTTCGCGACGTTAGGTAAGCTCTATATAATATATACTACTAAATTATGCAAAGCACAGACCGCTACACAGCGAAGGGTAATTTTTGGCTTATTTTCTTTTTTTCGTCCCAACTGACACCATATATGTATATGTTATATATACCCGTAGATAGACGGTTTTTGATAAATCGTAAATATTTCCATATATATACGCGCCGCGCTCTCTCGATTTGTTACTCGAGGCGTACACCGAATACCGAATGTTATAAAGATTCTCGGTCGTCAACAAGTGCGAAAAATAAAAAAAAATACCCCTAAGCCATCACGAATGTTTCGGAAAATGTCCACCTACGCAGATCGAATCGTCTGCGGAATTCCCAAACCAAAAATCGAAGAGCACGCGTAAAACTCGAATATATAAATATTATAGATATATATATAGTGAAAGATGACCATGATGAATTCTACTCACCATGAGGCGGAGAGACTCTTCCTGGGGCGCCGACCTGGCAGCCAATGGTAACCGAATACCGAGAATCTGGTCACGGCCGAGGCTCCTGATGATGATGTCGGCGTCGCGGAGGTCGTGCAAAACGGCGGCAGCCGTCGGGGATGACAGTGTGGGTGGTGGGGTGGCTGCGAGCTCCAGCTGTGGCGAGGCGGCGGACGCCGCAGCCCTAGCGGCTACGGATTCAACAGGAACCCGTAGGACAGACGTGGCGGTGACCGGGGCCGGGCTGAAGATGGTCACCAGACCCTCTGCCGAGACTGCGAGAACGCGGACCGTCCACGGTGCCGTCGTTTTGGGCAGGCGCGCCTTGTAGCCAGGCGTTTGGCCCAGTTGGGACCACGTGCGCCTAGTTCCCGGGTCTCGGCGTCGCATGATCACGTACACGAGACGTTGCGCGGACGGCGAGAGCAGGTCGGCCGGCCGCGGCCAACGTAGCGTGCCCGAATCGATGGTCAGCGCCCGTTCGCCTCGGGCCTCCACCACGGGGCTGGGTTGTGACCCTCCGTGCCAGTCATGAAACGAACAGGCTTCTTGGCAACCCACATCCTGTAGAAACGCAAAAACGACAACGTTAAATAACATGTAATATACGCAGTGGATATGATAATACCAAGTTGACAATTTTCCATAATTCACTTTTTTAAGTATATTATATATATATATATTTAATATATAATGATATAATTTAGAAATTTTGAAATAAGCATTGGTTTTTTTTATGACATTACGTTATTTATGCACTTTTATAGTTTTATGCTTCGTAATCAATTACTATGGAAAATATTTTGTTAATCAGAAAATGGTATAGCATAGGAATTATAGTAAATTAAATTTGCTATAAATAATGCCATGTACCCACGTTTTAAGGGATGTTTAAACTATAAATCTCTCCTCAAGCGCCAACAAATTACTATTCAAACCATCATAATCCTTAAGAAAAACTCGCGGTACCCTTTTAAACTCTCCCTCCTCAACCGATAAACTTAACCCATCGTATAACTCTGTAGCTTCCAACAATATCAAAGTACCTAAATAATAAATAATTCTAATTATGACACATCGACATTTCCTACTTGTCTTCTTAGTTCTTACTACTGATTACCGAATATTACATAATAAACACATAATCCTACAGCTAGTGTATACAATAATATAACTCTATTTCAGCACTTTTAATCATCAACGCGTCATTAGAATATATTTTGTTAAATGGTAATTATTCTACATCTACATCTATATCTTAAAATTTAAATAGTCTTCGATGTTATAATAATTATATTATATTAATAATAAGTAATAATAAACCCAAGCCTATAATAGTGACACTAATGAGAATGGGTAGCTCCTTGCTCACGTTACACATAATATCCACAGCTGAAGGGTTGCTATGATGATATACATAATACATCATCATATGTATTATACTATTGTTGTGCTGATTTGTATACAGTTAGAGTAGTTCAAAGTAAGAAAAATATATATTGTATACCAATAACTTCAAACGATTGTATAACGAGATATTAATCCGAAAACTATGGTTATTCGAACAAAACAAGTTTTAGAACTTTAAGAGCAGGAGGTACGAGTTTGACCTAACCAATCGACAAACAATTTTGTATACACTTTTTTTTTACATCTTGAAAACGCACTTAAAGGGGAAAAGTCTGAAAAATCATCTATATACGACTAAGGTCCACCCTTGTATACCTAAATCAATGACTTTACTTGTTCGTACTCCACGAGAATTAATGATATAAAATTATAAACTCCTATAACATAACATCGTAATTTTTTATGTTGGGCGATCAAGCTTATATTACAAAAATGTTCTTTATATTATTTTTTCAATCATTCGGTGGACCAGTGATTATTTCTGAAAACGTCGGGTTCGTTTCAATCGATAATAAAATAATAAACTATACGCTTACCTATATTATAAAATGACGGTCAGGTAACTGCGGTTATAATATGGGTATTAATATGAAAGAGTTTTACATAATACTATATACCATTCCATATTATATTATAATGAATGTTTAAAAAAAAATCAAATTAAACACATCGTTTATATTATATTTTCAGAAATAATCGCAGGTCACCGTATTATATATAGAGTAGTTATATAGACGGAATAAAGCGTGGATCACTCCGCATATATATTATATAATATAATACCTCGCGGCTTATAGACGACAATTTCAAAACCGTTACCATTAAAAGAGACGATTATTATTATGTTTATACCTATACAGAAAATGCCTTTTGTAAATATTTCCCACCGGTGTGTTTGTTCGAGGGATATTCGTCCATCGTCGTACCCGTCGTTATATTAATTTAGAAACACGTATTTTCTCGTTCGGATATATTTTATAAATGTATATTAAAGGAAAAATAACCGTTTGCCCGGCCGAGTAGGTATACCTGGTACGAGACCGCCGAACGGTTATTAAAGTATTATAATCGATTGGACCGGAACGTCCGCATCACGGTTATGACGCGCAATAACCGCTCGCCTCGAGGACACGAAACGCGACGACATTTTTACGGATTATCGCGAATATATTAATCTAATATGATTAATACCATACGTGTATACGTATAATATAATACGCATATAAATATAATGCGTCGCGAAATCGACCACCGTCACCAGCTATATACATACTGCTCGTTTCCGACAAAATTTTTAACGAGCCGTCGGCAACAAAATTGGAAACCCACAGCCGTCTCGATGTCGTCCGCACGCGCATATCACAACTGCTACAACGGTAGTCTCGAATCGCCACTGCCCGACTCGAAAATAATAATAATAATAATAATAATACAATAAATTAAATGCGAGCGTGCACTATTATTATGTATAGGAACATACGACCGTATAATACCTATATAATACACGCGTGTCATAGTGCAGCTTATACTGCGCACGTATAATATTGTCTGTGAAAAACGTACCGCGCGAAATTTACGACCCTGTTTCAAAATATTGTGCGGGTTGTCTTGTTTTTTTACATTTCACATATATTTTTTTAACGAGAATAAATTGTCGTCGAACAATATAATATTATTCAGCGCGAGTGTATCCTATATTATTATCATCAAATCATAGGAGGAGGAGGAGGAGGAAGAGGTATAGGTATTATAATAATAATAATAATAACAATAACAATAATAATATATATTATAATAGTAATCCGGGGGATTATCGAAATGGTCACGAGGCGCGTTGATACGTTATACATAATGGCACGCGATCCGTGCGGGATTTTCGGCACTCAGCTGACAATTTTTTTTTTAGTGAAAAATCACACGCTCGCACGCACCAGATATAGGACGAAAAATATTAATCCTATTCGAGAGAATATAATACGTCGCTTATAAATATTGTTATATTGTACACAGGTGGAAACTATACACCACGCAGGATCAAGCGCGCCGAGGCGTTTGGCGTGTGCGATTTTCGGAGAGAAAAAAATATTACTATATTATACCCATTGATTGAATAATATACGCATGGTAAGTATGAATATATTATTAATTATTATTACGAATAATGATATATAATAATGAGTACCCTGCAACAACAACGAAGACAACAACGACTACGACCAAGACGTCTGGCGCGCAAAAGGCGGAAAAAAAATGCAGTTACCTGTGTATATACCTACGTATAATTTTCTATTAATATTTATGAAAGGAAAAATAAGCCGGAGCTAATTATCGGAAGAACTCGTTTTACCGACGAACCACGTTCACTGCAGCGTACCTATACAGACTGTATATATGTTTTTATGCTCCGGGACTTTTATGGTAAAGTAAAAAAAAATGTATAATAATAATAATAATAATAATAATAATAACGATAATGAAACCGGTGTGCCTCCGTCAATACGGGCAGCAGCAGCCGATATTTTATTATTATTATTATTATTATTCTTTTCAAAATATTATTATATTAAAAACATCGATAATTACGTACGTTTTTCTATACGGATAATATAATATTATATGTTTCTAATCAACTAGGTCTAATTTTAATAATCGCCAATCGTTGGCCGGGTTCATCGGTCTCGTAAATCTTTGTCGCGGTTAGGCTTTCTCGAAGATGAGACAAAACTACTCCCGTGCGGCCGCGGCGGCTCTGTGTAAATACAATAATATAACGGAAAACAAAAACACTTTTGTGTAAATCTCCGGTGGCAAATCGCATTATTGCTGGGGCGTTGAGGTTTTTTCGCTACTCCGCCATAATACCTATGTGTATAGGCAGCACTTTGCGGTATTATGTCGAGGTATTGTATCGCAGGAAAAGTAGGTACCCACCACCTTTATCTATATACATAAAATATAGCGAAAGATATATCCGACCGGAAACGACGTGCGTTCAACGGAATCCTCGACGAGGATTATTTTCACGTCTCGTCATAATTCGGCCGTGATCATTATGCTATAATAATATCGTCCCATATAAGCACCATATAGTATTATTATTATTGCTATATGGGCGAATGCGACGTGTTTAGCGTGTCTTAATACATAATAATATATTGTATTATATATTGTTCCTGCGATCTGATACACGTGTGGTGCAGCAGCGGCGACGGACGATTCGTCGCTCGTCGTTTGATGATGATAATAATAAAAAAAACTCAATCGAAAACCGACTAAATCGGCAAATTCGATGACAACAGCAGCAACGAAACGACATGTGCCAGCATTGGTTGCAGCGTCCACAAAAATAATTACGCGGTCGAAAGAATGCTCGTGTGTGGTGTGCGCGATCGCGCGGCTGTATCAAAGTAAAATTTATGCCGACGCCCGTCATAAGCCACGTGTTTATTTATCTTATAATATTATAATATATTGTTATTTTTTTTTACATAACACACAACACTATACATGTGTATTGCACTATCTCGTATAGTATATTATAGTCTTGTGCGCAATTCTAAAAATGCAAACGTTCTGCAACCGTTCCCCGACGACAGTGGGCGAAACACTATAGAATGAATAAAGAAAACAGCGACGCACACACAATCCGTATATCATACGTTTTTATTTTTTTCGAGTCGTATGAAAAAAAAAGCAGCAAAAAACATTACAGGGGGTTTAGTTCACGCACAATAAAAACGAACGTCATAACTTTGGCGATGCGCTCCACCCGCGAACAATACGAGTTCCTATGTGTACTTATATATTACATTATGTATAAGTATATAATATTTGTTCGTGATGAGTGTGTACGCTGTGTGTCTCATCTTACCACCGTATGATAACGCGCCGGTATGTATAGAGGCATGTACAATAATATGTAATAACAATAACGAAATAATAATAACAATAATGGTGGATTTCGGCCGCGGCGTCGTATTCGTCTCGGCGACCCGACAGGCCGTTCGCGTCTGCAGTTCAGCAGCGTATGTAGCTGGGGTACCCTATACTGTATATACATTATTATACTCAGTCCCCCTTGAAATGTCTTTTATCTATTTGGATTATCGGTGACCCGTACGCCTGCGTAAACATGCGATCGCATATCGTACGGAGGATAAGCGCAAAAAAAAACTGAAAAACAGGTATAGGTACGTCGTCGCAGTTTGCAGCAGACAATAATGTAACAATATTATTATTATTATTATCATTATTATTGCTATCGTTGTCATCGTAGCCTGTGTGTGCATAAGAGACGTTATAACAATGACACACACACACACACACACACACACACACACACACACACACACCACACGAGACTCACTCGCCGTCTGCGCCGACGACGATGACATGACACAAGGAATATCAAACACACGCGAGCACGCTGTATATACGCTGACAGTATGTATACGTATTCAATACGTCAATCAACGGTGGCAGACAATAAAATACACGACTACGTGTATTATAGTACCCATAAGAGTATATTATTCGAAACGATATACAAACACGCACACACGCCGCGAGACATAAATAATATTATACTCCGATCGGACCTCGTCAGCGGGTGTCAAAGCGCGTAGGTGTATTATATATATACATAATATACACATAAAGTAGGTATTGTGTATATATAATAATAATATTATGTACACTTGTACAGCGCGTACATATATTATCATACGCGACATCTATGTTATAAGAGACACAAAACTGTCGCAAGTCCTGCAGGAGGTTTTTTTTCATTTTTTTTTTTTTATCGATCTGTTTCGCTCCGAAAATCAGAGACGACGATCGTATATTTTATCATCGAGTGTCGAGGAGTTGCTCGGTCGTCGGAGCATCGCCTTTTTTACGCACATAATACACATATATATATTATAATATTATGTACACTTTGTCGACGTATATACAGTACCTATGTATATATAGTCGTTCCAGTGGCACGCGCGCCCAGGAAACCGTTTTTATTGTTATTATTATTATTGTACGCGTAATAATATTGATATTGTTTATTTCGCTCAGAGTCGGTGTCACACACGCGAAAAAAAGGACGGGGCGAGTACGTCGATATAATATAATGTACACGGCGACGGCGGCGGTGAGAGGGTTTGCTAAACAAAAAAAACCATGAGAATATCGATTGGCCAAAGACTGCGAAAACCCGTAACGGCACGCATTCGGGACTCGGCGGCGATGAAAAACAATAATGATAATGAAAACTGTATAATTTTATAGGTATCTGCACTGTTATATATAACTACACGACTTTGTGGTGACATGGAATTTACGTCATTTACTGTCGCTGCGGAATTCGTTTTTCGCCGTGACGACCACCGCCGTCGCTGCCGCAGTATCTTTTGTTTGTGTATTTAAATATAATATGAGCGTAGATAGAGAGAGAGAGAGAGACAGAGACAGAGGCGGAGTGCGGGAGAGAGCACTCGTCGACCAACTTTTTAATGAAAATAAAACCCCGTCACATTATATAGGTATATGCTGTGTATATACCTACTCGCGGCTACCGTACTTTTGGGACCGCGCAGTTACCACCCGTCCGCGTCCGACCACCGGCAGTCGATTAATATTCGGAAACCGGGAAATTTAATATAAAAAACCCAGGCCCGTCGCCGGTTCTCGCAGTCGTATTGAAAACGCGCGATTTGAACAATATATAACTACTAACCGATCGAAACAAATACACCACGTACCTTTGAGGTAGCTATATATATATATATATATATAGGTACGTTTCACATTCAAAAATCAAACAGACTCTCATGCGCTGGTCTCGAGTGAAAAAAAATGAAATGAAATAAAGTGTATACGTAAACACAATAATATTTAGTTGGAATATTACATAGGTATATAGGTAAAAATGTAAAATACGACCCTGTTGAAAATCGATATACGCGACGATGACAATAGTATTATATTATACAGTATAGGCGTGTCATGTATAGGTAATTAATATATTGAAAGCCCGGTTGTCGATGAACTCTGCATTATTTGTTTTTAAACGTCTTAGATGCAAAATGTTAGGTAAAAAATTAATGAAAATGTGTTTTAGTACATCATAGAAATATAGATAAATAACAATACATTTTTGTTTTGCGTTTATTGACATTTCCTTTAGTCTTCTAAGAGCTTTATTGACATATTATTGTATAATTTATAGTATTTTTATTTTATTTTTAATAATTTTCGACTCATTGGATGAATGTTTTAGAGATTAAAATCAGTCTTTATTAACTAGAATCTCTACGGAGTTGAATTAAATTGTTTTAAATTCATAAATCATAATATTCATTAGATTTTTTTTTTTTTTTTGTGAACAGTTTAAATTAACATTAAAGTCGTTTTAATTTTATACGTTCGTCGTTTCGTTTTAACCAAATATAAAACAGTAATTTTTTACCAAGTCTGTAGCCATTTTAATGTTTTAAATCAGTATTTAAAGTTTAGTCGAGCAGAATGGTATAGACCAATATTTTCTGGTGTGCCCTTGTGCTACTTAGCCCGCTTATCTAAACTTTGAATACTTATATAAGTTAAATAACAATAATTAAAAACTCGTTCAAAGTTCAATTTGTTTAATACATTAAAATTCTCAGAAAAAATAATATTCAGTTTTGGAAATTAAAATTGTACGATTCCATTCAATAATGTGAAAACTTAAAAAGTATAATAGTACTGATATAATTTTTTTTTTTAATTACATTTTTTTTTTAATGTTTGTTTTGTAAAGACTTCAAATCGTGTAAAAAAAATGTCATAAACTGTTATTACTTTTCCAAGAAAACGAATGTATACACCAAAACCAACAGCATGAGTCTTGAACGCGTATATATCGATCCTCGCGGACACCGCATTAAGACCGCAAAGTCCCGCTGCACGTGTGCACGGAGTTTTGCAGCCGCTGCGGCGGAATAACATAATAATAATAATATCATCGTGTGCCGTTTGTTGAGAACTATATATATACTTCGACCACACGGCAAAAAAAACGGCGCATAAGACATGATAATATTATTATATATTATAATACGCTCGGCGCTCGCGCTAACGTGCAGTTCTGTTATACGCGTATATAATACCTATAATATGCAACGGTAGTGCAATGTTAAATCAATTTTGAAATATCAAGACGACGTGTTGTGCCGAGACATAATCTAATTTTGAAAAAAAAAAAAATTGTTTTCATCTCGGCCCTCGGGTGTACGAAAACAGTCTGTGCAGAGCCCGCCGAAGCTCTGATTTGATATTTGATATTATAATATCACGAGAGTTGAACGCGTTCACGCGCGCACTGCAGTCGGTTGCCCGCGGCCGACTGTTATTATAAGCTCAATTATTTCGAGTGAATTCATCAGCGCACTCGTTTATTATTATTATTTATTATTATCATTATTATAACGACGACGATTTATGTATACATCGTGCGTACACCGTGGATGGGACGATGGCTCGGGGATGCTGGGGCACAGCACGTGTAATAATAATAATAATAATAATATTATAATATACATGTCGTTATCGCGAATCGGTGCGGTGAAAGACGAGGAGAAAATATAAACAGTAGCCAAGAGTACTTTTTATTATTATCATCGTTATTAGTGTTTTTATTTTACACCCCGAGGCCAGGTATCGTGCACACACACACACACACGTATATACATTAACGTGCACATACGTCTGCATCCGCGACAAAGAGCAGACACTGCACATATTATTATTTCATATAATACAATACATATATAGATATTATATAGATGGGTAGGCACTATAAGCAGTGCATATAAAGGTACTCGGCGACCAGATTGAAATTACCGCCGAGACGATTGCTTTAATTTGAGAGTTTAAAAGGGAAAAAAATAAATCCGTACAGAAGAAGTACAAAAAAAAAAAAAATAGAATTATGAATTATTCATCGAGGTCGTCGTGAAAGTCTCCCGGCACTGTTATAATATTCAGCCGGGGATTTTTTTCCGTTTTATATATACATGTGTGTGCGCGTACCGCGGTCGGCTGTCTCGCGGCTCCCTCCTCGCTCGTCTCTTGGTCACCACGGCCGGGAGTTCTTTATTCAAATTTCATTCAATTGTTGCACACTGGTGTGTCATTACAGATTTATATATAAAAAGAGATGAGAGAGAGAGAGAGAGAGAGAGAGAGAGAGAAAAAATTAAAACCCACCGGAACATCTTTAGAGCTTTTTATTACTACTACTGCAGCAGGGCACGCTTTAAAAGGATTAACGAGCACAACCGTTATATACCCTTTGTCGGGATTTAAAAAAAGAACAAAACGAGATTTAATCACATCACCACGGCGACAACGATTCAGAAAGATTTGGAAACGTTTATGTACATATATATATAAATTATATTAAAAATCCTAAACGCATACTTTGCAGGCCGTGGACTACGAAGTTACCATAAAGGCATAATATGGTAATAGAATTTTTATATTATTACTGGCGTCTTGTAACCACCACAAAGATACAGTTTTTAAAATATGTAATCATTTATTTTAATGTGCATATTGCACCCACAAATAAAATACCTAGTAACATTGTGTAAAATATTATATAGTGACCGCTTCTTGCAGCGTGCGACAGGACGACGAAATTCTCCGGATTAATAATAGCCGATGAGCGATTTAATGTTTTATTTTTTCAGTCCTCATTGTGAACAATGATAACAATTTTTTTTCCAAGTCCGAGACCGGATTCGGCGACGGTTGTATCTAGGAATGTTTAAGTATATATACCTACAGGTATATTATAGAAATAGTGGTTTACGAGTTGTACGAAGCGGAATTCAAGTAATCGTCTAGAATTAGCTGGCAGCAGTGCTGCCGACGACGGCGCATCAACAGCAACTGTACCTGTTACATATATTATTATAAATTATTTTATACGTGACTGTAAATGTAGCCAAACCTATTGGGGAATTCGATTATTTTTTTTTTTTTTTTGAATTTTTATCGTCTCTAGGAAATTTGCAAACCGACGACGACCACTATTATAGGAATCCACACTGTGCTGCAGTATAATAGTATACTACCAGATACGACCTATATAATAATACGCATACACAATGGACTGGAAGGTGCCGGACGTTTTTATAACGATGACCATCATCATCATCCGTTTGGTTCGACCTGCTGCTGTGTATACCGCAGTCAGCTATATTATCCGATCTCCGAACACGGCGCGCACGTATCACATCTCACAAGCCGGAGTACCTATAGATTATATTTTAGAAATCTAAGGCGTTTGTGGCGTGCCATACTAAATCAACGGTTTTAAACGACAAAGGCGTATAATAATAATATATACTGCAATATTATATGGGTGTCACGTGTCTATTATATAGGTAAGGTATTATTATACAAGAAACCGTGCGTCCTCAAACGCTAAAACCGCACCGAATGGCCGTCCATAAATATGTTATTTATATTATCATAACGTGCGGCGTTTGAGGGGGTCGAGAGCGAGCGCGAGCCACTCGTGTGTGGTTTTTACGCAACGATTTCGGTCACGCGACGAAACCCGATTTCGAGTGAAATCGTATTGTATTAGGCATTTATACCACCCAGCGAGAGGGTGTAAGGGTATTTTCACCGCATTCGAGGCCGTCTTACGAGTCCTATATGCGTACACTATAACAATATTATGTGCCCCATCGTTGTCCACCGTGACCGCACGCGTGTGATGCGCCCGACGCCGCCGCTATATATAAGGAGTTATATTGCGGCGCGTCTTCGCCGGGGGTGGTATGGTTCTTCGTATTTATAGGACCGAAAACCTTCGAGCGGATTATTTGCGAGCTGTTCTTTTATCGCATTATCGTAGCCGAAAAATCTCGTGGGAACGAGACGGGCGTGTTATAAGACGTACCTATAAATATAATATATTATATTATGTATGTATAATATTATTATGTATATATAAAGGCGTTTCTCACTCCTACTGCACAAATAGCGTAAATTCGCGTATCGAACGATATTATTATATATTATATTAGGTAGGTATGTTGTGTAATACTATATAATACATATACTATACCGTTTTACAACCGTGCTAAAATATACTATACACACCGGCGAGACGTTCATTAAAATTTTAATTCCCAAGGTTTGCGTCGTCGGAAAATGAAAAACGCCGGAAACGCGTGACGGAAAAAAAACGAGACTTTATATATTATATACTTCGGGGAATTCCACACGTTTATTATATTTCTTTTCTCAGAGCGGTGACTATATATATATATATACGCGACAATTTCGATGAAAAACAATACGAAATATGAGTTTCAATTTGGGTCTTTCGTAAAAGAAAAGGAAACAATTTAATATGAAAATATGAGGTCGTTTCATATCGCACTGTATATGTATAGCTAGGTACCTTACCTTTGCAGGACGTGACAAAAGTTAAATATCCATAAAAAAAAAATATTACGTCAGTGAGCGACTGCAGCTTCCTCGGGGAGTTAGTTAATTCATATTCGGTATTTTAAGTAAGTAATACGAATTGAGAAGGAAATATATACGTACGAAATTATTAAACGTAGTCTGCATTATACGACGACGCGATATATTTTTATCCACTAGAAAAAACGCCATAATTTATTCTACGAAAATATACGAAAATATTTAATTTTATCTGCGTCCGACTAACGTGGAGATAACATTTTTTTTATATTTTCATCGTCATTATTATTATTATTATTAATTATGTACATTATAGTAATGACAGCATTTATTTTTCTTTATCATTATTTTTATCACGTGTAATTTTTAGCTGATATGCCGAATTATGTAAATTTAATAGTAGGTTGGAAAAAATACCGTTTATTGTGAAAACCGATGCGTATAATATAGTAATATGATATAGATATAGGCAGGTGAAGAGGAGAACTATAGGTAAATGGATTTTTTTTTATGTAAACGGACAGCATTCTATGATATTCATTATACCTTTGCAGTGATGTTTGATATTTATAAGTACCACAGAGTGCAGAATATCATAGAATCATCGTAACACACACACACACATACTGTTTTCGGTAAAACTCATATCAAGACCAAAAATATATAGGTACATGATGCTGAAAAAGAAAGAGAAATTCCTCACCCCAATCCGTCAACGCTCGGTTGGTTGTCGATATATTTATAACTATATTTATATATAGTTGCTCCGACGATGACGCGGTGGTGCTGCGGAAGGGAGGTTTTTTGGTGCTTTGCGGGCGAACGGCTTTTGAAAGAGCGCGTTGATTAAAAGCGTATAATATTATAAGTGTGTGTGTATATGCTGTATATATATACATATATAAATGTGTGTGTGTATACGTGAAATCGCCACCGCACATGATTCGAATACTATTTCTCGTACAGCTCACTGTCGACCCGATAAATGTTAATTCGCCCTTTGATCCCAGCCGCGTCCGAAACGAACCGTGTGCGTTCGAACGGAAGACCACGTTAAAACCAAAACCACCAGCTAAGCCTTACGCTCTATATACCTACTACCTAGTTACTACATATATACATTATAAAAGTACACAATTTCTACGACTTTATTATATTATACTATACAGTAATAATATGCATAATGCATAAAAATAAAACATTAAGTCACGTATTATAATATCGTTTTTATCGCGCCCATTTCCCATCGATCACCATAATAGTGTGATATTTGTATAATAGGTACTATATAATGCATCAACATGTTTTGTGTAAAAGTATTCTAACGAAACTAATGAAAATTATAGGCTGTCATCAAAACAATATTTGAAACCCAAAAAATCCATTACAATAAAATTTATTTTATCAAATAGGTAATTCGATTTCTGGAAAAAAATAGTATAGCGCGAGTTAAGTAAACGCTTTTTATTGTATGTTAGTATTTCGAACGATTAACAAAACATTTGTTTTTGAAAATCACAACATTTAAGACAATTATTATTAGAGCGCAGCTAGCCTGTCAAAAGCGGATCACCACCCCGGATGTATATATAACCGAAAGCGATTATTGCTATTGATTTTGAATTTCATTAATTAAATCCGCGAGAGTGCTCGAGATGAAACGGCGGCTTGCCGCCTCTATACGCGCACTCAAGTGCTCGCGGTTGATGCCGGTTCGTTAAGTATAATAATATAGCCGCTCAAGGTGTGCGACACGACGAAATCGGACCAAGAAAGATAATATACCTAATACTATAATAGTAATCCGGAATGTAACCGTGGATGCGCCCGTGTTCAGGTATATTATAGTGGAGTGTCCCGGAGACCAGGTAACGCGCGGCGGTATGCGATTCGGATTTCCGTCGAAAGACGATCTCGGAGGCACCCGCGGCTACGACTTATCGGTTTAATACACGTCGTATATAGTATCGTATTCGACCGCGCGCACCCACTCCGTATAATATACTGCCTATATTATTACGGTATTATATTAAACACTACGCATGCAATGACAGTTATATATTATATTATAATAATATTACACCGCGAAGTACGCGGGTAACTCAGCTCTGACACCGCCGCCACCGTCACCACCGAGTATATACCGACTTCTGACTATATTTCTGTCGGCTAAGATATCGGAGATATTTATATATAATATATATCAAATAGTTGTATGTGTTATATGTTACGTATTTTATATATATGATAGGCGAAGGTACACACACGAGCATTGACAAAGTACGACTGCTTTATTTATCATTACGCACGACGGCGGACACACATAATAATCACATAATGTTGTATATATATATATTTATCGTTACAGATAACATATCGGAGTATCGGACACACCGTACAATGTACATACATAACATCTTTCCCTTCTATATAATTTTAGTACAATAAATTAACTTATACAAAATTCATACAATTTAGAAAATAATAATAATGATTTAACATTTACAATTTTACACAATACATAATAAATATAACTTAAAAATTTAAATAGATAAACAATATATTTTTTTTTTTTTTTTTTTTTTTTTTATTATTATTCAAGTTCCCTTGGATGTACCTCATCATTTAAATAACTCTTTTTCAATTTGTTTACATGCATTAATCTGATTTTATCACCAACCCGGACTAAATAACTGCACGTTCCCAACATTTTCATTATACGTCCAGTTAACCATTTCTGCCCTTTTGAATTATTTCGAACAAGAACTTTATCATTTATTTCGTACTTAGTAACATTAATATTTTTATTCTTTTCTACAATATTTGGTGGTTTTAATATGGACAAATGATTTTTTGGTTTAAAATTATATATTAAATCTGACGGACTACAACCTGTGCTTGTTGTTGGTGTGTTACGATATGATACTAAAATATTATTAATTTTTGATTGTATTCTTTTTACATCTCTCTCTACACACAAACTCTTTATTAATAATTTTTTTATCGTTTGCACTCCTCGCTCTGCCAACCCATTAGACTCTGGATTGTATGGCGGCGAATGTACTAGTTTTATACAATTTTTCTCACAATATGCTTTAAATTCATTTGCGCCAAAAGGTGGACCATTATCGGTTACCATTATCTCTGGGGAACCAAAACGACAAAAACAATTTTCTAAAACTTCGATTACTTTTGAAGCCGTTGTACTTCCCATTGCAAAACACTCAATCCATTTGCTAAAACTGTCAACAATGATTAATAATTTAACTTGATTTATTTCTAGAAAATCGATGTGTATTCTTTTCCAAGAATCTGATGGATTTTCCCACGGAATATACACTTTCTCACTAACATTCTTATCGTTTTGATTACATTGGCATTCCGTACACGTCTTAATAAACTTATCTATATCAATATCGATATTAGGCCACCATACATACGACCTTGCGAGCATTTTCGAACGAACAATACCCGGATGGTTTTTATGTAATAACATTAATACGTCTTCTCTTAATGACTTTGGAATTACTACGCGATTACCTAATATCAAACAGTCATTTACTAACGATAATTCTTCCCGTCTTTTATAATATTGTTGGCAATCTGATTTTAACGACTTTACCCCCGGCCAACCTTCTTTCGTATACTGACTTATTTCTTTTAATACTTCGTCTGTACTCGTTTTTTTGCTCACTTCCTTATACGTTAAAGGTAAATTTTCTAATAATAAAATTGAACAAGCATTTTCCCCAGTATTACTACTTTGAGGTAATCTTGATAACGCGTCTGCGTTACTTATGTCTACCCCCTTCCTATGTTGAATCTCGTACTGATAACTAGACAATATAACTGCCCATCTTTGTAATCTAGATGAAGCTACAACAGGTATATTCTTTGACGGATTAAAAATTGATTTTAACGGCAAATGATCAGTTACTAAAATAAATTTGCGTGCAAACAAGTATTTATGGAATTTTTTTACTGCGAAGATTATTGCTAACCCTTCACGCTCAATTTGTGCATAATTTTTTTCTGCCGCTGATAAGGTGCTAGACGCGAATAAAATTGGCTTCTCCTCCCCATCTATCAAATGACTAAGAACTGCACCGACACCATAGCTAGAACTGTCACACGTAACTACTAGAGGTAAATCTGGATTATACGTGACTAATAATTGACTTTTTATTAATACCTGTTTTATATTTTCAAACGCTGATCGACATTCGTCAGACCAATTCCAAGGTATTTTATTTTTTGTTAAATTGTACAAGGGAGCTAATATAGATGACGACATTGGAATAAAACGTTGATAATAGTTTATGAGACCGAGAAATGATTTTAATTGTACTACATCATTAGGGCACGGTGCGTTTCTTATCGCATCCATTTTATTTCCATCGGGATGTACGCCTTGACAATCTATTTTATGACCTAGAAATTGTACACTTGAACAATAAAACTGACATTTCTCAAAATTTACTTTAACTCTATACTCATTTAAACGTTCTAACACCGCATTAACATTTTCTTCACACTCTGACCTTGACGAGCCGCAGATTATTATGTCATCTAAATATACTTGTACTTTAGAAACACCTCGTAAAATATTTTCCATGACTGACTGAAATATACTTGGCGCTGACGCTACCCCATAACATAAACGATTAAAACAGTACAACCCTTTATGAGTATTAATTGTAAGAAACTTACGACTTTCAGGTGCAACCTGTAATTGTAAATACGCTTCTGCTAAATCCAAAACAGTGAATACACTTCCCCCGGATAACTCATTAAACACATCATCGACTCTTGGTAATGGGTGTTGTTCAATTTGTAATTTTGGATTTAAGGTAGTTTTTAAATCTACACATATTCTAATTTTATTATTTTTTTTTGGTACTACTACAATAGGCGATGCCCAGTCACTAATTGAAACCTTACTTATAACTCCTTCAACTTCTAATCTATTTAACTCAATTTCTACAGCAGACTTTAGTGCATATGGTACTTGATATGCTCTATGGAAAACTGGTACGCTATTTTCTTTTAAAGATAAATTGACCTCATGGTCTTTTATATAATCAGCTGGTTTATCATTTAATTTAACCACCCCGGGAAACTTGAGTTTAATATTGTTAATTACATCTATTTCACTTAAAACGCAATTATTATTTACAGAATTCATAATATTTTTCCCGATTTTGCAATCTACATTACTACTTATACAATTTAGACACATATTCGATCTCCAGTTTGAATATAACTTATCTAACCAAGATCGACCTACTAAAACTTTTTTTACAGAGTTTTCCGTTATAATTAAATATAGTTTAATATTTTTTTGATTTGACATCTCGACATTTACAAGTGTTTGACCTAAAACCTTGACTGGTTCACAATTTACAGAACTTAATTGAATATGTTTTTTTTCTAATTTACATGAATTATTAAAATACATATTAAAATATTTAATCGGCATAACTGAAACCGACGCTCCACTATCTACTTCAAACGGAATAAGCTTATTATTAACTTTGATTTTAATCACAAGTGGATTTCCCCCACTATTCTGAGACACATTATTTACTAAATCAATAGACTCTAAATTATTTTTAATTTTTGTCTTACACATTTTCGACGTATGACCTTTTAATTTACATGAAAAACATTCCCACTCTCTGGCTGGACACGTACGGACATCGTGCTTCCTTCCACATCTATAGCATTGACCAAACTTAAGACTTCGTGAACTTTGACTGCCGTGCTGAATTGACTGACCATTTTTTTGACCAGGTTTTGACGACTTCCCAGACCACGGTTTTCCACCAGAATTTCCGTTCCACTTGAGTTCCGACTTCGATGACGAATGTGTTTGACGAGACACATTTTTCCCATTATTGATAAAATTTACTTGTGATTTATTGTTCATTTGTTGTGTTTGATTACAAACCAACTCCGAATCCAAAGCAATTTTACATGCTTCTTCAAACGTTAGGGACTCTATACCAAGTAATTTTCGTTGACACGATTCATCACTTATCCCTACAATAAGCCGATCTCGCAGTGCATCGTTTAAAAACGAACCAAATACACAAAAACTTGATAATTTTTTTAATGCTGTTATGTACTCCCGAGTTGACTCACCCTGGTTCTGTGTACGTTGGTTAAAAATAAATCTTTCACTCACTACAAGACGACGTGGTGAATATATTTCTTCCAATTTGGACACTAACTCGTCGTATGACTTTAATTGTGGTTCCTCCGGCAAACAAGCATCTTTTAATTGACTATATGCTTCCGAACCAATGTATGCGATTAAATAGGACTTTTTATCAGCCTCTTTAACTTTTAAAACGGTCAACTGCGCGTTTAATCGATCTAAATAATTACTGAATGATTCCGAACCCGGTATGTATTGCGAAATATTCGACATTATAATCACAACAAGAAAATTAAATAATATTTTCACCGAATTTTCATCTTCGTCGCCAAATGTTACGTATTTTATATATATGATAGGCGAAGGTACACACACGAGCATTGACAAAGTACGACTGCTTTATTTATCATTACGCACGACGGCGGACACACATAATAATCACATAATGTTGTATATATATATATTTATCGTTACAGATAACATATCGGAGTATCGGACACACCGTACAATGTACATACATAACATTATACACGATACGGTGGATCAAACTGATCAAAGCGACTTGAATAATATAGTGCACGTGTGACGCTTCCTGCACACCGAAGTGCCGGGCAAAATCGTACGAGTCCCACTATTATATTACCTATATGATATAATATGTATGGTATCGTACATATACCTCCACAAATTGACCTCTTTTTAAGGACCACTGCACTACTCGAGATATTCGAAATTTATCAGAGTAAAAACACGTTGGAACACGTGTGTGTTTCGCTTTTCACATATTTTTGACAAGAAGCGTATTTTTTTTTTTTTTAATACAATCCAGTAAATCCCCCTAATTCTTTATTTGCTGTCAAAATTCCGATAATACAACGCTCTCGCTATATTATATTATGCAATAAAAATGTGTGCAGTCCAAAATGTATATTAAATATTATTATTTTCTGAAAAAACGTCGTCGAAAAAACTCGGGTGACTAACGGACGTGTAAAAAATATTATGAATTCCCGAAATTTGTTTGTATTTTAATGCCTATATATACTATTTCCAGTACTCGGTAAAGATAATAATATATATATAATGGAATGATATTATCAATATAGTTCTCGAAATGGAAAACGATTTTTTACGTTATATATTTTTTTAAGAATTGTTCTTTCAAACGTAGCGATATTTCATTCGATTCACTGGCGAATGTGTGAAACAATTTTCGCGATACACCGTAATGGGTGTTCACAGCCGTACTCATAATTTTGGAAGGTTTCCAAGCGGCTCGATAAAATAAAAAAAAAATGAAAAACGTGTTAATGATGTATAGAAGATAGCAGTGTATATTATACGTATATATATTATAAATATTAAGTTTTAAATGTATATAAGTATACTTACGCAGTTATGTTCACAAATGTTCTTCATGTTCTTGCCTTCGGTCTGCAGTACTTCACAATACTTCCAACACTGCAACAAAAAATCGATATGATATTAGTACAATACAAAGAAATTTATATGGTTGTTAAACGAGCACTACGCCGGGGAAGGAAAAAAAGAGACGAAAAATATACCGAGCCGAGTCGGGTTGACGAGTGGACATTTATTAATGCGGTGACCGTGGCGGGTGGCGTGAGCGGGCGAGCGTGATTGCGTGGTACGGGGGCTGATTTTATTTACTTGTCAAAAAGCTTCGGTTCTCGCGGCCGTTAGACCTCGGGTGGTTAAGGGATAGGCCGGGTGCGCGAGGGTTTGCAGGATAGTACCCGTGCGAGTGTATATCGTTAACAATACAAAGTCCACCACACCCTCGAAAAAATATCTTCACTGCAAATACACTGGCGATGTAGAGCACGCGCGGTATGTGCAGCAGTACGAAAAAAAGAGAGAAACTTTTTCGCGCGGAAGACGACCCCTAGCGCACGCACTCACGCTTGCGAACGCCTTTAAGGAAGACGTGCAGAGACGCGTCTTGTGCCCGGACGAGGGTGGGTGTGTGCGTGTGTGAGAGAGCGCGATGAGAATGTGTCCGGAAGGGGCGAGAGTGATGGAGGCGGGAAACGCCAGTGGCCGAAAAAAGATAAATTGCTCTATTGGGAAAACCGGTCACGTACTCGCGACGAGACTATATATAGATGAGTGGACAGGCGGGAAATCGCGAGTGCGTCATTATTGCTTTTGCTCAGCGTACACCCCATGCTCACCTCCCCCTCTCCCCGCCATCGCCAACAGACACCGCTGCTATAACCGACAACCAAAACCTCGTGGCGTCCTTTAATACGTCTGTACGCACATAATATATAATAATTTGCACGCTATATAGACCATGCACCAGACACACGCGATTGTGCGTTTCTCGCGATGTTTTCCACAGCGTTCTCTTATCGCCCAAATCGGTTCGATCCGTCGAGGTTTGTACCCCAACACCATCTTGTATACTGCACATGTAGTTGCGTACGGTTTAATGGCCATGACGTAAACTGCACCGTTGGAAATCTGTTAATCCGATATCGACACCTTATAATAAACAGGCTTGCAGGTGTAACTTATTGGAAAGCGATTTTGTTCTTTTGGATTACGCGTCGTTTCCTATATGTATTATGCCTGTGGGCTTCGGCGTCGAATAAAAAACGCGCGACGGTCGACGCATGACGCGCTAGGGATTTGCCAGAGGGGTATACCTATTATACTTATATTATACGCGTGAACGGTTCTGGTTTTGGAAATTTACACACGTATACGTATGCCTGCGAGCACGTATTACGGCGTTGAACAAATTATAAACGAAAAAAAGATTTTGAAAAACCGAATAAAATAAAAACAAATTTGACGACTACAAAATATATAATACTCGTATATATTATTATCGTTAAATTATTATATATTGTGTATTATCAAAATTCTGATGTAACCGCCTATGTATTTAAACACAAATCATGAATTTTCCCATACGTGCGGAGGATGGCAGATTTCGGGTCACAGTTTTTAAAGCACACTATACCTAAAACTGCTGCTGTTGTGAGGTTCAGGTTTCTGTTTATGAATATGAATAGACGTATACAATATAAGTTAACTTACACAATGTAATACAATATAACTACTACTCGTCTAACGAAGCAGTGATGGGAAAAATAAAGACGTCGAGGGAGAAATATCTACAATTTTGTATTTATTCATCATCGCCCGTCCGAAACGCGACGACGTCATTATTGTGTTATTATATTATAGGTAACTACTAAGGTAATGAGAAAAACAACGACCTATAACGCGCGCACCCAATTATTACTATTATTGTAAACTGTAAAAAATCAAAATAAACGATGGATTTTCGTTTTTAATTTTCTATATATATTCAAAAATATGTGAGTCCCGTACGATGCCGGTTACGCCGGGCGACGAAGCTTATATTATTATGTCTTCTATTTGGTTTTCCTTGTCGACTTGTACAATTTTCCATTAACGCTCGACCAATTGCGGTCCGCAATCTCAGTCTTCACGAGAACCGCTCACAGTGTATAATATTATGTTGGGCATACGCCCGACGGTTAATCACTTGCCATCACCATGTTTATAATAATATTATATTATTATAACCCGGAGCTGCAGCATGATGTATATGCGGCATGTGATGTACGCGGCGGAACAGTAGTGTTTAATTTTCAGAGGTGGGGAAGACGTGGGCGAGGATGGAAGTCGGACACTGCAGCAGCAGCAAATATTACCCGGTAGCCCCGCCGCCGGCAGGTATTTTTGTATATATATATTATATATATTTATATAGTCAGAGGTAGGCAGATAGGTAGGTAGGTAGGTAGGTAGGTTTGGGTACATATACGTATATATAATATATATTATAATACTAGTCGCAGTACTTGTATAATAGTGGTAGCTGTGTAGCATAGAAGTAGTAGTATTAATAATAATAATGGCAGCTAATCAATCAGTAGCCCGGCGATTCGTTATGCTCGGACAGTGCACTGCATATTATAATAGTCGTCGTCGTCATCGTCGTCACCGTTTAAAGATATTATGCTAATGAAAAACCTTCGGCCGCCGGCTGGATCGTGTGCAGTTCGCATTCATTATGCACGCGTTTAATAAGCGCTAAAGCCGTCCGTTATAATCTCAGCGTGTATATCATATTAAATAGGTAGGTAGGTAAGTAGGCGATTGACGTCCGTTCCGCTGCAGGTGTCGGTAAGAGATGCTGCTGGAGCGCCGCGCAGAGGAAGTGCATTTTCCGAGTTTCCGGGGACGGTACATAGCTGATTTCCCCCCGCCTACAGTTCATGGTAATATTATTCGCATCGATCTCCGATTGTATACGCGTGACACGTGCCGGTCGATAGGCATCATAGATTTTTGAAATTGGTCGCATAAACATATAGGTAGGTAGGTAGGTAAGGTCCAACCGACCGTAACGCGCAATAAAACCGACGATATTATCATAGCGGTAATAAAAAAAAAACTGGCGACGGACCGCCAAAATAAATCAATACCTTTTGACCTTGATCGCGTGAGTCGTCTATAATATAATACGTCGCATAATATCCTGCGGCCCCTGCAGTACCCACACGACTAGATATAGAACTACTTCTAACCGGTAATCGCGGGAAGACATTTTTTTTTGTCTTTGGCGGTTGCAATATATACCTCTAACAGTCTATAACGACAATAATTGTCTCCGACTGATATCTATCTATCTATCTATCTATCTTTCATTTTCGTTGTTATATTATTCGTCCTTTGTTCTACGCCAAACCTACAGTATTACATTACATTATATTTATATATTTATCCGTACAATAAAAGAGCTTGTTTAAGACTCGGACTTGCGTTTGTGTGTGTGTGTGTGTGTGTGTGTGTATACAATCAACGACCTCTGCCGAGTCGGACGACTATCGCGGGCTTTCGTTAGTGTAGCGGTAACGCGATAACGGGTCTCCACGACTGTAGTTAGACGAAACTTAAAACGCACTCATGCAGTCTTACAACTGCGCTGCAGCTGCTACTGACGGGCAAGCGCCAAAGCGGTGGCTGTAGGGGAGGAAGTGAATGAACACGACCGCTTTCAAAATGGAAGTGACATTTCGCCGTCGTCGTCGTCATCGGCGAAGCACAAGTAAATCCGGTTAACGCGGAAAGTGGATAACGCTACTAATGTGGATATAATATAATAATATACCGCAGAATAAAATATTGTATCGCGTATCTATATATAAGTTATATTGCAATGTCAATGTTCTACGGTTTTTTGTTATTTTTTTTTACGACGATCATTTAAAAAAATATGAATAATATTATAAATAAAATTATGATAGCCACACGTGTGCTGCGAGGAGTTTGGGATTCAACCTACATTTTATACGAAAATATATCTAACACTTTCAACTTAAATATTATTAAATCTCCCACCTACCGTGGTCAATCCGACTCGATAGCTCAAACGGTGCAGACCTGAGTAATACTTGATGTAACTCTCGAACGCAAGACTCAAATTTAAATAACTTAAGCATGTAAATGTGTCTCTACAAATAATCTTTTAGTACCTACATATTTTATAGATTGTGAAAATACTCAATAATAGCATTTTATAATATTCTATTCATAATTATGTTCCTACCTATCTATTTACATTATATTATTAAACTTTTAATTTGTATTGGTTATGAGTTTATGACTTACAAGCCCCACCCAATTTTTCCGAATGTATGAAATTAAATTATACGTATTAAAAATCATAAACGTTACGTAATATCTTTATTGTAAAGGCTATTTGAGCGGATGTTGTGTATTGTTGCTTTTTTTTACTTCATTTATTGAGAAAAGCGTGTGTTGGTGGGGTGGCGTTCGGTCGGCCGAACAGATTTCTGATGGAGATGGAGAAAAAAATATTAAAACGTTTTTCCCCTCCTAAAAATGAATTCCGTCACCGGACGGGTAACAAGTGTAAAGCATCTGGCGTCCGATGTTTATTTATTTTTGTGTTTATATATTGCCATTCGTCGACGGCCCATACGGTTTGCTATACGTATATGTATACAATTCTCATTGGAGTAAAAAAAAAATGAAAACAGAAACAATGAAAAAAAAATCACTATATTTTGGTCGTTCCCGAACAGATTGTGCGCGAAACTACTTACACAGCCGTAACATTATACAGATGCGTAGAGCGAAAAAAATATATAATATTAACGATATAATATAATGACAGTATATACATCCCGTAATGACGTCGATGGTGTGGAAAAGACATGGTTCCGGTAACGATATCGTGTATGACCGTGCAGTCCTAAGTCGGGTGGCGAAGTACGCCTGCAATATCATTATTGTCCAAAATCAAGTTCAACTCCTCCGTTGAGGGAACAACAATAGAGAATATGGCGAATAAAGACTTTTGTGTCGTACAAAATGATTTACCTAAGGTTGAAAATATGCTACCTATATATAGTACGTACTAGGCTCCGCCGCCGGAAAAATCGCGATTGCGCTCGTGCAAGTTTTGGGAATTGCAGTTGGTGGCTCCTGGAGGAGTGGAGGGGACTTTGATAATTTAGGAAAAACGTGACCGACGGGCGAAGACGCCCTGCGGACACGTCGGAAACGACGAAATGAAAACATTGTGATAGCGCGAAACTAAAACAACAAAAACTCAGACTTCATTTAGACAACACATTATACTACGGATTCACTGGTGTGAATAATTATTATTGTGGCGTCACTGCGACACAATGGTTTCAAAACGCACACGCGTTAGCATATAATATATTTTTCAGACGTGTTATTATGATGATAATACTACGGCGTCACAATATATATAATTAATTGTTTTGACACAGGCGCGGTGGACGCGGAAGAAAAGCAAACGGCTTATAGTACAATAATAATAATAATAATGTATGTCGTGTACTCGCGTGTACCTGAATTTATTTGTGTGTTTGTGTGTTTGTAATAAAATAATAACAAAATTACCTTCACCTGTCCACCGACCGATGTTATCGTGTCGAGCTCGTATAAAAGGTATAATATACCCTCGATTTGAAATCATAGTTAATATTTAACATAATATTATATTGATATTTGATTCAATATAATTGGATAAACAAAAAAGATTATTTACCCTCGTCGCCGTCGTCATCATTCACCTAGTTTTATTTCGTTTCCTGTTCAAATGGTTCTGCGACATGTTATTATTATTATTATTTTTATTTATTACTATTATTGCCATAATGATATGTCCTAAATTATTAGTATCATTGGTGCGCGCACGACGCGTATATATAGTCATGTAGAATATAGAAATCACAGTTCGGAGACTACAACAGCTGTTTATATTTATACACGGCGGCGGGTAACGGTATAATATTATTATTGTGCGAATGTCACTTACTCAGTCGGTGTCAGTTTCAATCGAAATAATCAAATAAGTATACCAAACGCGAATAAAAAAATACATATGATAAAATGAATAAAATATAAATATATAATAAACGAGCTGCACGGGACCCGAAGTTAGGGAAATTTCGCTCACACGCCACAGAGTACGTGTGCAGGGCTCCTACATAATAATAATCATAAAACGTCGACGACGACGCGAGGGAATTTAATTCGTGTACACGATGAAACGAGGGATTTTCGGAATTTGCTCGTTCCGGGCGACTCTTCCCGAATACATTTTTAAACATTAGCATACCTAATACTATCCGATGTACATTATTATTCAAGACGGGACGCGTTATACCCCATGATAGGTACCTACAGCGTTCGGCGAGACGAACATTTCTTTTCGACTCTCTCGCTCTGTCTTTTTTTTGCGCCCGACCGAAATCCGAAATACAGTTGCGGCGGGTCCTCCCACGAGATACACGACTACGACGCCGCCATGCTATCTATTATTTTCATCATTATTATTAATAATATTATTACAACAGTCACTGAGGTTTTATTTGGAAAAAAAAACATATTTACAACGTGCGAGCTAAAACACGACGGGCGGCGGCGTTGAAATTTGAATTATTTTTTTACGAAATTCGGTGCGGAAACGTCTTTCATATACGAATATAGCGTTATCTGTACCGACCATCTCGACCGCGATGCGTAGTTGTAGGTGTATGGTGGCGTGTATCATAATATTATTATTATTAAATACGCTCGTGGCCACATAATATTAATATAATACTGCAGTACGCTCATGTTATAATAATAATAATAATATTATCGCGGTTACACGGTCAAGTGGGACGTGAAATATTACGGCGGTGCGATCGGAGGGAGTTTATTTTATTTTTTTCTGTCGTTTTCGCGACGTTATTTATGAACACACGCTTCACATTTCGGCGGCCCGTCGTCGGTTACCGTGGTTGTAGGCGGTTGGTCCTCTTCGTCGTCCTGCTGTCCTCACAACATAACATTATATAGGTACTTATAAGTACCTGTGTACACGTTATGTGTATAATACTGCAGTCCTGCGGCAGTGCACGAAAATGTAACACTTCATATACGCGCGACTTCACGGATAACACCCCCCTCCTCCTCGAAACAACCCGAGACGGATAGTATATATTATATATTATTATTATTATACGTATATATACGCCCTACTGCAGTCGAGCTAAACGGGCAAAGTTCCAAAGCAATATAATATTTGCGCGGTACGTGTGTGTGTGAATGCGCTGCAGAGTGGGTGCGAGCGCGGCCGCGGTTTATCCGAAAGTTTTCGCCGGGAGAGGGGTCGAAAACTGCACTTGTCTTTTCTGCACGATATTAAAATAGAGACGCGAATTCGTATATATACACGCGCGCATTAGTTTATAGCATTATAGCATTATATTATTATGATTATAACGATGTTGTGATTATGATAATATCACGTCATAAAATTTCGTATGGCCCTTGTTTTTGTTGATAGTAATAATAATAATAGTGTTATATTATATACTACGCACAAATAACTAAAGAGAGGGCCGTCTGTCGTCGCAGAAGCCGCCGCCGACTCCGGAGAAACAATACCCCCCTCGCCCCCCCCCCCCACTTGTTTGTGATTACCATAATTAACGATTGTATAATATAATGAGAATGGGAATATAATATGCGGCACTCGCACACGCGATGGGCTGAAGAAACACACTCGCACACGTCTATAGATGTTATTATTGTATAAATGTAAAAAAAAATAATAATAATAAAATATAAAGGCAGGAAGTTTCAGGTCCTGGTCGTCAAATAGTGATGCCGGCAACCCTGTCCGAATGGCGGGCGGGGTAGGGTATAACGGGACGAACGAAAAGGAAGTGAATATTTCTTTTGTTCACCCACGACATCAAAGACGTTCCGATACCGCCTACTTTTCCTAATGTAAACAACTCCGGAACTCTGCAGTAGGGTCGATATAATATATTATACCAATCAATTTGCTAATGAACCGCTACAAAGTCGTCGTATTGTATCGGATAAGATTTTTCCTTTTCAAAAAGAACGATTTTGGCGTAAAAAAATAGTTGTTGGATAATTTTCATCGTTAACACGTACTTACTCATGTATAGAATGTCATATATATATATGTACGATATGAGAAAATTACTATTGTGTCGTTTACTATTGTTTCTCAACGAAACAAAAATAAATAAATATTAACTGTGATATTATAATATTATATATAGGTACCTATAAATACTTATGGTTAATCATTTTTTTGCCACACATAATATATTTTATAAAATTGGTCAGAGATGTATCAATGCATGTAAATATATGTGTGTGTGTGATTGAGGAAGGAAAGAAAAATATGCGCGCAGAATATAATCCTTTACGCACGATAACCACATGAAAAAAAAAGTTTCATCTCTATCTTGCCGATTCGATCCCTTGGCCCAACTTGTATATAGTTGTAGACGCACACATGCACATAATTCCTAATCAAAGTTTTGTAACTATACACATATCGGACCGTGGGTCACGTCCGCACTATAAATTAAACGTGGCAAATCCCACGTATTATATGTATGGGTATATATGTTTGACATGAACATGCATCGTAGATATAGGAACTATATAGGAGCGGGAAAAAGTTGTGGAAAAGAAAAACTTTTATTTTTGTATTTTTACCCCACCGCTCACTCACTCGCTATCACCACTCTATCTCACAATCGCCGACCATGCCATTTGCCTGAAGAAAAAGAAAATCTCTCGGTACAAGAAATATATTCTCCGCGCTGTAGCTCTAAATAATATCATACATATAATATATATATGTATATATATTACAGTGTATATACGAATATATGAACGTGTGTGTCTGTGTGTATGTGAAAATTTCTCGCCGAGGGGGCCAAAAAGCTCTAAATCAACCGGAATTAGGACCGTCGGATCCGTGTTTTTGTTGTGGAAAGGAAAAAAGGGATTGTCATCCGGATAAGACTTAAAAGGGCCGCCGAAGTGACAGATTTATGGGTGGGACGGGCTTAAGTATGAAGAGACGGTCGGCGGTGGTTGCGGGAGGCAGGGGGTAAAAAAAGTTTAAACTTTCAACGGCTTAGGCCGAATAATGGAATTAGTAACGAAAACGCTAGACGAGGTGAGAGGGAGAGGTGCGGGTATGGCAGCTGCGTTTGGCAAGAGGATTAAACGTGAGTATAAGTATACATATATATGTATTGTACACACAGGTATACCTGCAGCATGCGTATTTGGTGTGATTCGGTCGGTTTGGTTTTTTCAAACGTCCCCCCCATCTATCGGGATCATTATAATCCGTCACCAATTTTGATTTCGTAAATTATTCAGAGAGATTTAACGACGGAACTAGTGAACATTTTACTATAGCAAAGAGGAGATTATAATATAATCTATTGGTATACCCGCAAAGTGATCGCGGCGTATTCGCATGTATATTATTATAATATTATCTTATAATAATAGCATTATTATTTAATAGCAACAATGAATTATTACGTCACACGTCCGGTGATGACGATTCTTATTTCCCGTATACAATATAGAATATATCACGAGACACGCGATATTCGGTTGTATGATTATTATTATGTTACCATATGCGCGCAGAACGTTTAAACTCGTTAGAGTCGGTATTTTTCATTACGAAGCCCCGTCGAAGACTATATAGACACGACGACGACGACTCTGTAGCAGTCCGATCACACAACAACTATTTACTATATACGAACCGCCTCTAATTACCAACGTTTCAATGAATATTAATTGTTACGAGACGCGGGAAACACACGCCACCGCGGACTCCACTGACCGCAATATCGTTTTTCGTTTTATATCTCGCTTGTCACATCTCCCGTTTCTTATTACGACAATATTCATTTACGAGCGATCGAGCGATCGTGCGCCTGGTCAGTGTATGATAATATAATATTATAATATATATGATGGTTATACGCCAGTGACCAGTCATGTTGTATGCGTTATACAGTTGTCTCGGGAGTGGATTCCGCGCGCGGTCACAACCAGTGAACCAGCTGATTAGTTTTGGATTTCAGAAGAAGAAAAAAATATCCTGAAAAAAAAACCGACGATTTTATCTGTCGTCCCGCCCTAACGTGTTACGCGCGCTCGTTTTATCTGCCGAGACGACGACGACGACGTCTCGATACGTAATCGGACCACGTGCCAATGATTATTGCATCGGTATGCGACGTACCTATAATACTTTTCTGTAAAACTAATCGAGACAAATCGTCTAAAACCGGAGAAATCGATACGTTTCGACGACTTCGTTGTCGTGCAACGGGAGCGGCGCTCTTATATAATATTTACAATACACATTATTATCGTATTGGTACAGAAAGCTGCAAGCGGGAGAATAAGACGAGAAATCACGATCGATGGTCGTTTAATTTTCCTAATCGCGAAATCCATGATGGCAGTCCCTGCGTTTTCGGGAACGCGTATATCATACTCACTCCCGCGCAGTGAAAGTCACGATTGCAGACTGACGAACTATAACCGTTTTGATGGGCGAGGGGGATGAAATACGAACCGTGCACAAATGCGTTTGAACGTGGGTGTATGTGGTTGTGTGCGTGTGTGTGTGCGGGGCGAGACAAATGCGTATTTTCTCTGGTAAAACGACGGTAGAAAACGTGGAACAACGTCGGGGGAAAGGGAATAAAGGGAAAAAAATCCTGCGCGATTTCCATCAATCAAGAAAAAAAACCGTTCGGTGGCGGCGATGGTTCATTAACTCGTAGGCGGCGGCGGCGGCGGCGGCGGCGGCGGCGGCGGCGACTGTACAAATTGGCCCCGTGCGTAAGCTTAAAAATCTACGAGTGACGTCATCGTTATTTATCAACTCACGCATACCGGATATATATATATATACGTACACACGACTGTCCTTTTCCGATACAAATTGACCTCCCCACGCTCCGCTATAGCTCATCGGCCGTAACAAATTAGCCCTAAACCCCTTCGACGACGACGACCACGACGACGACGACGCCGATCCATTTCTCCAGGACGCGTGCGGTTTCCGCGACAGCGGTCAATTTTTAACGCCCGGCGGACCGTATAATAATGTTTACGGCGACGGGTTTCCTCTCGTTGGCCAGCCCCTCACATATCACGAGCTTTACGCACACATTATCCCACGACGTTTGTAAAGTCCCCCTGCAAAGGCTCGCGGTGAATTTGCTTGATTATTATAATATTGATATCTGTTTACAAAAGTGTTTGTTAAGTTTGCGACGTCTACGCGCACGTATGGGTCCGACACCCGAGTCGTCAGATTTACGACGTTTCCGCGCTGCGATACCGATCTGCAGCGGAGGCGACCCGTCGCGGAGGACGTATGGGTTAGGTGTGACTGTATATAATAATATAGAACATACCGATGTCACCATACGATATGGCCACCATCACCACGAAATCTTGTCGTAAAAGCTACTATTATATATTATTTTGTACCTTATACACACGCCCGCGACCGTTGAATTTCATTATTATTATTTTCCGACAAATTCGCGTCTCCACACACACAAATCCGTGCGCCTGACGCGGTGACAACACTCTGACAATGTACCGGAAACCGGTTCCAAACGTACATTTATAATTATTATATGGCAATATAATTGTACGTGGTATTAAACGCATATTATGCTATTATTATTATACATTTTTTTTTTCATTTTTTATCATTTTTTTTCTGTTAATCCTAAAATTTTGAACAAACCGGTTACCTCAACCCGTATAATATGCGTGAGCCCGCGCGTGTCGTCTTCGGAAATGATATTATAAATACGTACACATTATAATATTATATTATTATATATTTTTACTAAACCCGTACTGCATATATCGCACATATACGACCGAATAATATTTGTTCCGCGTCCTTCTCCGTACGGTGGCCCTCGTGCGCACAATGTATGTACATAGATTCAGTCAAGAGAACTGTCAAGAGAATTCAAACGCACGGACACGCGCTTATACGTATATACATATATTATATATTATACGATTGCGCAATGGATTTGCATAATTACGCTTTATGACGCCGCCGTTGCTGTTATGACTTTGTTATACGACCGACGCGAAAACCACCGCCGCACCGGACACACTATATATTCTAATTTAATCTGACGGCCGAGTAGTTTTTTCTTACGCGCGAACCAATTTAAAAGCAATAAAGAAAATAAAAACTACGCTTGTGCGACATGAATCGCAATTACGTCGTATTTATATTATAAGTACCTACCTATACCTATGACTTTTCTTCTTTTTAAAAAAAAAAAAAAGAATAAAAAATCGTTTTCACGTACCTATGTGTCGTGCTCACTCATCTGGCTCACGTAAAGGCGTTATAATGTGTACTACGTACGGCTTCGTATCGCATCAAAATAATAATACAAAATGTCAAAATATAATACATCGGACCGTATTGAGTTTGCAAGCGGCCAAATGATGAAATTATGACGTGTGCAAAAATGATAATCATTATCGATCGATTGAACAATTATATAGTAAGCCGCGGAAAGCCAATTTTACTCACACAACGGTGGTTGTGAATAATTGCGATGTGGCGAATTAATGTTTTCATATTTATTTACGTATCCGGATGGATCAAGTTAACTGCTCCAGCTTATATAGGACATGATAATTATTATAATTATAATACCTGACGCGACGGGTTCATGAAAAACGCGTTAGTGTTTATAATATGTATATTATAAGCAGTGCCCTATACTAATAATGGGCAACGAATCAAGCAAGTGCGCCACGCAGCAAACGACATTAATCGAAAATGGCTTTTGAAACAGATATAAGACAGGTATAATTATCAGACGACGCGCAACCATTATCAGTATCGTTCCGTTGCATTTGGACGGTTGTCATTGTATATAATATTATATGCGAAGATACGATGATGATACCACGGAATGTCATCTGTTTCGATTCGATCAATACATAAAGATCACCGACACAGTGTACGTTGGAACTTGGAATCGTGTGATCTCGTATATACGATGAAATCATTTTCATACGATTTATACAGACGTGTCGTCTATAATATATGGCTATATGGTGTCCCGGAGTCACCCGAAGTTCAAATTTAGTGCGACGTATGTAATTGTCCCGATCTTCGGCGAGTATTCGATTTCGGACACGTGTCTATATATTGCGATGTCTTAGGCGTTTTATGTGTAGGTATATTATTAATAATAGCCGTGCGGACCACGTAGTTTTATTATAAATATTTAATGTTATCACTGCAGACGAGGAAACTGTTTCACGAAAACGACAACTACACCACAACTTTAGTGCCGGTATAGGTAGGTAAACCTACTATAATAATAATAATAATAATATATAAGTTGATTATATATTTTACACGGTGTACACGAATATTATATATATATATATATATTATGTTGTGTAACAGCGACACGCTGTAGCGGAAAAATAAAAATAAAAGTATTCGTATTATTATAAAATAAACGACACGTTGTTAAGAAGTTTTTACACGACTCGTTTGTGGAACTTTGCTAGAAATCGTATTACCGGCGTCGTCTCCGAGGTGTAGGTATATTACTAAGCAACACACAACAAGGTATGCAGTATCGCTGCAGTCATAATTCCCGAGATTATGCGGACGAGTTTTTTTTTTTTTAAAGCGCTTTCGAAACTTTTGATGATGTTTAGCGTGCGCGTTCTTAATTCAACCGTTACTCGGAATGAAAAAATAAATAAATAAAAACCACGTTCAACGCAGAAATCGTTTTCGTCCCCTAAGTAATATTCCTCGAGGCGTCCGGAAGCTACTTGTTTATCTTCTTTTTTTTCGTACTCGGATTTTAAAAACAATACCACTTAGTTAAGATTGCACAACCCGAGGTCGATTATATTGTTATATATATAGAGCCGATTTGTTTCGTAATAAGTTTTTATCATTATGATGATGATAATAATAATAATAATAATACCTAAACCAAATGAGATATAGTTGTTTTTATCCAAACTTATCGTACTCAACGTACGCGCTCACGTCATACATTGTAACTAAATAACTAATAACACAATATCGTGTATCAATTAAAAAATATAATATAGGTAAGGTACAAAGCACGAAACAAAGGCTTTTTATTTGCTTAATGCACCTGACTGTAGTAATAGCAGGGAGTTAGATTTTTAACAATGTTTGTCTCGCAATGGTTTTGTTTTGTTGATAAATTATGTACTACCAGAGTACCTACACTATATTATACTGGTATTGTTTATCGTTATTATTGATTTAAGATGCCAGTTTATACTTTTACAACGCTTAAGTCGGAAAGTAACTTCAAAGGTATATCATAATTCATAACAGTCTGAATAATAGTAGTTGAATTCTTCTCTGTATCTCGCGTTTTGTTTTGTTATTAGACTTTTAAGTGGTTTTAGTAATGGTTTTTTACTTAAGAATAACAAAATACAATTTTCATAACTTCTACAAAAATTCCTCAGATTTATGTACAGTAAATAAAAATAATATATAAGCATAATGTCGACGAATATAGCGAATATGAGTCATTTTTTCGTTAATTTATTTTTTTACTACCTATTTTATAATATATTTAATGTACTTTGTTTTTATATACACACACAATGTCATTAAGCAGCGAAAAAAGTTTGAGAAACATTAATATAATTATTTTGCCATTATAAAGGTCGTTTTCTGCACCGTAATAATATAGTGTATATATAGTAGGTACGCCGTAGTATTATCGAGAAGCCTCAAAAATGTGGATTTAATAAAATGTGGCAACACATTCAGTGAACAGAAAATCATGTCTGCGCTTACGTGTTGTGCGAGACAAACGACTTTTGAAAGCTGTCGATTCAAAGAACCGTTGCAATCATAAACAAAATAATACGCGTACCTATACATAATATTATATGTGAAACGAAAATAGAAAAGAAAAAAAGGTACGCGATGACAACAACAATAATAATAAAAATAATAATAATAATAGTAATATAAAACTATAAAATACGTATGCGTACACCCCGCACAATAGTACAAAATATTATGCAATAATATATTGCAGGTGTACTACACACGACTTAACTGTAGAAAGTGATTAAACTCGACTGCATGCGCCATTATATTTTGTTCATACGCGTAAAATATTATATTGCATTTACAATGTCATTACTTAATGTATATCATATTGTACAAAATAATCGGAAAAAAACACACAAGGGAGGGAGTACACGATACATACATTAATATCGTATAACATTCATTCCTGCGGGAGACTTACACGTCGCGATCATTATTGTTTAATTATTATTGTTTTTCCATCGATCGCCGATACGCCCGCCCGTCCCAGGATGTCCATTGAAATATTACAACGAGGGCAGTGCAAAAAAATATGCGTAAACGATGGCAAAAACTCGGATTGAACAAGGTAGGTAGGTATAATACTACGCAGGCGATGACGACATTTGACCGGGACAATTGCTGTACAACCCACAATAATATACGTCGCAGTATAATATAATATAATATTATTTTATATTATATCGTCAACATTTTTTGTTACTGGTATATATTTTACGATGATAATAAATATACACGGAACAAGACGCACATTATATTTTTCGATAATTTATTACTAGGTACGCATTTCTTGTGTAGTTCGGGAGCATATAATGCATATAATAGTTGTTCAGTTGTTGTATCCTCTCCCCAAGACCCGCGTGCCTTTATAGACATTATTTCGTATTAGGCATCACGCGCGAGTGGATTTAATTTGAATACTCAATGTACTGTTCGAATACCGCCTTATTATAGGGTCCGAAATATTGTTCCCGACGCGCCCCACCGACCGTATTATACACATGCGATATTATATATTATTATTACCACTGAACACCGCCACCCCCGACATACTTGTTTTTAAAAATTATTATTTCACACAATGGTCATCGTCCGCGGCCAATACGTCACACGCATTATAATTATAATATAATATATTATATCACATATATAATATATATACGTAGTGATTAGGCATAGTGAATTGCACAACGGATGGCATTCTAGACAAATATAATATAACGCGAGCGTGGTGTATATATTGTATGAACGCACCAATTATTGTACCGTACAGCGATGTCATGTGCACGCCGGGCACTCGTCTCTCGGGGGGTGTGTGTTCGGGTGGTATAATATGCAAATCGTTCGGCATCCAAAGAAGAAATTACTACCGATTAATCGCCGCGCCCGTTTGTATACACGCGTACATACGCACCCGAACGCGACATAGCACTTTCATCGCGTCAATAAAGCGGCGTCGTTGCCGAAGGGGTGGAAAAACAAATTATTTCCCGTTTGACCCGCGATAAATCCCGCTGCAGTCGTTATAATACGCGACTTGCCGCGAGTCGAGGATTATCGATGACGACTGCTGCAGCAGATCGTATACGACAACACATACGACAACCGTGGACTGTCGGGGGCGGGTGTTCAGTCGTAGGATATATATTATGCACATCAGTATAAAAATATATACATGCATGCACACGACTAGATGCGGCGGGGGGACTTACGACAACGACGACGACGACGAATTCAACATGGCCCCTCCACGGGAGAGGGATGGATGTAGGGGTGGACGATGCGGGCCTGCATAGGGATCCCCGGCGGTGTTTTCGTCGCAATCTATGTGTATATATATATAATACGCTGCGAGGCTCCGGCACCGACTCGTGCGCGATTTATGGCCAGAAATTAGTGGTTCTCAGCAGTGCTGCAGTAGAGGCATATATATTATAGGCACGCCGAAGAGAGGGTTATCGTGCGTACCCGCCGTGGCAGCAGCGTTTAACGCGTCAGAAACGTCCGTATCCAGATTTATGGCCCCCTGTAAATCATCCCCGTCGCAATATATATATTATATATATCACCGCGCGTGTGATGTAATTAGCCCGCCTATACGTATACACATGTATATATATATATATATATATGTATTTATTTATTATGCAGACGCGTTTGATTATACACTGCGGCCCGTACACGCACACCGATAAATACATATATAGGTACCAGTTGAGGGTATATATTATATAATATTATAGAATTGTGTTCGGGTATTATATTATAGGTATACCGCCGAAAAAAATATTATGAAAAAATATCCGTTTCACGCGCGGTGTTGTACCTATACCAGATACCTATTACCTATATAATATTTATATTATATGAAACATTAACGTTTCGACTTATTACCGCCGAAGACCACGCGTACGTAGGTATATACCGTCGTCGTCGCGTTTTCACGGATTTCGGGGCGTGGTCGTCGTATAATACGGTGTAAAACACGTCCGTAATTCGATCTATGACATTCGGTTCTCGCCAGCGGTACGCGTATATACGAACACCTTTATAAAGTATATTTTGCGGTTTTTATTTTTTTTTCCTCGTCGATCGACATAGTATACGGTCTTGTGTTTTGTTTTTGTTCATTTTTTTTTTCTGTATAGGTTGTATTACGATGATTTATGCGCGTGTGATATTATTACTATATAACTACGGTGGTATAATAATAATATTATATATTATATTATTATAATATACTACGCACCCGCGATGACGAAAACCCGCCCGAGACCCGTTTTGCGCACGAGGGCGTTTAATTCGAAATCGTTTAAAACGATTTTCTTATCCGAGCGAGACAATAACAGCGAACGAAAGGAGGAATAAAAAAAAAACAAAAACGGCGCGTATTGTTATTTACAGAGATTTTCTCGTTTATTTATGCGGTGCGCCGGAATAAGGGGCGGCGGCGGATCGAGATTACATCTCTCGGTGTACACACACACACACGTATGCATATACATATTTATATGTATATAGGTGCCTTGTTTTTCGTTTTTATGTTCGTTATAAATTTTGGTAACACACGCACACACCTTCATTCGGGGGACCTTATATAGTGATGGTAGACTTTTTCTCTAGTAGAAATAAAAAATACTCGTTTCCCTCGCGAGCAGAGTATTTTTGTCTCCCTCGACAAAAAAAAAATAACGCTTGTTTACTCCTTTCACACTAATTCGTAACAACAAATCACCGAACCAACTCGAAAATTTATTCATTTATTTGATTAACGGTATTATTCAGTGTTGGGCGTTTTACCTATATGTAATATTAGATATCTTCTATAATATTTTTAATCTTTGCTGTATATAGCGCCACACGACTGTCGGCGGACGCTCACGTGTTTGATATTATTAGGTATTAATATACGCAATAGGCTGCGGCACAACGATTCGGTGGTCACCGAGTCGACAGCTCACGATATACCTAATATCGTAGATACTATATCGTTATTATTTGCAAAGTCTTTGATTGAATATAAGAAATGAGAAAATTAGAAAAATCCGAAAACTTGTAAGTGATCTCGAAATCAAATACGGTCACGATTTGCCTCCTGCACGTTCGAAGACCATCATAATATGATAAATGATAGCAACTATACACTATACATCTTACATTTCATTTATCTATCACTATTTTAATGTTTCCTATGTTCTTACTGTATAAGGCTATACATAATATATCATATAGTGTTGCCCAGGCCCAGCTTGTTTCAGTCGTGGCTGACGTATTTATTTTTGTTTGCGCAGAGCACCGCATCGGGGGCGTCTCACTGGTGTCCTTAATACTATCATTATTATGTCACACGAGTCCTCTGATCGGTGACGAAGACTTTTCGAGAGCTTTACATGATTCAACCGATATATTTTATTATATACTATATTAAGACCACTCGTGAAATCATGAATACCACGTAGACAAGTCTGATAAATTTAATATAATATTTTGATATTATATTGTATTATTATATCCACATAAAGGTATAATAATAATTATCAGATTAATATATTATATCATTTTTATACTATAAATAATATACTATTACGACATGACGTCCAATGACCTATACATTAATATATTATAATATTATGTTGTATTGTGATTCCACTCGAAGCGACTTGTCGTAAAACTAACGACGTCGACGGCATTCGAACATAATATCCGTATATTTTAAGAATATGAGCGTTTCGTATATTATATAAACTAACTAAATGAATTTTGTTCTACCACATTTTGTATATTAAATAGTATCCGCTGTCTGTTTATTTAAAGTTTGACTTTTAAAGCATCACGAAAATCGAATCTGAGCGGCGTATATATACATCGTGTACCCGCTCGATACCGCTTTTATTGTAAAAATAAAAACATTAACTTTCTAATAAAAACGAATACAATTTCGAACCGCGGCAAATTGTCTTTTCTAATGATCCCTGAAACGGACTGGAAAAAATATGATGTATATAATATATATATATATATATTTTTTTTATGAATTCGCAGGAGGCATTATTTGAACGAACGCTGACCGTTTTTATAGGATTTACTTTTCCCGAGGTCGTTGTGGGTCACATTTAGTCGTATAATAATATTGAATTACGTTTTTATTTACGGATTCGATAAACTTTTATTCTCTTATATTTGCGCACGCGCGCACACACACACATACAAATACGCATAAGACTACAACGTGTCGTGTAGGGTGGTGAGGGGGTTAAAACGAAACGCGAGCAAACGCCGAGGGCAAGGGTGACGGCTAAACTTTGATTGTTGTAAAACGTTATACATCGGTACGCGTCTCGTGTTTTCAGAAACAAACGTAGTAATAATTTGGCCGCTGGGTAGGAATAATATAATATTATGTTACCGCGGTTAACGTCCGACGTACCGGATAATGGTTGAAGATCATCCGCGACTAATGTTGACTTTATCCTGGATTTTCGACCCTGCAGTTAGTGGATTTAGAAATCGTATGTATTTGTAAGACCGTTCCAATATTTTTAACTAGGTAACTAATTAATTGTATTATAGTATTATAACTAACAGTCGATGCATTTCAAATTGTAAAATTTCACTTAATATCAAAAAAGAAAGGAACAAATTGTACATAATATTAAATTTCCTACAGTCACAAATAAGTATTATCAAGCGTTATGATTTTGTGGGTATATACACCTAGGTACTATAATGAACCGACGTCCAAAACTCATAACCCTTTCTTTTCAATTAAGGTCTAGGAGAGCCCCTACTCTTACATGGTAGAACTTAACCTTAACCATTATTTATGCCTAATATAATATTATTTTTAATGGTACTGATAATGTTGTTTTAAAATCATATGTTTTGACCTATATCTAGTGGAGGGACGCTGTAATACGTAATTACGAGCAAGTTTATAATTATTATTGCTTTTATTAACGGCAATATACACATACGTGACACGTATATAATATATATATATATATATATATATATATATATAATATTATAATTTATAATCACGTGCGAAATAAACCACACGTGCAGGTGGTAAAAATACGACGATAAAATATGATAAATAGGATTTCCGTTCGATGATAACGCAAAGCCGACCATATTATATTATAATTAATGATCCACGAATATACACGAAAAGCTAATAATTTGTTTACAGATTGCATAAAATAAATAGTAACATTAAAATATTATAATATTATCGGTGCATTGATAGGTAGCTGAAGTTTTACAAAAAAAAAAAAAAACCATAGGTTGAAAGTTTTAATAAAAACATGTTAAATAAAAGAGAAGATAATTGTGTCGACTTTAACAATTGAAAACTGCGTAATTATATTATAATATATGAATATAAGAAGTGGCGCAAAATTACTTAGTGCATTAATATTTAATAGTCATCTTTGTGTTATCGTCGTTTGAAGATGTTTGACGTTATTAAATATGGGGGACACTAAGTGAAAACCATTGCGACTCTCTCATGAAAGTACAATTTTATATTAAACGTCAATAATAGGCAACTGAGTAGGAGTATACATTGTGATGTTGTTGATAATATGTATAGTTTTGTATAAGCACAAATATATTATTTTGTCTGGTACATTTGTATATAATATATATAGGTAGCTATATGTATAAATGCATAGTATTAGTATGTACTAGGGCACGGATACGATATAACGATGTCATAGTGAAAAACATTGGATGATTGAAGAAATAACGATTCAGTACAAAAATGTTACACAATATAACAAATTCTTTTGTTTTTAACGTTTTGTGAGCAGCCATTGTGCTTGACAAAACATAGTTCTAAAAACAGTAGCTTTATTTGTAAGACGGACGACTTTTTTAGGAATTGAATTCTGGATGTCTAGTCGATTTGTGAGACATAATGTAATCCCGGGTATTCTCGACCGGAAGGAGACCAACTACCAGCAGCTATCAAGAACTGCACGTGTCTAAGTTTATTCGATTAACACTATTTAAATGTAAAAAAAGCTACTAAAATGGTTTCCGAATGAGTAATTAACTAAATTTTAGAAATATTTTGAATAACTGGTGCTTCATGTTTTATCTTGAAATCCGACAATGGCGAATATTTGTCAATCTAGAAATGAACGGTTAGAGCGACTTCTGCGTTGAGTTATTCATGGAAAACTCACCACGGTCGAAGTCAAAGGATAAAGTTTTAATACAATAAATGTACACCGCAAAGTGCCGAAGTATATACTAATTAGTTATATTATGTAAAAACGTGGTCAGAGGACTTGAATAGTTGATATTCACGCAGTTTGTGAAAAATATAGCACCATCGTCTTGAAAAAAAATTGTATTTGTTATTTAAAAGTACAAGGCCCATACAATAATATATTATTATAGTGGTCTTTATAAGATTGGTAGGTAGGTATTCGATGCTTCACTGCAATTCTATACGAGAGCGATTAATTTCCAGTTCATCTCGAATCACTCAAACAACGTTACTAAGATTAAAGCGTAATGAGTATCAATTATAACTGAAGAGAGTATAGCTAGCGAACATAATAATATAAGGACGGTATTATAATTGTATTAACAATAAATGTAAGCGCATAAACACACACACACACACATACAAATATAAACAAAAATATACTATACGACATAATATATATATTATATTATGTTTATATATCGGTCGAAAGACGTGAATTTAATACACAGATCGAACGCTAAAAGTTTATTATTTTTTGATTGACAGGGGTGACAACGCAAAAAAAGATAAAATTAATTTGAACTCAGAAGTCAGAAGCAATAATAACGCTCGTATAACAATGGAATATTTTCTGTATTTCAAACCCACATTGCCAGTGATTGAAATAGTGCGTCCAGATATAATAATATGTAAATACGACATAATAAGTACCTATGCATATTATTATTAGGTCTTGGAGAAATCGATACGTCAAAAGACCCGCGAGCTGGGTATATTTTTAACGCGGAATGCGAAATTTCGCCTCCATCTGACGCAGCTGTGACGCAGGTCCCGCGAACCAGCCAGCTGTACGGTATCTACTACGAAAATTATAGGTATAGGTACCTAAATGTAGGTACGATATTATAACAAACTCGAATCGAATTGCGATATCGCACGACGAAATCGTCCCAAACGCGTATATTGTTCGGTGGTTTTTATTCGCCGACGACAACGACGACGACGGAAACAAAAATGCGATGCGCATAATATCATAGGCGTACATAATATTATTATACGCGTCGCCATGTCCGCTACGTAGAAAGTCGTAAACGCTTTATCGTGCGCGGTGCGAGCGTTAATCGGCGGAGAGATCAAATGCACGCGCCGTCGTGTCACGTACTCGACAAAAAAAAATTCGGACCCGGCACACGCGACGTTGGGTCGGTCGGTAACAAGTGTTAGTATATCATAAGTGGGCTTGTTATTATAATATCATATTATATAGGAAGTATACGTAGGCAGCTACAGCAGCTCTAATTTTAATTCGTTATGTTTTCATTAATAATTTAAACTGAAATATAAAGGTAGTTGGTACCTCTACACTATTATTTTTACGTGAAAAAAATTACGTACACGAGTCGAGTGTCGAAAAACGATTGTGATCTGCGGCTTACCCCAAACATGATTAGCATAATATAATATATCATTATCGCATGATTATAATATCACGTAACTCGTTTGCGATTTTTCGGGTACCTACATATTATTATATAATAACTAATGGGAAATTCGAAAATCGTACAGGAAAAATAATCTGTGATCTATATCTGCAGGCTTACGTAAAATATAAAATATAAATTATGATGTAGTTATGTTTGTGAAATGTTTAGTGCAGTTTACTATATACTTTACTGAGTACCTAGTGAAAAACAAACCCACCAGTAATTATTAAAAGTTGCCAGTAAAACCAATATTATATCATGGATAACACTTTATCGCCTATGTACGCTATGCAGAATCTAGGAACCTTTGTAGTTTTAAGGGCACGCCGCGAGGAGGATGATCACAAATTAGTCACCACCACCCCTACCACCACCGGCGCAAGTGTAGGCGGTTGGCACTCGACGACCGAGTTTTGCGGCGGCGGCGGCGGACAAAAGACGATTCGGAGCGGGCCAAGATAAGCCGGCAAATTAATGGGAGGTAAAACGCGGACAAACAAAACTTTGCGTAGGACACGCGGACGGGACGCGACCTGCGCGTGTATATATATATATCGAGGGTAGTGGTCGCGCACGTATACATATAGATATAAATATATATGATGATATAGCTCTAGTCTGGTGCGCGGACCTCGGAGGGTCTGCAGCGCACAACACAAACACCGAGAAGATCAACTTTTAATTAACGTCTACGACCGGCCTTTGACAATGGCGTTTATACACATAATATATAATATATCGCAACCCGTACGCACGACATTATATGAAATGGATAAATATTATAATAAAATATAGGTAGGTAAGTCGGATAATATGAAATGGCAAGGATAGTTTCAGCCAAAAACGAAAAAGACTCGATGCCCGTTTAAGCCAAAATATATATTTTTTAAAAGACGTTTCCACAATATATTTTTGGAAACCGTGTATAATAATACTAACGCAAACATGAGATGTAACAATTGCATATTGCATGTGATGATTATTATTATAATATTATAACTATATATTAAAGGTAAACAAAAGATATTTATATTATTTGAAAAAAAAAATGTTTGCCATATTACTAAACAGTATAAATATGAATTAATTAATATAGGTAGCTGGTATATAAAATAGATAGTTGCATTCCATAAAAATTGAATTCATATATAGGTTTATAATATTGTTTTTACAATGTCACATAGTTAAAATAACCTGTAGTTTACTAACATTAACATTACCGCAACGATCAACACTGTATATTATTATTGTACGATTTTCGTGATTATTTACAAATTCCAAAGAACTATTACAATATGTAGTATTACACTTAGCTGCACATAATAGAACTATTGATTATAAATTAATAGTTATAATATTTATAATCAATGATAATACATTGCCCAACAATTAAAATCAGAGGTTTTCAAACTTATTTTGTTGGGGACTGGAATCAAATTTTCTAAATGTTTGACAGAAACGGTAGTGTATGCATTTGTCTCCAAAAAAATCCACACTAACGACTCTGTTATCGTTCTTCTTTCCGTTTCGTTCTATAATACGCGTATATATTATGTGTAGGAAGGACGGACGACGATATGACATGTTATACGCTGCTCTATGTCATCGCGACCATGACTATCATATTAATTCACAGCAGTACAATATTATAATTTAATATTACCTATACTACTACGGAGATTTTACGCATTTTTTATACATTTTTTTTCATATACACCGACTCACGCGCGTGTAAACCGTAAACGCGACGCGAAGCCAGTGCGGTACGACGATAACAATAATTGTGCAGCACTCGAAAAGAGTAAAATAATATGTAATATAACATCATAGAATCTATGATAAACCCGTATGAACCTACGTCCTACCTAATAATAATAATTGGGAGGTACGCGCCTCGTTCACGACGACGATCAAATTCGAAAATTATCGAGTGGTGGTCTCCGCCGGCGAACATACATCGCGTTTATTATTGTTATTATCGTTTTGGACCGTGTTCCGTATTCTTCTTGTACATATTCATATTATTATACACATACGAATAGTTACACGGCAGTAGCCGTCGTTTGTGTGAGTGTGTGTGTGTGTGAGTGCGCGCCTCGCATATTCCTCGGTCCGGAGACGACCGACGTGACCGCCGTTTATGTATACCGATCGTGATGATATCAGAAAAACAAACGGTGCCCACTAAATTCTCTCGCACGTGTGTGTGTGTGTGTGTGAGAGAGTATAATAATAATTTATACTGCGAGAAGTCATCTCTGAAGCGCGCATTGGTCACGGTCGCGCCGCCGTGTTATTTCGTGTTGTTTGTTCCCCAACGAAAATAATATACCGACAGCCTTAATAGGCGATATTATTATCGCTATTACTGTTAACGTCAGCGTCTATTATTTAGGATTTGAAAAAAACAAACTAAACTGAAGATCAACCAAACTGAAATTCCAAAAACACTATTTTATTATTCATTTTTACATATCTACCGTCTGCGGCACCAATTTTATTATACACACCTAACTATTATAATAGTTATACATCGCCGTCAACGGTTTTTAGGTTGTCGCGAATCTCTATTTGTACAAAACTATAATATAACTATGTAGGTACCTACATCAAACGCATATTATACAGAGTGGTTAACCGTATTTTCCCGTGTTACGGGAATGTGTAAGAAAACAGTGGCCCCACCCTGTATGTATAGGTAGGTCCACATATCCATTTGAAAAGAAAAAACCACTTGTTAACATCGTCGCGCGTCTATTATTATTAATTGCGGCGTCGTCGCAGAGGTTATAATATGTGTCGTCGCGCGCTGCATAAGTCGTTAAATCTTTATTACGCGTGTACATTAAATTTAGAGTATAAATTCGCACTCATTATTACACGACAGCTTGCAATTTATTTTTTTTTCAACTTTTAATTTTGTACCGCGGATACTAAAATACGTGTATAATATATAATATATATACTTGTACTCCGCGGAAAGTCCGTTATTGTTCCGGATTTTTATTCTTGTCGTTAAATTTTATTACGTTCGTTTCGTGTGTACATTATCGTGAGTGACTGCCAGCGCGAAAAAAATCCCACATGTGACAACTACGGCATTTCGGTAAAACCGCAGGAGACGGACGATTTCATAATATTATATATAGGTATGTGAAACAGCGTGATGTTCACAATATGAACGTTAACTCGTCGTCCGGACTCCGGAGACACGCGCGAGTCTCCGAAATGGACTTTTACACGCACTGCTACGCGGTGTAATAATATAAAACATCATCGTCGGTATATGAGCGAAAAAGATTTAAGTAAAATAAAAAATTCTCCTCCTTATATCGTGTCGTTCGACCAGCCGACCGTGCCTATATATTTATATACATTTTATACGTCTGAAATCGTTTTACACATAAATATACGTTTTAGGTGGGTCTCTCGGTGCACGTCAACGGTCGACTGTTGGTCGTATTATATTTTAATACGTGTGTGGAATACAAATCGGCAAGCATATACGCTCATAATAATAAATAGGTAAGTCGCTGAAGTCAAAAAATATTTTTATAAAACATATTACACGTCATAATAAATTACATCATGTTCACGTACAATACCCGAAAACGTATTCACTAAAAAGTTTTAAACGCCAAAATCTTTACCGATATAATATAATAGGCCGTAAGGTTTTTTTACACTTATCGATCGAATACTACTCGAAATATTGTAAAAAAAAAATAATAATACGAAAATGTCTCTGTAAGATTTTCAAACTTTATTTTTAGGTCAACGCGCTTTTATATACTTAAACAATAAATTATTCCGGAATCACGGTCGATTAAATACGATTCTTGTTGAAGAATATTCACGCCCTGGTGAAATCTATTTCCGCGAATAATATATGCGTACCGTACAAATACGAAAAACATATTATAATATATTATATTCGGCCGTCCAAAATGTGACATATTATTATTTTAATCGACGAAAATGGAATATACGCATCGACAGAACACGCATACAGTGTAATATAATCGTATCGTATCGGCTGTCGTTTAAATTCGAATCGTGTGTATTGTTTCGTTTACGGCTGAATTCACACGTGGCGAGAGAATACAATAAATTTATATATTATTATTTTGGTTCGGTCCGCGCTTTGATAATATATATAATACATGGTCGAAAACCCTTTGGAAACGTGCTACGCGTGCTGCAGCGTCCCGCGAGGTCTCAGACCCGGAGCGATCGCGAGCAATCTAAAGGCTACAGCACACATACACGTATACGGAAGTTACCGGAATGGTTTCCTTTTGGAAGTATATATTTAGGTATTGAAATTACCTCAAATTCGCCAATAAGTATTATGAAAGTAATTCCCACGTCACGATCGGTTCAACGAGAAAAATAGTATAAGTAAACCATTGATTATAAATACTATATGCTATAGTATTTATAATCAATGGTATAACTTTCGTTTTATACTGGGAGATAATATAATAATGATAATAAACAAGGTACATACTATATCCGGTGTATTTATATGTGTTGTATGAACTGTTAAGTATCTTTACACACTGTATGTATTTACAGATAAACTATATGGTTTATTCATACGGATTATACATGCAATAATATACTGCGAATAATTGCTTAAAACCAAACTTTAACAACTAACTTAAAATCTTCAACTATGTAGGTAAATATTTGGCTAAGCGAGATAATATACGAATCGCGGTTTAAGTTTGCGGTGAATTAAATCATAGTGCAGTATGGGGGTACTATATAATTCGGGCAGTGGGGTAGAAACTCGGTAACCAATTGGGTATATCAGCCTGCACGTACACATTATATACGAATCGTCCTGGTTTTTTTCTTTTCTAGCTGTCTAATCGTGTACCAGATATTATACGAGCGCCCACACTCCACACACACACACACACACCACGCTCGAGTGCTCGTTATCAAAGCGTATACCGAGAACGGGCGAGGAGAAAAAGAGACCGACCAAATTATAAAATATATATATAATATACGGTATATTAGTTGCCGGAGTCGCATCCGTGACCGTCCGCATACTGGATGAAATAATAATAATAATGTGTGCGACCCTCGGATGACGGGGTTGCTGTGCAGTGCCGAGACGATAAACAGAGGCTGTTTTGATTGCCCGCGAGGGTTGGAAACGGAACCCACTGACAAATGAAACGAAACACGCTGTGCGTTATATACCATCGTGTACGTATGCACATATTATATATATATATACGCGTACGTAATCGACACATGTTTTATTTCATCCACCGATATAATATAATTTACAGTATAATATTATATATTATCATAATATACGCATATACATCACGAACCCATTTGCGTCCGCCGTTTCGGCAAACTTGTGTTAACTGAAAAAAAAACGACAGACAGATATAATCTCAGATTCTGGGACTCGAAAAACCTTTTACCGAGCGCCAGGTCAAAACGTTTTCTTATGGAAAAAAAATGTAAAACACCGGTCGTCGTTATTATTATATCGTGGATATTAATCGATTCGATTTGTACGTTTATATAATAAGGCCCCAATAAACGTCCTTTACGAAAGACGTTTTCGGTGTCATTTCCTGTATCATACGTATTATGTGTATATATATATAATGACGTATAATATTATGCACTGACCTGCAACACGGGATATCGATAAAAAAGCATTTTATAAATAACCTAGTGAGCCTGTTATAATGCCCATATAATATACTAGTTGGTTTAGTACATACACAATACGTCAATACATACTATTTAGGTTATGCCGTTATTGTATTATATATATATTGGATGATCCATTTAACGCAAGACACTCATTATTTCAAAAACTATTAATGTTTTTAAAAATAATTTTTAACATCATTTAAGTAAACACGAAACAACACTTTAAGAAAAAAATTAATATTTCACCCTGTATAGTGTATAATGTATATATATTATAATTAACATTAATTTTATATTACCTATAGGTATATATAATATTTATCATATATAGGTTAGGTTAGGTTAAAATTATGTTGCATAATGCAGTGTCTGCCCATGATTTTAATAATTAGGTCGAATATATCTTGAGCCTTTGACACGGTTATATGAATTCGTTCTCGCGCGTTTCGACCTTTTATTCCAACGAGAAAGGGTTCAACAACGATGGTCTCAGTATTATATTATATATACCTACACCGCACGCAGTATATTCACCACGGACACCGATGTATATATACGTGTATAAGTCGGATGTTATGATGATATTTATAACAATATGTATAGGTTGCAGTGTTAGCGTACAACAAAGTAAATAGCTAGGGTGCGTGTAGGGTTGTTAAAAAAAACATTGGGTGCAGTGCCCTGCCATAGTAATATAGTATAGACTATTAGACTCGTGTCTGCACGCAGGATCAAAAAACGGATAAAAGTCGCCCAACGTCATGCTTCACAGGGATAAGAGATCGTTGATGTCGCGTCGTACACCGAGTTTTCGGCAGGAAATTCAGTGACTTCCATAACGCGGCTTTATTTTACCACCTAAATCCCACCGCCGCCGAATCAAGCCAACGAAATCCGCTTGAAATATAAAACGCGACGGGTCGCAAACGTTGAAAAGGCTTCGGAAAGTCGTGTAACGCGTGAAAATCCGTTTCCGACGTGCGCGTCGGTCGTTCCGCACCCGTATCGGTACTTACAGGTATCTAGCGGGTAAAATATTTTCGTCGTGATATCGTAGTTAGGTAACATACTATAATGTTATGATATAAAATATTATTATAGTTTGCTCGGATCGGCGGTCCCATAAAAAATGTATCACGACGTACGTTTCGCGGGATATTAAGTCGTTTTCCGAGACGGCTCGTCCCAGGTGACGTGCAATCAAACAGTCAAGATATTGACATGCGCACGCACATAAACCAAGCTGCTATACGATGAGCAGATGTGCGAAATATTTCAAAACACAACAAAGGGCGGTAATAAATCCGCATGACAAATACGTTTATAATTCGCGGTGGTATATATGGATACCTGGATATTGGTATATATTATAATGGGCGACAAAGGAGCGGATATACCGTGCGCGGTAGCGACCGTGACTAATAATATTATTCCGACCGGGGTGCGACGGCGGCGTGGCATAACGAGACCGTATACGTATTTGTTTATTTCAATGGGAATATTATATAGGTGTCAGGAAAAAAAAAACTCGTATACGGGTCAAATCCCTCGGAATTCCTTGGCTCGCATAAGCGCACACAATCACGCGTTTTATATTATACGCGTATATAACAATAATAATACTAATGTATATTCTTATTATTATATTATATTACCGCGGCGGCAGCGCGAGGCGGACGGACGGGACGGACGCGCAGCACCTGGTTGAGACCAAACGGGCTCGCATATTATTATGCTTTAACGCGTTCTTTCACCGACGTCGACGGATTATAGCAAATATGCGTACGTATAACCTGCCTGTGCTTATACATATATCTATTATACGCCGACCCCACAAATAAGACGGTTTGTTTGCTCTTTTTGTGTTCGGAAACCAATTGCCGCGCTGAACACACACACACACTTACACAACACACAAAACATAACGCGTTTAGTGGGCGTATAATAATATAAGAATCGTAAAAAAAAGGCGGTGGTGCGTAAAAGGCCAATTTCCGAGGTGGAAAACCAGGTGTGAATGTCTCCGGTGCTGCCATTCACCACGTCTCCGGGGTTCAACCATATACTCCGCAACGCCAATGCGCACGCACGCACACCCCGCGATATGTGTAGTTGTATACAATATCGCCGCGGGAGTTTGTGTGCTGCAGTATAATATAATAATATATAATATGTATACAAGTTATTGTTATTGTACTATCGATTTGCAAAGAAAAACGTACCGAATGTCGCCTATTAGGAGGGAAATACGCGCGGCGAAGACTGTTAGTGACGATTCGACTGTAAATAACTGGCAGCAGCGTCCGCTGCAAGCGAAACCGCCGAAATTAGTCTCGGGGTATACGACCATATACGTCTATATAATATAATAGGCATGTATGCGTTTAACGCGTAATGTGTGTGCATTATACGCGTTTACATATTATATAATGCGAGCGGTTATTGGATATAATAACCGTCTGATATTATTATTATTATTACGAGTATATGGAAGAGAAGACACAGAGTGACGATTACGACGCCCAAACGACGTGTAAAATATTCGCACCGAGTGCGCACATTATATTGTATTATGTATACTCGTCGAGTCGCGGACTAGGGGAAGAAACTATATTAAGCGCTGTAATGTGTACTATAAAAATAGGTATAGGTACAGTTTTCTCCAGCATATAACACCGGTACAGCGACGATATATATGCGCTATAATGTATTATAGTGTATATAGTCGCGAAGATCGCGTTATAAAAATGCATTAAAAAAGATGCGAGCGGGGGTGGATTTCAATTATTTTTTCTTCACTAGGTAATGGAAAAATCCTACGGCACTCGCAACGGTTTGATTTTGTTACAGAGTCTGTATCAATACAACATATAATTTATTATATACAATATGTTTAATATATACAGTATATGCGTAGAACGTTCACCATAACATTGTCCCAGCTCGTATTTTAATCGGTTTTAGCACGATTTTTGTTAATCGAATAGTATTAGATAAGTACTATTATGTAAGCAATTATATTAAATTAATTTTAAACTCTACTCATGAGTAATAATTCTGGGTTATCTCTGGATTAGTTGTTATTTTTTTTTTTTTAATGTAATATTTAAGTGATGTTTAAGTCGAATTCTCTATAAATAAGTAAATTGGTGTACAAAGACTCACCTTCCAACAGTCCGATTTCTTCTCACATTCCGTGGCTTCGACGTCTCTGGGCACCAACTGAAACATAAACAACAAAAATCGAGTTATTAATAATATATATTATTATACATAGGTAGTTGCACCACATAATATACGAGTTCCTGCGTTCGGCTAGAAGGAGGAGGAACCGGAGATGACTAATGTTATATAATATTAAATCACATATATCGCATATAAGCATCTATACATAAAATATATAATAATATATACCTACCCTCCGTCGTTTGGGGAATTGACTTTGTGCCTGGAAATCTCTGTAGGGAATTACATGCATGTGTATATAATATGCAGTGTCTAGGGGCGGAGGCGTGGGGGTTGATTCCGATGGCTACAACAAGCGGACAATCAAAGGAGTATCTTTTAATCCCGCTGAGCACACGAAACAACAGCGATACGATTGTAAAAAATATATTATAAAATATTATATTATAGTAATGTTTGCGCCGTTGCTGTATGTGCCGAGTACGATGATGTATTTATATGTGCAATTTAAATGTATAATAATAAAATATGTATGTATAATATGTATAATATATATGTGCATATAATTTGTAGACGAAGTGAAATAGAAATGAATGGTTATTCGTATACGAGATATTTTCATAATATTTAATAGACCATAAAATAAATACCTTAATTAGTATTATTAAAAAGCGTGTTCTTTAAGTGTTGAACATATTAAACTGTTGTATATTATAATTTTTGAGAGCCTTAATAATATATATTATTTATTACGATATTCCTTCGGACTTAAAACCATCTATATTACTAAGGGTAATACACTAATACCTTATACAATAACATTATTATAATATAACGTATAGAGTTCGGATGAAATACATTTTCTGGAAACGCACTCTATACAATATATTTATTATTTACTGAGTGTTTCTACAATTAAGTATGTCACCATTGGTATAAGCATACTCGGTGAAGTTGTCAAATAATTAAATATTCAAAATATTATACTTATAGGTGAACTGGAGTTACCAAGAGTTACTGTAGATGGCCAAATCAGGTGACTGTGGCCTCGAAGACGGTATCTGGGGGGGGGGGGGGGGGGAGGGGCAGGCGTGATATACACTATGAATTAAATATTTCACATCAATATTATATATTATTTGAAAAATGTCAAATAACAATATTTTAATATTTAATTCATATTTCATAGCAACATGTATAGAATTATACTGAAACTGACAATAACATGCTTAAAAACTTTGAATAAATTAAAACGGTCATCGTATGTGGTTAATGGATTATTTCCGTTTATATAATTTCGTAACAAAGAGGGATACACGTTGCCATCATTCTATCAGATTACGGATACGGTACAACTTTTAGAGTCCAATAATTCATACCGTAGGGATACAGAAACCCAATCAACTGATCGAGTGTCGCTTCTATATTGTTCTGTGCTATTGATAACTAGCTGGTGCCAATCACACAATAAAACTTTTAGGTCACATAATTTTTAACCTAACTTAACCAAATGGTGCAAAATATGAGACAAACGTTATGTGACGTAAGTATCATTTAACAGGCAGACGTTTCAGGGTATCCTGTAGTATAATATACATATTTTAAAAATTTAAATACATAATAATTTTAAGAAAAAAAAGGTATAAGACTTAGTAACCTTTCTTTTTTCAGATGGAAAAAAAATCTGAAAACGTAATTTTTGGTCCATAACAATGAGTATTTGTCCTAATGGTGACATTAGTTGCAAAAAAAACCATGTTTATATAATATGTATTTAACTATACGTGTGTATATCGTATTACGTTGATTATATATCTCGCGAGAAACTTCTTGTTTGCGATAATTAACCAGCTCTATAGCTCGCGTATATACGTACCTACGCCATATACGATATATACCTTGACGACGAGGCGTAATATAATTAGAAATCCTACGATTTCAAAGAACGAGCGAATTAGCACGGTATCCTGCAAGTACTGTGTATACAACAACGGAATATATATAGTACATACACTATGCAGAGAACCACAAATACGCATTTTTCACAGGGTCATATAATATTTTCTGTCCAAAAATATACAATATTTAATATAATATAGTATGATATGTATATCTAACCTAACCTAAATACATGAAAAAAAAAATCCGAATCGTGATGAATCGCACGCGGAGTAATTTCCTTAGTAAGTCGTATTCCCCGATTTCAATAAGACTCGTTAAAAATGAATGCGAAATAAAAAGAAGAAAATATACAGTATAATTTATTTATCCTACAACCGATTCTACAGTGCTGTGCCGCTATATAATTATATAATATTTTACATATATCTTAATATATATATACTAGTTGAGGAAGAAATTACATTTTCAAACGATCGTCCGTATACATAATAATAATATTGATGATATATCGATTTTTTTTATAAGAGTCTTTGCCTCGCTATAGTATATCATCTTAAAAACAACATCATAATATAGGTGTATGCGTAACGACCGACCGGTAAAAATAATTCCGACGGCTATGAGGGGACGACGTATTATATAATATAATAAAGTTATTCAAATCGTCATCAGAGGGAACTGATATAATATTATATGTTTTATCGAAGCCGTTTCAAACGGCAAAACTTCCGGGCGACAACGACCGCGGGGACAAAGCTCCGACGGCGATTCGGGCGGATTCGCGTATATATAATATAATGGCTTTCGGAACACGTTAGCGTTGCCGGCGCGCTGTAGAGTTTCCGCCCCCGCCGATCCATCTCGACCTTGGAAAACGAAAAACAATAGCACCGCCCTCCGTTTAATTGGCATTTGTCACTATATATATATACGTATATGATATGGTATATACAGACACACACACACTCATATTATAGGCCCCTTCTAAATCCCGTCCCGCCGTTATATTGCGGCGAATTAACGAGTGTATATGATGCAATGCGCGATAATACGCACATATAATATATTATAATATGTAGGTATATACCTACATCCCGCGCGAGCACAAAAAGCGACGTAAGCTATTCCAATTTTTGGTACCTACAGAGACGGTATTATTATTATATAAGTGTCTATATTATATACATATTGCAATATATTAAGATTGGCGAAAGGCTGCAGGTGGGTCGGTATTATATATTTAATATAGTAGGTAGGTATACAATTTGTGAGGAAAACTCAATCACGGTATTGCTCGAGATTATAGCCGCAGCGTATATATATATGATACAGATTGAGCTTCCCCATTGGTAGAAAATGGTGTTATAAATATATTAGTAAAACTTGTATGGAAGATCGGGGGAAAAATTGTATTTTCTTCCGTTTCCGTCGTACTTATGTGCTGGTGGTCGGTGCAGTGACGATGGCGTGAATTTATACGTATATAAATGCAGAAACCTACACATATATATATTATATAACAATAATAATTAATATTACTATTTACTATACACTGTTTGACGATGACACGACACGTCCTATTTTATTCATATAGCTGCAAAATGAAACTCATCTAATAACGGCATCCATCAACAATGAACCTTACACAGTTATATAAGTGATGAAGGGGTGGTAGTACTTGGCGGAGAGTACGTTTTTCTTTTGTCGATATAATAAAATCATTCCCGTCATGCCTATACCGGTAAGGGACGACAAATATGTATTTTATATATTGGCACCAGCTCGTAATATAATTGTTACGATACCTATAGATTATATATATATAATAATATATACGACGATTTAAAATTCACGGCTCTCGCCAGGGCAATTCGATTCGTCAAGTGGTATTCAAAAAAAAAAAAGGACTAATTAGCGTGTCATTCCGTTGTTGCTTTATTTATTTATTATTTTTTTTTTTTTCATACCTCCCCGAGTCGTTTTTAATTGGCATATAAATCAAAGAGAAACGCACATCGGACATCGGAAACCGCGGCAAGGCAATAAAAATGCAAAAACCCTCCCTAAAAAGTTGCCCCCTCGGGAAATTCGCGAGCACGGCGATTTCGCAGTTGTTTTTCCCCCTTTTCCGATTTGGACACACAAAAAAAAAAAGTTAATAACGGTATTTTTTTTATTTTCCTACGAAATTAAGCCCATAATTTATAAAGTATTTTTAACTACACAGATTTAATTCTACCGGTGTGGTTTTATTATTACTTGGACAAAATAACGGATAAACATTCTCTACCGTATATCATCACATACGGCCTACCCCAACCTACCCTACTAATCTATACCTGGGTCCCGTGTAATCTATAATACAATATAAATAATACAATTTGTATAGGTACTTGCGAGTTCTGCATAAGTTTAATTCTATTAAAAACACATATTATACGGCAAATGTCAATAATTACATACAAATATACAAATTATAATATGATGAAGTTTCGCGTACCTATATGCAAAAGCTGTCGGCAAATAATGTTTTCTATTTCTGTTAATTTCGGTCACTTAGGTATAAATTTATATAAGTACCAGAGACCTGCGATGCTGCAGCAGATGACTATAATTACACCGCAGGAGATTTGACAAATATGTATATCGCTCGAGGCTTAAAGCCAACTGAATATTCTATACACGGCTTTTAATAATAATTTTGATGTTTTTATACACATTACACAGCGCGAAAACAGTACAATATGGCAGACCGATATATTACAACGTCACATTCGTCGCGTAGTGTAGTATAGGTACACATGCGTGCAACGGAATACTATAGTAATAATAAACTGTATATATATATATTATTAAATACGCTGAACAACGCTGAACGCAATGCTGCAAGGACACATCGACCGAGAGAGTCGGGAAATGGGTCGTAATAAAGGGACGAAATTAACTCGACGGCGTATATTCGTTAATGTTTTGTTTTTAGAGCCTCTCCTACCCCCCCCCCCCCCCCACCCCCGGCCCATCATCCGTTCAATCGCCCGCACCGACGGGGACGTGAAAACTTTATAATAACATTCCAAAGGCTATTACGAAAGTTTCGCGGGGCACCGCCGCCGGAAGAGCTTTGTTCTCCTCAGATTACGCGGGACGCAACGTCCTCTTTTGTGAACGTGAGAGGATGTATTATAGCAGTGCGTGTTGTGTATAGTTAAGGTCGTTCGCGTTTCACCTGATAAATAATATATATATATATATCCCGCACAAACTCAAGACAATATACATCATCATTATTATAACTATTACGTGGCGGAGAAGAAGCGACAAGTTCGAGTGAAATCATTCAAACCACATATCGCGGCGGTGCAGGTGCAGTGTATGAAATAAAAGACTATTATAATATAAATGTATAAATAATTACCAAAATTGAAGACCGGGGGCATCATTGTTCAGGACAGCCATTTCAAAATTCGTTATCCCACATTATATTCTCACAGAAAATAATTTACGGAATGTATCTCAGAAGAAAATAATCGGATTTGTACATTTTATTGTTTTTGTATCAATAAATGGTTTTTCTTCCATGAAAACGATTTCATGGAAAAGTACATTTCGGAAATATTAGACATGTCTGGTTGTTGCCCCCAGGTCTTCAATAAGATTGATCTCAAAACCTTTTCAAGTCAAAATGTTGGTCGAGCTGCAAGTGTCAGCTGTCGTTTCGTGCACTGTACAAGTGCTATTGTATAATACGCATGAAACTATATATACGTGGTTAGCGCGTTAGAAATGTATGATCCGATATCGAAAGGACGCGGCTCTAGTGTGGTCGATGGGTATTTTGTTCGCGACGAGTTTATTTGAAAAAAAAATACATTATATTATTATACTCGTACTCGGAAACCACCTTACACTGCGCCGCAGTTTACGATTCGGATATACAATATTAAATTCGATGATTTATATAATATTACTTTATTAGATTAACTCAACCACACACATAAATACATAATGGCATTCGCTCTGCCGGTACTGTTTTCGGCCATGTGGCCTTTTTATCGCCCGACGCTGCAGTAAAATCGGATTAACGATAGATACCATAGCGGCGTAAATGTTATATGCTCGCAAATCGGCAAAACCACCGCATTGCCAGTGGAAATATAGTGAAATTATCGTATTCTATTTACGCATACGTGCGCGCACATAATATTATAACGTACAAGTGCCATTATTGGGTGCACGCACCCACCACCTTTTCAATGACAATGTACGACGATATTGCATTAGATGTAATATACATCATGTTAAATGTGCGAGTCACTCGATTATTATTATTATTATAGTGCTGCAGCTGCAGCCGATTACATACAGACCTCACTAGCGTGCAATATACACACGACATTACGTTACGTATATCTCATTGTACGTATAGGTATATTATTGTATATCGCATATACTCGGTTTATTAGCACAATGAACGATCGAAAACGCAGGAGATAACTTAAACGTTGCACATAGTTTTCGGTTTTGGGGTGCATCTGGCCGCGTAAGTATGCTGCAATATAATAATATATGTATATACGTCATATACGCGCGCCGTACATATAACATTATTATATGATACTCTCCAACCCTAAACGTATGCAGACGACCGTAATTATTAATGATGTTATTGTTTGACGATACATGGAAAAGTTGTTCAAGTTTATATGGTAATATAAATCATTAATGCGGATCGGACGAAGTGTTTATGTTAACAACTGCAGCAGCCGTCCGCCAGATAACGCAGAAAAAGTTCGCACGCCCTACGAGAATATAATATAATAATATATTGGAGAGAAAGACCGATAATGGAACTGCACTAAAATATATAATAATAATATATAATATTATCTGTCCCCGGGGTGATGTCTGGTGAGAGAAAACAGCGTCGGCTAGGTCGCGTCACCCCCGCAGTCGATATACGTATATCTATATATTGTTTTATGTTCATATATAATATATAAATGCTGCACAGCAGTGATTATAATCGCGTGCTATGTGTATTATAAGGGATGATACGCACAATGCAGTTTTGTATTGTACATAAACATTATATTATATAAACGCGGGGCCGTAAATATATTTGGGTTTTATTGTAAACGAAAATCGAGGGAAAAAGGGTATTATGTATATAATATACAGTGTTGTTTTCGGGAGACAAATAAATTGTCAGTTTTTCTGCTGAATCGACCCCGGCCGGTCGCCCGAGTCCACGGTCCCGCGCACCCCCGCAAGTCACAACCCTCTAGGCTATACGTATATGGTATGTGTGTGTATATATTATATGTATATATACATTGTGTGTGTGTTATACGACTAGGCGGCGGACACCCCGGGGGCAGTATATATATATGTGTGCGATCAAATTAAACGAGCGCGCGAGATTTTCTCCTCGGCCGGGCAACGGAGTCGACACAAACGTCAGCTTTTCTATATAATATCATCCGGTCGTGCATGCAGTGTGTATTGGCCTTTTGTGCGTTTCGCGCATGTATAATGTATAACGTACAAGGTGCCGACCGTTGCAGCAGTCGACCATCTGTTCGCGGGCCGCCGGGGGAGAGTGACAGAATGGGGTCCGAGGGAATATTGCTATTTCGGTTTTTGACAAAACGCGCGCAATAACATTGTATTTAATATACGCGTAAATATATTACTATATAAGCCACCTCTGCCGCCGGGCACTATAGCACTATATACGTATTTATTATAACAAGGGTCCGCGGCGGCGGTGGTCTGGAATTTGTTATCCTTCGACGGTTTTCTAATTTCACGAACTGGTTTTATTATGCGCGTCACAAACGTTCATAAATCAATCGTCCCGAAACGCACACGATGCACCCGCGAATACTTCTCGGAAACTGCGAGACATGACGAGCCGGAGAAGAAGAAGACTCGCCTCCTGCGGCGGCGGTCGGTCTTCAGCGGCGTTGTGGCGGTTAAAATATTACATAGGTAGGTGCGGGGAATGAAATTTTGTTCCAACTATAATATATATATTCACATCCAATACTGACACACAAACACGTTCAAATGTATAAGCCGTAAGTGAAGATGCGGGCGGCGACGGGCTACTACAACAGTGTACAATAATATTGTACGATATCGGAGCCTCCTCCCCCGCAGACTGATATACATAGAAGATAAATCTCATAGCGGTCATAATCGCATAGTGGTATAGAACTCGCGGTCACTGCCAGGACAGGTGCTGTGCTATAATATGTGTATCAAAAGGAATTCGACCACGACCTTCATGATGATGATGATATATTATTATAAGTGAGAGTACGATTTAACTGTATCGTTTGTAGCAGGGCTACCGACACAGTTTCTACTTTCTAAGTATAAACTATTTATAGATATTATTGTAAGTCTATGCGAATTTATTGGGGTAAGTGAAATTTTCTCAGCTATCGAGCTATCATGTCCGAAATGACCTATACTGCAGCAATGCATCGTCTGTTACTAGAAGCCGGATGCAACGGCAACTCGCGGTATAGACATGAGATGGCTATACTATTATATAACATTAAAGCAAGTTTTCGCGCGGAATGTAAATACGCTATACACGCGAACGAGGCGTCGAGAGCCAAATCGACTCGGCGGAGGAAACGAGCAACTTTATTTGGACGGTATCCAATTGTAGGGTTTCGCCGGATTCGCATGAAATATACGAGGAGTATATCGAAAAAACGCGAGGCGCCCAGACGTGACCGGAGCAGAAAGTGATCGTAAAATTAGAATTTTCACGAATCCGCCATGCGCGCGATTATCGCACAACCACATTACGAATATAATATAATATATACGCGTACTGTGAAGATTGAAATCCACATCCCGCACGTCTACAGGAATAGCAACGTCGTGTGTTATATTTTATTATAAACGTAGGACAGGTGAAAAATTATTCTACGGAAAAGACAATATTCTTTTATGTTTTTCATTTCGAAGTTGCACGCGAGAGATAAAATCTATAACGATAGAAAACGGGCAAAGCGGAGTCGATTAGCGGTTACGTCTGTACAAATAAAGTCCTGGTGGTAATAACCAATATTTCGATATAGAACGAAAAAATAACTTTACATCCGATATTCGCTCATTTCCACAGACGCGTCATTCCTCGGATATTTGCACAATATTATAATAATATTATTGTTATACAGTTTTCACGGCAGTATGGTCTCATTTTCGTATTTTCATCAATAATTTCCACAACGACACGGACGCCCACACAAGTTGCCGCTGCGGTGGCGTTCAGAACCGTATTATTATTACCCGCGACCGTTTGCCGTCGTCGTTGGCCGACGTCATTAATTCGCGATCGGAATCGGCCAAGGGTGCTTTGACAGCGGCGGCGGTGGCGGCGGAGACGGACTCGCGGTGTGGAACCGCATCGTCACACAAACGATAGGCAATTACAATCAAAACGCAGTCTCATTGTAAAGTCATATTATACACACGTATTATATAATGCATATATATGTGTGCTTGTGTGAACCTCCTCTTTCGCCGCCACGTCATTCCGCCGCCGTCTAGATCCATCTATCTCTCCCCCCCCCCTCCCCCCGTACACACCGTATATATTAAACATGTGATAATAATCGACAGCTGTCCGGGCGACGACAATAATGTGCATAAATGCCGATTAACATATTATTATGCACAGCCGTGTACGCGCCACAATATAATATATTGATGGTAGGTACGCATTACAATAATAATAATAATATTAAATACTATTTATCTACCTGCAGCGAGTGTGTGCGAGTATCAAATATTGACTCCGTTTAGCGATCCCGTCGCGGCGTCAATGACTAATTGTTCCATTGTCTGCGCGGTCGAATCCTTTTTTATCCTTCCCCCAATCACCCACCGCCCGACTATTATTATTTTATCAAACGAATGACTTTTTATCATCGCATTTCCGTTTACATACTATACTACTTTTGTCATCGGTGGCGGTGGCAGGGTATTGCAAGCACAAATATATACGAATATATATCGAATATATATCGAATAACAATATATCATGTACCTATAATAATAGTGTCGTGATAATATAATATAATAATAGCACGGATTAATTTTTTTTATCTGTGATAATAATACATCGGTGGATCCGACGGTCGCCATTTTTAATTGGAACAACAGCGAGTGTGGTTTTTTTTTTAAATTGCGGTCGATTTGCGCGCCAAACAAAAACAATTATTAAAACAAACGCAACAAATTTATAATATAAAGATACACGTATACACAAAACACACACACACTCGACAATTAAAAGCAATGATAGTAATATTATATATTATGTTATATATCGTGTACGGTGTGGTTTTCGTTGTTGTTTTTGCTGTTGTTGTTGTCGGAATAGGTCGTGGCGGTGTGACGGGAAATCGCACGGTTTTAAATAACACGCTCAACGCGCGGGACGGACGATATCCGCGCGCCACCGCCCCGAACAATCGCGTGCAGCCGTATATTATGTATTTTAATATTATTATTACAGTGTTACGCATGCGAAAAAAAAAATCCCAAATCCGTTTGATGGGTACAATTTTTTTCGGGTTAACGTCGTCGTCGTATATGCATGTACGAAAACTCGCCGAAACGAAGCGAACAATCATTATTATTACACACATATTAAAATATTATAATAGGTACAATGTAGTATGTACCTATCTGCAACGGTACACAATATATTATTATATAGGTACACACGGCGTCAAAATAATAATACTATAATATACTAACTATATGCAATATAATATAAATTATTTCGTATTTATATATGTACGACCTGTGCTGCCGAGGAGCCCAATTAAACGCTGCAGTTAAACGCCGGGCGCAGCTACACATACAACAGGTAGGTATCCAACCCGACGAGATAATTACACATATTCGTACACATAATATTCGTATAATATTATTACAGGTACACTCGAGACTCCAACACACACACACACACACACACACATTCACGGATAGACGACGATAGAAAACCTGTGTTTCCGTTTTCCATACATATCATTATCATTATTATTATTATCATTAAACCGCGGAATAATTATTAAAGGCGGATCCCTTAACGGCAACTTGTCAATTTTTTTTTCTACGACTCGTGTCGTTCTCCGCGGACGGACCACCACCGTGTTCACCACATACGGGTATAATATGATGATAATAATAATATGCAGGCGGGTATTATATATTGTTTAACCGTCCGCGTCGATGATCTACCGATATATATATATATATTGTAATATTATTATCATTACACACGCGCATCTATTATATTATATTATTATAACGTAGGCGAGATACGATCTGCGCGGGACCACTATAATAATATAATGTCCTGCGATATACCATACGATATAATATAAGGTACGAATGTATAATAATATTATATTGCCCGTGTTATTTGTTTTATGATTGCGTTACTTCGATCCGGCGACGACGTGCTCTCTGCACTGATCGACAACTCTTCTGGTCATCTCCTGCACCGTATACATAATAAATTCGCGTCCGTGGCACAGCGACAGCGTCCGCGAGATAAACGTTTTATATTATAATAATTAGTCGCGGACATCATTCCGTTAGATCACGATACGAGACGGTAGTTAGGTCTGTATTATTATTATTATTATTATTTACATTTTTAAGTGTACCATTTCGACGTATACGATACCCGCGGACTAAACACTATTACGAGGACCGTAAAGCTTAAGTAAATATCTGTGTACCGCGCATACGTATATGTATACTGTGCCGCGCGCACGTAAGCGCATAATATAATCACGTATGTATAAAACACAAAGGGCAGTAAACGATTAATTATTACGGCGTCGGCATTGCAAACATACATAATATTGTATAATGTAATATAATATAATAATATTGTGTATCGGGCAATAAAAGTTCGTCGGCGCGGCAGCGTATATTATTAAATATTGTATTATATTATTATATACCAGCGGACAACCGAAATGTTACTGGTTATATACCATGGTACATGGGTACTATACGTCTATACGCATACATATCACGGTCAAACAGAGCGCGTATTACTATCATCATTATTATTATTATTATTATTATTATTATATATATATACCTGTTTTTATTACTGTAATTATCGTCGTTAAATTTTCCAACGTTTCTCCCCCGCCGCGACTCGCGTTCATAAAACCGTAGGAAACGCCGACCGACAGTCCCATTATGCTGTCGTACCGCGGATGGCGCGGGGTGGATCATCGTCGTCGTAAACTTTGAATTAATCAAACGAAATCGAATCATATTAGACGAGCGTGGACGTTCAAAAAGTCTGTTCCGAGTATATTATGTGTATACCTATATACTGTATGAGGGGACCCCGGATCCGGTTTGTTGTTTTCACCCCGTTTACACGTAAACACATTACGACGAAGCGTTCATAACACATTATAACAGGTAGGTACTTATATTATATTGGAGTCGTTTCGTTTTACGCACGCCGCGGCGACTTGGAGCAGATCGTTCCATTATAAACAGACACTAATTTTCTACGTTTTTCTACGGCGAGAGAACGAAAACCTAATATTTTAAGAGCATCCTAAATTATTGTGGATTATAAATTATAATGTTTACTAAATATGCTTAACGTATAGTTGAAGTGGTTAACACTCGATCAGTTTTTATGTTTTAAAAAAAAATTATCTTTACATAGTTTCAAGTACTATTACTTATGATAATTTATATGGTATATTTTTTTTATAATTTTCCACAACAGTTTTAATTTGAAACTACGCGTCGGGGGGCATGGAACTAATGCAGTAGTGTACCTATATATAGTATATTTTAGGCGCCCACACATATTATAATATATTATGTATCATATTCCATAGGTATCCCTTGGTATATAAAGTCGTGTACCTATATATTTTGAATTACGCGTCGACACGACTAGTCTCTATGTACGGATACATTTTATTTCCGTTTTCGGATAATATATTATATGTGTGTGTGTGTGTGTGTGTGTGTGTGTGTGTGTGTGTGTGTGTGTGTGTGTGTGTGTGTGTGTGTGTGTGTGTGTGTGTACAACATGTCGCACGAGAGAGTTGCACGGCGCGGGAAAGTACGAGCTGAGTCGCAGGTGCGGCGCTCGCTGATGGGGTTTTAATGTTTTGCGGTCGGGTCACGCGACTTTCGCCCTCTCTCGGTCCAAAAACTTTGGCGATCTCCTCCTTTAAGCCGTGCTCGCATATTATATACTCGTCGAACGATACTCGTTGCAGCGACTATATTGCAGCTGCAGACGTCCATTAAAACGAATGCTCGTGAAATGCGTTTTGATACATAACAGAATTGTTACACAGTGAATAATGTATGTTGACTGTAATTATTATCCTATCGTTCGTATCATCGACATTTATCGCGGTGACGTGGTTCCTAAATACGTCAAGTGCCTATACTATTACACACACAGGATGGACTTTGCAAATGGGCTACCATAATACGCATATGTATAGTAAAACATAAATCTAGATATCACATGTGTCATGTGTGTCGTATAATGACTGCTGTAAAATTACATATTAATGTAATATATTTTTATATTTAAATACACGACATAACCGTGATCATTCCAGCTGACGGGCATCCAAATTGTGTAATATTGTGTTTTATTCTCTTTGTAAAAGATTTGCAATAAGAGTAAGAACGAAATTTAGAATCCTTAGTAGGTAGGTATATTTTATACTTAGAAATAAAAACCCGGAGGCGCGGTTAAAAACAGACCCTTCTTTAGTCGTCGTCGTCGTAATGACTGTTATCCGACCCCGAAAAGATTGACAGTTTAACGCACACACTTTTCCCCGTTCGACTGTGTGTGGGGCTGCAGCAGCTGTAGACGTGTTATTACGTTGTCTTTCCATTAGTGAGAGCCCTTTCCGCCGTCGCGTTTTTAATATATCCGCCTTAACGACTACGCGCGCAAAGCTTTTAAAACCAAAATAAAAAAAATAGAAATTATATACACGTAGGTATAACTATAATATATTTTATCGGCCCGGCCTACTCGAAACGATGGTGAGACCATAATAACAATATTATAATATAAATAACCTAGCATTCAATTAGAACAATGCAATATGATTATAATAATAAGTATTATTATATATATACCGTCGTCGTACCAGCTGCAGCCCCCTCCTCCCTAGCCCCCTGACAATCTGTGACCGCACTTAAGTATAATTTCGTATAAACGACGCGACGGCAAGAAAGGTAATAACAATAATAAATAATATCAAAAATATATTATGAACTTCAGAAGAAAAAAAAAATCGAGAGGGTAATATTCGATTGTAGTAATAATACGGAAAAGGAAAATATTATTAATCGTTATAATTTACAATATTATACGCATATATATATATGTGTAGTTACGAGGAGTTATTATGTTATTATAGAGCGTCGGTCGGTCGGACGATCGAAACTGCGAGCGTCCTATTTTTTAACGATCCACTTCTATATTTTATATACGAACCGTTTTTCTATCGAAACAAACACATACTAATAATAATAATAATACTATCATATAATTTATACCCCCGAACCGTTTTCGAAACAGAGTATATTATAATACTATGTATCGAAGAATAATTATTACAGTGCGTATACCTATATGTATACAAATTATACACGTTTTTATTGTTTCTGAATTACCCCCGTTCGACTATGATATATTATAATATTATATTATATAGTACCTTAGCGTCGAACCTATAATACGTATATACTATACAATGTAGTAGATCTCTGGCGTTATTTATGTGAATCGTTTTTTTTCCCTAACCGGCTCGAGGCCAACGTCTCGACAAAACTGGTATAGGTGTATACCGCTCGGCGGCGTTTTCACGTGTAGGCAAGCGATGCGTGCAGCGGTACATACGATACGTGTGTATAGAATCGGCTCAGTCTTCGGCGCAGGATTTTTCCCGTCAACATTTTCCATCGCTCGAAAGAGGCCAGAAAATGTATGAGAGGGTCCACACACAAATCGGATTGTGATATCATATATAATGTTAGGCATATTAGTATTAACGTAATAGTTTACAAATTTATAGAATATATTAATAATATTTAGATTATTATATGTGTCCTATATTATCTATCCCCGCCCCTCCCCGTCTCACCTTTCATGTGTCACCTGAACTTTGAAATGTATTAAAACCCGTTATTTATTTCATAGCCGTAATAAGGCGGTATGTTTTTTGTAAAGAAACAGCGTTTTCGACTAAGTAGCTGGTATATCTAAAAATTTTTCAAAAAAGGCGTGGCTGTAAAATGCTTAAATTTTTAATCACGAACTCTATAACTGCAGCAGATTACGGTACCTATCAATTATATAAAGAAAATATGTATAAGTTGTCTATAATATCAGAAATGTGGGTTAAAAAAATGTAAGAATGCTCACCCTTCTTTGTGTACAAACTACAAACGAAAACAACACAACGTTAATCGGATAATATTGTTATATACGACACGTCAAGCTGCAACCGCTGCAGTTATCCAAACACCATATATTTTAACGCGGAACAATATATTATTATTACGTCGACGCGTACGTGTACATTACGAATTTTACGGAATAAGTTTAGGTGTATAAATGTATAAAATACAAGCACACAAAACAATATTTACACCGCCGCCGCGTTCGTGGGTTCTTTACAGTTTACCCCTTTTCACGCGGTGGCGACCGTCCGCGGCGATAACGACCGCGGCAGCAGCTACGCGTAATATTTTAATACCTGAGAATTAAAACGCATATACATATAGGTACCGTACAGATTGAACGGATATATAGGTAGGTACACGTGTTATAATGATAATAATTATTGTGGAGTGTTGTGAACGCGAGATAAGAGTTGAAATACTAAATATACATATAGGATATCACCGGCGGCCGAGGAGTAGATAATATTATATAGATGGCATTTCAGACGGGAATCAGACGGATTTTTTTTATGGCCGACGATGCTACATCTCGACGGGGACCGTATTAAAAACGATACGTCGTCGACGGAGTCGCTGCAACCGTATATACACACCGTCTTCGTAATAAGCGTATTTATACGTATAAAACGTATATAATACGTTGGACGTTGGTATATAATATCATGTATACACACGACAACGGTTCAACATTCCTTCACACCGAAACGCGAATGGGAGAGTAATATTATTATTCGTTTTATGTTTTTATTAACTCGTCACACGGATTTCGTGTGTAACGACGGGGAGAGAGAGCGCGCGTGCGAGAGAGAGAGAGAGAAACAACCGAAATTAATTATCGTTTAATTTATTTTCATTTGCCCACCCCCCGAGGTTACGAGTTTTTATTTCCATTCTTTCCACCTCGCCGCCACCACCGCCGTCGATAGCATATAAATACAAAACCGTCAAGTCGTAAACAAATAATAATAATAAAAAAAAAAACGAAAATACTCATAACTTCCGCCCATGTACACTGTAGACTGCTGCTGATGCATACACCACTGACCGCCGCTGCCGCAGACGAGCCGATGCCGCGCACACAGGTTTTTTTAAATATTTACCCACCTTTATTTATTGCATTTCACCGACAAAACGACTTCATTTGTCGTTGTTGGATTTTTCGTATACATGAAGGTACACGTCATATACCTACTTAATGTTATAACAATGATAATATTATAAAAACGATATACTATATTTTAACGTCAGTTTTCTGTGATGTGAACTCGTCGAATATAATATAATACATTATTATTTAATGTCGGTACAGACCGCCAGTATAATAATAGCAATATAATAATTGTAAGACGTGTGCAAATATAGTGTATCTATATGGTACGTATTATAATAATATAATTATTATAGCCAAACGAGATTCCGACGATTCGTCGACAGCATTAACACGTCATAAAAGAGGTTCCACGCATATTATATTGTTATAAACAATAAACATGCGTATATACATATTTGATATTACACATATATTATGTTTACTCGCTGATTTAGTGCTCCAGCGGGCGAACAAAGGTCAACGGTGCTTTTCAATTACGCGTAGCCATGGCCGTTTAAATTGATTTGCGAGCTGTGTTCACCGTTATAATTATACGACATTTACGATCTATACTATGTATCATATATTGTATGAAGTTTTCGACGTATCGTTACCGAAAGTTTCAACTTATAGAATTAATATCACACACATATTATATAATATAATATATACCCGCGAAAAGCATGACATTTCTCAAATTTCGAACAAAACACCCGGTCTACATTAAACGATCCGCTGAAAGGAAAACATGACACTTTTACATTATTCTTAACTATAAAGTATAAACTATTATACAGTTAATTGTATATAGTTGAATGGGATGTTTATATAATATTATAATATACTTAGCGTCGAAAGCCCGTAGGTACTGATTTGAAGTACCCGCGGTTCGATAAAAAAAAAAAAAACCACTTGTCAATACTATAATAATATATTATGTTATAATAGGTCGACGATACAATATTAACACTAGTCGTCGAAAACGAATAGTATAACTAATCCGCAATTTTTTTAAATGTGTATTGATTCATTCAGACGGACAAAAATCGATCGGACTTTTGCGAAAATCATTTTTTTTATAGTGATCGATAGCACTTAAGCGATAATGAGCCTGCTGCTGAACTCACAAGTCACAATACACGACCGCCCGCGAGTAGACAATTTTTCGTGAAAACATTTAGCTACGTATCTCATAATATATATTATACACATATGGTTTGTATTGTATACAGACGTGGCTTATGGGTGGGTGGACGTGTGGGTGTATGTTTGTGTGAGTTCTAGTAGCGAAAACAACAAACTAGGGGTGTATAATGATATATATAAATATCTATATAGATAATCCGCGAGTGCTTGCTCGAGCTTTATATAGGTATATAGTAACAGTTTGTGCATGTATGTGTATGGTAGGGTGTGTGCGTGTGTGTGGATGTGTGTGCGCTGTGTGCTTGTAGAAGTAGAATCGCGGGTGGGAGAGATCTACGATGTCGTTTTTATGGCTATAGAGCAAATGGACTCAGGATTTATGTGCACCTCCTCTACGCCGCTCTACGATACTCGGGCGGCTCGGATCTCGCCGTGAATAATATCCCGGCGGAAGGGACGGGCGCGAAAGAGACGGAAGAAGTATGGTGGTGGGGCGAAGGCTGCAGAGTGCAGAGACGAACGGAAGTGAAGGAGAAACAACGGATTCCTCTGTATGTGCGTGTAATATATAAATTTATTATGTACGTGTGGTGTATTTTACCGTCCGCCGGGGCGATTTCAGATATATATTACTAATAATAACGTTAAAAAAAGATTAATAAATTATACAATAAACGCGAGACAACGACAAACTGAAACGAAGAACGATTTTAATTTTTTTGCGACACGACGTTTTTCAGACGCATGAAGCGTGACTGGAAATCCATACAGTATTATTATATTGCCACTCGCCATTTCAAAATGTGTATACAAGTTGTTGCTGCGCACAGTAATTATTGTAACTAACTACCACGTAGTGTGTGTGTTGTGTTTATTTTTGGATCGGACGAGTCAAAGTACATTTTATTGACATGCCGACCAACAGGTATAGTGAACTTATATATAGGTACTAATACACGAATTATAATAAGTAGGTACCTATAATAGATTTTGTTAAATACCTAACCTTGGATATGATGTATTGGACGGATGGTATTCGCGAGGATTATTAAATACATTTTTAAAAAAAAAACTCTTTTCGGAACGGCGAAATGGCGTGACGAGCATCGCGAACGCGTCCGATTAAATGATAATGAACTCGTATCCAAGCCACCGCGCGGTTTTATAGGTAATATTAATATGTGTCTATAGTAATATATTAAGGTACACGGGTAACCTATCCTCTATTATGCATCCGATAAGTAATAGCTAACTAATTATTAACAACGTATAGTTTTCGACGATCGCATTTTGGGATGCACTTGCCGACAAACGCGCAGGTACACGAAGCCGAGGTTTGTCTTTAATTAGCTTTTTAATATTATTATAATATTTTCCAATGTTTGTTTATCGTCGTTGTATTATTATTATATAGTCGTCGTCGGTCGGCCGGTGTAATAGATTTATTGTACGAGCCGCATTAGTCCGCGCGCGCATTAATGAATATTCGCCTATCGGCCCCGGGGCCCCGTGTATATTATTTAAAGAATATAATAATAATATAATATCCGAATGATTCGTGACTTTTCTCCCCCCCCTCCACGCACAAGACCGGCAACCGCCTACATCAACACCCCCGTCCGTCCGCATAAAACCGATTACTCATTATACGCATTATATAGTAGGTACGATCGTCGTACAGTCATCGTCGTCGTCGGTTATTACCACCGTCGCCGACAATACTATTTAGTAAAACATAATAATATAATGGTTTTTGGATAAATCTTTGCGTTTAGCTGGGCCACCGCCTTCGAGGGGGGGGGGGACCGCGCCGCACAAAGAGAACCGATCGCATCGTTCACTATACCATGCGCGTGCGGTTTACGGAGGGCGGCCGTATATAAAACGCATAATATTTACCATATTATAATATATTATATCGGTAGGTATATGTCTTACCGGCTAATACGCTTTCGGTAATTGGGGGAATCTTATCGAGAAACGAGTCCAAACACGTTATATATTATCGTTATTTATATGGACACACACCGGTGCCGAGCGTTAGATTTCACATCGTTACACACACGCTGCAAGTAACCCACTCGTATTTTTAATTACAAGTGCGGAAACTATACGCGGCTATCATTACGGTCCGACATAATATATTACGATAGTAATATCATATTTGCATTGTAACGTAATCCTATATATTTATTATAATTGGCCGTGTTTTTTTATTCATTTAGACGACGGCGTTCCGGGCGAGGATTTATATTTTCCGTCAAACCCGAACTAGAGTGTGTGTGTGTGTGTATAGTTCGATAGTATAATATATTGCACGTATATATTATAATACAACGGAAATGAAAACGAAAAAAATAAATACCAAAACGACTGCGGTTTTCTGAACGGAACAGATCGATGTGGCCGCATTTTGGGAATCCCTCGAGACGATCAAACGCACGCGGTGGTCGTATATCCGCTGTCGTCTTCGTCTCAGTAGCCCCGCCGTATAAACCATTAAACGGTTGATTTTTTTTTTTTATTGAGTGACCAGTGACCACACACTTATGACTATTTGAATAATAATAATAATAATAATAATAAAAATCGATCGAATCTGGTTTTATGTGGGTACATTATTTCCTCGATGAACATAACATCACACACACACTTCCAAGTAAATGAAGAAAACAATAACTCGTTTATTTACTTATTCTTTTTTTTTTTTATTTTAATTAGTGTCTTCGTCGAATTACTCCCTGACGGCAGTATAGTTTTTTATGCGCGTACAGTTATTTTTACGGTTCGAAAGGCGTCGATTTTCACGCCGCATTCCGGTAATTAAACGCGATATAAATATTATACGAGACGTATATACGAATTGGCGATGAACGTGCGGTATCGTCTTCATCGATCCCCCACACTAATATATTACGTTATATATAAGAGTAAATCGTCTGATTGTCGTAAAAATCGACGTGTGCGACGACGCGCGCCATCGTAAAACCGCGGAATATATAATAATAAAATATATTATTATTCCCGATGGTAATATTTTGTGAGATCCGGTCGAGATATGCGACCATGTAAAAATGTACTAAACATAGCTGGCGATATGCGTATTGCCGAGAGTTTGAGGAGTCGATTAAAAAAAAGTTAAATAAAATAATACGTAATAATAAAAAAACAAAAAAAAAACGATACGGGATATACAATACACCTAGGTAGTTATATGCCTATAGGTTATAGGTCTCTATATAGAGACGTCTCGTCGAAAACCGGAATCGACGTAAATATTTGGACGTTTTAAAAAATCGGGTTACGACGATCCCGCGTTTAGGCGCACGTCATATCGAAACGACGAAACGTGTCGGATTAAACCGTGTGTATACCGCCGAAAGAAAGGCCGAGAAATCGGATATCGCGTATAATATTCGCATCGTTGCGGCACGGAAATATTATTATTATTATTATTCATATAAGCATTCGATGTATAATAATTTGTTAGAAAAATTAACGGTACGACGGGTCCTCGCGAGAGGACGAATTACACTGCGCGAATAAGACACGTGTCAAATGAACGGAGTCGACTTTCCACGGCTTACGTGGTACAGACTCGGCGTAGCGGTGTTTTCCCGGACGTGTAAGGTGCGCGGAAAAACTGTCAAACGGTACTTGTAGGTGGCCCACACGTCGTAAAATTTACAATTTCGAACGAACCGCTTCCAAATCGGAAAACTGCGATAACGCGTTTTAGGTTACCTATTTAAAGAATCACTAATAATTATTTACCGGAGCGACGCTTAATAATCAAGATTCAGACTTTAACACGACAACACTAGAAAGCAAATTTTCTTTAAAATACTAAAAAAAACTATTTACGAAACTTATCAGGCCAAGTACGTTTTTTAGGTAACTGCTAGACTTATTCTATATATTTACACTATAAAAATATTTAATTAAAATTCGTATACATTTACACGAGTAATGCATATAAAAATCCATATTTTTTTTTAGTTAATTGCTTATATATTATGAGAATATATTAGGATTTGGCCTATCGAAAATTTGTTTCAGCCACGGCCTTGACACGACGGACAACGTACTGGTGTTGTAAACCCGGCTCAGTACGTCCTTTATTTCTTGTGATATAAACAAAACGAGCTGATAATTTGGAAAAATTGCCGTTTACTCGGTCATCGCCGATGGACGAACGGTATGTTACGACATTCGCGTCGACACGACTACCAATGTTATCACCGCAGCTTACGACAAAATCGTATACCTAATAACGACCGGCGGCGGAGAACGGTCCGGCGGATAGATCGTCGGGTGCGATTTCGTCGCGCACATATTATTATTGTGTATATACAAATGGTACGAGTGTATAATATAATGAAATAAAATTTATAATGGGTATTACAGCCTACTGCAGTACGCCGCCAATTAATGAAGTAATTTTATGACATATTGTCTCCGCGGCGGCAACATAATAAATCCGATCCGACGGTATTGCGGGGAGGGCGTAGGTCGTACTAGTCGTACTAGCTATATATATATGTATATATATATATTACTATACGTAAATAGGTACCCGGCTGCTGCACAGGACTACGACGACGATATATTTATATAACAACGATAATTACACGTCAAATAAAACCGTCTTATCTCCGGGCAGAAATCTCGTCCCGTGTATACATATACATATGCTGTACACTATAGGCACCTATAATATTATAATAATATGCATAAGTAGTAGTTTTAACCTCATTGTTCGCCGAGCGTTCATTATAATATATAATATTATTATATAAAAACTAATCTTAATATTCTATACGACCCGCCCCCCTGCCACCGCCGCGGTAAATAGGTCGTTTTTCTCATTTCCCCCGGATTATTATTCGCCTCCCGCCCACGAAACACAAACCGGTCTCCGCGCACCGCCGCCGATTGTCAACGACGGGTTCCTGGTTCACCGGAGTGGCGGTCGTCAGCTATCGGGTATAAAATAATATGGACGAAATTCGAAACGAAAAAAGGGTCAAGTAATCGCGTAGTAGTAAAAAACGAATAGCTTCAATGCTAGAAAACGTATAACGTCACCCGCAGAAGAGACGCGCGAAAACTCGGCCTCGTCGAAAATATTCTGTTTGTGTGCGGTGACATGAATAACCCCGAAGAGGAATAAAATCGTACTCTAGTATATATAGGTGATGGTATAAGATGGTTGCATCGTCTCCCTCCCTCGGGGGGGGGGGGGGAGGAATGCTGTAATATTATATACGAATCAATCATTCAGATGTCGGGAGTCGCCTCATCTCGGACTTCATCCCCCTCCTTCTTCCACCGACCACCGAACACGATACTGGTTTATACTTACACAATATATCGCTTATAATATATTATATATATATATACATCCCTTCGTCCGAGAATAATTTTACGTTATTATTATTTTTTTTTATAAGACTTATAAAACCACGTCCCTCGGCACCGCCACCCGTCAGCGCTCAGACCCTAGCTCTCGTACACAGCACCGCAATTAACCTCTCTCTGTCCGGCAGTGTCGCGCGCGTTATCCGGTCTTTTAATCTATCGTCCCGGGTCCGCCGCCAAACGACTACTACAACAACGACGACGACGACGACGACGACGACACTGGCGTCGCCGTCGTCGGTTGTTAAATGAAATATTGAATTTCTCGGCGTTGGCTAATTCTCGAGACAAGGCAATCGCATTATACGACTGCTCGCACGCCGCAGAGAGAAAGAGAGAGAGACACACGCCGACGGATATATTCATATATATATATATATATACACTGTACGCCGACCCGATCGACCGGTGGCTTTTAAATAAAAATAAAAACGATTTAGACAAATATGTACGTATATATATATGTATGTAATATACAAAAACAGAGTTCCAGCGTACTTGACAGTTTACAGGGGTCGTCTTTACACACTAGCACACACAAATATATACATATATACATATATATTATATTACTATAATATGTAGGCGACGCGATACGAATCCGTCGAGTAGGACCGAAAAAAGGTTTCTCTGCTCGTCTAGATGTAGTAATAAAATATCGTGTGTACACCATCATGGACGCAGACGTTTTTATGTGTTATTTTGTATACGAGATGTCAAACGAGCTAGGGTGCAGCGGCGCACAGATATCGACAACGTCGACGAATTATCACACGACTTCGAGATACGCGGCTAAGGGTACTTATTTAATATGTCACCGTTTATTGGCCAGACCAGCCGAACACGATACGACGACGTTTAAAACGTCGAAAATCTATTAAAGCGTCTGACAGGGTTCGTTAAACAATCAAGTGGTGTGTTTTTATTTTACACGTTTTAAGAATTTTTTTTTTACCTTGTACACTTGGCGAGACAAATAAAAGCCATTTCGTATATGAGAAATAAAACTATCCTGTTACTTTTTTTCAAGACTTTCTACCGGACTACTCGATAAACAATATTATTGTTGTGCGTTACACGTTTTTAATACATCTATACCTCCTATTTATAATGTATATTTACATATTATATACACGATGACCACTATAAATGTACCCACCGCGCCGCCGCTTCAATGTATGCGCATATTGAATAGAACGTATATTATATATTATAATATATAACGTGTTAGTTTTTTATTGTCTTTATCGGGCGAGCTGGATAATAACAATCCGAAAAATCCGATATAGTATACGAATATTTATAAACCTGTTACGTTTTTTTGTTTTACGACCCGTGTATAAAATAATATCGCCGGAAAAAACTGCAGTATTTTGTCAACAAATTGCTTTTATATTGTAATACTTCTGGCGCGCGCGAGCCCGAAGTTACATAATATAAAGTCAAATGAATATACCTAATACATTTTACCGTAATGCGTATTGAATATACAGGGAATAAGGTCGCCCCCGGGGGGGGGGGGGGAATCGTAATATAGCTGAGAACACCAGGATGCAGCGCATGCGTGAAACGAGGGTTGGGTATACATGCACTTAGGACAACGAATCAAAAGAAAAACGGAAATATCATTAAACATTGTATAGTAAGTAATAGTTACCTAACCTAATCTAAAAAAGTAATAATAAGTCGTGAACGCGTATCAGCAGAGAGCCACGCAGGGACGACACGAGAGGGAAAAATAAAAAATTGCGTCAGTGCGTCGTTGGTGGAATCGACGGTTATTAGTCGGTTATTATGTGCATCGTCAATGTATACAAAACGAAACATATAAGACTTACCAAATTTCATAATATACGCTCATCAATATAAGCACTCTACATACGAAAAAGGGTCGTGAAAATCCTCTCTCTACACCTCGACAGTATATTATAATAATGTCCCATCGTATCCATACGAGTCGGACTTCGAGTCACATACATATAATGTTTTACGATAATACGATCTACGTGCGAAAACTATATGCCTAACCCAAGAAAATATAATATAATATAATTTACACTTTCGATGTGAATTTTCCACTTCTTTTTTCCGTACCAGCGCCCCAAGACGTTTCGTAATATTGTTGTGACATTTTTTTTTTCGCGTTTCAACCGCGTGCCGTCGCCGTCCGTTCGTCTTCCCGATCGGGTCGATATATATAATATTATATATGTATATATCGTACAACATTTACGTAACTCAGTACACGCAGCAGCGTCGTACGAGACCGAACGTCGCTCATTGCGATGCGACTCGCCGCCCACGCACCCGACCTATGAGGCGCGTGGTTCATACTGAGTTTTTATATGAAAACCGAAAATTTCAAACGATGCGGTCGACGTGCGGCCGTTATCGTGTGACATATTATAGCCGTATAATGTACGATAAAAATGCGGGATGGCACACGATGTCACGTGATGCGGTGTGATGACCGCTGCGACTTCAAACTACGCCGCATGCCGCTTACGCCGCATATTATGCATAACGCGTTTAAAAGGTAATCTTCAAGTCGAAAATAAAATTATCGTTGTACATACTCCAAAACGCATTAAATTATGGTTTGTAGTTATATAATATTAAAAATGTATATTGTCACTCAAAAAATTAAAAACATAAAAATGTTGTACGAGGTAAGAAATTATATTTAAAAAAAAGTTAAAACTGAAATAATGATAGTGTGTTAACACAATTAAATGGATCACATTGCAGCACAATGTATACCTATATTGTATAGAGTTTGTTTGACGTTTCACGATATGTGCGCATAGATTTCGCGCTCACAGCTACCCCCATATATTGCGGTGCTTTTCATAAAAAGTTAAAATCAATTTTTTGCGAAAGCTTATTGTATAATATACCCACGCGTGATATACACATCAACGATACCGTAGATAACGTGTCAAATTAAACGTGTACTTACAATACAAACAGTATAATAATATGTATATTATAATTTAAGACGACGGGTGAGTACACGCATTGATGTCAGTACGTCGAGGGAGAAGAATTAACGCGTTTGACGAGTCGAGCCGGACTCGATTCCGACTCGGACATACACGCGTTTAGGGATCGAATTTCAAATATTATTATCATAACGGCGGCCGTTCATTATAAATTGTATTTTTTAAATTATATATTATACACATAAATAGTATTATTGTATATTATAATATTATACCTATATAACAGTGCACTGGAACGTCATGTTCGCGGGCAGTCATCGCGTATACAGATATCATGTATAATATGATAATATAATGCATACCTACTCTCTCTCGAATACTTTCAATAAAATATTGTATTAAAAATTAATATTTGCTTAAACGAAAGTGTAAAGACAACTGAAAAATTATATCTGATATTATATACAACCACCGTGATACGCGTGGAAATGACGTACGACGAGTCGGTCGGTTGTCAGCTGTGTTTCATTATTTATTCGCTCTACACTCGCATATTAATATTTGAAGGAGAAAAATAATGGACACTAGGTATATACAAAAGCACATAATATATCACATCTTAGAAATAATAGTCGGACGTGCTTGTCCGCCGCAATACAAGCAACTGTAGGCCGACGTACCTACCTATACTAGCATACAATTTTATTTCGCACCAGCTGTCTCTACAGCATTGGTGGGGAATTAAATATTAAATATTTGTATACAATATTTACCCAACACGGAAATCGTATAAAGAGGACCTCAAACAGATTATTTTAAACAGCAAAACAGCTCAATAGGTCCCTGGTCCTCTAATACAAATAATGATCGTCTCGAGTAAAAATGTATAATATGCAAAATTGATAGATTTTATAAACATTTTCAGATGACCTATTGTCAGTAAGTTTAGTAAAATATCGATTAACAAAAAAAAATGCCACATAATTAAAAAAAAAAAAGTGGCTGGTTATAATATATGTACCTATATAAATATATTATCATTATGGATGTATACGCGTGCACCGACTCGTCATCATAATATTATATTGTGTTCACTCCGAATCCTCTGTATGATACTCGCGGAAATAGATGTTGTTATTATAATATCGTACTTTTTTTCATTTTCCGGTCACGTCTGTCACCCGGGGCTGAATTTTCGACGCCAAGGCAAAACAAAACAGCAAATGTTTGTTTCTCCGCCATACTATAATATATATATCATATAATATTGTATAATAATATGCGCAGACGACTCGTGTCTATATATACGTAGGTATATTATAATATAGCATGTCCCGTCCTCGGCTCGGCGGTGTTTCCATAGTCGCTCCGGGCTCTATATGTAAGCGCGCGCACAGTCTCTCGACCGACGTTTTAGCCCTTTAGGGATGTATAATGTTATACACTCGGCGCGCAATAACCGCAACCGCCACCACCTCCGTTTAACGTTATAAACACACGTACCTATATCACATAATATGTACGACGTGTATTGTATCTATTCCTGCTGTAACCTATACTTCGGATTATAATATAATATACCCATCTGTGTATATTTGAGGAAAACAAATTTTCAAACAACCCGTAAATATAATAACAACGTAATTCGTTTGATCGCGTGTGTTTCGTCCCAAAATTCAATGCGCGCATAACGAGACACCACATATACATGTATAGCCAGCCAGTGCAATAATGTAATATTTAATAATATAGGACCTTTATAATATTATATAATATGAACACAATTTGCTACCATTCTACAACTGCGTCGCTGCGGCACGGTACACAGGCGGTCGAATAATAATTACGAGAAATCCATCTGGTCGTCGGCGATAGCGCATTCAGGTAACCCTTTTTACCGCGATTATTGTACACGATGTACCTATAATATATTATACAAAGTCTGGTGAACCTTTTTATTTTTCTCCTCCCCGCCGTTTCGTGCCCAGAAGGCGTCTACAAATATAATATATAATTACGAGGGTCAGCTGTCAATGCGCGCCCATTGACAAATGCGCATACTCCGTTTTATTATACACATACATATATAAGTAGAAATGTAGAATATAATATATTAGGTATAATATTTACTACACAGTTACATTTTACAGGTACAAGGTACTGCGCTTCGTTATATTCTCGAGGATATAGTTTTTAATACGACTGTTATACACAATACACGATTTAACTGGGAGAATAATCTAAAATATAATACCTTTTGTTTGTGCGCAAAATTATACAAAAATATATAAAAAGGAATTATAGCATCGAATACCTACGCTACATACAGCCGTTTACGCGTTCTATACGTATAATATACCTTTGGTACCTAGTTTAACACCTACGTATAATGTTCAGTAATGTGTGTATATACATTTCATATTTACTTGTCATGATATTGTTTCTCTTCTCGAAATTATAATTGACACAATGTACAAGTCGAAAAACGTAGACGCGATTTCCTTGACAGTTGACGGGAATAATGTAATTCATGCACGCGGTTGAAAATGCCAAAAAATCCATGATAAGAGACACTTGCAGCGTTTCAGCACACACTCTCGTGCGACCCGGGGCTCATATACTCGTATCAATATACGTGTAACGTGATAGGGGTGCACATTGTACTAATCGTTAACCTGCTGCTTATGCGGAGGGGGTATTCGGAGAAACCATTTTGGAAACGCCATGTTTAGCGAGAGTTCTCTCCTCCAACCATAAAAAAAATTGATTTAAAAAATATATTATGGACACACGCTGCAGCGTCACCCCCGATGCGTATAGTATTACCTGTTACGACGAGGAGAACAAATGAGCGCATCCTACATAATGTTATTATACGACCACGTTGACGGCGCATTTACGTCGCGATTAGCTCGTGAAATCTGACTCTGACCTAGTCGTCGGTATAATATAAGAGGAAAGACGCTTTACTTTTACACACGGCGGCGGCGGCTTCGTTGGGCACCGGCATGAGTGGGATGGTAATATGGTTTGGGGGAGGGGGGAGGAGGAGTGAGAATCTTGTACGACACAATAGTATATGTATATATATATACATTTATAAATAGATGACAATCGGCATCGACGGCGACCGATGGAGTGATAATACTCCTATATGGAAGAGCAGAAATAAGAAAAACGGAAACAATGGACCTTTTTGCTCGTGACAGGACAAAAGGTAGGTAGAGGAGGAGTCCCTGAGGATTCTGTAAGAGTGTATGTAGCGACGGAATACGAGATAGTCTGTACGAGATCTAATTACAAAAAAAAAGAAAAGAAAAAAGATGATGTATATTTTGTTTGGACGGCGTGAGTGAGGTGTGGGTGCGGGGGTGGTGGAGAACACAATGCGGGTCATAGTTGAAACCAATTCAGCCGCTCGCGCGCGCGTAGAAAACTATCATTTTATTGTTTGTCATTGTTAGATATGTATATGAAATGTAAAAATAATATAAAAACAACGAATCCGGCGGTACGCGGCGCGTTCAAAAACAATATGTATACCATTATACACACCGAGGCGCCATTGTTCAGTAATAAACGGATTTCGAACAGAAATAACAATAAAAAGCGTATACATATTATATTTATATATAGTATAAAATAATTTATATTATACAATGTGCGCCTAAACGTTTTGGGAAAATCGAAATCTCATATATATAATATTATCGTTGTGCATACATATACATATATTGTAACAGCGAGGTAAACATAATAATGTACTCGCCCGACCGCATTAAAAGGTCGCCACTGGATGAAGGGTGTGGGGATTGTGTGAGGTGGAAGGTGGGTTAGTGGGGCTGCCGCAGATCGTGTCGTCCACAGACGTCTGGCCACCGCCCTTTTTTACCTTTGAATATTTCGCATCACTTGACAACCACCGCGCACAAAAGGATTCTTCTACGGCAGACACGTATATATACTATACATATTATATATACTTTGTGCGAAATGTAAATTCCCCGGCAAACCCTACGGCTGCGGCTGCGCGCCGCGGAATTGCGTCTTCCACCCGCGAGTCGTGTCGGACCCCGCAGCAGAAGGACGCCATAACAATATAGGACTGTTGGGTACTTGGGTATGCTATCCCGGTGTACGAGCTTACGATGAAAGGGGAGCAGCGACTATATAATATATATTATATGTACCGCCAAACTGCGCAGTTTGTTTTACCGAATATGTGCAGTACAGATGCGGTGCCTATATAGTATTATATATACCAGTACCAAATATACCTATTAATTACTATGGTTCATTTACAAAACGTAATCGCGCGCGTACCCTGGATTTTCCGAGACGATATGCCCATTTGACTGAACGATAGTTGCTCGGTGATAGGGTTAAGAAGAAATATTTGAGCAATATAACACACACGACGAGCGCACACATAACTCATTTATGTAGATGCGCGCGCGCGCGTTACGTACTTATAGGTATATATTATTATATACTGCACACACGGGAGGGCAACTGTCAGACCAAGACAAATCGGACTGCCGCCGCCATAATCATAGCCAGCTATAACCTCTGCCAGCCAAGATTCGTTTTTATTATTATTTTTCTTTTTTTAATGCTACCTACCATTTCAAAGCGTACATTTTAATACGTATACAAATATATATATATGATGTGCAGCAGCTGCCTGCCGTCGAGGTACATGATATAAGCCATATATAATATACTGCACACACGCGGTACATAGCCGTTGCGGGTAACGAGAATGATTAAGAGTCAAAATCCGTGCCGTGGATCGTAAACGCGGAATCCGAGTCCCAAACGAATATCTATCATGGGCACCTATATATTCCTACATATATATATTATGCACGATGAACTGTAATACCGTATAGTGTACCAATATAATATTATCATAATAGTATAATGTTATTATGCGCACGTCCGTAACACGTCAAAGATATTATAGATAGCGCGACGTCCGTCTGGGCAGAGACGATATTATAATAATATTCTTCCCCGACGCGCGCATATACAATATATTATATTATTATTATATACTGGTAATATCGCGGGTCCTACTCCGATATCACGGACTTGTATAATATATGATTTATGCGCTCTCAATAAGTACCTATAACTATCCCCATGTATATTTTTCCAAAGCAATATATTGACATATAATACGAGCGCTCTCCGCCGAAACGGGTCGGAAACACGCGCGAGCCGCGGCAACGACCGTGTTCAAAATATATTAGACGATGGGTCGTAGGTTATTAGTATTAGTATTAGGTACCTAGTTATACGAGCCTACGAGTTTGTATAACGATTGTATGGGTACCACATTGGTACGACGACTCGGATTTTCGTGATGAAATGGTATAAAAAGTTTTCGGCACGACAAGTTCGACGCAATGAGCAACCCTTACCGACGTGCACGTTTTATGGTGACAGTCGAATATCATAATAAACTTTCGCAAACTAGCTAGGTAAATTTATTATCATAATATAATATACCTACCTACCTATGTATTTCGACGGGGTCGCAATAAGTTTTTCGTTCTCGAAACAATAACTACACGATGATGACGTGTACCTCTACTCGTAGTAAAAACTTGGTCGGACGCGAGAAATATAGGACAAGTATAAAACATTGTAATATCTAACCCACCTGCCCACAATGCACTATATGCGTATACTAAACCGCTGTACTTTAAACTTAATTAATATAATATGACTAAATAATATACTACTCACCCCGTAACTCACGTAAGCAACGCAACCCACGGAGGTATAATAATACGCTCTGTATACAAATACGTATCAAATATAATAATAATAAGAACCGCGTCCGTAAATAATAATTAATACATTTACTGAAATCCTAACGGGTGTATTGTACATATTTTGTACGACGTGTAAATGGTAAATTTATAATATATTATTGTAATACATATTTATAGGGTTATATAGTAATATAGTACCTACATATACACATTATCGTTACACAACATATTATTATATTTGTATATACGTACGTAGAGGCACGTTTGAATGGAACACATTGTATACACACATATTATATGCCTACGTGTCGCGCCAGACAATTGTGTCGAATACGGTACAATATTATTATAATATATATAGGTGTACGCACAACGTCGTGAAACGTACAAACTCTGTTTTCGAATATAATATACATATTATAAAATAAAACGGACGTAGGTGCCTGGGCTGCAGTGCGCATTGATATAATATCATTATGTATATTATTACTGAAGAGTGTATAGCAAAGGAGGATGTAATATTATTATTATATAGATCCGAATGAACCGTGCGTGGTGCGTATGGGTGCACGAGCGCAAGGTCAACGGCGCTCGCGAGCGATCCCAACGCGATAAGTGAGAAAAGACGCCGGCGAAACATGGCTGCCGGTGTTTGTTTACACAAGAGCCGGGTGACCATTATTATTATTATTATTACGATCGGTATCGGGCGCGAGAACCGACGACGACGATATCTGGTCGTGAGCACACGAAATTCAATTTACGGGCAACACACGATAATATAATATGTATAATAATAATAATATGTATAAGGCCGAGCTGGTATACCACGACTCACACACACACACACACACCTGGACGGTACGGTATCATATTGTTATGTACACAATATATTATAAAAATAATAATTATTGCTATACACGGTAGATAAGTCTTGCTATACCAGCTACGTTATACGATATTATAAATTATAATATCACAGAATTTATTCTGTGATAATATCGTATATATTATCTGCAGGTATTGTAGGTACATAATATTGCGTATGTCACTTTATTCGAATTTCGGCGATATTCTTTCCGCAGAGTATAAAATATTATGTAGGTATACCGAGATAATAATATTATGAAGTGGTGGCTCGTGCTATGGTATGCAAAGGAGCGCGTGAAACACTAAAAAAAATTATAAGAACAATTATTATGATTGGTTATCGTGCGCACAACAAACGGTTTGAAAATTATTTATTAAAAAAGACGTCTTTTGTCATAGACAAGCTTGCCACTGCCCGTTAACGATTTTACGCAAAGCACAAATTCGTTATGGACCGGGCGGTGGCCGAATACCTATACTAATATTATATTTACACGCCCCGACACTTTGCAGGCTGATAACACCCCGTACCTGTTCCATTTGTGCAACGGACCAATTTTCATCGTGCCTCGACAATCGATAAAGAGACCATATTTTGTCTTACCATTCTAGAGGTTACAAAAAAAAAATTAAAATATAGGTAAAAAAAATTGTCATCATGAAAATTGTGTGCACCGCCTCGCGCGCAAAGCCCACGAGCCGCCGCTGAACTAATAATAATAATATAATATAATATGACGTAACGCGCGAGTTTCGTCATTATTACTTACAATATTACACAATTATCATTGTCGATTGTTGTGCTATAATGTTATAAATTATAATAAAATACGTTCGCGACTGCAATAACCGCTCAGACATTGTTCGTCGGCTATATTATATTTCAGCAAAGGTGAATGATATTGTTGTGACGCGTTTGCGGGAAAACGTAAGTATATAATAGCTGTACACGATCATTATAATTTATAACAATATTATATTATTATTATTATAATCCCACGTCGCCGGTATCAGCATTTTTTACGACATTTATTTGCGTCGGGTTGTTATATAATATTATTATATTTTTTCAACGCGCGGCGAGTCGTTAACGACGAATTTTTTTTATCATTTCACAAAGATTATATTTCAAACACGATAAGCGGTGCACGGTAAGCGGAACGCGGCATGCAGTCGCGTACTGCATAAGGTTCGCTGTGACGGCTGCTTATTGCGGCGGCGGCGGCGGCGGAGCACAGCGAGTAGTTTGAAGTGCACGCACCGCATCACGTCGTATGACATGATATCGTGTGCCGTCCCGCATTTTTGTCGTATATTATGCATATTATAATAGGTACTGCACTACCGGCTGCGTCCACGCATCGTTTGAAATTTTCGGTTTTCATAGAAACTCCGCGGGCCACACCTCGTAGGTGAGGTGCGTGCGGCCTGGCCACGGCGACGAGTGACGTTCGTTCTCGTACGACGTCCCTGCGGGTACCGAGTTACGTAATATTGTTATTGCATTATGCCGTACCGCTGCAACATGTACGCCTTATTATTGACCCGATACGAGCGGACGACGACGGCACGCGGTTGAAACGTAACGAAAAAGCTCATATAACAATAATATTACGAGACAGACACATCCTAGGTCGCCGGTACAGAATAACGAAAAAAATGGAAAAGTCACATCGAAAGTGCGCACGCAGATAATAGTTATTATACTATAAGATGCAGGTACAATGTACCTGGTACATGGTTAAAATATCCTTGAGACGGTCGTCACGGACCCACGTGTTTTATTATACCTAAGTACATATTTTTATCGCATTACATTACCGCTCTGGTTGCAGCTCGGCTTGGGTGTACCTTATTCGTGACGGAGGTGTGTAAAAGAGCTGATTTTGATTAAACGTCAAAGACGACTTCCAACGCACACGCTGCTGACAATTACCGCTCCGAAACGAAATAAGTAATAGTCGTCGTTTTATTAAATAGAGGATAAACGTCACCGTAGCATTAAATGCGACTGTCCAAGCTAGGTACCTACACTACCTTTATAATAAAAAACGTATAATATTAAAATATAATATATAGTTATATATGAATAGGCTACAACCGGCGTCCGGCAACGACGCATTCCCTCGATAACGTACGTCTGTATCTACAAGTTATATATTATAATTTACAAAAATAATTGTCATACACATAGAAAGCGGTTTGTCTTACAGTATCTCGATCGGTCTTCCCATGTATTATGCAGATTTTGGCTAGAAAATTAAATGCAGAGGTACTATGCGCATGACGATTTCGTATACAGAATACGATGACTATCCGACTGCAGCAACAGCCATAGTATATTATATATTATAATATTATGAACTAGACGTCGCGCTCTCTGTGGGATCTCGCGTTTTTTTCCTTACGTAAACACATTATAGGTAGTTTTCGATCCGTTTACGGCTCGTATTATAATTATATGCACGTTGCCATAACCCGCACCACAGGGCCTAAATATGATGATAATAATATACAACGACGCTGGGCGCTTAATTATTTCCTGCGCGGCGTATATAATAATATTATATAAAATATATATCGTACCTACATAATATTATTATTATATTTCATAAATATATATATATCGTATTATATTATTAAATATACAATATTACTATTATAAACATGTTTGCGCGGCGCGTGCGCACGACCAGATGCTACGGGAGAGGACCTCCGAGTCGCGGCCGTTTTCACTGGGGTTATAGGTGATCGGAAAAACATTATATCGCGTGGCCGACCGAAACTCGCGCGTAATCGTCGTCGGATCGTAAAACACCACCACGACGGCGGCGTCCCCTTCCACGTCGTCCGTAGACGGTAATTTATTGGCAAGAGCCCTACTCGTCGTCCCGCGCCCGCGTCGTATCATTATCTCCGATAAACGTTAATCAAATTTTGACGCACGCAGAGGAAAAGTAAAAAAAAAAATAAACAAAAAATAAAAACGTTTCCCCAACACATGCACATGCAGCACATACGGACGAAAAAAAAAACCAACTGATTTATTGCTCTCCGTTTATACTACAACAGTGTCCACACACAAAAATCCATTCCGTCGTATACATATATAATATTATACTGCGCCGGCGTGGGTTTCCTTGGGAGATATTCTTTTTCGTGAAACGAAATTATTGGGTCCAAACGCTCACATGCGCGCGCGTTATGTTATTATTATTATTCCACATTTTTCGGGCAGCTCTGAATAATTTTTGATAACATTATGTCGGAATAATTTATTTATATTGATCCCGAAAATCGCCCAAAGCTTTTTAACCCCGCGCACGCCCGATTACAGACAAAGTATATTATTTATTACGTCAATCAGTTTTTTAAGCACTTGTTTATACACGCGTATATTTGATTTGTGTGCGTACTTAAAAAATAAATTTTCTCTATAAACATAATAAATATATAGTAAACGACGAAATAGGCACTACATATAGTATAGTACGTTAAGGTAATATATAATATAGGTGATAGATTTATCCTGTGACAGAGTGTATATTTTAATGTGGCCGAAAGTAGGTATACTGATTCGGGTTTTGACGAGTAGATAGATGATCGGTAAGATACCTATACATAAATATCGTAAAATAAAATAACATGTCGAATACGATGAAAAAAAAGTTTGAATCAACGCCTCAAAGCACATGAATACCTATATAATTATTATAGTATAGATAGGTATTAGGTATACTACTATACTATATAGTAGGTAATACACCAATTCCTAAAATATAATAAAATAAAACCGTACGATGTTTAGTGGATTTATGTGTAGGTAACTAACTATATAAGGCACAAACATAATATTATGATTAACCGAGTTTTTCTGACAATATAGGGACGTGGTCGATTATATACGGCGGCGACGCGACATCTTCTCTCTGCGCGTCGTAAAAATTAAGAAAAAAAAACAATAATAATAGTAATAAACAATGTAGGCGCGGCGCAGCGGTGTTATTCCTGCAGAGTATTTTAAGAATCCCGAAACGGTCGCGTCCATCGTGTGCATGTAAATTGATTCATTATATTATATTATATTATTATACCGTATACCCGGTCACCGCGCGAGTACCATATTATAAGACAGGCGCGTGGTCACAAGACGACTCGGGAGTGAATCGCGCGCGTATATAATCCATTATGCGTGGTTGACGCGCGTCCGAGATAAGTACACACGCACACGGGAATACTCGCAAACAAGTACGACAGGTAAAATACGGGGCTGGAGACGATGTATATGCGCGGCAGAGCGCGTTAATTATGCTCGTCGTATTAGGTATATATTGTATTCATTACGCACACCTGCAACGGGCCTTTTTAACGACGACGACGACGACGACGAGGGAGAAAAATCAAACGATTGCGGGTGTGGGTGGGCGGTAGAGAAAGATAGAAGGAAAGTGACAGCGAGAGACAGAGAGACAGAGAGAGAGAGAGAGAGAGAGAGAGAGAGAATGAGAGAAAAAAAACGCATATTATATACACACCGATAAAGCTTTTTTATTCTATACGGACCCACGCGTAGGTGCCAACGCGTCGCAAGTGTAATTTTTCTCGGGTGCAGTGAGCGGGCGGGAACAACCAGCGTATCTCATTATATATCTGTATAAGTATATTATTATTATTATTATTATTATGATGACGGTCGTGAACCAAGATTTTGTCATCGTCGTAGTTTTGTTTATTTTTTTTTTTCAAAACGCGTCACCGACCAGTGTCATATATGACCGACCGACAAACAAGATTAATTCGATTATTATAAAAACTATACACATTACGTATAGTATACATACGTATGTACATTGTACTATATGCATATATCTGAGTACCAAGCGTCTTTACATACACACGTACAACCTATTCACGCTCAAAGTTAAAACGGAATCAATGAAAAATAGGCCTACGCGATAATTAAAACGTTAAAGTTTCGATTTTAAGTCGAACGCAACTATTATATACCTTTAGCTGCAATATGAAAATTAATAAAAATCTGTTTATCTAGCCGTTATTATAAAAAACAATAGCTAAGACGTGTTCTGAATTTCTAACCTAAACGCGATAAGCGATAATTATATATGACAATAAAATATTATGTATAATTATATTACAGGCTCAGCGAACAGATGCACCGCAGCAGACACTGCAGATAGAGCTTTCAAGATTCAGACGCTGGTTTATGTGGTCACACAGTTTGGTAAAAAAAAATAAAAATCTTTCCCGTTCGAATTTTGATAGTTACGGATCCGGGGCCATATGCGTTCCTCGAAATACGCTAAAACTCAGTCAGTTTTTATGTTTTTTTAACGCGATTTTTATGTCTGACACCAACTACAACACTACATAATATACAAGACACTATATATAGGTGTTAAAGAGTATATTATATTAAACGAGATACAATCTTTGCTCGCAACTATATTACTACTATATAGTACTATAGCTGTTATTACTACTACTACTACTTCTACAGACTTCTACAAATTACAACTACTTTATATAATAATACATTAATACTACATATAATATTCTAATAATACTCGATAGGTGCATTTTTTTCACGCACATGATATTCACTAGTTCGTTCGAAACATTATGTGTATATTATAAAACATCACGTGAACGAGTAAATAAATCCGCCACCGCTCAACTAATTAATTAGGACGTATATTTACTAACGCAGTCATCACGCGGAGAAAAATTGTTATTGTTGGCCTGTTATAATATAATAGTAGGTACAAAATTGAAAATATACGTAGTCTTAGTTACAACGTTTCTATAATAATATATTATATTATGTGTTTAAAAAAAAATCTAAATTTCGTGTTTTTTCACTACCACCGTCTTTATATTATTTATTGTAGCGATGTACCTAATACAGAGACAAATTTTAAATAATCCAAAACTATTACGAGGACATAAGGCGTCAAACGAATAACAACGCAATATAGGCTCACTAAGCTTCTTGTCTTATGTCCAAAACATTTTTTTTTTAAATACCGAAAATTAGTCAAATTGTCATGCATAATGAACGAATACGTGATTATTGTGAATCGATTAGACATGTCTTTTTTGTTCCCTGTGGTTACTGTGAGGTGTTTGAATGAAACGTTAAAATACGATACGCGACAAGAATAAAATTAAGGATTCGAAAATAATTCCTCATCGTGGCATTACGTCGGATTATTGTCTTGAGCAAGACTGTTGGAATTTTCGATAATAAAAAAAACTAATAATAAAAACTTAATACAAATAAATAAAATATGTATAGATATATGATTTTACGTAGATATAATTAATGTTTATATAATATTATAATTTATATTAAAATTAATAAATGGATAAAATAATCAAATCAAATTTTGACAGTCAATACTCAATTACCTTTATAAATTAGATTTCTATGGTTTATTAATCGGAAATAGATATTATAATGTATATACAAAACAATATTAATTGAACTTATGAAATTCAAAGTTAAAGAAATTAATGTGTTATTTTAATTAAAACACACAAGAATTTTGCTATAATGAAATATTACATTAAATATATTTTAACTTGATTTCTTTTTACCGTTTTCCACCCTATTATAATTACCCGTCTAATATTTTAAACACTGAAAACTTATGGTGTATCGTAATATCGTATAATATAGTATTTACCCCGGTATTTACTTTTTAATTCGTATATTGTGTACTGGGGTCTAATATGCAACCTACCTACCTATACGATTATATTGTAAACATGCAATTACACTGAATAAACCCTTTGAAAGTTTAAGACATCTCTTACCTACCGATTACTGTATTCAACATTGTAATTGAAAATCTGAGTAAAACCTATCTTTGACTAAGTACTTATCACACGACGTCTATCGCAATCATGTCTCGAAAAAACACGTAAATATATCATTAAAATACTCATCGTATTTTTTTTACCCATACAACAGACCTAATAGTCTGAACAAAAACAAAGTTAAGTAATAGTACGACATTCAAAATCACAATAATTATTAATTTCTCTGAAGAATTGTGCACATGCATGCATGCATACATTTAAAGCCACGATCCATCAAAAGTAACGTACTCGACGGTGAACAACCCTCGTCGATTTTAGCGAAACGCGTATATCGTTTGAGGAATCCCATCATCAAAGTGTGAACCTTTTGCCACTATTTAACGCAACATAATATTATTTTAAAACGCTGTTCTTGATCGATTTGCAATATTTAAAATCGCAATAGTTTATTTAATTTTTAGCTATATATTTACGATATTTACGATACGGTTTATCGAGACGTAGGTACGTAGTGAAATAAAACGGTGGCGGCGGAAAACGAGTTGTCGTCTTATATATATAGGTAAAGAACCGTTCAAATAGGCATTTGAACATTTCTGAAATGTCTGTGCACCGTCGACACTCCAATACATAGGTTCCTATTTTATATTATGATAAATGACACCACTGACCTTGTGCAAACATCCTGCCCGGCATTGGGCCACTGTGAGTGGCGAAGCTTTCATCAAGTCCTCGTCGGCGTACACCAAGTCCTGTACCGCCGCCGCTGTCGTTCCGCGGAACAGGAGCAGCAGCAGCAGAACAGGAGACAGGGCGACGGCTGCGCGAGCCAGCAATCCGCGGGAAACGGTCATGGTTTTCGCAGGTGATCGCAGGGTCGCCGAAGACAAAACTTTTTCAAAAATCCTATTTCACCGCGTCAAACGCAACCGAAAGACGAACCCGGACGATATTATCACGAATTTTTTTTTCACGACCGACGACTGTTACTATTGGATTACGTACAGATTATATTATTACGCGTTGCGATCCGGCTAGGGCGGCGGTATGGGTTAATTATTATTATAATATTATAATTTATTACGAAACACGTCGATAACTTAACGGCCGAGAACACGACACGAGCAACGGACACGACGCCACGACGGTTAGCCGAACAGACAACGACTGACTGCTGGACCGATAACGTCGTCGGCAGGACTGACCCGGTGCCGGTCCCCGCGCAACCGTCCACCAAAAACGGCCGTTAGAGCGCGGCACCAGTCGATGCACGTCGGTGTGCCGCCGCAGACGATTTGGGTTCGCGCTCGTAATCGGTTGGTTTAGTCGGTATAAACCTATATCGTAATATACCTAGGTACTAGTAGCTAGTATAAGTACAACGGTTGATTAAATATACTATATTATGTATATTTAATCAATGATGATACAACCTATAGGGGTTTTCTCAACGCTTGTTGCGAAATATCATATTATATTAATGTCTTTTTAGTTCAAATAGAAAATATGTACATATATTATGTATACTATTATGAACTGCGGCGGACAATAATAACGGTTAGGAAATCTTCAAAAGTAGAAAACAACAATAGCATTTTGTTGTTGTGCAGATCATTGACAAAAATTATTGTTTTAGATCTAAAGATTTGAAATTGAAAAAATTAAATTATTGGGTGGTATAATGTTTCCATAGCACCCCATCGTGGTATGAAATTTCAATATCGTTATTTTTTGATTTGTGTCGTATATACAGCAACACTTTTTATTTGGTGCAATCAAACACCAACAGATCATACATTATATAATATATTATAATCATACATCATACATAGACGTGTACTTTTTTTTTAGTTGAAAATTCATATCGAAAAATATATAATGTTTCATATTTTACATTCTGAACGGACCGATAAATGCATTAGTTTTATAGTGATGTCTGTTTTATTGTCTTACGACTAAAGACACGTTGTCTAGTAAAATAATTGCTCCAATATTTAACTTTGAGGGAGGTTTCTGATAAAAAAAATCGATCTAGGTTGACTTTGGTAGGTCAAAAGTGGGTCAAAACACATTCTATAAAAATTTAAAAAAATAATCGTTTAGTATCTAACCAAAACATAAAATCTTGAACAAAAGGTTATAGACGGTTTATCATTGTATACAATGATTTACCATTAAATTCAAATTTAACATATTCATTGCAGTGATTTACTCAATGATGAGGCCTACCTTATACACTTCTTAACACCTATATCTAGGTACTGTACGTCGGTGCACACTACACATGTAGTATATTACCTACAGCAGAGCCACGGTTATCTATTTTACTATACATTATACATTATTTTATACCTGTAATTAAAATCAATATCGCCACTATTATTTCCTACATTAAATCCTCTGGCTTTCTTTATAGTATAAATATTTTAATAAATTGTAAAATTTAAAATCATATTATGGCTTTCTAATAATGTTTTAATTAATAAACAAAATGAATAATAATAACAATTAATACCGCATTTTCGTAACCATTATTATTTATTTATTTATTAGTTAAGAAACAAAAACTGATGACGAGAATATACCTATTACATAACAAATAACCTCATTATTATTAGTATGGATACGAATAAAATAACTACGATTTTCGCCGGTAAAACATTTCAACGCGAAAAACCAGAGACTATATTATTATATTGTACGTAGATATATACGTGAATCTCAGTTCGAACTTAGCACGGGTGCATGGCTATATATAACACATTATAATAGTGCATGCGCCTATATAAGACAAGACGGTTTTAATAAAATCCAAAACAGATATATTCTGACGGTGACAATCGAATAAATTATTCGAAAAAACGAGCGCTGCAATAGATTTTACGATGGTCGTACAACATATAATAATACAATATATTATACCTATACCTACATAATATATGGACCAACGAAATTCAAGTGCACTCGTGTACCGCCGTCACACGCAACCGTATAAATCCTAATTCGAACGACGACTATGTTATTATTGTTATATAATATAAAATCACGGTAACATACAGAGATATAACACCGAGAAGTGTACGAAAAAATATCGCGTCAAAAATATCAACGTCGAGTAACACGACGACGTGTGATTATTATTTCCATACACGGAATCCACTTGAGAGCGATGGCTAGGTATGCCACCCAGGCGCGGACTGGCTGGGATGCTGAGCATCCCTTGCCTTAAAATATATTTGCCTATAATATTATTTATTATATATTTAAAGACTCTAAAGACACCTAATGGACAGCAGATTGTTACAAACTTACGATTACTAGGAATCTATAATATTGTACAATTTTGATTTAAAGTTAGTTGTAACTTGGTACTTATATAGGGGCCATTATGACAAGATGATAAATTAAAAATAAAATATTATAGAATATGGATAACATACGTATTATAATCAAGAAACATGCACTTTTTCCCTAAAATTGACGAAATATGCAAAATATGCATATTACATTTTCGATATTTAAACTCACCATTGTAGGTATAGCTCAGATTTCTAGCTTGGTCTGCTATAATTAATATATTTACGTTTTAAACGTATATTCAATATTTTTTTTAAGACAAAATAAAATATATTACTATTTTATAAATAATCTACATGTATTAAATTTGCCCCAACAATTTATGTTATTTGCCCTTTAAATTGTGTAGCATTCCGTGCCCTATTTTACCAGTTTGCGCCTGATACCACCTATGTAAGGACACTGTGAAACATATTCAGTACCTACGATAAACGACTCGATTGTGTATTAAATATTAATTAGTTCGGAGGGAGGTTATTAGGTGGCGATGATGAATGTGTGACTCTGCAGTCTGCAGGCGCAACTATACGTACATAATATATTACGTGTTTATAAATAGTTTGCAAACGTATAAGTTTTACTACGTATACTTATACTATACATATTATACACAGGATCAGGATCAAGTCGTGTTTACCGTTTTGTAAGTTTCGGTTCTATATAAACACAGACTGCACCGCGGAATAATTTATATACGACTTACCTATATATACGCCGCCCATATAACTATTGAATTTTGGTGTAAGTGCATATTTTTAAATTATTAATTTTCTGCAACAGCACAATACAAATCGATAAACGGGTATACTTATTTTCAAACATACATTATACGTAATACAAGTATATAACATATTGTCTTAACGAGATTTTTTAACTGAAAAACAAATCGCCCAACACTAAAAGTCAAATCGAAAACTAACTATTGATTTATAAATTAATATATTTTAGTTTTAATGTTTTCCATATTATATGTCATAATGAGATCGGACTTTCAAATTATAAATGAATGCATAAAATATTGTCATCTTCTATAGATCGTGTGGGTCGCATTAAAATATATGCCAACAATATTTTATATTCTTTAGAGTCTTAATAGAACTATATATATATATTCAGAACAAACCAACAACGCAATAATCGTCTAAAACTATAAAACAATCCATTGCTTTTAATTACATCATTTATACATGAGTAATGCAATTTTAATGTTACTGAAAATATTTCCAAGTATAGAAGCGGCAGAATATTATCTTGGCTTTGGGCGGAACTTATGTCACATTCAGCCATACTGATCATAACCTTTTTGTAGTGCAATAAAAAAGTTTGGCAATCTTAAAAAAATTATTGTAATATTATTAAGTATAATGTATGATAATAATTTAATAATTACCGAGAACATTTACTTTATATTACGTACGTATAGCTATAAAATAATATTTTTTCTTTGGTTAAAATATAGTACGACCAACAGGAACAATGAATAGATTGCACCCGAAATTTGAGTAGCCTGCACTATTGCGGACTATGGCAGAATTATTATTTTAAATGGTTTTGACTGCGTCTATCAACCTTTAAATATTCGTTTAACAATAAGTTCAAATAAACAAATTTTAATCGTTTAATCCACGGCTTCAACATTATCATAATATGATGCTGCACAAAAATACGCGGACGTGCGAATAACTCACGCGCTCGGATAATGCATTAAGTTGAACGACATATTATTATACTGTGCCCGTGTGGGCATTGTGTGGTGTAAAAAATACAAATAATATAATACAACGGGCAAACACGCGGAGAACCTATATAGTCCTGCATAGTAATACTGCTATAACACGAAAGACGGAAAAAAATATTCCAAATGGCAATAATAATAATTAACAAATAACAAGCGTAGTATAATAATACTAATAAACACCATATACCTAGGTATATAAGCTATTATTATTGTGGCTAGGTATTGCCCGGTATTATATAGGTACATAATAACTTTGGCGGAGCATGAGAGTTCAAGAAACCAGACGCGGTTGGAATAAACACCAACAACAATAAATAAACAAAAGAAACAAATCATTAAATTTACATTGTGCAGCCATCGACCAATTTCGACATGTGGTAACAATACCGAAATCGCACCCATTGCCACGCCGAAAAATGACAATATAACCCACCGATTTTCGGTAGGTACACTAGCCTACCAAAAATTCACAAAATTAAAATATGTATTAATATTACCTATTGCCTAATTATTATAATAAGCCATTATTATTATATTTTTTTTTCGTTGAGCTTAAGCCCGGCAACTATGGCACTTAGCTGTTTTTGTTTGTAAGGGGGAGGAACGGTTTGTTGACATACGTTTGTATATTATGTGTGGCAAGGATTTATTGCTAAAAATCCCGGGTGGTCACCCATCCGGAACACCGGCCGATACGTACACTCGAACGTTTCCACAGTTGAGTGTACGGATTGCGCCACACCAAGCCATGAGTCATTATTATTTTGAGAAGGAATCGAATGGATGAGTATTATAATAGTATAACATAATAATACTGTAATATTAATACATAATACTTATTATATACAATAATAAAACAATGATTAAAGACTCATTTTTTACGCGATGAAAATGAAATAAAAATTTGAAAAAATATTAGACATATTTTTAATATCATAGTCCTATGCCACATTTTTTCTGAAAATATTGATGTTTGAATTTCAAATAATATTTAACAAATAGTTTTTAGTCATTAAATCTAAAAAAAATTGGTTATCAACAAATTGTTAATGTTAAACATATGTTTATGCAATTATGCATCAACTTCATTGGTGCATGTTAGGGGGGCTTGGGGGACTTAGACCACCTAAGACTATGATGATATCCCTCAAATCAAGTCTTCATCAAGTAAATACTTACCTATACTAATTTTTTTCTGTGATTTTAAAATTAAACCCAATAAAAATTATATTTTGGTACATCTGTAGATCTATTAATTTTATGGTTAGGTTAGATAGTTAGGTGATAAAAACACAGACTATAAGAATTATAAGACTATAAGATTTTTCTGTAAATAATGTAAATAAAACTTATGGGAAAATAACAATAATAATAATAATAATAATAATAATAATATGACCCAAATAAGTAATATATTAATATGAGTATTTTACCACAGATATGTGTGTTTGTCAGCTATAATTTGTTTGCGACTATGATCAACATTTTTAGAAAAGTATACTGCTTCCGATTATGAAATACAAAATATAGATAAGTAAAGTCATAAAAATAAGAATTCAAATTCTAAAACAAACACAACATACTTATATTATTTTAAAAAATAGAAAGAGTTTAGATTTTTAGTTAAATGTAACATGTAACATGTTATAATATGTATATAAATATATAGGTACTTCAAACTGTGTAAAAAGTAAAAAACATGGAATACTTGTTGGTTATCATGACCATTGGCCACCTTAACTTTTGCCACTTAGAACTGTGTCTACACTTTTGGAGTCAATTAAAAACAACATAATTTAAGGTAGGTAGTATTCTTTATTCAAATTGTCGGCATGGTAACAAATCACTAAAGCAGACAGGTTAGAAAAAACTGGGTATAATCATCTAACTGTGAACCATATACGTACAATTGAGTCTGCCATAGAACTGGTACTCACACGCAAAATGTATAATGGAATTCGCTAAATGGACAAATGGTGGTACAAAACACATATGGGAACTGTTCGTCATCATATCAATAGTGTATCTAGCGATAAGCTCATGACGATCCATTTATTGAAATTCACATTTTTATTGAATTTCTGTTTTTTAACATTTAAAAATTGGAACAAATTATTTAGGTACCTACCCGGTTTATTAGTTGTGTTTATTAAATTTGTTTAAATTTTATATTAATATTTAAATATTATTATGTACCTATTCAATATTATTTTCATCAGTTTAAATAATATCAAATTATACACCTTGTGATTTTTAAAATTTTAATATTTTGTTTTCTTGTGTTTTTAAGCTTAAAACAATCGGATGGTACCGACTCGCACAAGTACCAACATTTGTTTTCAAAATTCTTAATAATTGCCTTTGAAACGGATAGACGCTGTTTAGGCTACCTAAGTATACACTATACATACGTATATTATATAATATAACGCATGAAAAATCGGTGAAATTAAAACTTTGTAATAAATAATAATGTTCTGATACACGACGTGGTGTACGTCCTATACCTCTATCATCAAGTAATTTTTACAATTATTACCGACCTCCGTATCTTGCTACATACCTACGTGCAACCTACACGTGTTCTGTTTATTATAAGTTTATTTTCTCTCAATTATTTTGATAACAGCAATATAGTTTTATAATTACGCACATGCGTTTACGAGAATCAGTGTGGTAGAATAGACCGACAAAATAGAATCTACAAGCATTAGGGTGTCTCTTAATTTTTTTTTTGAAATTTTGTCAGTCTCACCCATCTCAATTTTCGTAAATGCATAAAAAAATGAACTACAAAAAGTTTCAAGCCAATATATTAAGGTTAACTCGTGCCGAGTTGAATTGAAAATTTGAGTATATTAATTCATTCATAATTTAATGATATATTTTACATTTCTATATATATCTCATTTACAATTAATAAAATTAATATTTGTTACATTGTATGTTTTAAATATAATAAAATTGTCTATAAATTATGTTCTTACATACTTCTTCTTATTTATTATAATTTACAAGATATATTGACTTTTGTGTATGAAAGTACTATTTTCTCAAAATTATATTATGAATTTTTATAAATACACATTACACTGTTAGGCATATTAGAAATTTAGGTAAGGACATAGACCAAAATACGGTTGGATTGGAACACGTGTGTATGTGTGTCGTGTGTGTGGCAAGGATGCTGGAGTCGTCACTAAAAACTCGGGTGGTCACCCAGTGGCGTTCTATAGAATTTTCAATGGAGGGAGGGTTTGTAGATAATTTCTAAGAACATATATCAGGGCACTTAAAAACGGCCTATTGTGGGGGGATTTAAACCCCATGAACCCGTCGTGAGCACGCCCATGTGGTCACCCATCCGAGAAATAGTGGCACCGGCGTACTTGCCCTCACAACACGTTTCGTGACTAAATACAACCACCAAGCCACAACAAGCCACTATATTGATTATTATGTTGAGCACTATGATACAATAGAGTTTGATCTCGATAATCATTTTTATATAGGTAATGTAATATATTATTATAATTTTTATGAGTATAGCCGTATAAATTGTATTTCCAATCGAATCGTTTTTATAAATTATTCAATGTAATTTTTTACTTAACAATAATAATTTCATCAAACTTGGGTATTTTTATTATTTATTTATACAAATATGTATTATATTATGTTATGGTTTAATACTGACTATCACACATATTATTTCGTATTTTATATATACGGCATGAATAGATATAAAAACTAATGAAAAAATAAAAATGATCCGCCCTTGGGGACCAGCGTATACCATAATACGTGCATTATGTAGTATAATACACACTACATAATCCACTAGACTATATTAAATAGAGCATACGCTATTCATTGGAATCTCTTAATAGAAATAAGATAATTGATAATTATTTTCTAAAGTTTTTTATATGTATTTTATTTTTTTTTTTTGTATAGGAACAATCCCTATTTTTAATTAAAATTTGAAAACATGTTTTAATAATCTAATGAATCTTTATAATTTTATAAAAAATACCATGTAATATTAGGTACACACAAAAAATTTAAAAACAGTACCTACCTTATAAGTACCTATCTATTTATGAAAATATTAGTCAACATTTTGGAAAAAAGTTAGTTTATTAAATATATAAATCGTGAAAGTCGTTCTAAACGTCTAAGAATCTTAAAATTTAAACACATAACATTACGCTACCTAATAACCACATTGCTGTTGAAGCGTTTTTGATCAATAAAAACAAAAAATAAATAATAATCACGTAAGGCGGTATACGATGATTTTTGGAATAATGTATGATCGGAATGGATAATATGACGTAGGTAGGTTGTATGTTACAGTAAATGACGTAAAACGGAAATTAACGTTATTCGCCGGTTATTAACGTTATTGGCCGAATACATTGGTAGGTAATTATCGTTATAAACCGGATAATCACGTAATAACCAAATACACTAGTAATTATTATTAGTGTAGACCAGATACCCACCGTGCACGTGAATCTCAAATTCCATAATTTTAAAAATGATCTAGGTATTTTAAAAAATGGAAACAATGCATTATCATTATTAATTATTTATTTTTACAAGTTTTACTGCCGTATGACATTTACTATGTTACACAATTTTTCAACCCCGAGACAGGCACAACGTTTATTGTTGCGACAATATTACAATGTTCCAAAGGCAGCACTTGAGGGCCCGCAACAAAACAATTGCTAGCTGCTCAGTGTCGACTGTCTACCATTTACTAATTTGATCACACTGTCCGTGTCGGTAAATAATTTTAACGCAAGTTGCAGTTTTCAAAAACGGGACAACTCTACTCTTATAAAAAAATGGGGTTTTCATGGAATATTATTCATGTGAAAGAAATATCTATATTTTGGTAGAGTAATCAGAATAATGAATTACTTCTCGCCAATATTGGTAAATGAGATAACAAATTTTGTTTTGCTTGTCTTGGACAAATAGTAAAATGTGACTTGTCTCGTGTTTGCAACAGATTTCTATACATTTAGACTACCTAGATAGCAACCTCCTTTACTTCCATCATGAATTGAAGAGTCAAGGTCGGTTGGCAATTGTATGGTATTTTATATGGTAAATAAGATTAATTATGATTTATCTTGTATTGTATTTTATTATTTTTAAACCTGTCGTTTAAAAAAATTTAAATATTTTATATAAATAATTTTACATTTACTATTTTATTTGACCATTAAAAACGATGTTATTCGACATACATTTTATATAATGAATGAAATGTTTTGCCAACCGACAAAATGGCGGCTGTCCACAGCTGAGCTTCACTTGATAACAATGTAAATTATATAGGAGTTCCTTATCTAGTGTAGTATAGAAAATCTGTGGTTTTCAGTGGCATCAGTCTGTTTTTTTTGTTGCTATTTCTTAGGGCGTGTACTCATTCCGATTTGTAACATCGAATTGGTATTTTATTTTATGAACGTATAATATGTTGAAGAGCAAGAGTATCATTTGGGCCACATCTGGCACGCTAAAAAGTTTTTACTGGCCCGTTAACTACAGCGAATAATCCAAAAATGAACTATTCATAATATTATGTAGTTTTTTTATTATAATTTGTTTATGTGACATAATAATATATTATAATATACATATATTATAGTTATACTTTCAAAATTATAGTTCAGGGTAAATGCTCTAAACTAAATTTCAATTATTCTTAACAACGGCGTGCCGTAATAACAACCGCTAACCACTTGAATTTATTTATTATATTCATTACATATATATTTTCAATCACACTAAAAATTATACGAAGTGTAGGGTATGCGATTACTGCAGGTTATATAATTTATGTTTTGAACCACAGAGTTTTAAATTTTACATGGCCCGAGGAGTAAACAAATTGTGGTGATTTTTGTTGTAGAGATGCTGATTTTAGTTACGGAAAATTAGGATTAAAAGACCCGTGTTTGAGACCGTGAGGAGTGGTAAGATTTTTAAAGTATACAAAAACTGTTTTCCCGGTTTAAGTAAAATAAAACATGGCATCACTACAGCCTACATAGCCCACTTCAAAAATACGTCTCAGTTAATTGTTACAGTATACCAACCAAATAAACGATTATTATTTACTGTAGGTAATTAAAAAATTAGATAAATGTTGTACATTCACGTGTAAAATAAATAACTATCAGTGCACTTGATAATTTGAGGGTCTGCAGCATACACACAATAAAAATAAACGGTGCAAATCATAATTTGATGTTGATAATATATGTATGATCAATCATTGGGAAATCGTATTTCGCTTCCTTTTATAACCTAGGTTAAATATATAGCTATATAGCTATACCTAGGTATTAACTATTAATTAGACCAACCAGTTTGTACATACATACATATATAAATATATATATTGTGTACTCTGCAGACTGTAGTCTCTGTTTATTACGTTGTCGGATTGATTGAACGCACTTAAGGAGCATTATATAATAATATGTATATATGGTAAAATAATATTACGTCTAACGATATTATATACAATATGTATGGGACCTATATACTAAATATATAGAGGTAATAATGTTGATGTAGTGAATTGATTTAAATTCGAGGTTAATTATTAAAGTGGTTGATTCGATTACCTGTGTTTCGGTTCTGATATACGACTCCGTCGAGTATTATATTAATTCAATACGTACCTATTATTATAGGTAAGTATTATTATAGTACCTACATAATATACGCCTATTATATTATGCATATTATTATGCTCCATGTATCGCTGTCCGTGCTTTTCTTTGATCTATACACGAACTGCTTACTGCACAGCTCTCTGAAAACGAGTTATTAAGTTCCAAACGTTACCCAGTCGTAAAGCGAGCATAATATCTCCTCAGCGTAAATAGATAGAAATCGCGCGGATTAATAGCGCAATTGTTTAGTAGTTATTCGACAGTCGTGGCGCGTGTAGTTTATGTACATTTGATATTATTGTTATATTTTTTCGGCGTCGAATACAACAATTTGAATACAAGCCAAAAATAGAAAACAATAATAAGCTACCCGTTTTCGTGATGCGTGCGTTATATTTATACGAGAAAACATTTATAAGTCGATAAATTCCTTTTTTTTCCACGGCCTCCCACGTAGCCGTTGATGGGATTTAAGCCGCTACTTATAGGTACATCGCAGGCCGTATACTGCTGCAGCTGCTGCTATAATATTGTAATAAAACAATTATATTATTATACCCGCGTAGTACGAAATAGCGCCACGTAACTTACAACAGCTTATAGTGTTATTATGGCCGCGGTGTTCGTGTATTATACAATCCAAACAAATTCAGTGCGATCACGGTATCGATAATATTATTGTAGCCGCAGGTAATCATAAATATTTTGTATACCCACATATATATGCACGTGGGTGATGGAGAGAATAAAATATCACAATTTGTCAGTATCGGATGAATTATACATGATAATATTTTGGTATTGCAGCTGAAATTTGAATTAAATGCAGAACGGCGCACATTTTATATTATTACGACTAATATCAATTGATATGAAAAACTAGACTGGAAAACAAATAGGTAGGTAGGTACATAATATAAAATATAATAATATTATGACCCTGAACGGCTGTCGGGCTCTACAACACTAACAAGAACGTCGCAGAGATTCTGCAGTGTTTAATACTTCATTGTACTTTATTTATACTTTATATTATTATTATTACTACTATAGACTCGAGGCTCGGAGTAAATTATTTACCATTATAAACTAGCTAGGCATAATATTATAAATGGGTTATAACCGAATTTACTGCTCCACGTCATAATATTGAAAGTCAAATTATTTTCTATTCGATATCATACAGTATAATATAATATACCCGCACCAATATATTACGCCGATCGTCTATAGCCATCATATACGTATTATTACTATTATTATTATTATTATTATATCGACGACGCTCTGTCATCAGCCGCGATAGGGCGGGTACGGGCTGGTCGTGAACCTTTCGGAAGATTTTCAATTAAACGCCATGTGCCGATTTTACAATATATACTTAACAATATATTATAGATATATGCACGATGACTATATACGTTTCTGTGCGGTATTTTCACCGGCGGACCATTTACACGCTCGTGAACAGCAGCAGCAGCGGCGGCGGCGGTCCCCCGACGTTTAAAATTCTCGGGGCCGATCATCCCGAGGGGGTGGCGATGCTGGGGATCGTTTCGGACGGGGATGCGGGAGATGAGACGGCGGCGCTGTTATATTTTCCCCGATATAAAGCCGGATTATAGGGGACGTCGCGATAGCTCTTCCGAATTCTTAATTCTGACCCGCACATTCTTCGCAGTTCACAGATCCAATTATATATATATATATATTTATTCGTGTGTGTGTGTGTGTGGGTGGGTGGGTGTGTACGTGCGTGAAAAGAGAGCGTACACGACTTGCTGCGGGGGGTGAAGCCGCGGACCGTGTCGGTTCGAATTATATTATTATTATACTTGCCGTCGTCGTTTTTCCCGCGTCAAAAGTGCTATGCGCCCACGGCGTGGAAAACTACTGAATATTTTGCCGATGGAGGATTTGACGAGTGCGAAACGATATAACATAATATATACCTAATACAATATATTATACGATCGTCGACCCGAATGACTTAGTAACCGCCGTTCAAACGATATATTATTATTATATCATTGTATAGATTATATAGGTAGGTATAATTATTGTAGGGAATGTATAGGCGTGGGGACATCTAGCATTTTGCATGTATTTTATATGAATTGTAGGGTCAAATAGAAATCCTATTTGGTAATATAAGAAATCTAAATTATGCTTTTGTGAATATATTTTATGCATAATATCTTATAGGGTTTTTATATTAGAGCATATTTTCACATTATAGTTATATTTCAATGTTTTTTCTTTAAACTAAAAAAAAATGTACCTAAATTAAAAACTAAAATATCTACCAATATATTTTTACCAACATTGTGTGATTTCCATAATATTCAATAATCTCTGCGCTCTTTGCCACAGATGAAAATCTCTATAATAATTTATTGACTTACTTATGATTTTGTTTTTATTGATAGGATATAGGATGTGTTGACATTGATATGGAACCCGAATGCATGTAATCACTAATAATACAAAACATTTTAACGACATAGTTTCCGAAATCGGTACTCACTCTCAGAGAGTTAATAATTATGAATATAAATTAATATAATATTAAAATTTGAATAATTGAATTCATATATGTGCATAAACATAGTTTTTTCCAAATCACAATACTTTTTTTACACAGATTATTGTTATTAGTGTTATTACTTATTATCATCATAATATGATCTGAGATTATTCAATTTGTATTTATACAATCGTACAGAATTTTATACTTTTATAATGACTCACTAGTCACAATTTTAATATAAATATTATATTTATATCAATTTAACTATAACACAATATTAATGGTTCAAATTCAATCGACCCTTTTTTTTTAGTAAAGGGGAATTGATACAACACTATAGACACGTATTTTATAATTACATGCTAAAATACGGCGCAGAGAGACGCAAAACGTAAACAAAAAAAAGAGCATTGCCGCACAATTCTGTAGCAGGCAGTGTTGGGAAAGTTCCTTTTAAAAAGGAACTCGTTCCCGTTCCTCGTTCCTACTGTAAGAAAGGAACTCGTTCCCGTTCCTCTTTCCTGTCCCGAAATAAGAACGCGTTCCCGTTCCTTTTTAAAAAGGAACGCGTTCCCGTTCCTTCATGTTCCTTTTTTTGCAATTTGAGTGGTGGTCAATGGTGTATTTTCAACTATTTTGCGAACAATTTTTAAGTCAGAAATAATCGAACCGAGAGAGTTAACCGATTATTTCTGACTTAAAAATTTTTCGCAAAAAACACCATTGACCACCACTGAAATCGGTTAACTCACTCCTTTCTAGGAGCACCGATTTTTAACAAAAATGATTTGTCTTAGATTTTTTTTGTTATAATTCAAAAGTTGTATAGCGTAGACTTGAAACTTTATATATATACATTCATATTGCATAATTGCATAATATTATACATTTATATTACTATAGTAGTATAGTATACAGTGTATAGTGTGTACTATACACGATACACCACACATAGAGACATGCTATAGGTTATAGGCTTATAGCCCATAGGAGTATAGGACATAGTATGATACAACAATCTGTTTTTTTTTTTAATTCAATTTATTTGAAAAAATATTTTTATACTGACATTTTGTTTTGTTTGAGAAGAACTAATTTGGCGCGTGGAACCGGAAACGACCCGGAACACGACACGTAGTCGACCGACGGCGTCGCGGCTCAGTTTTGGCGCGGAAACACACTATATGCGCTTCATAAAATATACTGTGGCACTCAACGTGTTAAAATTTTTTCATTATTTGAGGAACGGAAATTTTCGTTCAAGTTCCTTCAAAATAGGAACTCGTTCCCGTTCCTCGTTCCTATATTTTAAATGGAACGCGTTCCGAGCTTCGTTCCTATAAAAGGAACGCGTTCCAGGAACGCGTTCCTCAAGGAACGCGTTCCTTCCCAACACTGGTAGCAGGCCACCCAAAACAATGAAAACGTTTACTGTACATAACAATATAATATTATATTATAGGTACAGTAGGCATTGTTTTTGCGAATACGTTTTAATGCCGTATATAACGTGCAGGATAGGACTATAATATGTCTATATATTATTATATAGCCGATAACGATTTGATATTGTATTGCAGGATTTAATTATTGCGTAAACAATATTAATATAATGTAGGTATTATAGACATTATTTGAAAACGGGTTTACGTGAAATAAAATAACAATAATAATAAAAATAAAATTATTATATATTACCGAACCCTAAATCCTCCAGAGGTTTTCCATAATCCCGCAATGCTAATGTTTTATATTATTATTATTATTATCATAATCGTACAGGTTCTGCTCATGATTCGATTCGCCGTGCACGATGAAATATGACCGACTGGTGTTTATACAGTTCGTCGTAAGTGGTCGTCACCGACACCATAACACGCCGTAATCTCAGCCCTAGGAAGAGACCGGTTTGTGGTGCAGCGCGTCTGCAGATGTCCCAGCGAACAACCCATAATAATATAATAAATCGTCGGGATCACGAAAATTATTATTATCATCATTATCACGCTACCTATGTTTGTATTCATTGTCCGAATCTCGTGCATAATGCACCGGCCGCACGTGACACTGATAGATATACGCCCGTTGGTCAGGTACTCAGGTATATATTATTATATTATATTGTGTGCGCGCGTATAATACAGTGCCTATAAAATATAATATAAGCCGAGCCCACCCCGCCGCAGTAGGTCTATGGGAAAAACTATATCGACGGAAACGAACGCGACCGGTAACTTGGGAGGAAATATGACAAAAAAAGGATTATGAGCAGATATAGGTAGGCAGTATAGGTACCTACTATGATATTATAATGATAAATTGACAATAATAATTCACTCTGTACAGACGCGTGTAAAAAATGTGATGGGGAAACGACTGCATATATGACAATAATAATACCTAAATATATACGTAATATAATATAATGTAAATGGTTAATCTGTAAACTGTAATATCTATTATCTAATACTATTTAATATTTATATACCCGATGATATTATGTAGGTATAAAGTAGGTAAGTATACGTAAGTGGCAGGGGCGGATTTAGGTATGTGGTGGCCCCTGGGCGGAATATATTGTGGGGGCCCCTTATACATAAACAAGGAAATATATTTTTTAACTTATTAAATAATATTTATTATTATGTTTAGTAGTAGTAACAATTAACTACTATTTAATAATAAATAATTATAAAAACAATCAAATCGAGTATAACTAGTATATTAAGTAATATTATCATAATATTAAGTGTAAGTAATTAAATGAAAAATAGTAAATAAAAATAATAATGTCAAGTAATTAAAATTAAATGCCTGGAACTTTTCTTAATTTTATATTACGCCAGTAACTCTTTACATCTACACTTTGTTTGATAAGTTCATTATTAATACGGCCTAATTCTTTTGAACGAACAGCTAAATTTATCACAGAATTTAAATGATCTTTGGAAGTTTCATGACTTATTAACCGACTATCTCCATGCTTCCAGTCACAGAAACCTAACATGAGTAAATTATCATGAGTAAATTGACTGCGTGGACATTAATTTACAAACAAAACAAAAAATGCTACCATTGAATGGTGAAAAACATAACCATGAACGCTTAATTATTTCTCCGTTAGCAGTTTTTCGCTCAAACAATGATTTATTATATTTACGAGTAAACTTCACATGTCACATCAAACCGTTTTTTTGATTTTTGTATAAATAATTCTTCATTACAATTTTGTAAATTTGAACTTCCTACTTTAGCCCAATAATTTATTAATCCTGTCATATTTTCAGGCCATAATCCTATATCTAAATTTAAGCTTTCATTTGTTTCTTCAACAATATTTTGAGGTGAAGGGTTTTCGGCTATAGTTACTAGTTGAGGCGGTTGAGAAATTTGATATGACTGAAAAAAAAAAATATTTAAAATATGTACCTAATGGAAATTAAACTGATAAGACTTTTTTAAATTTTTATTTTTAATATTAATGCGTTTGATTTTCAATTTTCAATTTTTATTATTATTTTTTTTTAAATTAATATAATATACCCAAGTGGCCAATATACGTATACATTTTTTCGATTTCAAACAATTTTAATTAGGAAAGGTAAATTTGAAGAGATAAGTATAGTATAGTATTCATACATGAAAAAAATATTAATTGTAATATTTATTATTTAAACTACCTAACCTGCATATATTTTATTATTATATGCTATTAAATATAAAAAATATAAAATATATATTATTAAAAGTAATATTTATTCTTTGTATAGTAATAATGTAAAACTTTGAACTAACCTCAGAAGAAGAAGAAGTTGTGTTGGGCTGTGTTATGAAAAACTCTGTCATTCGCCTAGTTTTGAAAATTATTTCCGTATTTTTTTTATCTTTTTCTTTTGCCAATTTTCGTTTATCTGCACCACTCATATAACCCTCGCTTTAATTTATGACGATCTTCTTCCATTTTTAAATTTTAACACTATTCACTGGTTAATATAACTTATAATATAAGAAACCAATAAAGTCTGTAACTATTGTCTATTGTGTATGCAACTGTTGTTAACTGACGTCTGACATGCAATAAGTGCAACGAACAAATAACGATAATTTATCTATACTTCTACAGACAGATAGTCTGTAATGTGTATTCCAGCCCTGGTAAGTAGGTACCTACCTATGTAATGACTAAATATGTGCAAGTCTGCAAATTTTTTCTCTCAATTTTTTCGATTATGGTTGTTTGTTTTACTGAATAGAAATATTCAGCCAATAGACTACAGCGCATATACATGACACAATCATTATATCGATGGATTAGAGCACACATATTGTATAATTATAAGTCACAACTCAAAAACACAAATACTTAACAATTAATCAGAAACATCAAATGAGATTTCGTCGAGTTTAAAAACTAAAAAGCTTTTATATTATATTGATAAAAATTTCGACAACGATTCGTAAGCATTTAAAATAGAGCTTGATTGATGCTTGTAGACGATTTTCGTAGACTTTGACGTGTTTTCACTCCATCACCAAACACCGTATAACATGGTTGTTAAAACTTGTTTTTTTTATATATTTTCCAATAAATTATAATATTATGATAATGATGTAAAAGGACCTACCCGATAAGGACAGAATGTAATATAATAAGTAAAATTATTTTCTGAATAATTATCATATAAGAACTAGAACACAATATAATATAATATATTATAGGTATATTAATATACTATTAGTACATGCGTATACAATTCCAGCGACCATTAAATGAGATACTATAGGAAAAAAGTTCTTCTGGCTTAATTTTGATAAATAAATTCGATTTGTGAAATATTCTTTCAGGGTTTTTTTTCGCTTATATTCGCGCAGTCACTTGGGACGAAGACCGACCGCCAAGCCTATAGGGGTGGAAGGACACGCCGCGTGTTCTCCGACCAGAAAATTACATTAAACCACCAACGAGGGTCGACGTCAGTTCGAGTGTATCCGCGAGATCCTTTCGCGACCTATCTTAGGGATGGGGTTTGTTATTTCGTTTGCTGTGTCGGTTAGTTCGTTTTGACCGGTGGGTAGATGTATACTGTATAGGTATACGAAAAATAAATCCTGGTGTTAGATTAATATTTCAGTTTAAGTTTATAGAATATATAATTTGTTCTGCAGAATGAAAGAAAAACAACCTATATACGGACATACGGCTATAAAATAAACGACATGGCGGCGATAATATCCTATATCGATTCTATATTAAAGAAAACCGGGGATTTTTACGCTAAATCGGTTTTGGTTTTTGGTGTAACTTTAAAATAAATGACCAGATACTTAACATATTCACTGGTTGTTTATATTAGCATTTTCTATTCACAAATAGAAAATTTTCCCAATGGTCATAACAATTTATAAATAATAAGTTATAATATTATATATTATAACTTATATTATATATTGATAAAATTGATTTTTGGCATAAGCATAAATATATATAGCCATATAGATATCATAAAATTACATTTTATTTAAATGTTAAAAATTCAACCACATCCACCTCCATGGCAAAATCATTTGACCGCCACTGGTACCTGCCATGCCTGGGTGGGGGATGGCGGTCTCTCTCCAGACACTGTGACTGCTCGAAGAGAAGTGCCGCTCGAGACCGAGGTTCGAACCGGCAACAGTGCCCTTACATATTAAATAACCAAGAATAGATTTTAGTTATTTTGTTGTAATTTTATAATATTAATTCTACTCACCGGTTATTACCGTATTACTAATAACTAATAAACTAATAACAATATAAATATAATATAAAACATCCACACTGACAAACCGTCACCGCTCAGAATCGTTTTTCGAATAAGTACTATGATATTATATCATTGAATTCAAATTTAATACCATCCAATCTATACAGTGACCACTTGTTACCTACTGTACAGCAGAGCGACATCCACTTACTCACCTTTTTTTAGTTAAAATTCATGTTTTCCTTTCACAGCTAACAATAGAAATTTTGATAGAAGACTCCCTACAAATGTTACTACCTTAAACAAAAGAAAAAAACTACTAGAAAGTAATATTAATTTTTTAGGAGATTTTGACTTAAAATTTTTACGATATTTTAATATCATTGGTAAATGAAATGGCAATTTTCAATCTAACCTAATTTTTTACTATTATTATTTTAGGTATGCTGAAATTATTAAATTACTTTATCGAAACATATTACTTGGATCTAGATATTTGTCTATTTAATAGAAATATGTGGAATCATTTTAATACAGATGGACCATAAACCACCTTGAAGGATGGCATGCAGCTCGTGATGTTCGTTATTAATAAAAATTGTATTTATTTCATTTAAAAAATTATATTCTTAAGTATATGCATTTTGAATTAAATATAATGTGGTAGTTGACAATGTTCGTGATTTATAAACATTTAAAACAATAAAAACAGTTATATTTTAAAGTATATGTAATTCATTTTCAATGAATGCAAATCAGGTTTCGGCCAACCGGTACGTTACGATGGGCGAGACCGTTTTCGACCAAAAACGTACCCTTCCCTTTTCGGCCGATTCACTTTTCGACCAAAACAAAAAGTTTTGTAATATGATAATATGTAGGATATAATTTATATATAATTTTTGTAAAATAGAATACCCATATATTAACAATTTTTTTTTTTATTACGATTATTACGATTTATATACGATCGGTGATCGTTGACTGTGATGGTTACTACCATAATATATAGTTATATCAGTATAATATGTAGTATGCACCTGCAAGACTGATCATTATACGTATTGTAGAGAGTCACTATATCTTTCTTAATATTATATTATACACATTACTATTAGACTCAATAATTATTGACAACAATTGTATATTATTATGTTATTCTTTTTATAAGATATTATGCACAGTGTGACATATTAACACAAAACTAATGTTAATAATATAATAGGTGTTTTTATATTTAATTTTTTTTTAATATTTTATTTTACAACATTTTATGTAACTTATACTTTAAATAATTTTTAAAATTATAATTGCCACAATTTTACAAAAATTATATACCAATTATTTTACATATCATATTACAAAACGTATTGTTTTGGTCGAAAAGTGAATCGGCCGAAAAGGGAAGGGTACGTTTTTGGTCGAAAACAGCTATGCCCGTTGGACACATACTAGTTGCGGACGAATTATTTAGGTCAGGAATTATAACATAACAATTGCGGACACGAGTTTCGTTGTCATAATACTAATTGCGTAGAGCTTTTTTTTAATAAAAACCACGTTAGTTGTGGACACAAATATTTCCCTTCACCACTTTTTCAGGACTTAGGACAAGCTACCAAAAAAATTGGTTGGTGGGGTTAAAAATATTTGTGTCTTGCAAAAGAGCAATCGTTATTTTTAAAATGTTGTTGAATTATTTAAAAAATGATAAACTGATTAAACATATGCACCGGCACAATCTTAATCGTTAATATTAAACAGTAATTTCCCAACGTCCACGATCGCTGTATCAAAAATAATAATAGGAAATTTCTTATCTTATATTTGTGTCCGCAATTCGTATGTTACCTTTTTAGATTTCGTCCGCAACTCACATGGTTTTTGTCACTTTGTCCGCAATTCGGAAACACCGTGCCCGTTACGATCTATAGAACCTGTGGGTTTCAAGCTACCTACTTTTTACTTTTGTTTTATCGGCGTGTACATAAGAATTGTTCCGAGAAGTAAAATTCAACTATCTAAATATATCTATACTTCTATATTCATATATTTACGTGCTAAATATATGTGTTAAAATGGAATCTTTGAGTCGAATGTACTCTGAAACTACTCACCCGATTTTCTTAATTTTTTTTTTTAAATGAGAGAGTACATCGCGGATAAGGCTATAGGCTTAGTTTTAATGTAATTTAATAATTATCCACACTACTTCACTGGTTTATTCATATCTTGACCGAAATATAATTAATATTTCATATATATTTATAAAATTAACAAATCTTATGCACAACTGCACGAGCAACAGCCCCACTATTTGCAATCAACTATTCACGGGGAGGAGCACGCGGGACACAGCTAGTATTAATACAAAACGTACCTTCTTAATACAAGAAAAATTCAAACACCGACAATTCACAGTATTATATTTAGTAAATACAATTTATAATAATATTGACAAACTGAAACAGCAACAGTATATTATTATGCAGTCTTAAAAACATATTTTTCACTAATTTTAATTTTATAGTTGAAGACGGAGTGGCCGCTAAGGCGTCGGTTACGACGCACACCGTCGCCGGTTCTAATCTCGGTCACAGGCAGCACTTTTCTTCGAGCAGTCACTGTGCCTGGAGAGAGGCCGCCATCCCACTCCCGGGCATGGCAGATACCTAATGGTGCCCTCTTGAAAATTCTGCCAAACTAAAATGCACGTGTTTACAACAACCTACAGCACCCTTCCCCAATTAAAAACCACCCAATGGCCTAAATTTCCATGGTTTAATTAATAATAAAAAAACAATTTTATAGTAGGTATACTTACTTTATAAGTCTACATATGGACACTCAAGTTTAAATAAAATAAAAATATACATTAACCTTCATCTAATTATATTTTGTATACTTAAAACACATAAAAACTTATGTATAAGGAATCAACAAAAAAAAATTTATATATATTTATAGATTATATAAAAATTATAGTATTTATGGACAAAGTTTCAGGTGCCGACACTACTTTATTACATTATAATAAATTACCAGTACTAAATAGTATTGTTTGAAAGGGCTAACTTAATTTAAGTGAATCGCTTAAAAATCTATAAGACACATTATACAGAATACCTAAGTATAATTGTTTATAATAGTTATTAAATAAAAAAACACTATCTATAGTAAACTAAATTTATTTCAGGTTGAGGTTTTGTACTTAAATATATAATTTATTTTGTACTAACATAATATACGCAGCGTAATGTAAATCGATGGCTTTTCGTAAAATTAGACAGTTACAAGTGTCAATAGATATCTGTAAGTTTTTACGTGAGTCATCTAGCGTACAATTGGTACTATTTTCCAGTAACGCCGTAACATGGAAATAAATACAATATTATAATATTATATTATACACTCGTGCAGTTATTTAATAAATTATGGAAATCGTAAGATATAAAAAAAATTAATTAAGTAAGCGTAAAAAAAAATTTTCTGTATAAAATGTACGGCTAATATGATAAAAAAACAGTGATTTTGGCATACATTTTTAAAACAAAAAACGCTAGTGAAATCGCCAAAAAACATTAATAACAAATTTGTAGATCAGATTTAAATTAATTAAGAATATAAAATCTTGATGGATATGTCAAGAAGCAAAACCGGTTTTTCCCGTGACCGCCGGGTGGCTTCTTATTTTTAACAGGGTATAGACGTTGTATGGGAGAGGTGAACAATACTCGTCGTTATATACATAATAAAATATCGAAACATATTATAAACATGGAATCAGACAGAAGAGAGAGGGCAAAATAGATCTTAAATAGTTATTGTATAGTTAAACACATTACTGATTACGTGCGTACTTATTTGGGTAGTGCTAGTGAAGCGGCTTATCAATAGTTTATACATGCAACCGGAAAATCATTACTGACGGAAGAATGTTAAAATAGATCTTAAATAGTTATTGTATAGTTAAACACATTACTGATTACGTGCGTACTTATTTGGGTAGTGCTAGTGAAGCGGCTTATCAATAGTTTATACATGCAACCGGAAAATCATTACTGACGGCAGAATGTTATGTCCATTTACTCTAAAATGCTTAAGTGTAAAAATATTTTTTCCAATGCGGCTTTCTGACAAGCCGCCGTAACGGGGTTAACATCTGGCATCAAATCTTCCATTCTGGGATAGGGTCCTATAACATTTTTGGGTACATATATATCATACATGTCGCCATAGACGAACTCCTTCCCAGACTTAATCGTATCTTGGATTTCTGATTTGAATTCGAATGGTATGTATTGGTTCTCAACGCTCGGCTGTAGTCTATCATCTCCATCATTTATGGGGTGCTTATACTTCAATTCAGAGTTGGCAATGAAGGCTGCGGAAAAATAAAAACGAAATAAAATGAAAACAAAAATACAAAAAAAAAAAAACAAACATCACAACGAAAAACACGCAATTACGACAAAACAAGCGTATTATACATAATATATATTATACGCATACTTGGGACACAAGCGTTTAAATCATTCCAAACAATTTGTTTGGCCTACTTTAATTATAGGCGCCTACCTATTTTTAATTTTATAACATTAGAATTCAATAGGCAAAATTCTAAACGCCACCCGTTTAATATGCTTCTCAAAATACGTTATCATTATTCATTTCGTAAATAATAATATCTCAGACTCGACTATTTAGTTGATACATAATAATATGAAGATCGTAGGTGCAGTTCTGTGTATATAGATAAAAGATATCGGTGCAATCATCTCGCGGACCATCCTTCCTACACCTTCAGTTTAGTAAGATACGTTGGAATATTAATCTAATAATGCACATAAATACTAGAAAGTAGAAACATAATACCTAATACATGTTACGGTATACCAGTGAAGGAAGAAGAAGGCGGTGTGATCAGAAACCACCGAAAGTCTGGTCAGGAGATAATATATGGTAAGTGGCTTTGGATTTTATTCGCATCGATACCTTTTTAACCTTTATATACATAAAGAAATGTAATTATTTCAGATTTTTTTTTATTATTTGTAATATACTTAATGCGAGATCATGCATAGGTCCACAATCGAATATAAAAAATGATTGGTAGTAATTTATGAAAATAAATATATAATGCAAGAATTTTTCAATTATGTAGTAGGTATAACACATACTAAATTATTATAAAAAAAACTGTTTTATGCTATGTGAAGCGTAGGTATTGAACAGATAAAAAATAGTTTTTTAATGATTAGAATTATGTCCAAAAATATTACAGTACAACTTTACGACGTTAAAATTTAATAGACTTGATCATTGTAAATATAATTGTCCATTTGCACAAAAACAAATAATAATAATAATTGAACATGTTGATATAATTATAAAATAGACATGATTTATTTAATAAATTTAAAACTTTTTATTAAATATCATATTATTATACCTATAATATGATAATTAGGTATATAAAATGTTTTAAGTTATTTTTTTTAAATTTGAAGTTCATTTTTCCAGAACAAAATAAATTCTTATCATAATAAAATATGTATAAATTTAAAATATCATTCCTTAACTTATATAGAGCATAAACTGTTTACAATGATTTATCATAATCAATATTTTTAATTTTTTTTGGCTCCATGTTCTATAGTTAATATAATATAAATGTAATTTCTTAAGAATTAAATATTATGTATTTATTGAAATAATGTTAAAACAAATTTAAATATCAATACCTAATAATAAAATATGTATAGTGTACAAATTTAAAATAATTCATATTGCAACAAATGGTTCATATTATACAAGGGCATAGAATAAAATACTGTTCATTCTTAAACTGTCAATCCCTCTAACAGTTTTTATAAGTATTTAATTACTGTACAAAATTACACACAAACTAAAAGTATCAAATAAACATAATGTTTGATATATTTTAGTTCATCAACCGTATGATTAACACTATCAGTAATTTGTAAATTGACTAAATTATTAAAACTAAACTAATCAGTGATACATTCTACATTTGTAATACAAAAAATAGACATTGAATGGTAACATTTCACTTAAGATTTTTAATAGATTATTTTAGAAATATACTTTACTATATTTAATATTATGTTACAATTGTTTAGTATATTATACCAATTAATATTTTGCTGTGCTAATATAATACATTTAAAAATTGTTAAGTGTTAATCATTTTACCAATAACATATAAGCTCACGAACATACAATATCTGTGACTATAATTTAATACAGTAAACCTGTGTAATACGGAAACTGTTAAGATCGATAATTTTTTTTTGATTTTAGACAGATTTCCTTTTAATAGATGTTGTAAAATAATACATTAGACTCGCCGGACCTTAACATTTGGTCCAAAAACAAGGTCGGGTTTTCATAATATTCTGGTCCCATATTACACAGGTTTAACTGTAATATATATTATATTAAGTGTTACATATACATATACATATTCACTGGCTTAATAATTAAATATTTTCTCGATTTAAGGTTAAAAATTTAAATTAAACTATGTTATTTTAATAACTGAACTGTTGTCTATACAGTTATCACTTTAATTATAATATATAATTTATTTACACAATGATCCTAAATATAATATTATGTTAATTAAAATTAATTTGTAAAATTACAACAAATTATTGTTTAACAATTAAGTTAAAATATTTTGTTCCTCTGATGATAAATAAACCAACAGTCAACAACACAATAAAAATAAACCTAAGGTACTTGTCTTGTATAGTTGTATGCCATGTACAGACTACTTTTGGTTATGTAAACAACTGTATTTACAAGTAAAAATGTTACTAAAAACTGTTGTCTGATACTTTTTTTTAACAATTATAAAAATCAAAATAATTTATCAGTCTTTTTACATTATTTTTTCCTAGAGTAAATAATAAATATAATATTACTATACCTAATGTATTTAAAATAAAAGGAAGGAAAAAAAAAGTTTATAAAACAATAATTTATAATTAACTGGTAATCATCAGAAATAGCTCACATAACACAATAATATTTGTTATGTAGCATAAAAAACAAGTACCAAAATTAAATTAATATAACACAATGGTGTTTGGCAGTGATAGATAAAGAAGAAATTAATGTGTAGCTACTAATTTTCTCGATCAAGTGCAACTTATATATTAATATATTCTCCTTAATAGGGCCTTATTTAGATTTTAAAAAATGGTATACACAACGCTTAAAGCTTTAAAATCTAACATACACGAAAACTTGATAAACTTGACAGTGAACAATCTTCGGATTTCCCCCAGTAATTGTATTATTTGACGGTATTCTACCAATCAAACCACCACCTGAACACATGTCCTGTTCTATTGTTTGAGGAGCTCACTTCAAAAACTCAGGCAGTGTACACTTGTGGCTAGTGGGCAGCTTGAGTTCAGCAGAATATGAATTAGCTATGTGTTATAAAAAAAAATTGGTTTAATAAAGTTTTTTTTTTTTAAAAATATGAACGAAATAATGATAAAAATGTTGAATGTATTAGTAAAAACTAGATAAAAATTAAAATAAATTGTGCACGGAAGCAAATCTATGAAATTGTTATATTTAAACATATTAGGAATAATTAGAAAAAATATAATTGCCAATAATTTTCTTTTTAATAAAAATTAACCATTTTAATTTATTTATATAAAAAACATTGTGAACAATTATTTAAAATAATACAGTGAAACGCATACAAGTTCCACTTATGTTAATAATAAGATAAACAAATATCAAATATTTTCAGGGAAAAAATTCTACATAAGAATAAACAAAATATTTTTGTTTATAATATTAATTATGCATTTATTGCATCTTAAAAACCGGTAATACAATAATGGAAACATATCTCACCATAACGAATGAATATAATATAAAAATATCATATTATCATGTTTGTACAACTACTATTAAATATGACTTCCAAGATTAAAGCGATAAAAAATTATGTGAAATTAGGATAATAATATCAACCTTGCCCTGTGTTATTGTTACATATTTGAGAGGATGTGAACACACAGTAAAGTACCTATTACTATTTTCAAAGCTTATAAGTTGATTTGTCGGAATAAAGGATAATCTTCGCCAAGTTGTAAGAATTGTTTTGTGAGATAAGAAAGCATATTTTTAAAAAATGTTCATACATTATTTTAATATCATTACATTAGCATACCGTGAAATAAAAGTAAGAATAATTACTGACATATAATAGAACAATATTCTGCAATGAATTTAAGTACAATAAAATTAATATTTATAATAACACATCACACATCATTCCATATGATATGTATAAATATTTATTACACATTATTCAGAGTACAGAGTACATTAGGTATTTCAGTGGGTGGCCCATGGAAAGTCAAAAAAATAACACCCTGACATACAAACCCTTGAATCACCAACTTAACATTATAAAAATGAAAACCAACTAATAAAGATGTTTTAATATAAAATGATGAAACTATATTATAAAATATTCAGAGGCAATTTATTTTAGTTAAATAAAATGTGTAATTCTATACTTATAAATTAACTGTAAATGGTAAAATATAAACATTTTAGATAAAATAAAACAAAGGGTAAATAAATAATGTTTAATTCTATAAATTGAAATACTGTTATTCTTTTTAATGTTTTATTAAAAGCCAGTCATATTCAATACCCACGCATAAAACAATTTTTACTCTCTAATAAATTATTTATAGTTTTACCAATATTTAAGCCTTAATTTATTATAACACTGTTATTCAAATTGTATTTAATTCTAATTCTAACCAAGGAAATATATTATCTTAAAACATTTTAATTAAGCTAAGTGTTCATCTAACAGAGTTGATGATAATTTGTACATTCCAGTATTCAAAATCTAAATTAATTCCATTACTAAATACAAATATTATAAAAGAGGGCCAATAAAAACAGGATATAATACGCACCACAGTTTTTAGAATTGAATTACAATTTACAGGCACTATAAATTATCTATAATTAAATCAAGGTTAATTAAAAAATCAATATTTTACTGTCATAAACTGTTTTTAATTGGCCTGTTTGCAATTAATAACTGAAGTAATCCTAAAAATAAATTTTAGGCTACAGTTCATAAATATATTAACTACAATTCATCAATTGTTTAAAAACATTGAAACTTAATGATGCAAAATAATGGATACAATACAAACATAGCAGATATAACTCACTTTAAACATATTACCAAACAGCAATAATAAATATTTGGTAAATTTATTTAAAAAAAAAGCTATTGAACCTAACGTAAATATTAATTAACCATTAACAATAAATTCATTAAATTATTATTTATGGTGATTTCACAGAACTATAATAAATAAAGTTGCTACAAAACTTAATTTCAACCATCATTAATAAATAGTTTGTTAACTATAAATTTATATGTGTATTGGTGAGAGGACTTTCCTATCACCTAAACTTTAAATAAGGCCCATTTCACACAATAGTAGTTTTTCTGCTATTTCTAGTGTGGTAGCCATTAGCTAGTAAACTAGTTTTTAGGTCCACCTGAATTACAAAAATGTAAACTCATCAAAGGTCGAAAATATACAATGTTTGATAGTAGAGCATGTCTTATTTATCACACTATTAACTAGTATAGAAATATTTGCAGCCAATCAGAAAACAGAAAGTTTTTAATATTTATTAATTCTTTTTTAAATATTTTATTTTGACATTTATATAAACAAGCTGATATTCACTTATTATTGTTAATTATTTATTTTTGCTGCAAAACTGTAGGTCCTTTCTAGAATATTTTCTAGTGTATAGTTTAGAATGGTATAAATAGAGTTTAGTTTAGGTACCAACTAGTACATTAGGTTAAACACAATATTTAAAGATAGAATTCTAGATATAGTACCATGACTTTTATCGAGTGAAAAGAGCTAAGTTATTGTATAATTTTTAAAACATAAGTTTGTATTATCTATTATAATTAAAATTTAGCAGAGGAAGTTATATAACCTACAATAATACTATATATATTTATGACCATATTCTTTTCTTTAATGAGCAATTATTAGACCTATTGTTCAAGGCTGGGCAAGTTAATGATTTTTTTTTAACTCAATTAAGTTAAGTTAATATGCACCAATAATAAAAAGTTAATAAACACTTTTTGATATCTTTTTATTAAGTTAAAAAAAGTTAATTTGTTTATACAACGGTAGCGTACTTAATTTTTTCCAACCCAAAACTAAATTATAGACTATAGTGTTTATACAGTATTTCCATAAAAGTTAGATTCGAATGAAATAATTTTCTTACTTTAAACAATTCACGGTAAATATTTATTGACTATAAAACGAAATTGACTGAAATATATCTAAATTAACTTAACTTACTTCTTAAAATGAAAAATTAATTCGTTAATTTCACATTAATTAAAAAAGACATTTAGTGAGTTAAGAGTTAACAAGTTAATGAAAAGCCAAAAGTAACTAGTTAAGTTAAAAAGTTAAAATTATATTAACTTTTTAACTCGTTAATGCCCAGCCTTGCAATTGTTCACATCGCTGTCAATGTATTTAAGTATAGTTTTATTTATTACCTTTAGTTGCAGATCGTGTACTTTCCCATTCAGGGCCTTCAAACCAATCTTTTGAAATAACATCCAGGAATTCCTCTTTTTCAATGATTTTATCTTCACAATCTATTTTATTTGATGTACTATCTACAGAACATGAGTTCTCGATAGGCATATTCTTATCAATCGTAGTGCCATTCAACTGATTAACTTCTTCATCATTTGAAACTATCTCCTTGTCACTAGTATTCTCCTCAACAATTGCACTGTCTTCTGTTTCAGTAGACATATTTTCAACTAATGGAATATCTAAGCCAATAGTCTCTATGTTAATACCTTTATTTAGACAAGTAGTTTTGTTAAGAGATCCACATTCACTCTCAGATTCACCAACAACAACATTGTTATCTTCAGTCAATATATTTGCATCAGAATTATTTATACTACTCGAAATGCCACTCAATGAATTTTCAAAATTGTTTATTTGGTCTAAAGTATTAACCGATTTTTCTAATAATAGTTCAGTACTTTTTGTTTGATTATCAATTTCACTTGCAAGCTCATTTGATTGGATTCCATGAGGTTTATCGATAACATTTTCTGTAGGTTTCTCAACTAAAACTGATTCACTTGGCGATGCTTCAAAAATTGTATTATTTATAAAATCTGGAGTTATCTGAGATTCAAATGTTTCACTTATATCATCATCCACAGTAGAACTACAATCAGATTTACTTTGTCTTAGTTCTACAACAGAATTATTATCATTTTCATTAAAATCAAAAACTTTAGTAGGAGAACAAGTACTAGTTTCTTGAACTTCACTATTTCTGGATATAGCTTTACTTGTGATTGGTATGGCATCATTTTTGCTCGATAAAACTTTACTTGTTGGTATAATTTCTTCACTTGAAGATTGTACAACATTACTAGATGATAGTACATCACTCTTTGTTTGTACAATTTCTTCATTTGAAGATTGTACATCAATCAATGTTTGTAAAACTTCTTCATTTGAAGATTGTGCAACATTACTAGACGATTGTACTCCGCTTGTATTGATTTCTTCATTATCATCTTCGCCGTCATTGTCCCAATCTTTCAATAACTCTTCTTGCAGTTTTTGTTTTTTAACCTCTGATGATTTAGTCTTTACATTTTTTCGTTTATTTGGGGTAGAACTGTTTGATGATTTCTTAGTCGTAACCACATCTGTATCATTTTTATGGGTTGCCATATGCCATTTTAAGTTATCGAAGCGATTAGTTGTGTAGCTACAGCCAACTTTTGAATGACAGGTATAACCAGTCGATTTCTTACCAACCTGTGATTGAGTTGATGATCTTGGATTGGAAACAGGTTTAGGTTTTGGTTGATTAGGAGTCTTAAGAGTTTTAGGAAGTTTAGGTGCGGGTAAAGATTTCCTTTCAACTTCTTTCTTTTTCGACTTTTTCGTATTAGTTGGAGTGAAAAATTCTTTGACAATGGACTTCACTATTTCTTTTTGTTCTTTTAAATTTTCAAAAATACATATATCACCTCCAATCAGACGTTCCATTGATATTACTTCATTCTTAAAGTTATTCATGTCAAATTTACCAATCACTGCAAAACCTTTCAGCTGATTCTTATATAATGCTGTAAAATACACGGAAACAACATAAGAAAATAAATATTGTTATAAGTAGGTAGGTACCAGAGTTTGAACGTAATTACTATAATACAGTTGAGTATAAAACACGTATTACCAATACATACAGTATAAAACTACTTAATTGTTTTATACTGTATAAAAGTATTTATATTTTTTTTTATTATTACTGCTGCATTGAACAGCCGTTATCAGGTATAAAAATATTAAAATGGATAAGTCGTAACCACAGACATTTAATCATGTATTCATTTATTGGTTTATTTTTATTAAAGTATACAATATTATTTATAAAATATAATAACAAATAAGTATTTAATTTGTTTTATTAAAAATAAAATAAAATATAAATCCACTAAGATAGCTGATGTGATTTGTTGTAATAATTTATTTAAGTTATGTTTTAAATTTAACGCGTAGCTGAGAAGGTATTGTCTAAACAATGAAGTGATTTGTTTAATATTTTTTTTTTTAGGTATTTTCTTGTTGAACTGAACAATAAATGTTAAGAGTAAACAATTGAATAATTTAACACAGAATTAAAAATACCAATATAAAAAATACAATATATTAGAGGTACTTATTACATAAAAAAGTTACAAATTAAATATTAGTTAACACGTTGACTGCGTATGTCTTTTGGCAGTTTTCACCCAGTGCATATGATAAAAGTAAAAAAAATAAATAAAGAAACTGCTCATAACGACGTATATACACATATTTAAAAAAATGCATTTAATCCACGCTAAATAATAATAAAATAACATTCGGCTACGCGTAGGGAATATTAAACCATTTGTTTTAAATGTATATTAGACGCCAAATGCGTTGCTGAATGATCCTTATGTCGCTAAACTGCGTCAGTACGCATTCAACGTGTTAAAAATTAAAATCAATATATTACCTAATGAACTTTGAATAATTATAAATTTTAAAGAATAAAAATTTACACGTGTTTTAGTTGTTATACAGTTTTATACGTAGTGTATTATATATGTAACATATATAACAGTTTATATGCATATATTATCAACCCTGGTAGGTACATATTACAATAATTCAAAAATTAATACTTACAGAACCCTTTTTCAATAAATTCCATTTTGCGATCACACGAGTATAGATATACTTCTTCGTATAATCCAACAACATGACTATTAATATAATTTTAAATTAATGTCATAAAATTACAAAATGTATAGTAAAATGTTAACTTACTATTTATCATCTTCTTTAAATTTAACCACACAAGCAATAGGTTCAACTTTTTTCACATAAAGTAATAATTCTTGAGGTATTGTAAGGGGATCTACAACTGTACCGGGCCACCAAACACGATTGAGCAGTTTTACCCAAAGTAAAGTATCCAATGCGTAAGTGGGGTTTTTTTTAGACTTCGGTTCACTCATTTTTGCAATGTTGGTATTTAATAATCACCTATAAAAAGTATAAAATAATATTTAGTGTTGTCATTGTTGAGTTGAACAAACCACAAAGCTAAACAAATTCAAAATTATTAAGGAATAGGAAAACTAAAATAAAAATAGAGCCTAATTTAAGGGTTTCCGCTCGATGAAGTCAATATTTAGGCAACATACAATATTGTCACCACTGCCCATGGAATTTGTGTTGTTCTTAAATTATGATTAGCGTAAGTATGGTTGTAAATAGGCAGAGCTGTAGAGAGAAACTCGGGGCCCCTACTAATTTTGACCACCTAACAGTTAGATGTTAAAATACTTATCAATTTCTTAGTTTTACTTAATTAATTAAATTTAAAAAAAATAGTCACAAATTTCCAGGCACGGGAGAATTTCCCTTTCTCTTCTTCCCTTCTACGGGTAAAGCTTAATAAAATAAATACCACTAAATGTATAAAACTAGGTAATATAATATACACCGTTCTATACATATGTATATTCTAGATATATTCAAATTATTCAATCACATAGAAATTAGGCAAAATATGTTTGAATAGTAGGTACCCATTATACCTAATAGAATATAAAAAATAGGCTAGCTCAGTCTGCCATCTGCATAACATGAGACAATTAATCTCGGTTCATGAGGTCTAGCTCCAGTACGCCACGTTAGGTAAAAAACGTCAAATGCATTTTACTTAAAAAACCAAAATATTAGTTTTAAGTCAATTATCAAGTTATCAAATTAAAATATCAAAATTATAAATAGGTAGGTAAATAATAATAAAAATAAATCACAAATATCGTAGGTATAGTACCTACCTATGTTATGCTAGAGCTGTTCAAAAAATTGTTTTGTTTCTTTCCCCATTTAAATAATTTACAAATCACAAACATTAGTATTAAGTAAATTATCAAGCTGTAAAAAAATATATACATTATACATAATGAGTAAATAATAATAAAAATAAATCACAGCTATCGTGTAGTAGGTATATGCTAATAACAATATACAATTAAAAGTTGGTATATCTCTTTCCTCACTTAAAAAATCTTTACATAATGTATTGAGTTTATTCTGTAATCCTGCATATTATATTTTTGATATATTTTTTTTTGTGATGTAGGTAGGTACCCAGTGAATTTTGATTTGTTATTTGCCACTTCCAATTGGATTTTTATTTACTAATACCCGTATAGAGGGATGGCAATAGCCCAGGCCCGCTAACTTTAAGAACCAATGATTTCACTCATGTAATGTAATTTAATGTAATATTATGAACATTCCAAAATGTGATGTGGATACATAAGTATTATTGAAATATTCCAAAATGTGTGTGGCAACAGCCTGCAATATTTGTGATTTTTTAGTAAAATACATTAGACGTTTTAAACCTTGTCGTTATGGTCAGTGTTAATTATTACCGATCACCTGCTATATAATATTATAATAGCTTTGATATAAGGGAAAATACTCTAGGTACCCTAGTTTAAATTACCACTGTATTTTCAATTAAATTTAAATCCCAGTTTAGTTGTGGTACCTGCCAATGAAAAAAATCAAATGAAGCATTCTTATGAGCAAAAAATGACAAATTGACTTCTAAGCAGTAGTCAGTGTTACGACGCAGGTCCGTTGATCAGAACCAGTGTCGTCTTCGACCAACAATTAGTGCGCGATACGAACTAAGAGGTATGTATTATAATCGTATCATTCGAGGGCACTGTTTGGCCCTGGCACACACACACCAATTGTTGACATGTGTCGGCGGTCGACAAAAACGGTCGGGAGGGTGCGGCGACGGCGCGCGTATACCCACCACGAAAATACGTCGTCGGTGTCAAAAGACAACGATAAATTAAAATATGTATCTACTCGGCGACCTTGTCGCAGTACTTACCAAGGACGTGGAGTCGATTTCGAAGAGACGGGTGTAAACAGACTAGGTCCGGATGTGCAGTATGGCGTCTGCCCGACGAACGCGTTATCGCCGGTGTTCGAACGTGTGCGCATCCGCCGCCTGCTCCTTCGGCGGAAATCGATACGTTTCGCTCGTTTCGTCGTCGATCCGCGTGATGAACAGCAAATCACCGCAATCGAATGACGCGGGGGACATGCGACATCGAGTGGATTACAATATTTAATTGTTTTTGGTTAGCGACGCATAGGCTCATGAGAGCTAGTCACGAGCGGCATAATCGCAAGACGCAACAACATGGCCGTTGTAGGACAGGAGTGTGTAGTGGGGAGGGGGACGGCAGGCTGCAAGTTACGACGGCGTTCGGCGAGAGAGAAAAAAAAAATTCCTGCGCACGATAGGGGAAACGCACAGTGCAGGAAACGTAATGGGACGCGACGCCATGTCTAACCAATCAACGCGTTCGGTTACCGCGTCAACTATAAAATTATAGCCTACTATATCTATATCTACTCTGGACAGTGTGCCCTTCCCACACCCATGGAAAAATACAACATTGTATACAAATTATATTATAATATTATTATAAAATATTTAAATATGTATACACTGTATATACATAATATTATTACAATATCTATGACCGGACGTGACCAACACAATTAATTTATACCGTGACAACAACACCGGCTTGCTTACAGTCACGATTAAAAAGATCGATTCTTCAAAAATCGTGCTTACAAAGTAGCTCACAGTGTAGTACTGTAGTAGTGACGTAGTGTACACTGTACAGTACGTACTACATGGGGACGAGATAGACTGCGAGAGAAAAACACTGTAAAGTCCCCCCACATGGCCCACTGCAGCGTTAGCGTTGGCAACAAATATTTCTATTTTTTTTTTATATCAACAATATTTACGCCGCCATGACACTAGAAATTACAATTTAGAATAATACCTCCACCGCTGTGGTTGTGTGTGTACTGTTCCAAACGGCAAACACATGGTTCTATGTCCAAACGTTAAGTTCCTTCTCTCTCGGCTACCTCGTCCGATGGTTTCTCTCTCTCAGCGCTGTCCATTGCGATCAATTAAGTTTTTCAAGTTTTGTTAAGGATTTTTTTAGATTTGTTCCGGCTGATCAATGGTAATAAATCATGATTATTTAATACAAGATCCAATATAAGTCGTTATTAGAGTAATTTTTGAATATTAGAAATACATACATACCTGCCGCGTATAATATTTTTTTTCTTGAAATTGGATATTCGACAAAGAATATAGTTGTTTTGTTGTATCGATATATATATATATTTGCTGCATCGTTAACCGATATATTTATGTATCCGTGGGAAATTTACATTTCTTTGTAGGTATATAATTTTAGTTTACTGTACGCAAATTAACGCAATTACATTATAGTTTTCAAAATATTTAGATTATAATTTTAAGCTATTGGCAATAGCTTATAGTTCCCTATTCATACCGTATTACCTACTAATGGTGGGTGTTTACTAGTTGCACTCAACCGCTGTTTTTGGCATTTTAAAAATGTACCAGTTGCCCTCACATATTATTACGTACACGATTATAATACCAGCCCGTAAAATAAGGGAGACGTGTGTCTTCCTATAAATAAGCCTTGTATAAAAGATCAATACAAAAATTTAAAAAAAAATATTAATAAAAATCGAAAATATCTCATAAATAACTATCTCACTATAAATAGTGTAACTTTTCAGTGAAATTGTTTGATGAAGGCAGAAAAACTTGCTGGAAATCTTCCATTATAACATTTCTAATGTTAGCTATGAAAAGAAAAACTTTTATAAATTTCTAACCAAATAATAATTTGCAAATTTTCGGGATTTTGATGAATTTTGCAATGAAATGTATTATAAATCTTCTTACAGAAGTTCAAACAAGTAGGTACATAAATTGCTATAAGTAGAGTGTACACGAAATAAAAGATATACCTATAAGCAGATTAGATTTTGTAAAACTTGATAGTCATTATTACTAAACAAAATAGGTACAAAGTACATAATACAATACAAAGCATTAATAATATAACTTAATTATTTACTAGGTACCTATGATTTTATACTATTTTTTTATTGTGTGCATTTTTTTATATTACAAAATACAATACCTTTTCTATTAATCAACATTTTTTTTTATAATTTTATACTATTTTACATTTTTGACAAATTACAGTGTATGCCACATAAGTATGATTATAATAATTTTTTTTTTTTGTCAAAAGTAGACAAACGTATGAGAAATTTCGAATTCAATTTCAAAATATTAGATATAAAAAGGTGGGTAAGTGGATGTCGCTCTACTGTACATTAGGTTACAAGTAGATCACTGTAATGGATGGTGTTAAACTCGAATTCAATGATATAAAAGGTTTCCTAAAACGCATTTGTATAGATTTCTACGATAGCTCAGCATTAAAAACTTTATATTTCTCATTAGTCAGATCACATATAGAATATGCTACATTAATATGGCACACTGACAATATCGTTCAAAATACCAGCCTTTCTTCAATTCAAAATAATTTTTTAAGATATATAAAAAACCCCTCATTCGGGATATAATATAATCAGTAATTTTTTTAGAATTGATTCTTTAAAAAATAGATACCTTACATTAAATTTAAGATTCTTATTCAAATTATTGCATAATATGATTGATTGTCCTGAACTTCTAGAAGAATTAAACTTTAAGGTAAATACAATTAACTCTAGAAATAAACATACATTTTATCTGTCAAATTTTAAAACTAAATATATGTCACACAGTCCTGCTAACATTTTAATGTCTGTAGGTAACACTGCAATACATGTTGATTTGTTTCCTTAAGACGTACTCACGATAAGCATTTTCTTGTATTTCATTATTATTGTTATTTAAATAATTACTTACTAAACTACTTATAACTTATAGATTATTATTATTATTATTATTATTATTATTTTGTTATTATTGTTATTGAAATGTATTCCGTAATAAAGAAAGAATAAAGAATATCATCGGTATCAAAAACGATTCTGAGCGAAAACGGTCAGTCAGTCTATGATATTACCAAGTATATTTGATGATATTATTGTGAATAAAGTAATTTATATATAACCTATTTACGTGGAACCTTGTTTTAAATTTTCAATCCTTAGCTTTAAAAGTTGAACATTTTATAAATTGTTAACTACAAAATAATTATTAAATTATAAATTTGATACATTTTGTCAAAACTTTGAATGCTTAAAAAAAAAATTGTGACTATGTATTTTTAATATTTTTCAACGGCTATTGTTACAATATATCAGGGGCCTTGCATTAAAATTTCACGCTTTTTTACTCAACAAATAAAATTTTATTGATATTTATAGAAAAAAAAACAAAAAAAATTGAATACTGACAATGTCCGTAAACAGCTCAAAAAGAGTCAAATTATTTTCAAAATTTTATCGTGTATAAAAAATGCTAATACAAACATTCAGTGAAATTTTCAAGTGTCTACAGTCATACGTTTTTTAATTATTACAACAAAATAAGAAAATCGTTACATGAGAAATCGAGTCAATATCAAATGTTGTAAAAATATGAATTTCAAACGCTCATAAAAATTTAATTTGACTCTCTTGTAGACATTTTTTTTTTTGATAAAGGTAGACAAACTTATGAGGAATCTTGTATTACATTTTGAAATCTTAGATTTAAAAAGAAAAATTTTTATGATTTTCTAACTCAAAATAATTTGCAAATGTTCATCATTTTTATGTATTTTGTCAATATTTGAACTTTAGATGCTTATAAAAAAAAAATGTAACTATGAATTTTTAATTTTTTAAACAATAACCTAGGAGCCTTCCATTAAATTTTCAAGCCGATACTTATCATAATAATAATAAAAAGTCATATAATAAGTTCGGCTAAAGAAATATATACTTACCTATATTTTTATTATTTAAACTATTTATTTTATATTAGTAAATATTATACTAGATGAATTTCCAATTACTAATTTACCAATTCATTCTGTGCGGGTTATATGAAATAATATTTTGGATAATTGAGTATTATATTGAGTACCTAGTCGACTACCTACCTACTAAGTTTCATTTTTAAAAACGTGAAACGATTACTTATAATAATTTATTTTTAGGATTTCTAACAAAGGTTTATCATGAAAATGTATAAAAATAATATATAAATGTCCGTTGTAACAATCAAATATAATAATATAATATATTATGTTATTATAATCGTGTATTATAAGACATAAAATCATTTTGCAAGTATTTTTAATATACAGAAACACTATTATTTGACAAATGTTCATATAAAATTAAAGGATATCGACTCCTTTCCTTTCTAATGGTCATACAAAAGTTCGTTAACAAAGTAATAGAAAAGGTCGATAAGAGTTCATGAATGAAACAATTTACAACGAAGTCAGAAACTTTTTCATTGTGCCTTGTGTCCACATAATAATAATAATATGTAGGATGTTAGTCGTGAATCGTGACATCATTCAGAGGATTTTGCAGCTGCGTACTATATTTATCCAATAATAAACACACAAACAGTAAACTAAATATTAATTATTAACACATCGATACATCGAATTTTTATTTACAACGACAATAATAATATATATATAATTATATGATTCGTAATAACAACAATAACAATACGTATGTCAACATCGTTTAATTTTGCTGAGCATAATTGTCCAAAAAATAGGTAACCATGTTTCCTTTGCCTTTCACTTCGATGACACCACGACAAGTCAACGGGTATCCTTTTAGCTTCAATATTTCGTATACCTCGTCGGTCACCTGAAAAATTACACGGAATAATCAATGGCATCGCAGAAACAAGTGCGGGTTATTATTGCACGTTTAGTTACGAATTATATTTATATTTATCTAGTCACATAATTTAATTACAGTTCAAAATATCTGTCTACGATTTAATTCTACAATGCCCTAGAATTTTATTCCTCGTTTAAGGCCTACACGTGTTGAAGGATTTTTCATATTATTCCTTCATTAAGAAACATATTTACCAAGGAGAAATTAAAACGTCGGTTTGAATAATTAAGCTAACTTAATTAAAATAATATAAATATAAACTTAACAGACTGCCTGGATTTATTGAAACGTATATTAACTTTAAAATAAGCTCCACAGAAGAGAGAAATCATTCTTTCAATTTAAAAATAAACGAGCTAGGTAATTACGAATTAAACTCACTATGTAACTGTGCAATAATTAATGACGCTAGAAGACAATGTATTTTAATTTATTATATCATCTCTCAAAGATTGTTATTTGTACTTTTATATGTAATTTAATTTATTTTATATTATTGCTTTATTTACCTATATATTTTTATATATAATCTAATTTAATTAAGACGCTAGTTTTTGTGCAAAATCATTGCAGTTTTTATATATTTAGAATACAAATTTAAATTCATTTCTGGTAATAAAGATTTGTATTATTATTATTATTATTATATATAATGCCGCTCAGTCGCTCAATATTATCCCGGTAAATAATAATCCAAACATCAGCCGCTGCGATATCGAACGTGTTAAAAGAAAAACTCGTTTTCTGCAGTAGATATACCTAACGACCGCGACGTGTTGAAAATTAAAAACGCTTATTTTTAAAAGATTTACTTGTATTTTATCCAACACTCCGGTCGAATCCATTCGGCTTGCCACGTTCACAGCGTTGCCCCAGATGTCGTACTGAGGTTTTCTAGCTCCTATCACGCCCGCTACGACAGAACCGATATTTATACCTGCAGATCATATACAATAAAGGTTTAAATTAATAATTAATAATTGTGCATAGATATCTAATTTATATTTATCATCATGACATAGTGAAATTTCTTCCAACAATTAAAAATTATAGGTAGGTACTTCTATTTACATAAATTAAATATTTGACAAATTACATACATAAAATTTACACCTATTTCCCTAAATTTTGACTTGTAAGGAAACTATTGTTATGGGTTGTAAGTTTATTTATAATTTATCTGCTTGATCTATTTTTTTTGACACTGGCATTATAGGCGTAAATAGTGTTTGCAATTTGGGGGGCTGTAGATCAGGTCTATACTTGATACTCTTATGATGCTATTAAATTATAGTAGGGAAATCATTAGTTTGGGGGGGGGGGGCTAAGCACCCCCAGCCCCCCCATATTTGTGCCTATGGCATACTGGTCACATAAATTTAAATATATCATTATAGTCTCCCTTGTTATATATTTATATTTCAAGTTCAATTCATACTCTATACGGTTTCTACCTCCATGTCCCACATATGTCAGATACACGTGTTTCATTAAGAAGTTGAAATAATATCATCGTTGTAAACATAGGTAATACCTTCTTCATTAAATTATCTTCGCCCTTCGGATACTAGTACAGTAGTACTACTAACTTTTCCAATCCCTGATATATTTAAAATATCGTATTTTTGATTAATTTTTGCAGTATTTTTTGTTGTTTTAATTTTCACTCTATTCTCGTAGACTGCACCCGGCCAATGTATGGCCAATATTTGAGTATTAAAATTATCATTCTTACATTGCCCAAAATGTTCAGGCATTGTGCACAGTGTCCGAATTTCCTACTTTACCCGTAACATATTATTATACGAGTTAGTCGATGAGAACGGCTCTCTCAGCACAAAATTCGGCTTGTAGGTAGATAGCGCTGTAATATTGATAATGCAATATTTATTTGTTAAATGTAGGCACAGATTGTTTTATCATTATTATTTATTATTATAAATTATTGGTTCAATAATGCGTTATGCCAATCGTAATTATAATATTAGGTAGGTATTATATAGTTTTACCGATTTTGCACTACCTTATTAGGCTTTTGAATTGAACAGCTGTATACGGTGTACCTATACAATGGTAAAAAATTAATAGTTTTCAAACTCGCAGCTGTTCCAATTATAGGTACTTGCATATTATATTTTATTATATGAAATAAAATTTAAATTTCATAATTTTATTTTAACTACCTACTTGATTACTTGAAACCTTATAAAAACAAATATTATTTTTAGCTGTTGTTTGAAAGCAATCAAGTCCGAATTCAATCGTGTAATGTGCAGAGAGCACAGATACCTATTAGGTAGGTACCTAATACCTATCTTTCGTTTATCTGGCACATTCCCGTGTAAACTGCAAAGGATTATATTATTATTATAAATTTTAATGCATAAATATATAATAGTATTAAATTAAACTACCTACGAATGTAGGTATCTGGTAGGTATACTAGTGAAAATTCTATCAGTTAATATGTCAGTATGTCTATGTTGTAGAAATTTCTTTAATATGCTCTAAATTCATTAATTTTATAGAGTGATCTAAGTTATAACTAACCAGATATTGCAGTTATGTTATTAGTAGATTTTTGTGATTTTAAAAATAAAAATATTTTTCTTTTATTGAATTGTAGAATTTAAAACGAGAATTCTAACATTTTACTATATTTCATATTTTCATAGCAATAATAATTTGTTTTTTTAATGTTTTTAGATTGAGTAATTCATAATTTTTAAATTAGGTACTCGTAATATTACGTATATTGAGTAAATGGCCATTATAAAACGCTGATGTATAATTACCAAAACATAATAAAAGTTTTTTCTTTATTATATAAAATTTAATATGTGGTTTGTAGTAAAATAAATGTTAAAACTTTTGTTACAAGTTGCAGAATACATATTTTATACTTAGGTATTTATTACCGGGTTCGAAGCATTTAAAATAATTTGAATAGTTGTATGCTGTTATTGTTTATGTAGTTGAAGTTTTATGTTGTTATTGTTTATGTAGTTGATAATAATTTTTCCAATGCGATTTATCTACTGGGGATTTTTTTCTAAATTATTTATATACCATAACTATAATGTCGAGGGAGATTATTTTACGGACGTTTTAATTCTGATTATCCCGTTCATCCTACTCACCTCGTGTCTCTATTGGAACTTACCGATTCTGATGCGGAAATTGTTGAACGAGTGTTCGTTGACGTACGCCAACTGCTCGCGGAGTCTGAGCGCGTAGTCGGCCATGGCGGTGACGTGCGAGTACTGTTTGCTGTCGGACGTGTTCCTGGTCAGACCGGAAGCGGCCATGTATGTGGCGCCGGTCGACTTGATTTTCTCGATGCACTGGAAACGCGGTTCGCTGAGCAGCTCGTCGAAGTCGGCAATGATCTCGTTCAGAAGCCGCAGACACTCGACACCCTCGTTATTGGCCTCCAGTTCGACGTAAAATTCGGAGAAGTTCGGTATGGACGCAAACATTATGCACACACTGTCGCACTGCTCGTGGTATAGTTCCTGCGACAAACCGGAAGTTGTTTACAGGGTGCACATCATATAACAACGATCGTTATAATAATAATATAAAAATCAGTAATTATGCTTGAGTGGCGCGGGCACAGTGGCCCAAATAGGTGAGGGGCTTAGGGGGGGGGGGGTGGCTTAGCCCACTAAAAATCACTCGAAGCCCCCTAAAAAAATAATAATATAGTAATATATATTAAAATTAAAAAATTTTTTTTTGGGACTTGAGCACCCCCCTGAACAATTTTAGTTCATTACGTTTGCGCACATAACACGTGACGATTGACGACATATTATTATCGCCGCACATTATTATTTATTATATTATTAATAAATATTCATTGGTCATAATTGGGTTGTAGTCTTAGTGCAAATAAATATTGATATTGGTAGGTACTTTTTGTACTTAATTAAAACTATCTTTTTCTTACTGTGAAATTCACGCGCAATTGTACACTTTTTAAAACGTCAATACAAAAAGGTGCACAATCGCGTATTGCGGTATTTTATTCTGTACGGCTTCGACGTTATGTTTTACGTGGTACCTATGTTTAATTTTTATAGTTACATCAAACGGTTTGGCGATCACCTAAACCAGAAGTATAGTGATCGGACGAATGTCAGTTTTTCGCCAATCGTTTTTAATAAATAAGTCACAATACGTGTGCCCGAGATTTCATTTATAATATAATGGTATATTTATCGAAAACCTCGAAATGCATTACCTCTATGCAGGGGTGGACTTACCATTTGTCCGTCCCTAGGCATTACAACACTAGCGCCCTGTACATTGGTGTGCTCCCACTGGAGGGGGAGGGGTAATGTTCCATGAAATAAAACAAAACTATAAAAATTGTATTTAGGCATTCTTATATTTATACATACCAACTAAACAAATAAATATTAAGAGGATTTCAGCGCACTATTTGTTTTCTCTCTATAGCCAACGCGCAACATAGACAAAATGCATTTCCGCAGAATCGTTTTTTCTATGTTTTTAAGTAATCTTAGAGTAAAATCACTCATTACAAAAAAGATAGAGGATAATATTTTTGAGGGAATGACGTATCGATTTCTCTAAATATTGTTTCAAAACGATTTAAACATAATTTAAATGTACAACATTATTTTTAAAGTCGAATACAAAGTCAAATAACAATAAAATATAAAACCGATATGTCATTGCCTCTAAAATATTATTCTCTATCTTTTTTGTAATGCACGTGGGTCAGAGAGAGAAAACAAACAGTGCGCCGACGTCATCTTAATACAATTTTGCATAGGTACATTTTGTACACATATGCAGGAGACGGGCGACAGTGCCAACGTCGCGCGTTGTCGCAATGTTTATTATTATTAATTACTTTATCAAGACATCCGATTTCCAGAATTAATTCCAGTATTCTAAGAACAGACTAGTTTAGTGGCCACGCGCCCGCGCAAACTTATTCTGGTGCCGGGTGCAAGATGAGGTGGGTCATTCCAGTTAATATCAAATAATTTACTTGCTAAGCACTGTGCAAGGTGTCCCCCACCTAGCTAGTAGAGCGGCTATATACAATATACCCGACGCGGTGGCCCGAGGTAGTATATTGTATATATTTTGACTGCCTTGGCTGGCGTTTTGCGCATGCGCCATTCACAATATTGTATGTGTTTAAGCCGCACACCCGTATACCACCTCCCATGCATTAACATAGGCAACTGCCTCGTCGAGTGTCGATGTCGATCCTCTAGCAGCGCGCGCCTGTCGCAGGATTAAACTCAAACGGCAAGGTTATTATAGCTTATAAATTAAAACGTTATACTGGGACGTGATTTTTTTCCAGTTTCATGCAAGTTGTATACAAAAAAAAATTAATATAAAATATAAATTTAGGCAAATAATATAAATATGAAATTATGAAAAACTAAAAAGCAAAAATTAACTAAAAAATTGCGCCCCAAAAAATATTGCGCCCAAGGCACGTGTGGCCTATGGGTAAATCCGCCCCTGCCCCTATGGGATTTGTACTCTTTGTTTTTCTTTAGAAAAATTCCTTTTTTAGCTTCAGTCCCTGCGGAATGGACGAGACGCATACGGATCGCATATAGTTCGTAAATTAACGTGAACCGATTTTGATAAAAGCCACAATACGCGAGTCCGTGTTTCGTTCATATAATGGTATTTTTTATTTTATCGAAAACCGAGGTAAAACGCATTCCATATACGTTCTTTTGTAATTTTTGTTTTTATTTAGCGAAATTCCTTTTTTAGCTTCAATCATTGCTTGTTGTTTCTCTAGATACCAAATACTCATCTTTAAATAATTTTAGTTTTAATTTAATGCATTTTAAAAACCACACACAACTAATAAACCATTTTTAATTCCACTGATCCGACGCATACGGATCGCTTCCCAAATTATAGTGATTATCCTTTTTTTTCCACTTGAGATGCGTTCACTGCAGGCAATTTTCTATTCCCCGTACAGGTAATCCGGAAAAGAGTCCAACCTGTGGCCGGTTTTTGTGGAATGCACTTCATACAAATCATGAACAACGATTTCGGGTTTGTCCGATGTTTTATATCTAACTTGTCTGATCAAAAGAAAATTCTTATTAAAGAATGGTTTTTGACTTTGGTTGTTATTAATGACGATATTTAACGAGAATATAAAATATAAATCTTATCCCGATTTTTCTAGAATTGTGTAATAACACGCAATCTTTAAGTTGACTTAATTTGTTTGACTATTTGAAACAGTGTATCCAGTGTTCCAGTCATAGTACTCGGTAGCGAAAATATCTATCCGCCAATTAAAGTGCACAACAAGTGGTTCAAAACAATAGTTACGTAGTATATTATAAATGGTTTTCTAAGGGAAGCTGTGAAAGTGGCAACTCGATTAAGCTTTTATTAAAATAATTTTAAAGGAAATTTGGATGAGAATTGTGAAAATAATGCTATAGCGGCGTGTACTGCCTAAAACCATTTTTTAGTATAAATAATTAATTACTGGGCAGTGCCGTTAAAGAGTTTTTGCTAAAATGAAGTCTCGGACAATATAACTTTAATAGTACCTACCAAGTTTTTTTTTTTAAAATGTAATTAAATAAATTAGCTATCAACGAACTACAAACGAAATAATATCATCTGTGGAAACTTTTGGGAATATATTGGTTGTAAAGTTTTGGAATAATTATTAAATAATTCAGTTTTTATTAACATTTTCGATTGGCTTAAAAATTAAAATACAACTTAATAAAAAACTTGAACCTAAAAACACTATTATAAAACACAACAATTATTTTTTAATAATATTAAAGTGTTATCTTATCTTTTTTAACGCATTTTTTGTTATACATTTTATAAATATATTCTCGTGTATGTGACATGTAATTTTGTTGATAGTTGTACGTATTTATGTACAATAATATATAATATTGAACATTTACGCAGAATATACGAAAAAACTTACTCGCCGACATTTTGTAGTAGGTACCTATTACATTTTTATAATAAAACTTTTGTGTTATTCAAAAGTTAGACTCAGACACCATATTTTACCTGAGGGGCATTCGTAATTAAAAATAAGACTAATGAAAAAGAGTGTCTGCACGTGCACATCCATCCCTTATATTATTATTTTGTAGACAAAAATATTACTAACGTCTACGGGTTTGTCCAAAGTCAAAAAATGTTCGGCAACATGAACCGGCAGAATGTTTGCTAAAAGTTTACGGTTATAAGCTTCTAGGTGTTCCATATCTTCTTTTTCCTCTGAAAATTAATCAAAAACAAACAATTGTCGTTCGATACATATTTACAGGCATTTCCATGATTATAACAACGGACAAACGACTACTCACCCGTAGCTTGTAATTTCCACAGAAAATCTAGTCGTGAAGTGACTTCGGTCTGCTGTGCTTGTAGAATTAACGCAACAATCAGCCCCAACATGACGACAAACATGAGTATGCGAATCCAAAACGATTCTTCTATTGGCCTGTGTGGACAGAGACAATTGTTGAGTTTTAAATGTTCCGAACGTTGTGGTTATACGCGAAGGAAATCGATTAGGTATATAATGTGTATATTATGGTTATTGAGTGGGAATCATAGACATGCAGCATTCGACATTTCGATACGGATAGTAATCATAAATTATCAGTCATCAGTTATATCCAATAGTTATAGACTACAACAGTCAATCATGATATTCGGGTGATATAATATTGATAGTAGTTATACTAAACTAACATAATCTATTAGTAGGTGTGTGCGATTGATTTGACAACTTCTGTGAGCAGTAAACCGAAATCATCAAATAAGGTAACCTAAAATATGTAGACCTGCAGTATGCTGTAGTATTTCACTATAACTTATAAATTTTAAGTACGTATAGGTACCTACGATTATTTACTTTTTAGTACATTTAAAGCTTGTGAAATTCGGCCAGGGTTAAATACTACAGAATTATCTGGATTTTTTATTTATATACTTTCTAATTATTCAGCAATGTCAATTCATATACAGATCATTATTTCAGTTTTAAAAATAATAGATTTATCATTTTGTTTCTTGGTTAGTATTTACTATCAATTACAATTTAGAAATAAAAATATACTTAACACAGTTTTTAGAATAATTTTATTTTTAACTTCTTCGTATTGTACCTATACACAATACTTGCTGTGTTTTGTGGCCGTAAAAAGATTTATAAGAAAATATACTAAACACCGTTTAAGTAGTTTCTCTACTGAAATAATAGTGATTTATTTTGGAACCAGCTAACCAATTTAATGGTATATTGTTCGTTTATTCATATAGTATTTAAAATTTCAGTCAGGTTTCACTGGAAATCATAGCAAGTAAAGTATACAATTTTCGGAAGGTACCGGAAATTTGTTTTTTGTTTCATTTTTGTTAACAAGTAATAGTAAAATATACTTTGTGCCTATGTGTATCCTACTGTACTGACATAATATATTCTCTTCAGAAAAATATTGGCAATTACATTTTTAATTTAATATCAAGTTAAACACGAACCTTTAAAAAATATCCACCTACCTATTCAAGGAAATAAAAACAAGTCAGGCATAAAAAGTAATATAATGGGGACTCAAAGCTTTTTAAGTTCAAAAAGATATAACAAAAATAAAAATAAATAAAACGAAATTTATACGTAGATTAGAAAAATAGGGATGAGATAATATAATGGTAAAAATATTTTCTTTGAAGTATTATAACGAAGATAATAATTGTCCCTCGCGGCTATACCTTATTATTGGACAGTGAATTTTTGCAAAATTAACTAATAACATGTAGATTTTAAAACTCGTTTATTCAATCGGATATTATCTGTGACGCGTCTTCTTAAAGGGTAAAAAGATATTTTCGTCTAACCCCCCATCTTGATAGCCAATACTCCTAGCAAAACATTTTTGATTTGTGTAGTAAATATTCTTAAAATAATAAATCACACGGTTTCAATTTCAAAAAATGTTTATACGTTTGGACACTGTTTTCAATTGACTATAAACGTTGTGGTCTAAAATACGAGTGTATTTTTTATTGCATAGTGTAATAATCATATCTACATGTTTGATAATAAAACTATTTGAACTAATTACTTTTTTTTTCAAATATGTTAAATTTATAAAACAAATATATTTTTAAGTTTAACCAGTAATACTGGATGGTAAACAAACTCCAACTTGTCAGACGGGAAAAATGAAATAAAACTTCTACTTTGCAATGTCTTGTTTGACATATTTTTATTTATTCTGTGAAAAATTAAAGTTTTAGTTACTAATTATTTTACCGGGTTTATATTTTTATTTGACATAGGTAAGTAGGTATAACTACTTTGGAAAAAATGCTCTAGCCGTGTTTATTGAAATGTTGTATCAATTTTATGATATAAATAATACATAAGAACTTAAATATTAAATTGTAATTTTATGTTAACGTAAAGAACTTTTTACCACAGCTAATCTAAAAAATAAGCAAAGTTTTGATTAACGTGCCATTCCGTGAAATAAAATAAAATATCACAAAACAGACTAAACATTTTCCTCAATTAAAACTGTAAAATATGAGTATACTGTAGTATTAAATATTACATTTCTGAACAGATTTTTCTCTAACTATTATGTACTTTAAAGTTTAGGTACATATATACTGAATAACGTGGCCGGGATGGACCTAATTACAATCTTACTATCTTAGTTATTTAGGAACAGTATTTCAATTTCTTATGGATAAGTTGTGAGTAACTGTTTGAGTACTATTTCAAGAAGTTTTTTGTTTTTGTCAACATAAATACACGATTGGTTTAAAATCCTATAACATTATTAATTAGGCATATTATATTTAAATTAGTAGTCTATGATTTGAATATGGTTGTAAATTAATGTTTCTTTAATTGCCCTAGTGCTGACGATGAATTTCGAACTAACTACAGTGTGACATTTTGATAATATATAATAATTTGAACGGAGACTGAAAATGTCAATTTGGTATTTACTATTATAGTACCTATATATATTTTCGTATTTCATTTCTTTTAAGGCTGTAATGAATGTCACAGAAATATTTGCAACAGCGGGAGGCAACAGACACGTATATTAAAATTTAAATGTTTTTCTAATAACTACACCGAAATAGTGCTTAAGTGGTTGTAAACTATGTAATAATTTTGACAATTAACTGGAAAACGACAATATTTAACTGATAAAATATGTAAACTTACTGTTATTTAATATAGGTTCGAATCACTTACCTGTTGTTTAGAAACATGCTGGAAAATATAAAATAACAAGACGATATGAATATCAAGAGGGAGAGTTTGACTAGACTGATGAGCACTTGGTACACAGCAACCAATATCATCAGGATGATAACACACACGGTCAAGTACTGTGGAAAAGTATAAAAACCGAAATGTTACAATAGAGTAGTGTGGTATACGAACGGCTACATAATATTTTATGGACCATTAAAATGTGCCATTAGATTATTACGTTAAATAAAAGTTGACAATTGCTCTCCCGCATGTTCGGATTTTCGACGACCAATACTTCGGTGGAGTTTAGGTTTGGTTCGTTGAAGCACACCTCCAGTTTGTGTATGATCTGAAAATAAAACAACGAAAAGCGGTCATGGGTTAATCGCGACATGCCCATAACATCGTGAAGTCGACCCATGTCTAAATGCCACGGCGATTATTATATTATAATATTATAATGGCTATTGGCCCAAAAACTAGGGGAGGGCTCCCACCACACCCCCCCCACAAAAAAAAAAAATATCCCTTATTGATTTAAATATAAGCCCCCTATGGGTTATTTTAAAAAGATAGTTTTGTTAGCCCCCCCCCCCCAGAATTTTAACCCTAGTTGCGCCTATGATAATGGCGTATAGGTACCAGCGGCGTCATGGAAGTAAAAAAGCAACAGACGATTATGGCCAGGGCCAGCGTTTGAGCTATGGACCGGTTCTGGTTGATTGTCTGCGCCGCTTTTTTCAGCGGTTCCGTCATTTCCTTAAACAAACAGAGATTGTACACATTAGAACATTGTCGCGTCGTCTGCCCTAACCTTAACCCACTGATAAATAATATAATATTGCATTATGATGTTTATGGTAGGCTTACACTTACCATCAGGCGATTGCGAAAGATAACTGCCGCTGACAGGACGATCGTCAGCCATCCGATTATTAAACATCCCAGTAACAAATAGGACCTACGAAAAATGAGAAAAGCAAAGCATTATAAAAAACACGCTGCGATATCGATGTCATGAAGACGACGGGAAGTCCGGTCGCGCAGAAAGGTGTCGGCGACGACGGTAGAAATACGACGTGTTTGGTGAGAGGACGAGGAGCTTTATGATAACATTGTATGATGATCAGTGGTGGTTTTAGGGGGGGGGGGGGTTGGAAGCTGCGAAGCACCCACCGATTTACATATTGAACTTTGTTTTTATAAATTATAAATTACTTAGATTACAGTTATCACTTGCAATTAAACGTGTGAATTGTAGACTGTATACTAGCTATCACAGATTAAGTAAAATTTGTTTTCACTCCGGAGTGGCTCAAGACGTGACCAAGAGCATTATTATCAAAATAGCATACACCATAAAAAAAATCTTAGATTTTCCACTGTTGATGACACATATTATAATAATATACTCACAGTGGTAGAATTATCACGTGACCTGCGGTGATAGCCGAATATATACACACCGTACACGTCATGTAGGTGTAGAGCATCCGGTCGGGCACTTTGCTGTACTGCGTATAACATACGAGATAATAACATTATAACGATTAGTTCGCGGGATATTATATTATTATTAATTATTATTGTTATTATTGTCATTGTATAATAATATTATGTATCGGACTAGTGACCTGGTCACTGGTCAGCCGCTGTCCTCTATAGTGTCATAATATTGAAATATACTAATTTACAATATGTAACAGATAGAACTGACTTTTTTTATAATTTACAGTCACTTGCGCTACACAATATATATTATACAAAAAAATATTTTCATACGTTTAAGTAGCATCATTTTTTTTTCGTCAAGTCTTTCTATTACACCTCGTATATTATGAATTATGATATTATAGGTCGTGCATTATATTTATATAGGTACTTACGATTTGTTCGATGTTGGTGTCGCGGAATTTCAACGTTATCGGATAGCAGTATTGCGATTTGAGTCGGTCGATGCTCCGGGCGTCGATGGCGCACAACAAGTATTCGTCCACCTCACCATGGTTCAATTCGGGTTCGTCTTTGCTGAAAACAAAAATGGAAAATACGCTTTAAGCAACTCGACGCCATAACGCATTATTATCGTATGAAAATCACAAACACAACGCATTGCGTTTACGTTCTATTTTCCCGTGTTGGTATTATATAGGGGTAGTCTTATTAAAATATTATGTAGTATTAACGGAGTTTTCACAGGTACTTTACTATATAACTGAAAAAACCGGAAAACTATACAGATATACTGCCGACTGCGTGTTTCGTATATTATTGCGTTTAGACTATAGTATTTTAAATATTTTAATTTTATAACTAACTAGCTGTATTTCCCAACTTCACCCGGATTAAAATCGATTTATCTATCTATCTATCTTTTTCGGTTTTTCCGTTATAATATTAATCATCGTGATATTGAATTGTGCCTATTATAATATATTTCAACTGGAAGAAAACGGAAACGATATAGGTATATAGATTAATTTTTAACCTGGATGAAGTCGGATAGTTCAGCTAGTTGCTAGTATGTAATAAATATATATACGTATTAATAATATTGATGCGGAATGTCTCGGCGCATGTCTATTTTTTATCATTATTAGTTATTATAGTTATTATACTATACATCTGTCTGAGTGGCTGCGCGTTTGTAGAGATCAAAAATTGAGCCTGATCGGCACGTATTCTAAAAAGTTTATTGCCTACTGGCAATAGTGGCGCAACTATATTACTTATGGTATACATGCATGTAACAAACTTCAAGAGAATAGGACGACAAAACTTTTAAGAACTAAGTAGGTACATACATATTTTATACGGAGTTGAACTTCTAAATGATGATGAAGCATCAAACAAGTTCCACTAATGAAAATCATACAATACATTTCAAGTTCGGTTTCCGCGTATATTCACCTTTGCTTGTGTACAAGACTTAATAAAACGTTTCGTACGCAATTCAGCAGCATACACTCGACATTTGCATTATTCATTAACTATATAGCTTAAGACTTTAAATTAGTATTAGAATCACCACAAAATAACACCCACCTAGTTAGGATATGAATACATATTTTATTAGGTCATATGTTTTGTATCACCGTTTCATTTAAAACAACCGATATCCAAGACTATGTTATAACAAAAAGTTTATCGTAAACAATATATTTCATGCTAAAGCTTTGTAACTCTGTACGGTTGTATTGTGTTCGATTTACAGAGGCACAGGTATTTCCTCCAAAGTCCATCGAAGTGTTAACGTTCAGTCTGCACTGTCGTACTAACAGGAAGTGCTGACGCGAGTCATACGTAGGGGTGGCAGTTGACACATTAATTTGATATTATCGATAGTTTGTAGGCGTCCACAGGCCACAGCTCATCGTGTTCACTATACTTTATCACGTTATTTTTTAGTTATTATCATTAACTTATGGTGAATATACCGTGGTCCGAGTAAATAGGATTTAACTCAAATATACGGTATAATAAGTGGTAAAAGTAAGGTATTAAGAACAAAAATGATGGTTAACCACTGGATAACAACTAGATAACCACATTGTTAACTCAATCGCATGTCTAGAATATTTTTCGAAAAGTCACGTTTTACGGTGAGCTGCGAAAGCGCTTTATATTTTAGTATAAATTATATGATGCGGGCGTTCAAACCTCTTTCATATTGTGGAGAAAAGTGGCCACGAAACAAATTGTGTATATGTATTATTTACGTCATCAGGCATGATTATATAAAGTATTTAGTGCGCAGATTTATATAGGTGTATAAAAAAAAACGTCAACGTGTGATCTATATCGACTGATGACGATCGTTACCAATCCATCGAGATTTACGATCACTCTACACTTTACGTAGGATACGATTAAGTACTTTGTATAAATATAATACTGTTAAGTGCCTAAATATTAACTACGATATATATATAGTTATGAATGATGAATAATATATAAAAGTCGATAGAAAAATCAAATAGAAATACTATATATAACATTACAATAGATAATAATATAAGGATTAATAACTACTATAAAACCGTGAATGTACATTTGTTTTTTACGTACCATTCGTACCTATTTCATCATTGCCATAGGTATATAAAATATTTTTATAGGTACCTAGAGTTGTATAAATCACACAAGGACGTATAATATTGCACTACAAGTACAGGATTTCGGCATGACCATCATCATCCGCTCTGAGGGCTAACACGCCCTCGCCTCGAATTTATTATTTCGTATAACCTATATAATATTATTATTTTATCTGCCAGTACGTGCGCCATGTGAACTAACTAATATTGTGAAAACCACTCAGCAGTCCATTGTATTCAACAAGAGAACACAATATTTAAACAGCTCATATAGGTATATAATATATAGTTTAATGTTGTAATTTACCATGTAAATGTATTATGACGTTGGTTATGTCCCATAATTCTGAATTCTTTTGATATATTGCCATTATGAGCATGCCCAGGACTCTGTTTTTTGTAGTATTGAGATACCTAAATAATAAAAAAATACATAATTATTTGTGAAAGATTTGACAAAAAAATAAAACAAAATTGGTTATAATATATTTGTACCGAATTAGTACCTATAAGTAACACTTAATCTTATATTGTCATGTTGCAGGTATAAATACATAAAACGAAGGTATTTGTTTTAAATATAAATGAGGTCTAATAGTTAAGACTATATTATAGGATATTTAATTACATTTTAAATCACGTTTGTATAGAATTGAAGCACATAATATACGTCGGAACTAACGTAGACGAATTTAGGAGGATTAATCAATAATAATGTAATTTGAAAACCTAAATTAATTATCCATTGATTTATAAAAACGGTTTCTTTTAAAAGTTTAGATGACACAAACACTGGTAAATATAATAATTTTAACTAAACATGAATTTATTGATCCATCAATAATAATGTATTAAAATAAAATATCTCAAATTAAATAGTTTTTGTTACCATATAAAATTTTGTTCCAATTAATCTTCAAATATTTTAGAATAAAAATTATATTGACATTATTTTAGTAAATACAGACTGATGAAATCCTAACTTTTTTTTTACGGGATGTAGAAATAACAATAATTAAAGAATGAATATTTTATAGTTCTTCGCTGTAAATTGAATAAAAAATGAAGACAAGAAGTACAAAACTCTTTGATATTTTTAAATTACTTTTCATATTTTATAGTATTTTATTTTCTACTCTATATCAGTCTCATCGAAGCTCTAAGGTATCTATTTATTAAATTTCTATCATTTAATAATTTATATTTATTTAATAAATCTTATGCAGGATATAAGTTTGAGTTTCTTTAGTAACTATTATATACCAATGTTGATATTAACTAATTAGGTATTCGCATACAAGGTTTTGTTTCAAAATGGTTAATAATTTACAAAACATTAGAATAAATTTAACTCAGTTTTCGACAGTTAATACGATATCTCAATAATAATCATAATAATAAGACATATTTTAAGGGTGTTTTTTTTTATACTAACGTAAGTTGTTTCGGGTGGCACTATAAGGTACGTTTCGATGTTGTGGTCCTTTAGAAACGCATTCCGCTCCCCGCCGTTTCCTGGTTCCACTTGGTAAGCGTTGCCCAAATACTTGAGCGTGTCCGCAGTAATATGTATTCTCCTGTACGCCAAACGACAGTTTTTGCGGTTCGAAAAACTATATATAATATCGAAAGTGACAAAAAAAACGATCTATCTTACCCGGGTATTCCACCGCTTTCCATTTGATTCGCCAACGTCACGTCGTTCGACCACACGTCGAACTGCCATTTGCAAAGTCCCAGGACGCCGCAGTGCACGCGACCCGAGTGTATTCCTACCCTCATGTTGACGTTGACGTCCATCACGTCCCTGACCAAACTAAACGTTAAAGCGGTATAAACATATTTTTTGGAAAAAAAAATTCCACTTGTGCGAGCCAACGCTATATAGAATTAATGTAGATTTTAGCCCCGCATTCCGTGGGTGTGCACTCACGTTATGGCGTCGATCATGTCCAAACCCATCTGGACGCAACAGTTGGCGTGGTCCGGCCTGTGCTCGGGCAGACCGCTCACACAGTAATAACAGTCTCCCAACAGTTTGATTCGCAAACACGCGTTTTCTTGAGCCAATCGGTCGAACCTATACACAAACCACCAATAGAACATATCAATATAAACGTTTGTCGCTTTTCGTATCGTATCCGAATACTATATGGATTGTTATATAACGAGTAAAACTCCATGCAATTTTAAGCCGATACGGCGTTTTTCGTATATCACCTCGCAAACAATTCGTTAAGTAGCCTTACGAGCTCTTGAGCTGTACACTGATCGGACAAACTGGTGAACCCACAGATGTCCGCGAACAAAATGCTACAATAGTACATATAAAAAAAAAAATATTACAAACACTTCGATTAAAACAATATGCTTGAAAGTTAAATTATTACATTACTATAAACATAGGTACCTTGTTGGTTATGAATTTACATCAATAAGTATACACGTAATTTAGGTACAATTAAAACAATGAGTGTTAAACGTTACCTACGTTCAACACGTATCATTATTTCGTAAGGGAATTAACTATACGAGTCAACGGTGGTTTATTGGTTTCACGGGCGAACACATCAGTGTTTGTGTGGACAGTGTACTGTTAAAATAATCACTACCTATGCGTAGTATGGGTAGGTACATGGTGAAAACACCACAAGTAGGTTTTGTTATTTGCAATATGCACGAGTATTTTACTTGTAAAATTTTATATTTTGCATTTTGTTTTAATTTATACCGAAATAACTATAATAACAAATTTGGCTTTCAAGTTTCAACATTATTTGTATATCGCCTTCAGTTTGTTATGTTTGAAAACAAAGAAATATACTATGCCAAAATAAATAAATTATAGTAGAAAACTTGAATAAAAGTTTTATAATGTAAATTTAAAAATAATAATTTAACTACATACTAACGATTTTTTTCTGAGAAACATACTATTATTAAATATTTACTTTTTTTTTGTTAACTAGTTATAAGTTAGACGGTTTTATATAGGTAACTATTTATTTACGACGTTAAATCGATAAAAAAAGTTGTGCATTATTATAAAACGTTAAATTAAAATGTATTTGATGAATAGAAAACCATAAAAAAATAATTCTTATACATAAACAGTTTAATTTGCTCATATATAATAAATATATCATAAGTGCTTAAGAACATGGCTGATTAATGATTATATATTATATGGTATAATATAATATAGTATTATCATAATATTATATACTATCATGATATGATTTATTTGACTTTCAGAAATTAGGATGGTCAATTTAAGCATATTTCTATTTTGTGAATTAAAACAAAATGTACTAGTACGTATTAAATAGTTACATTGTATAAAACACGTTAATATTATGATATTGTTGTATACAATTTACTGCTTATTCTAACTAACTTCTGAATGACACTGAACTATGATATAATTATTGTAATATTGCTGCGATGCACCGATAATTATAGTGGCCTATATTTATAGAAAAATCAATTAAATTTTTATAATATAGATATATACCTGACATTCTCGTGCTTTTGTATATAAATCTTGTGGAACATGCTGTCATGGCGTTTACCGGCGATGTCGGCCTTCATTTCCATAGCGACATGCCGGGGCAGTACTGACAAAAGCAGCCTCTCCTGTTTTTAAAATACTTTGACGTGTGTATATATGGGACGATTTTTTAAATTAATTTTTTTCTCCGTACCTGTTGTTGATTAACTTTTTGCGTAGTCAGTCTCGCCTGGACGCATTGTCTGGTCTCCAAGAATGCTTGTCTCTTTGCCACTTCGTTCGGGTAATGCATCATTACACCAGTCACGTTTGTGCACGCCAACAATAGCAAATTAATGAAACTCTGAAAATCAAAATGTATTATTTTAGGCGCTATATTATACAAACAGCCGGTATTGAACTATTGTAACCAATAATCGAGTCTAAAAACCGATTGAGAGGGTATAGCGATTGTATAGCGTGTTTATTGGATCAGATTGTTATTGGTATAGAAGCAGTCAAAAATATATGTATTATGTTTATGTATCCGAGGATGAAGAATCGCACACATATTTAAAAACAACTATTAAATATACTTAAGACGAAAAAATAAAACAAAGCTAGATGTATCTTTTAGTTACCTGTTTTGATATGCCGTGTTCCATAGACAGGGTGAATATTAACTGCGACAACATGAAAATAGTGCCGGCCACAATGGCATATTGCAACTTGACCGGCAGTAAACTGTAAGAAATGTAGACGAACACTAACGTGGGTACGGTGACGGCTTGGGATCTGGTCAACACGCCGAAAGACAACTCGATCAGCAGGAAAGTGGCCAGCACCACGTAGGACACGAAACTTAGGTATACTTCGTTCAATCCGGACCGTGACACTATGCCTATTATGACTGGAGACAGAGAGTGCAGACCGTACATTATACACGTCGACATAGTAACAGAGTTAGGTGGACATACGCATAATATAATATTATGCATAGCCTGGGGATCCGAACTTACTTAGGTAAATAAGTATACAGCACAGCAGTAGCAAGGAACATTGAACCTGAGTCTCGTAGTCGGAAAGGACAACTGCTATGGCCATGCACGTAAAAAGTATACAGAGCAGCACCAACAAATGGACCATGTGGCTTTGGTTGGTTCGCAGAAAATATCTTTGGTAGAGCATTTCCACCTGTTAATACAAATCACGCACGTGCAGTATAGGTAATATAAGGAGACTGCAGTATAAATGTATAATGTATATTTAATAAACTTCTGTTATGCACCAAGTAGATATATACAACCTAACCGCGGTCCTAACCGTATATGATTAGTCATATTATATTATGCACGTTTCAATTAATCATTTTATTATAATCAGTAATATTGTCTACACATAGATGCATTTATAGTCTCGTATATTATTGACACAGCAATATTCCGAGTTGAAACAATTTTCGCTAGAGCGTGCACTGCGCGTAGGAGAAAACGCTTTTGTTCGAATTACTTGGTTATGATTTAGTGTAATGTGATTCGAGTTAGGATTAATCCAAGGACTACAATCACGGTTATAATAATTAAAAACCAGCATCATATTATTATGCGAATGATTTAACAGCGATAAATTATTCAGCGACATAGAATTCATTTATAAATATTAATAACCTCGAGACTATCTTAGGCATTAATCTTATAAGACGCTATACATATTAATTTTATCCTAAATATACAGTTATTATGTTATTATAATTTTAACATAAAATCCATTATCTATAATCCGATATACATGGTAACATAGAATCTAAAATTACATGTCAACAATTATTATTCTTTTTTTTTTAACATAGAACAGATAAAATTTTTTAAAAATAAAAAAAAATATTATGATACCTAATCGGTAATTCGATCTAACTGTGTTATAGTAAACAAGACAACTGAAGGAAATAGTCAAGCAAACAATAAAATCGGCATAAATATCAAATACGATTTCCAAATTATTAATTTGCTTCCTTCGTTATTATGAAAAACGACTTTAAAAATATTATATTCACGAATATCGTATGCACATTATTGAACTAAAGTAGATAATTTATTTAAATCCTAATTTTTAAAATTTTTAAATGTACACAAAGACTATATTTTAAAATTAATGAATATTTGTCTACTACTTAAGACGTGTCCTGTGAATGAGAACCTCTAACCTTTTTGGATAATATTTTTGAAAATGTCGATGTTCTTAATTCAAAATTTGAATGAGTAATTTCTTAGTTATTAAAATGTTTGTATTAAGAATAATAGTCCTTAAAAATGATTTATATAAATATAAAATAAGCATACAATTGGATCTAGTATTTACTATACTTTGGGCCATTTTTACAAATTATTAATATTGATAGATTAATACCATAGCACCCATATTGTATAAATACCCATTACCATAGACCTTTTATCTTAAGAACACAAAGATAAATAAATTAAAAACTACTTGTATGAATTTTGATTTTTATATGTAAAAAATTTCAGAAAAATGGTCTACTGAATAATTTATAGTTGAATAGGGATATTTTCATTTGAAAAATAGAAGTTTGTATCTCCACAGAACACTCCTTAAGAAGAACAAAAAAAATCTCAAGAATTTGAAAATATAATGAACTTATAACTATGTTGAAAAATTAAAAAATCATATTTTGAATATCTGCATTATTGAAGAAAAAGGGGTCAGCATGCTAGGTTAATCAACCTGTAGATAAAATCAAGCTGTTCTCTGTTGTTTTAAATATTATTTTAAAGGTAAAATTTAAATTAGTCAAAAATTACTTGTACTTTTTGACATAGGAACATCTATATGGGTTAAATTTAATTATTGTAATTTTAGCTAAAGAATTTATTTTTAACTCAGGAGATTTAAAAAAGTTTAATCGACTTTTGTCGTTCATTTATAATTAATATGCTGCTTTATTAGTGAAGTTTATTCATAAGAATTGTAATTTTTATGGGAAAAAAAGTTTTCATAAAATATTCATTGTAGGTGATATTAATTATTGTACCTGTGTAGTATTTACATAATTTCAGCCGCCGCCGGTCGAGTAACGAGTTTGGAGTTAAAAATTAAAATGATAAATAAATCTGCTGACCTGTAAGTTGTTGAACTGATGGGATGAAGTCAACAGCGTGGTGATCTTTTGGCAACATCCGAGCTTGGAAAAATCGCGTAGAATGTCCCCATTGTCGTCCGACAGACCGGGCACGAACTTGTTGTTGGGCGACAGCGAAACCCTTTCGCACGCGTCTGGCTGCTGATCGGATTCCGAGTAATTGACTGTTTCGCTGGCGCCTCGGCTCTTTAACAGAACATTTCGTTTTGCCAATTCAATATATTCACGTCACAGTCGACGAGACGACCGCGACGGGAACATAATACGACGTCATAAATAATAATAATATATTAATTAAAAGCTGGTTCGTATAATACTTTATAATATATTTGTTTCTTGCAGAAGCTTACCGCGATTCTCACGGCATACGATTACCACCTATACCTCGTACACCATAGGCACCTACGATACACAGACAGTGCACGCGTCCTCAACCTCTCAGCCATATTAACCATATTATTCTGCGTAGGTCTCGTGTGCTGCAGTCGTTCGTGTCTGTTCCGAACGTGCAGGAGGATGACAGAGCGGGCCGGGAAGTAATTACACAAGTACAACATATATAGGTAGGTAGGTACGCGCATATTAGCTGCTCCGTTCACGGTGAAGGCAATTTTATTGTGTTCATTCGACTGTGCCCTATTTATGAGTAATTATTGTTTTTGAATACATAATCGTCCAGAATTTTAGTTGGCATAATAATAATAATGTGTACCACAACAATTACGCCGTTTAAAATATTAATTATCGAATCGAGCGCGGTGGCTTAATGTCGAAACTTGAAACGTACATTAAGACACGCGGCAGTCACCGCAGATTTCAGAAGAACGACAAAACAAAACGTTTGCTTATCAATACTAAAATAAATTATATTTAGATTGCCATTTCACTACAACATAATAATATTTAAGTATTAGATACTAGGCACCTATGATACGTTAGCAGCTGATATAGGTATCTACTAAGTTGCTGCTCGATTATTGTACGCGACCGCGGGCTTATATTGTAACTGGCACTGATTAGACTATTATATAAATTATACATAGTTATTCAAGTATACATTAATATAAGACATTACTTTAACTTATACAATTTAATAAATTAGTCTCAATAATCAAGATGAAACATTCAAGGGTATTAATTTAAACCGGAAATGTAAAACAGTAAAATGTGACGGTAAGTATAACGGATTACTATTGTTTTGTGTTAGCAGCTATTTAATTTCACTCATTACTATAATATGGTATAACATTTAAAAAAATTTTCGTTTTTATAATTTATTTTGTAAAACAAGAATTTCTTGTTTTACAAAAAATCTTGTCAAGAATATACCTATATTTCATAACCGTGTATATTACAGGCAATACAATTTTCAAACTATTTATTTTTTAAAGCCCAGTTTTGCAAAATTATTAATCACTATAGTATCGGATAATAAAAATTAGTTCACTGAATAAGTTGATTTCATTTCTAATTTACAAACAGAAAAAAAGTTAAAAATTTAAATTTGTTAATTGTATTACTACTGTAATACACTAATTATTTTCAAAAATAAGATAAGAAAAAAAAAATAATTACAAAGAAGTTTGTTAGGTATTGGGAGACAAATACAGTGAGGTATTCTGTACAACTAATAATAAAACCAAAAAATGTATGAAAGTGGTCAATTATAATTTATAATAAAATCAAATCATATGGCTATTTAAGTAAAAAGTTTAAAACACAAAAATATATATACATGATTATAAACAAATTAAATCATTTTTTCGCTTATCATAGTTATAAAATATTATTCAGAGATTTTTACGTAGGCAGCTAAAAATTGACATCATTATAGTGACATTTGGGGAAAAATAAATTAAATGTTGATGAATGAAGCAGAAACATTCAAATATAAGAACATAACATTGCATGTATGATAAAAAAAATTATTACAAAATCTGTAAATACAAATCAAGATATCCTGATACTGTATTTGTTGTAGATATCCTTATGTTATTAAGTTATTTTGTATAATTAATTCGGATTGTTGAGGTTTTGTTTGTTTATGTTAAAATATTATTCTATACTATCTTTTACTTGTATTGCCTATTTTATATTAATGTATATTACGATTTAACAGTATGGATTAAATATTAAAACATATCATAATTATTCATTAATTCTAATTAATTTACAATCTTTAGGAACTATAATAATTATATGATAATAGTGAAAGTTCAGGTAAATTGTTTGGGTATTTAATTGATAAAAATAACATCAATTATAATATTTATTTTTTTTTCTACGTAGTAGTAGAAAAAATCAGTTAAGTGTTTTATTTGAGATTACAATAAGTAGGTTAAATTTAAATTGTTTACTTACTAATAATTTAGTATATTTATTCTTATACTTTAAAATTCCTGAAATTTAGGTACTTATTTGCTATTATCATTATTCAGTTTGTTCCGTTTTTGTAGAAAGGTCTAAAATCTAAAGGTCTTTAATAAAATCTTTAAAAGGTAAATTATGTGATTGTCATAAAATTATAGACATGATAATAACTTACCAAAAACAATTCTTTATCATGTACAATATAGTGTTGATTTAAAAGAATAAAGCTTTGTAAAAATGATTCACACGATTTTAATGTAATTAACACACAGTAACAAAGTAAGAAAAACAATATGCAATAAATTTAGTAATAAAAAAAATAGAAAACAATGTAATATGTACCAAATTATTAAAAAATTAAACAACAATTAAGACAACGTTGCTTTGAATAATTATTTTAAAAACTACTTAATATGAAACTGTTTTTTAACGAATAAAAAAAATCAATGAAACTGAAATACTTGACACGTGATTTCGAAACACTAATAAACACATATAAGCCATATTAATCTTAAATATGGGACATAACCATCATACACTGTACATTCATCTACAATTCTGCCAACCGTATTTAACTGTTATTTGGATATTATGTTTGTAAGTACTTACTAGATAATGATTATTTTTATAAGTGCTTTTTTATACTTGATAGTTCAGTAGGTACATAATAAAGAGTTCACATAAACTTGAATCATCAATCAACAAATATTCCGTGAAGGTAAGAAGAGACAATACTGTTCTATAATACTTCTGAATTATGATATTACATTCAATATTCGTGACTCTGATATCTAACGAGGTTAATAAATATATATTAGTAGAATAGTATATTAGCGTGAGTATTATTATCAGCTAATCTATCTCAACCTAATTTATTCTACATATAGATCCAAACATTACTACTGTATCTGAAAGTTAAAACCCCCTTATATCAGAACCCTTTTGATTCAAAAGTTGGATTCTGTTTCTGTCGACAGAAATCTTCTAAGATTCCTCAATATTGTTAGTGTAGATATAGATTAAGAGATTTGAATTCAAAATGATCAGTGTCATCAGTGGATGTTTTCTTTAGTCTATCGTTTATGTTTTATGACTGATAGTTAATATAAAATAGTAAACCATATATTATGTTTATGATTAGGGCGGCTTTCACCTAAATGATTTATCTGAATTTCGGGTATTCGATGAATAATTTTAATTAAATTTGCAGAATTTATTTAACATTTCCGTCTATATTTCATACTGGTTATTCAGATTTTCAAAAATAAATATGTTGTTCAACAAGTCATGCTGTTTGTGTCAAAATAAAAATAAAATAAATACAGTCAAATTTCCTAAATTCTCCCACTGTCTTTTGTACAAAAAAAAATGGTCAGTTTCAAAATTTTAACCTTCAAACATTCTATTTATTGGGCTAAATGTATTAGAACTTAGAAGGTAGTGCTTCTGTGTATGTTTTACAATTAAAAAACGTAATATTTAATTTATATCATATGTGCCTAAAAATAGATAGGTACATTTAATAGAAACAGTAATTGTTTTTTTTTTTTTTTTAAACTACTGAACATTTCCGAAACTTATTATATCGTAGTTTTATCTGTTCTAAATTAGCAAACTATATATTTAGTACAGTATATAATATATTTAGGCTTAATCACAAACGAAATGTTTGGAACACTTTCTAGGTACTCGAACAAATATGTACATTCAAAGCTATAAAAGTAGTGAACCCCAAAAAATACTTTTTCTGTACAAAAACTTCGACAAAATAAATTTAAAACCGACCAGTAGATTATCTTGGCACGAAAAAAATAGAAGTAAACTATTGACTAGAAATCTATAGAATATTATTATAGCAAAACATTTTAAAGATAAAATATACCAAACATTAAAAGAGGAAGTTAAATCAAACGTGAAGCACTTTTAACGTTCAATAATATGTTGTTACAAACTACAAAATAAAAAATATTTACCGTAAAAATTGTTTTTTAGTGAAAAAATCATTTTGTTCTAATATTTTAGACACAATTTACTCATTGGTACACATTGTTGAAGGGAATTCAATTGCAGTGTCGTAATGTTCATATTTTCACTTTTTTTTTTAAATAACGTTATTAAATATGAAAAAAAGTAAATATTGTTTTTAAATCTTTCATTTTTATGATTTTCGAACTTTAATAACTTTTTTCAGAATAATTATATCTTTAAAAAAAACGTTATGCGATGCAGTAAATATTTTCTTTTATATTACGCGTAAAATGTTGATGTATTAGACAGGACTGATGTAGCCCAAATGGTTCTTACCCGCGTTGAGTGGTTTTTACAAACAATGAATGGTTGCTGTATGGATTCCTTTTAATACTGTATAGTGTCTGTCCATTGTACAGAGATAACCCCCGAAACGAATAACAAGAAATATGTTAAATGGATAAAGTTATTACAACATCATATGTATTGTATTTCATACGAAGTAATATAAAAAATACACACTGCATCTTGATATAAAAGTTATAAAAAAAAATAACCAGAATAAAGTAACAACAATAATTCTGAGATAAATAAAAAATTGTATTTAAAAGCTGTGTAAAAATTTGTTTCTCAAAAAATATTATTATCTTTACGTAATTTTGCGAGGAGTCACTACACTTATCAGTATATTATATTATAGATAATATAATATGTCAACAAATAAAAAAACTAAATATTTTTACAATATATATTCATTTAAGCAACTTATTGAAATTGAAAATTGTTTTTTTATTTACTCATTTTTAGTGCAAAATATTATTATGAATATACTTTAAAAACGGTGATATCATATTATTATTATTTTAATATTTTCCCTCCAAAAAAAACTCCTTTTAACATAATTTTTAATAGAAAATAAATAACATAATATTTCGCTTTAAAGTTATATAATATATTAACCTTATGGTTGAAACTGACAAAAAAAAAGAAAATGTTTTTCTCCTTAGAACTTATTATATATTAGTCTCTTGTTGGCAAATTTATTGTAAATGTCCTTTTTCCAGAATAATAAAAATGATATTTAAAATAAATCACATAATATATTATTTTCAGTAAAAATTTAATTTGTTTCGTTTTTATTTTTATTTTTTATAAGGTAATTTTTTTATACCGGTTATAATAATTCTATTTATTTTTTAAATATTATGTATCGTTATATTTTCTTTCTGAAACATAACGTAGGTCGGCAATAATAATAATTGTTTCGGGGATAATCGGTCATGTCAACTTGCACGTCATTATAATATTGTACATTCGATCGATGGTTCGTAACAAAATACATACTGTCATGGGCTTAGTTTTTAATTTTACGGAAAATTAAGAGGATAGTAATTAATGTTATTGGTAATTTGAATTTTCATAAGCCACCCACAGATCTACCTATATATAGACACTGTAGCAGTGTTTCCGATGTACTCGAGGGCTTTCGGTGATAATTTATTCAATTACATGGGTATTTCCTCTCGTGTTTATACATATTGCATAACCGCCGGGCAAAAGTTCAAAACACACACACACACACACACACACACACACTCGCGCGTGCCACACACATTAGTGCTCATCAACGTATGTTTGTACAACGTGATAATATAATATATTATTTATATATTTATATAAAACCATTCTTGCATAAACCTTGTTCATTTAGCTATCATTGTGGACTGCAGTTTGATTATGCTCCTCTTCGAATATATTTTTCGTACGGTAATAATTTTCACGGTGTAGAAAAAAAAAATTATTAATATTATTATTACTTTTACCAGCAATGGTGTTGGCGAGTCGGAAGCCGTGGAAAAATGTTGGTAAACCGCCCAATTAGTGCGTCTTTGTGTCTGTGGCGACGATTCCATTTCCGTTATAGATTCCTCTGCCGTTCTGCGGTGTTGTCGAAGGCTCGTCCATTTTTTTGGCGTTCTCTATACATGAGACAAAAAAAAAAAAAAAAATAGGATAGAATAAAATCACTATGACTTATATGTATAATAGTGAACAGAGCTATGGTCACGCGTAGGACGATATTATAATACAATAATTGGACAACGTATAATAATTAAAATAATCTGATAATTACAATTAGAAACATTCAAAATCCAAAATCATAGTAATTATTTACACCGTGTAGATTTTTGAATAATTATCAATATTTACTTTATGCTAGTATAATTTATTAAGGGGTAAATTTTAAGCAGACATTTATTTAGTTCAATTTAATACACTATACACGATTGGTGGGTATCTGTACGAGCTGTGTACTTCCTATTATAATAATATTACCATTTGTATAATGACTGTAATAATACCTATATTATTATTTCGATAATTATAATTACCTATTCAGTTTTGATAGAAATTACAAAATATAATTTAATTACTTTAAGAAAATGATTGTATTGATGTATTGCTAAATTGTTACCAACATTAATTTCGGTAAAGTACCTATTGCAATATAAATAATTATGTTTTATTTTTTAAAAGCACACTGTATAATATCACCGCATATACCTTTTTACACACAAATTAATTCGGTTCTTCGCCTTTATTAATTATGAAAACAAGATGGTTGTTGAGGCAAAACCGTGGTAAGTGTAAAATCCACCATCTATGTAATGTATTATAATACAAGGGTCGAATGTATGCATAGTAATAATAGTAATCTTCTGAATATGCTCTTCTTCCGGGGATTTAATTCGATTTGGTTTTAATCTTTCACCATCTGATAAACATCTCTGATAAGTATAATACGTCTAAGGACTAATGGCTAACAAAATGCTATGATATTTCTGTCAATAATGATGTACCTATATGTATATAATATATTATATTTATATAATTTAAGTCTTATTGGTGTCTCGAAATAATGTTCGTTATTTTGTTTGAATATTTTCTGAAAATCTTGGCTGAAACAAAACGGTACGACGAATAAAACCATAAAATAAAAACAGTTTGAAATGACAAATGTTTTTTTCAATAATATTTATCATTTGATGTACTAGCTAAACTAATTATGTAATTTTAAAAACATAATTAAATTATTTTGTATTTTCTGATTTAACACGCAAAATAGTTAAAGCACAAGACTCATATTAAATGCTAAAAGGCTACTATATTTTTGTAACTTACGCAATATTGACCTTCTTGCATGTTAAAAAATAAAATCGTTTGTATATTTTTGAATTTTGATGGTAAGTATATAATAATGTAATAATGTAATATATAATAATAGATACCTTTATATATAACTATATTTCATTAGATCCGAAAACAAAAAGTTCTACGGGCCCAGTCTCATATAGGTTGGTTTTGTAGGTAAAACAGTATGTCTTTGTTTTACTTTTGATAACATTACTTCAAATTGGTATTTTGTTTGTTTTTCTCATTCACGTACAATATATATATATATATATATAATATATACGCACTCTGGGATTCAAGTTGACTCAATTTTACAATGTCTCTAACATCGAGATCTTTGAAATTAGATATGTTTAGTAAATAGTTTTTCTACCATATCTTGATCTTGATCTTTGAAACCCGACGGGCGTATCTAATCAAATGATTGATATCAAGGACAAGTAAATTTCACAAGAACTTTGAACCAATTTATACTATGAATTTTACTTTTCAACGGGTTTGCAAGATTTGAGTATTTTCATAATATTATCTCCATTATAATTTAAGGTAGTATATTATAATATATTATGTTTAAATATAACTTTTGAATTCCTATGATACTATAATATACAATATAGGTACATATTATATATTATAATATATTAGTCTTAGTAGAAAGTAACTAGTAATACTACCTACTAAATAACTAATAATTAATTATCGTTATTAGATTCTGAGCGGAGCGAGGAAGCTAGTGGTTTTACAATGGTGTTTATTTTATTTATTTATTTTTTTATATCTTGTATACAAAATTTCTACCAGAAGGAGTGCTTCGATTTCAACATATAGTACCTTATCATTTAGCAAATCGGATCAAGATGGTACTTTAAAGAGGTCATTTTTCGATTTTATCAATAGTTATTAAATGCTATGGGAAAAACCACCGAAAAATTACGAAAAACCGCTAAAAATAGGATTTTAATTTCTAACGCTTTGTTTATAACCATAGAAACGAATAAAAAATAGTAATATTATAATATTAATTAAACTTACATGATATAATAAATAATAACAATATATAATATCAATATAATATCCAGACTGACGAACCGTCTCCGCTCAGAATCGTTTTTGTTATATAATGATATTAAATCATTGAATTAAAGTTTAATACAATCCATTATACAACGACCCACATGTAACCTACAGTACAGTAGAGCGACATCCACTTACCCGCTTTTTTTTTATAACCGAATCACTTTAGTACTTTACACATCAAACAATAGTTATTGTGTATTCAATTATAATAGTTTGATGTTTGATCGATATTGATCCTAACATTAGAGAGTTGCCCCTATATGGACAAGATTAACGTTAGATTCGGCAGTATTTCGTTGTCTCATATTAAAAAGGAACTAAATCAATTTTTTTTTTAATGGTTTTTTTGCATATTATTATTTAATATTTTTTGTTGCATAGTTCAATCCTGAAATCGTATCGATCCGTTGATTATTCAATGAGATAAAGAGAATGAAAAAGTTCTAATTCATACGTGAATGATAGGTACGGGCTAACCTAAAAATGTTCCGTCGAACAGTTACAAAAATTACGTTAGAACCTTTTCTTTCTGAGACGACGATTTGTATTACCGAAATGTACTGGACGAGTTGGCGAATTATTTTAACTCAATTAAGTAAGGGTTGAACAAAAATTCAACGAGATAAAATGTAATAATAATTAATAATTTATGAATAACTCAGTTCAGTTATAATTTAATTAATTTAAATTAAATTAACTTATTAATTTTACTTTTGTGATAAATGTGTGTGAACAGTGGTATTCTCAGTAAAGTAGTTCAATAAAATAATAAAAACAAAAAATAATAATAAATTGCGATATTAACTACGACACTTTTTTTTTCTAGTTAAGGTTCGACAACTGATGTTTTTAGCTGGTTACTGGTGGGAAGGGTATGGTTGGTTTGAACACGTGAATGTGTGGTAAGAATTTGTCACAAAAACCAGGTGGTCACCCTTCCGGTAACTAGTGACACCGGCCGGTGCTGGCACTCAGAACATGTTTGTCACTGAAGCCAAACACAGCGCCACTAAAACACATTTATAGATTGGTATTAACTATATTATTATTATTTATCAAATATTAGGTGCCTAAATCTAAAAATCAATATTTTTAACAAAAATCAACTTTACTAGACTTATATTTAACATTTTCACGCTATAAGTAGGTACTTAAAGAAAGTTAAAACAAATAAAATAATTTGAGTTGTTAAAATATCAAAATTTGATAATGAAATAAATTTAAATTATCTAGGTAGGTATATTAAATAATTTTAAAACGTTTATGGTCCAGTCTAGTCTTCATGCTGAAATATATTTATTAAGCCGTTTTATTTTAATTCCATCTACCTACAAACAATAATAAATATTAGAGACACTTAATGACAATCTACGATTGCGTAAAAACGTGTAAACCTAATTATTAAGCGATAAAACGATTTCGTAGCAGCAATATTAATATATTACATCATATTAACCTATATGTGCGTATTAAATTCATTTGTTATAAACTATAATATTGTAGACTCATACTAGCTGATCTTTATAATACTAATATCATGACGAGGGTTATGGTAAGACAATAATAATTATACGGGCAAATTAAGTGTTTAGTGATAAATAAATTAGTGTTCTGCGGTAAAACAGTTGAAAAAAAAATTAAAAACTTTAGCCCGAGCATATAATTAAAATATAAAACGTTTATTAGATTATTTCGTTTATATAATATTATTATCCCATCTATTTCGTTGATTTGAGTTTGTAAACCAAATTAAATAAGGTCGTAATAATTGTGTATAAATGAATAATAATATCATCATTTGCGATTACCTATATACAGTAACTGTTTAAATATTTCAGTTATCCGCAATATAGTATAGGTGTGCCATTAGGTATTTGCGATGTACCGTATTTGATGTATCTAATATAATATATCATATTATTATATAGGTAATAACTATAATAATAATGACTAAAAACGTCAAGTGCACATAATATTGAAGTGGGTGTAGTGCTGCAGTCCATGTACGTTTAAATATTATTCGCATTTTACAATGTGTGACGTATCATAATAATAATGCGACCTAGGTATGTAAAGCCAAAAAACGACGACCATAGGATGCTGCGGTAGCGTAATAACAATAATTATCATAATAGCTCAGCACACACGGAATGTATAAAGTTCGGTTCACTGGTAAAACGACCATACCTAGTATTGAAGTCGCCTGCGGTTGTGCGATGAAATCGATTGAAAACAAATATCGTCATTTTGATATCGTATCGTATATTATTATAATATACCACACGACTGTCTGCAGGACGATTAAAATATTTCTTTTGCGCCTGATCGTTTCGATTTTTTACTCTGCATCCGAGCAATATATGCGTGGAAAAGGCAGCCGACGGCTGTGTTTTGTCGGGGAAACTGCAGCTATTTTCGCACCGTACAATAATATACGTTGTTCGTGTTATAAGGACAGCGAACGGTACGAGTTGGCGACGTTCGTGGGCTGCAGTGTTACGCGATTAATATTATATTATTATATTTATTATCGTGATATACGGAAGGAAGCGGCCTGCGAGCAGATCTCGAGATGATATTTCGGGTCTTATACAACGCACACGGTCGCGAAAGATAGGTGTATTATATTACGAGTATTATAATATATATATATAGGTACATACGCCTCCAATGTTTAATACAGTGTGTGATGTCGTTTTCAAAACGGTGCGTATATTATTATAATATTATGTATAATGTATATGATATTGTTATAATATCATGTCCTTTTCCGCGTCGTCAAACAGTCGTGTCATAATAATACGTAAAGGTATACCTATATATAGTGCGTCCTATACAGGCACACACTACACGTATAATATGTATATTGCGTGTCGAGTAGAAGAAAATTGGTGTTTTTAATATTTCACCTGCCGAGAATCCCCGCCGAGTCGAGTAAATAACCGTTGCAGAGTGTGTACGGCATAGGTCGGGAAAACGCGAGAATACGCGTATTTATGTGCGCGTGTGTGTGTGTGCGTATGTGTGCCTATTACAAGACCTTCGGCCGGAAAACGAAAAGAAAAATATATAAACTGTTCGCGCATGCAACGGTTACAAGTAAAGCACGATGGTAGGTATATTATTATTATATTGCACATCGATATTATAATATTATTGTTATTGTTCAGTCGTTGTCGTTATCGCAATGTTTGCCACTCAAGCACGTGGTGAGACTATGCGAGTAGTCTGCAGTGACATAGTTAAATTTTACGGATAAGGTCAATTATTGTAAATTTAATGATCTTCATTCTTTAGAGAATATTTTTGTTTTTGATAGAATTGTATTTTTGGTTTACATCAACGGTGGTATTCTAATTTATAATAAATACAGTGACAAATTGTCCAGATGAACACAACAAATTTAATGGAACAAAAATGACTCGTAATTAAAATTACTTTTACTAGATGTATACCTATGATAATCGGATAATTAATTGAATTTAAAAGTAATTTTGTAATTTAAAATTATATAATATCATTATCTGCAACTAAACATACCACGATGTGACGCTGCATACAATAATATTAAATTATATAATACTGTCTCAAATCAAGACAATAAAACAATAGCATAAGTATACAATTATAGTTTGTGAAAAAATTACTTATTTTGTTTTTAAATTTACAATTTTACAATTTCATAAATATTTTAACCAAATTTTTTACTAGTAAATTCCACAATATTTCTACGTACGCGTGTTTCTAATACTAAGTATACGAGTATTTGGCTATTGTCGGGTTACAACAGCAGGTGTCTTCCTACTTATAATATACCCGCGACAGACCGTTGTTGTCGTTTTTGTTTCATTAGAATTAGTTTGATTCGTGCTCGAGCACACGCGCATCACACGGTTTCCGCAGAAAACGCTGTAAAACGAGCTTCGTCTATATTCCAAGGCGCGTGTGCATTTATTACATTGTATCGCAACGAGAAGCAGATACAGATATATATATATATATATATAATATGATATTATTATTCAGTCGTTGGTCGGAAGAGGAGCAATCATATTTATCTCGCAACGGTGCAGTGATAATAATAATAATAATATCGCGCGTAGGCATTGTCGTCGTGTAAATTTTCAATTTTGGTCCCGTTCCAGTGCGCGAAGATGCGGCTGAACTTGTTGTGAGTTTTGGGCGAATTGCAATGTGAATTTTGCCAAAAACACGATTACCTCGGCGTTTGGCTCGCCATCATGATAATTATTATTATTTTTTAGTTTGTTGATTTTATCGCCACGGAAAGCTCTATTTACTATCTAGTAAAACACGACACATTATTAAATCACAGTGCCATGTAGTCACTATATATTTTATATTAATAATTATTACTTAGATACTAATTATTATTAGGTTATGAATCATGCAGTCTTTTGTAAAATGCCGAAATACGTTAATATAATATATTATCAATAAATTTTACAGATTGCCAACAGTTGTTGCTCCTCGGATATTGATAATACACCAGTTATTTCACAACAGTCACATTAATCATATTATTATTCAATTGTAATACACAGGTGTTCACATCTCCATGTCTTCTTTAATATTTATGGAAATTATAATTTTAGGTATTTTTTAGTAAACCAAAGACTATTATTTTAAATAATTTAATTTTTTTTTATGCCATTTAAGCATCCTTCATTTTTTACAAATGAAAACCCCCTTCTTTTATGGTAATTCGTTAAGCAGACCTTTTTCATGAAATATTGTTGTATATCAATCAAAATTCTAACGAGAAGTTTATGAATTAAGAATAATAACCTATGATAAGATCGACGCGACGTGGGCAAGGGTAAAATGTAATAATATTAAAACCACTTGTTCGAATTTCGATTTCAATGCATCAATAAAAAAAAACTCAGCTTTAATTTGTGGGAAAAAAGTTGGTTGTCATTAAAAAAAGTTGTTATCACTACAGAGCAACATAGAACAAAATCAACCTGGCCTACATGAAAATTCCAAAAATCAGAATTCGATAAAGCATTATTAAAGGACAAAGGAAAGTGAGAATGCCTGGCGAATCACTCTATTTGTGTGTGTACCAATATAATAATGTGCACTTGTATAAACGTCAGAGGTTAAGGTTAAACCGATTATTTTCTATTATTATGAATATAATAATACGTCATGTTCTCGAAATAATACCTACGGTTAAAATCTACAATAATATGTAACAGCAGGGTGGTTGAACCGTTTTTTGTAAGAATTTTTTTTTCCGGTCGTTGGTCGTCATCAATGGTTGAACAGTTTCGATACGTTTTACAATTCAGAATAAAATTCAAAGTGCGTATTACGGGTTATACTTGTCGGTACTTATACATAGGGTTATAGGTACACTATCGTTTGAGATTTCATGTGATCAAAATTTAGAATGAATATTATGCGCTGAGACACTTAACTATAATATTATAATGTGACTCTCAGCATAATATTATAATATCATATTACAATATATCTGGGTATATTCGGTATAAATTCTGTATATTATGTACCTACTATGAAACCAGCCAGACGTTTGAACCACTTATTGCGTCCAAGTAATAACCCTTCAACCACTACGTATACGCGTATATTAACTATTGTGGTAACCCATAATACCTAGGTACCTTAAAGCGTAAACATATATTATAATATTATAATTTATAATCGGCAAGACATCGACGCGTGTTGTTTTTAGTGTTAATTTATGTTTGTTGATTAAAGTGGCGTTATACCTATTATATTATTGCATTTAATTATATAATATCGGATGAGGGGTTAGACCGCGGATATGAGGCAAATTATTATAACAATATTGGTCGAACCACTACGCGCGCGTACCCTTTTCCGGCTTGGCGTGTTGGCGGTACGTACACGCTGAGCACACTGAAGCAACACTTAAGCTTATCCTCGGGTCAACGATACGTGTTCCAGGGGTTTTTCAGCAATGTTTACGTTCCGTGAAAACCGTAAACAACCCTTCTGGCGACTGGCAACCGAATGTGCAGGAGTAACAAACACCAGACTTAGACTTCAATTTATATAGGTATCTATAGTATTATGCATTTATGTATAACGAGCGCGCAAGCGTATCGGATTATTTTCCAAAGAGCGTTCGTAAAATACGAAACTTCATATAATTGTTATGTACCTGTAATGATACTTAGCGTAGCGAAAAAAATATGTACGATATATGTGTGTAGGCATTCCAAAGGCCCTTGGAAAATTACTCGGTATCGGAAATTACCGCTATATATACAGACTGGTTCACAAGGGCGTATCCAGAAATTTTTTTCAAAGGGGGGTGAGGGTCCAAAGCATGTATATTGTAATTTTATTGAATTTATGTTTTGATATTTGGTTAAAAACAAGACATATTTAAGACATTTTGGATCTTGGTTCACCAAGCATGCTCAGCCACATTTTTACCTTTAATTATGAAATTATTTAAATTCTGATTTTCGGAATTTTTGAATAACACACATTTTTTCATGTTTATAATAGGTACTTTATATGGGGCGTTCTGTGGTGATTGATACACTCATTCTATTTTTCAAATGAGAACCCCCTTTGTATACTGTGAATTATTAAGTGGATCATTTTTCTGAAAATGATAATGTTGGTAGATACTTGATTTGAAATTCAAATCAGTAGTTTCTCAGTTATTAAAATGTAGTAAGAATATTATACCTTAAAAATGGATTTCTAAAAATATAAATTAGATGCAATATTCAATCTAGTATTTATTATGCTTAGACCATTTTTACAAATGATAAATGCTGGTAAATTAATATTAATTACCTACTAAAATGTTTAAATTCCCATGGCCTCACATCTTACACATCTTCCAAATCCATCAGCATACCTACCTTTTATCCTTAGTACCTATACAAAGTCATAAACTTCAAAAACTCCTAGTTCGAGTTTTGATTTTGACACGTCTAAACTATCATAAATATGTTCCGCTAAATAATTTACGGTAGACATACGAACGATTCTTAAAAGTAAAACAGACTTTGTATCGCTACAGGTCGTTCATCAAGTAGTCCGAAAATCTCAAGATTTTGAAAATAATAATCTTTATTTATATTTAAAAAATTCCGAAATTCCGATTTTAAATACCTAATATTGTCTTATTGAAGAAAAAATGAGTGAGAATGCTTGACGGATCACCTTTTAAACACAAGTAGAGCACTTACGACTATACCTAAATGTATCTAATTTTACAAACCTAAGTATAAGGTGGTAAAATATCCTAATGGGAACGGCGGCTGCGTGACAATGTGACCGTTGGGTAAAAAAAATTACACACGGCCTATATACTGTAAAATACCTGTGTTGTAATATTACTGATATAATATGGATAAGTTTTGGTGGATTCAAATATTATTAGCATATATTATAACAATGTGCCGTTGACAGCTGTAGGATTATTTTTACTTGATACGAACTGATAATTTATTGCAGCTAGTGGATATTATGCCACATCATTCTAATCCACAAAAAATCCGACGAAATTTGAATTCATGACCCTAATAATGACCGTAATAATATGTGCTATATTATATTATATTATAATAGACACGCGTTAAGCAGCCTATACGCGTTGAAAAATGTTATGGGATTAAAACTCGACGATTCAAACGAAAATAGTATAAAAGCTTATACACATTTATTACGATTTTTCATTTTAATCTACAACAAAGCCAAATTGTATTTCTCGATTCCTATTTTATTCAATAAATGAACACGCTATACGAAATTGTTTGACTGTAGAGTAATATTGTTTGCACTTAATTACTAGTTTATTAGATTGCATACAAATTGTATTTCAGAAATTTAATTATTTCTAGAACGATTTGAGTGCACATATCACCGGATTCACAGGATTCAAAGGATTCACAGGATTTACAGGATCGCAGAATTTGATGAGTGATGACGTCTCAAAGGTTGCAGGATAAAAAAAAAGATTCTAATAAATGCATGGTAATTCTGTTCATAACTATGGGGTTATTTGAGTTTAGTCAATCTAGGATTTTATCATAACAATATAATTGAATGGCTAATGTTACACATTCGTGATTCATACAATTTACAAATATAATAATATTATATTCTTACTTTTTTAAAAATACAATACAATGTTAACAGTTCTTAATTTATTGTAAATATTAATTATAATCGACCACGAGTCTACTATAGATAAAAGCTTACAATGAGTGATAAATTCGTTTCAAGTTATTCCGATGAATTTTTTTTTATCTTATCTAGCATATTTTTTTGGCATTGTGTTAATTTAAACGTTATATAATCATTATTTACTATACATAAATAATAGGTATATATGTCTCGATCAACGCTTTTTGAGTAAATATTTTTCAGTTATTATCCTTCGATTGTATAGGCATTAGTTTCCAGTTTAAGGGCAATTGGTCAGTTTTTACGCAAATTGTAGAATAATTGTAAGTTGTGAGTACATAATCCAATTGGAATATGATTTAAATCTCATGTCCTCATTCCTTAGATCCGTGTTGTTTCACAATTATGACTATGCCCCTTTTCTAACATACAAATATATTAATACGTGTATATGCATATGAATTTATATTATTTAACTTTCACGTGAAACACAATATTGTTGACAGTAATGTTTAGTAAATGATTAAGCTCGATTAGTCAACAACTATAGACTTCAAAATTGTTGTCTTATCGTCATTAAGGATATGTAATCATATGGTTGATACTAATAAGTTTTCCAGTAAATTATTATTATTATTATTTACTAGTTTTAACTAAATACTGAACCTATAAATCCAACAAAGTTGTAAAATGTGCTTTGAAAGTTATCAACTATTGAAATAAAAGTTTTATTTTTTTTTAAGTATTTGAGCTGGTTTTGGAGACTGATAAATATTGACGTTTTGTTAAACATTATTTGGCCACAAGACAAGGAATTGTAAAGTCTCATTTTATGTGTGTATTAAATATATATATATATATTTATGTGTTATATATTTGAATACAACAATAATCACAGTAGATTTTATTTTCCGTGATTAAAGTCAAATGACTAAACATAAAATTTTAATTTTAAATAAAACTTTGTTAATAAAACATTTTTAATATTTGTCGGATGTGTATAGGCGTAACCCTTGTAAATGTACAAATTACATTACACAAATAAATTATTCTCATATTTTGAGCATATATTATGTAACCCGCCAGCCGAAGGGTACTGCAGCGCTATAGAAAATTATATACTATTCATTTTTACGATCATAATATTTCAGACAGCTGAGAGTCAACGTTTGAACCAGTATAAAATTATTTTAGGCACTGTCGTTCATGATATTCTGAACAATTCAAAGACTACCATATACAAGTCAAAATAACACTATGTTTAAAGACAAGAATTCAATTTTGAAATATATTATACCGTACGAGGTTCGCGCAAATAGTTGTAGTAAAAAACAAGTAATACAATTTCAGACCGGACAAACTTATAAAGCTTTTGAGAACTATAAAATATAGACTTTTAATAAATGTAAGTTCTATTTTAAACCCTACTTTAGTTTTTTCACAGTATACCATATGGACAATTTCACAAAAATTACGCGACTTTGAAAAATAAAAGTTATCGAGATTTGGTATATTGTTACTTGATACTTCATAACTACGGCATTTTAAATTTATAATGAACAATTTGACGTCAACAGACCAGCGAGTTAGTTCACATCTTTTTGTCAGACACAAATTTACCGATGATGAAATAAAAGCGAAACAGAATTTTAAATGAGCTTGTAATAAAAAAATCGATTAAGAGTAATATTTCTGTAAATACGCATACATTATATATGTGTATATTTTGTGCACAAACCACAATGTTATTATATATTAACTAATACAATTAAGAATATTAACTTTAATGTTGTTTTATAATTATTTCACGATCGATCAATATGAAAATATTATATTAACTAGCACGAGCGAGTTATGACCTACCCACAGTCGTGTTTCAAGCTTGTTATTAATTTGGCTGTGTATAATTCAGTTACACAAATTGAATTTAAAAACATACATTTTATGTTAGGTACTTCGTTATACCATTTTATTTGATAGAAACCAAACACGAAATAGACAATATAAAGGTTAGTGTATTTTACTAAAACAAAACAAATATATATATATATATAAATTGGGTTATATTTATTTAATAGGGACCCTTGTGAAAAGGTAGGTAATTTGAAAAATATTTCGTCTTCTTGATATTTTTCATAAACGAAATTCAGTGGCAATGTTTTTCTCGAGGGAAACGGCACTCTTCTTCGGATGAAAATATATACAATAAACAGTGTACTGCCTTCTTACAGGGACATGTTAAGTAAGAATTTTGCGCTTACGTTATACGTACAATTTGCAAGCCCTTTGTATGTGAGAATATAATCTCAGTGCATACACCGTTGTCACATTAAGTTTTAATTATTTTGTTATTACAACTAAAACATTCATTAATTTTAAATCACATAATAACGTGTTTACACACTATTCGTAAATTAAATGTATTATCGTTTGTCATCATAAATACTTCACTTTGAGACTTATCGTTGTGACACATAATTTATCTTATGCTGTAAGTTATTATTAAAAATGTATTAGAGCAATAAAACTCAAACAGTAGAAATAAATGTAAATTATTTAAATCACATATTCTTTGTAAGACAATTTTAAATATGTTTAGCTAATCACTTTTAATAGAAGTTTAAGAGACACAGATTAACTGTACTTTTTACTTTTAAATTTAAGCATCTTTTAAAAAACTTTATTTCCACTTTTATTTTCACTACCTATTTAATTAAATTTATTATAATTTATATTGTGTTTTGAGTTTTCATTGCAGTAATCTAACTTCATCCGTATATTATTCGTGAAAAATGAAAAGTAAAATATTTATAAATAAATAATATTCATATTATGCGCATCATCACTTATATAATTTATAATAAATTGTTAAATTAGCTCAAATTAAAATAAATGACATTTGCAGGAGTTAAATGTGCGGCAAAATTAATTCGAGTAGCAGTTGACCTTATATTTAAAATATACCATCAAAACCATTTTTTTTTTTTTTTTACTAAAATATACCCAAACTAAAATACTTTAAAAATGTTTAAATTATTGTTTTAATTTGTTCGGTGTTTTAAATGTTGATATTTTTATCATCAATCGTATTACGTATTACGTATCTTTGATCGACATATTTAGAAATACGAACGAAATCGGAAAACAATGTACCTATATTGTATAATATAAAATATTATAGTATGTCGTTCTCACGCAGCTTTTGCGCAGGAAGTGTAATAATAATAATAATAACATAGACATATAGTTTCGTCCTTAGCGTTGGGTCAACAACTGCAATGGCGTGTTATAAAAATAACAATAATAAAAACCATGAAATTTAACGTCAGCCGATTTCGGAGGTACGCTTGTTAGAGACAATTCTGTTATATTGCGTGTGTCTTATATTAAACGGTTACCCTGCACCTAGTGATCGGACACGTAAAAATAATAGTACCTATATAATATTATGTAATATAACGATTACGAGTTATAATTTATAAAATATGATGCAGTGTGAATTGTAAAAAACAGTTTACCTATATGTACGTGATTAAAGGTAATCTATCGTACATACATACGTTATCATATGTGTATATATGTAATAATAATAATAAATAAGTATATAACAAGGCTATGCGATTATTATTATTATTATTATTATTATTGTTAATACCTAATGATTATTAACACAGTACCTGCACTGTCGTTGAAATAGCATCGGCGGCTGCACTTTTATGCGAGTCCCTTACTGTAAGCTCGTTGACGGTAAAATATATTATTATATATTTATATCCAATATTCCAAAGCCGTTCGCTGCCAAGTCAGCGTGCGATTTTACTGTATAGAGTCTGTATTTCGCATTGCGTCTGAAGGCCGATGATATAATTATTATACGATACGTACGATGATATGACTGTATGATAATGAAACATTATTATCAAAAACTCTGCCATCCGACTCTGAACGAAAATTAAGTATTTGATTTTCAGCCAAAAATTGATGTTTGACTGGCAAAAATTATACATATTTTTGGAACGCATTGTCAGATTACCCATTTTATGGGTGGAGTAGGCACACTTCTCTTTTTGTGTACCCCGTGACTACAGAAATCGAGTTTTATATTAAAATATGTTCTGTAATATTATACAATATATCATTTCACAACAGAATAATAATCAATATATCATGAAGTTATAAATATTCTTTTTTGAACATTTTTTTAACAGTTTTTACTTTTTTGAGTAGTATGATATTTTTCTCCCGAAAATGACATTCAAAATAATTATCATATTTATTATGCACTCTCTGGCGGCGCTATTGTAATTCACTACTTCCGTCATTTTATCGCTCATCATTCCTTGGCGGGCAGCATAGGCGCAATTTGGACAACTGATTGGGGGGGGGGCTAAATTTATAAAATCAATACAGACCCGCTGGGGCTTCGCCCTCGCACCCCCTCACCACTTGTTATAATTATTACGGTAATAATATATTACAAAAACATTTTGTTTGGTACTCAACAGTAAAAACAAAATACTCAATAAATGAAAAACAATAATATACAACTCAAGTACTCAACAACTCAATAATAATTAATTATTCATTTATGACATAGATGTAACATAGTTACCATGTGTTAAATCTTATAATTGCAAACGGTGATTAGACATAGCGAATTTATTTAATTTATCTTCATTTTAGTACTACCAGAAATGTCCTTTTCTTTATATGTCACAGACGTATTTGAAAATCTATCTTGATGCATAGATGTGCGTATCAATTTTTATCTTCCTCATAGGTAAAAAAGACTCCTTATTTTCCACTTTAGGGGTTGAATTTCCAAAAATTCTTTCTTAGCGGACGCCTACATCATAATAGCTATCTGTATACCAAATTTCAGCCCGATCTGTCCAATGGTTTGTGCAGTGCGTTGATATATCAGTCAGCTAGCTTACCGTTTTATATATACAGATGACATCTCCGTAAATTCCATATTCTAAAAGTAGCTTATATTCGATAATAATATTTAAATCCGTGTTACTATACTATGATAGCAGGTTATCTATACTCATAGAACAATACTATACTCAAGCTGTTACTCAACGATGTTTCATATTATATTCATATCATTAAAACTAACATTAATAACAACAATTGAATATATATTCTATACATTTATGTTAATTATTACTTATTACTCATTAGACAACATACGTACACTGATTATCGAGTTGGCTAAAAAATTCCATATTTAATTTTTTTTCAATTTGATAATTTTTTTTATTAGGTGAATTTAAGAATGTATATATTTAAAAACTTAGCAGGGCTTAAATAAAACTAGAGGGGGATAAGCCCCCTCTAGACTCCCCAAAATTGCGCCTATGGTGGGCAGACGTACTCGTATTTGTTTCTATTGTTCTATATAGTTTACATCATACTAATTATTTTCAACTATTGATATTGGTAACATCAAATACGAAGATGAAGGTGGTAATTTGAGATCCCAAAATTGTTCACTGCTAATTAGACTCTAATATTGTTCAAACTGTCCGGTCCGGTTTCTGCGAAATGTTGAGTTGTAAAATAATATACATTTTATATTTCATCGATAACTATTGTATACTTCAGTAACCCATAACTAAGTAGTATTTGAAAAAAAGTACGTTTTTTTATAGCTTGGACACTCTGGCCGAATACAAAAATTGTTCTCCAAACAATAAAATCATTTTATGCGTTTACGAGTGTACACAGCGTGATTCAAAGAGCGTGCTCGGTCCTATTTTATTTTTAGGTGACACCATAATAAATTACCATTTTCCCAAGTACATGAAGGTAAATGACTCAGAAATTCCTAGTTAGATTTAGATGCGTCAACATTTTCAAAGCAATTATTTAGATTAAAAATCTATGATATAAAACGGTGGTTTTTGTTTGAAAAAATATGTTTCTATCACCACTGGAATACAGGTAACTTCTTAAATGGTATAAAAATGCAATTATTTGAAAACAATATTATGATATTTAAGTGTACCGAATTGAAATATTTCAAAAATCAGAATTTGAATAAATGCATTATCAAAGAATAAAAGTGAGACGATCAGGCTTGTTGAATCCCTTTGTGTAACTATTATACAGACGAAATGATGTTTTTTATGCCCCGTTAACATTATGTTTGGAAAGATTCGAAAGGTAGGATCAATTTGTTTCATTAAGGACGAAGGGTTCTCAGAAGAAGACCATTTTACGCGAGTCTTATCATCATTTCCTGGAACAAAAGTGGCATTATATACAAAGTAATCACCAGACGCCTTGTTCAATAGATAACGTTATATGGTGACAGCAGTTACACTGCGTTTTTTTAGGAAACATTTCTTCGTTGTAATGCAAATGTCAATATTATTATAGTTTCACGTTGTCCAATATTAGAGTACAATGTATTGTATTAATATTATACGTGAACTAGTGATTCACAATTTCTACTGTTGTACAAAAGAACGGTTATATAGCCTCGATATTATATAATATGATCAATATACGATGAAACAGAACTGACAACATGAAAACGCTATTGAAACGTTAGGTTAATAAATAATTTATATAATATACAAATATTTTGGTTCAAACCTGTAGTTGTATACACGTCATCCCCCCCCCCCCCCACATCTCTCGGAGTCTTCACATCAGGAGATTTGATACAAAACGCCATTGCGATCGACTGCACATATATTAATATCACTGTGGTATTCATATAATTATTGACTGCGGCTGCTCATCTATTACAAAGAATCCGTCCGCCCGACAACTACGACATCGCATAACTTTGTGCACGCACCGAATGCATTATACAAATTATAATATACTTGTCTTATGCACTGCACTGGTATTATATTATGGGCTATAGTAGAGTTATGTAACGACCGACTTATTTCCAAACCTATATACATATGTATACGTCCTACCACATTTTTATCTGGCTCGTCTTATATATTTTACAGGCCGGCTGGTCAGTGGGTGTGTGCAATTTATTGTTTTTTGCACGAAATAAAAATTATTTCAACTCGTTACGCCGACCAAACTTCAGATAACTTTCGCGAACATTATTTAGAGGACTTAGACTTTTGTTTGAAACTTGTTTTTCGTTTTTACTTCATAATTCCATCTAATCTCCACATAGCTGCAGTGGTTTTGGACTAATTACCATACATATTGTATTAGGTGAGCTTACTTTGTTTGAGTTTAAAAATAATTTTTTTCTCATTCCGCCCAAAAAACAACTGTTTTTAGATAATATATGAAACTTTGGAATTTAGTTATTCATTTTACAGATTTATTAACGCTATACACTGAAAGCACATAGTACCTATACGGTATGTACTACCTATACACCCACTCTGTAAACACAGTATGATGTGTTTAGTAATTGAGTATTTAAACATTTATGTTCAAATGAAAAAATGAGATATTAAATTTTACAAAATGTATTTTTACTATTAAAATTAAAATAATGTTATTTCCAACCAAAGCATATATTTTATAAAAGGCGGACGAACCCTAAAAACGGCTCATCTTCTTTAAAATTAAACATATTATAACAAAAACAATCATTTATGTGTTTCCTATAGAGCAATACTAAACAAACGCACAACACGACAATAATAATATGTATAAACATCAAATTTTTAATGGTTCGTGTGGCGTGCAATTACAATAAATTATGTCATGAAACTAAATTAGATGTTATCGAGTTAATGTACCCAGAAGTCCTTGCAGGTGTTATCTGTACGTCATGATAAAAACAAAAAAAAAACCCACGATATTTCGACAAGGACTTTATTATGCAATTTTAACAGAGCGATTAATCATGTTATGTTATCGTGAAAAAAAAATAACAATATCGTTGTATCATTAGTATTATTATTATATTAGACTCGGCCAGTCGGGCATGCAGGTTTCTGCTGCAGCAGCAGCAGGAGTATGCCTATATACGTTTTATTTTTATTCCATCGATTTTCCGTGTGCCTACACATTATGCTCTATGTGAGACCATCGCAAAGCATTGCAGTGTCGAACCATCGAGTGATCGTCGCCGTATGTGCTTATGCGATAATGATAGAATAACACGCTGCGGAAGGTGTATACGAGGAAAACATTGTCGCCCGAATTTTTATTAGACGAATCCGATGGTCATTCGAGATCGGCCACACTCGCTACACACTAGCTGTCGGTCCTCCGGGGACGGGCCCACGAACATAGGTATATTATATACCATAATACGCGGATAGTAGGTAACACGATTCTCCTTTAAATTGCTCCAGCCCCCGAAATCCCCAACGTTATTACGGGCATCGATGACGGGGCGATGAGACGGCCGGAGGAACGCTAATGCGCGGCCGTGGAAGCTTTGCAAGTCCAAACACGGTTATTTCGTTTCCAATTTACCCGTGTTGCGACCTCACACACCCCCTCAACCATCGCCGCAGGTCCGGTCCAATCGTAGTCAAATCGTTCAGGCTTACATTATAATAATATGAAGATTACAAAAGTAAATTTTTGAAAAAACAAAACTTTTTTTCTCGTTATAGTTTTTAATTTTGATCGTTATTATTTAACTTATGAATAGTTTTAAAGTTTAGACGAGCTTATTATAGACATCATTTTTAGATATGTATGGTGTAACATAATACGGATTCTCAGAAAAATATTTATCCACTACTCCAGCCGTATACACTTTAAATACCAATTTTTATACCTATATAACTATAATTATTAGCTTCTTATTTGAAATTCGATTTTTTTATACCTACTGAAATTCTTAGCAAAATATCCTACTTCGGAATATGAAATAAAAATGTACATATTTCGTTCAATACAGTAAAGGTGAAAATTTTATTTTTATTTTTATGTTGTTCGGTATTTACTTGGCTTAAAATTATTAAAAAAAAACATTTTCAAAATCGTTAAATATTTTCTAGAAAATTCGTGTATTTCTTAAAAATAATCACCCTGTACTGTTACACCGCTAGCCGCTAGGTCGTAACAATATGTATTAGGTTGAAAAATCGAACTAAACGCGTAATTACGAATATATACCCTACGCCGGACTGTAATTTTATATAAACAACAAGGTAACATAATCAACGACCACTTCTGAAACCGCTAATACGTGTAAATTATTTATCAAAAGATGTACGTTTGACAAGGAAATACCGCAACGGTCGAAAGAGTTTCGAAATAATAATTAGTTATCGCATTACACGCGTACAGGCGAGCCGTAAGCCTATAGAACGCCATTTGTTGTTTAGATTAATTACTTGGTGTGAACGGCACACAAAAATACCAATGTCTATCCACAGATACACAGTGGTGCATTATTTATGGGCATCACACACAATTTCGAACACATTTTCGGTTCAATACATTCAAATAGGTACATTGATATTCGATACAATACTACATATTAATGAGTTTAGGTTACTAAATACCTATATAATATATATTATAAGCTTATACTATTTAAATGAAACTCGCCTAACATTCTACGTTTCGTTTAAAGTGTTTAAAGTTAAGATGAATATTTCAAAATCAAATAATTTGAAATTCGTGTGTATTATAATTTGAGTCCGAGTTATTTCTTCCCGTTGTCTCTAATTTTGGCTGTGTTAAAAATATTAATTATGATAATATTATTGCCAGTTGAATAAATTTAAAAATATTTGCTGTAAAGAAAACATTTATATTAATTAGGATTATTGATCAAGTATCAATAATAGTTAAAATTAAATAAATCTGCAGTATTCGTATGGAAAATCAATATTGAATGAATTCGATTTATGTATTGTCAACCAAACCACTCAAAACTTCTGTGAAAAATTCACATTTAGACCTCTTGTAGCCCTAGGAAAATAAATTATTCAAGTTTAACTACGATATAGGAAGAATATTCAAAACTGCCAAGTCGTCATATTAGGTCCACTTTACTCTGACCAAGATTTGTTAAGCAAATACTATGATGTTATTTGTGTAGAGTGGAGAATACACATTATTTAGTTAAGCAAATTTGAAATAGTGGTATTTATAACAATCAAATTATGATGTATAATCGCAACAACCATCCTTTCATTAAATGTTTTGTAATATTCTCTAATGTATTAGAACTTAAAATAATAATTTAAATTATTTTTGGAATGTAATTTACTACGAGTAAATGTGAAATTCTGTACCTATATAAATTATATTTTAATGATTTTATATGTATTATGCGAACACCTGGTAACGTTTTTGTTGTCAGTTAAGCAAATCAATTATTATTTAAATATACATTTTTAATTTTTAGTATGGTACTATTATTTTTCAATTTCTATTTTCTATATGATATTATATAGTTTTTCTATTATAACATAATCGTGGATTGTTGAAATTGCCACTGTTTTTCTGTAGGTCTATATAGTGTTATTATTTTATGTAACATTTTTTGTTATTTTTTAAATGATTTTAAACAACCAACTCCTTAAATGAATACCTATATAAATTCAAGTATTTTGACTAACGAATAATGCCTTACATGTAATGATATTTTTAGTTGCTCAATTATTTTATAAAGATATCAAATATTTTTAATGGTATAAATAAAAAGCATGATAAATAATAAAAAAAAGTGAAGGTCTAAAAAAAAAAAATATTTCCTATGAATTGTAACTTGCCAAATATGGTAACAGGACTGTTGAAAATTCGATGACCGAGACAATTTACCTCTTTGAACGCGACCCTGGGACGAAGATAACAGATAAAAATATGTAGATACTATCTTAAATCACAGTGGTGCAAAACATTACAAATTTAAATTTATAACTTATTCAAATTTACAAAATATGAGAAATTGGTATATTATATGATATACAGTATATATTTTGTCAAATGTTATGTTGATATTTGAGTGACAGTATTTAATAATCTATTATAATTTTTGAAAAAAAATAAAAATATCAACTTTATTCACCAAAGAATATAATAGGTATATCAAACATTTTAAAACAACGAATAGTAAGCATTATTTACACTCGAAAACTATTTTTGTTCTACACAAGTCATTAGGTAAAATATACTGTCAAAACAGCAAAGCATTCATATTCTTCAAAGTACCTAAATGTAATAATTCACAATGACTTTTCAAAAAATTTTTGCATTGTAAAAGTTACTGGACACAAAACAAATATACCGTCGATTAAAATAACGAATTAGAGTTCAATATTTATCCAATAACTTCAAAGCGATGAATTCGACAAACAAGTTACAACTATAATAATAATTACTTTGGGCGTAATCGATTGAAAAGTATGTATATATAATTTTGGATATCGGAATAAACAAATAGTAACACATTTGCAACAGTGGATTGAGTTGAAGTTGCGATTTTAGTTCAAAAGTTAGATGATTTAACTCTGGACGGGACATAAAACAATGAGAATTTTTAATATTATTAGCATTATAGGTACTCGTTGGTCTGTAAAAAATATAGGTCATATTGTGAAACCCTACCTGTTTTTACATTTTCGATCGTTGATTGTGTAATCAAATAATGGTTTTGAATTTTAATACGATTTATTGTCTGTTTAAAATCAACGTTTAATTACGACGGCCGTATAATTCACTGTTTCGAATACTGAGTTGATAACTAAACTTACTTTAGGATACTTACTTCTTTATTTTCCACATCATAAGTTCACAATAATTCTTAGATAAGAATCTGTGCATCTGTGCATCTATCATTACTCTGCGTGTAATAAATAATTTATTCCGATTCAGTGATATTTCCAAATAATATATAGGTACCAAGATAACATTTTAAATGAAATTTTTATATTCTATACTATATGAAACTTTTCACCAGTGTAGGTATTCCATTCAATTTATATGGATCAGAAAAAAACACACCGTGAAACAAATATTATTGATTAAAATTGGTTTGATTAATAATTACTATTGATCGGTATTAAAAAAATTATTTGTTTCACGTTTTACAATCTCGTATTTTTTGATTTTATATTAATAGGGGAAAAAGCTAAAAATGAAATCTTTTCAATTCCTGTTGCTTAATTGTTGTAAAATTTGGTTCAAGCCGCATAAGGTACATAACTATATTATTTAATGACGCTGTAGAAACTATAGAAGTTTTGGATTTCCATTAACATTTTTAGTTTATGGTTCTATATTGTTGATCTAAATAATCATAATACCTAATCTTATAGTTACTTAATATAACTTCAAACGCTAAAATTTAACTTGAAGATTAAACTTGGTTTAAAGTTAGTAATCGACTACATTTGGCTAGTTGTGAAGCTTAAGACCCAGTTATATACACTAACTCGCAATAATCGTTATTTTTTTAAACGAAGCTTAGTATTAAACTGACCTTAAATACAGTCAACTTACTATTGACAATGCGGCCAAAAGAAAGACCGATTACGTTAGAATATGGGACGTTGAAATTCAGATATGTTTGATATTTACCTTAGCAATAACTTGCTATTTTTATTTTTGAAATAACAAATTTTAAACTGTAACCAAGATCAAATATTCTATTCAAAATGTTTCATAAAAGTAGTCTTGAAAGCTGAAGTATATCTGGTTAGTGGTTGATCCATTAATCTTTTAAATTTTTAAACGATGAAACGCATTAAACATTATAATTCAATTAGTTTATAGAAATCATCAAAATACAACGAACATGAAACATCAGAAAAATAAAAATATTCAATATTTTAGCATTTATTTTATAAATACAGTAAATATTGAGCTCTATTCAGTATAACCATTTGTATAATGTTTATAATTGGCATGTTTTAATTCATAAGTAAAATAAAACCGAACTCTTCAGTATGTTGAAATATATGAACAAGTTATTGCAAAAATAATATTATTAAGTTAGTTTGATGTGCAATAAGTAATATTATAAATACACAGATACATATCATATGCATAATGTACTGTTAAATGAAACTCTTAATTCTATAACAAATTACTTAATAAACTCAATGCATGCTTTTGACAATACTTTATCGTCGTAAACTATTATTATTATTATAATTGGTCCATTATATATTTATATTGGTAGATACCTCAAACTCACAAATAATATATTTTCAAAATATAATTTAATAAAAAAAAATATACATAATGATAACACGGCATCTTAAATAGGCAATTTAGCTACAGCACGGTCGTGAATACATTGTTTCGTATTTTATGTTTGTCATTTAAAAAAAATTAGTTTTTCTCAAAAATAAATTTATGATCATACTGTGTTAGTGTGTTTTAGACACGGAGACACCCAACATTAGCATTTATATAATCCACGGTAGGATCAGAATCTGCAATATGTTAAATTATACATATAAAGCGGTCAGTTTTTTCTGCTCAAACCGTCTGTGACAAATTAATTATGCGCCTTGGTTTGTATAATATGCAGCCCATCTAAGTATGCTGATTGGTGTGTAATTAAAATATTTAACACATAAAATATAAATTGCTTAACACAAACTATGAGCATTAGAGGTGAGATGTTGTAGAAAAATTTATTTAGCATAACTTATCAAAGGACATAGATTCCTTTGCACAACTACATAGGTAGTTAATATACAAATATTCATTTTTTATTTTCAAAAAGCAGTTTACAGTATTTTTAACGACTTCTGTCAACACATATTTTATGAATTATTTTTTAGTATACATATTAAGTTGTATAGTTTTATTTTTTATAGTTTGGAAGCACATACCTTAATATATTCAATTTGTACATCTTATTTTATATACTATGCTAAATATAAACATCAAATATAAGGTGTTCTGTTATTAATTAAAATTTATCTTTTTATATAATTGTTAAAAAGTGGAATTTATGTAAATTTTAAACGTATATATTATTAGGTTAGGTTAAGTACATTACATTTATAGCCCTAATTATTTCATTGAAGTTTATTGTAATTATTGACGACTGAATTAAATATTCCAATCTGGACAACTAGAATGTTTAGTTATACATTTTGGACAATACTAAAATTATCTTTAAACTGTATTCCGGTTACAAATAGTTACAAAACAATGTAGCTATCATCTTTATTTGTGTGGAGAATGATAGCACACTTTTATATTAGCGTATTTGATAATAATCTGTGGAAGTAATCTAATTATGAATTAAATATAGGCATATTATATTATAGTAGTACACACGGAAATGTATCTGTCTCCAAAAACCTTACATTAAGACAAAAATAAAGTTGAAGTATAATATAGTCAATATATATAGAAGACGAAAACATTATTATTGATTTTAAGACGCGGTTTTACCAGTTGAACATTGTACAATTATAATAAAGAGTTGGTATTATTTTAAAAATATTTGTTACATCTGTAATATTTACAAAGAATGTACTTTATGTTCGATAATTTATTCATCATCTTATAGTTTATAAACGGCTAAACCTATAATAACCCTTTATTTGGACATTAATCCAACGTTCAATATACTTATAAGTTAAAGGTAAGTCTTTTCTACCTTTCTTCGAAAAGTTTTTGAGAAACTCTTACTAAAAATAATCCTACCGGCTGGAAACCCTATAGTAAACGAATACACAGAACTAGCGACGTGAACTTTGGCATGATTAGCTGATTTTTATGTATTAGTGAGCTCGTTTTGAGGGATAGGGTAGTTTCTTTCTTTGGCGATGAAAATTATTTATTATAATATATACTTTAGATGTATTACGTTATAAAGCATATTATTAGTATATTTTATAATTATTATATCATTTTATTAAAAATATATATTATCTTTGATATAATAAGAAAAATAATAGTATAATATCATTTTAACTATAATTAAAATTTTTTTTATGCCATAAACTAAGTAAGTATAGTGAGTTACTAGTTATAATTCATTTCTCTTTAATACGCTATTGTATGTAAGCATCGTGCATTTTTGAAAATAAATTTCATATATTATTTAAATTATTTTGGCATAATGTCATTAAACAAACTAACTATTTTGTCTTTTATATCTCGTAATGAGGTTTTATTTTTTCAATAGTAATTATCTAATATAAGTTAGATACCTGCTAATATTATCTACTCATAAAGTGTATAGGATATACCAACATCACCTATTTATCAAAATTGTTATTGTTAAATTTATGTTCGAATATTACAAATCTATCAAAATTACAATGGAATATTTTAGTAATATTGTACGTGCCTACATACATTTTCAAAAATATGTTTGTTTTTAGCATACATAGTTGTAAATTAAATTATATTCAATAAGCAATTTAATCAGTATGAAAGGTTTCTTTACATCATCACCAAATGTTTAATATTTTTACATAATAATAAAATGTGGAAGGAAAATATTTTCAAATCATAATGTATTACATTTTTTACTTGTGAACTTACATGATATGATATGTGAAGTTAAGAATATCATAATCGACAAAAGAAAAACTCATAAAATATTTATGGTAATTTATATAAAATGTATAGAGCTATACAACTATGGAAAAACAATGAACCAACTTGATACGAATGTAAAGTAAACATGTTTTACCGTACATTTATGGTTGTTTATTATAATCTATGAATGGTTATGCAATGAATTGGGTTTAGTTTGTGGCTTATTATATTATAATTTACTATATTGTTATATCTAATATAATTTTAAAAATGATAAATTACCTTATATTATCAACATGTTATTATTGTTTTCTATATTAACTTAAAACAATGATTATTCATAATATTATATTATTTTTCAGCGCTAAAATAATCAATTATGGGAGATTCAAAAACTGTTGAATAAAATTCAGTTTGAATATTTCATTTGTCATAGCGAAAGAAAAAAAAACAATTATGAACGTTTGGTATGTTTTGGACTAATATATTAAAGAAGTGTTGGTCTTGATTTATTAAAGTCTTATTATATTATAAATAATAAATATCAGAAACTGAAAGAAAATATTTGTTTATTTATTGCTGTATAATATATCGGTTCTAAATGTATAAACATAAAACCAATAACAATATATTGCACTGTTCTAAGAGACTTATGCAATATATTCAGTTGTGTTTCATGTGGTTCTATTAACCACTGTGCAGTAATGACCACCAAACTGCAAAGATTTATTATAGCTAATTAGTTGTGAATTATTTAGCTAGGTATGTTGTTTTTATAATATAAGGTATAGTAAAATGGTGCTCGACGCTTGTGTTTGTATTTCATTCTAATTTAACTAATATATTTATTTGTTCTTCATTAATTATACTAATGATTATGTATCCAAGAGTAAAAAAAAATATAAAAAAATTTAATAATATGAATGATAAAAATTTATTTTATGTTTTTATTCATTAAAACGAAAAATGTATTGTCACCTTTTTTTTATTATGATTTATTTTTATTTAATCGTAATAATATTGTTAATTAATGCGGGATAGTATTTTGAGCGTAAATTGAAAACAAAGGCTGGCTTACCAACCACCGGTGTAGAGGACGATGATGAAATAGTTTAAATAACTTTTCAATAATTTCGACATAAAATATAATAAATTTGAATGTCGGAGATGGGTAAATACTTTTATTAGGTATTTCCACATTTGTATTACACGAGCTTTTACGTTGTAAACCAAAAAAAATAACCAAGTAATATAATTTATGAAAATTAATAATCTATCTTCCTCTATCATATTCCTATTAATAATAAGCATCAATGATTATACTTTTGATATAATGCAGCAAGTACGTACGATACTTGTACAAAGACCATTTAAATCGATATAATGTTTAAATCGACTGCGATTATTTTGGCAATTAGATTTTATAATATCTAATACACAAATCGTGCTCTACACTAACAATTTTTTTTTCACTTTTTTTCACTATTTAATCTGTATCGGATAAAGTAGTGTGCTTGATTGATTGTCAAGGTACAGGCCCGTATTTTAGTATTTCTGTGCTGCACATCATATCGTCGCGCATAGTACCTTTAACGCAAATTATAAATCCACCAGAAGAATCAAAATAAACCGTGTTTGCACAGTTTGTTTGAGTTTAATTCCCGGTATAATTTTTCCTTTGACGTTTTATGTTCCACGTAATATATTATTTAAGTACTCTGTGACAAAAAATAATATCTAATTTTCAAACGTTCCGCCGACTTACGCGTATAATGTACATAATGGTAATATATTATATTATACCTATACCGTCGTATAATGTTCGGCGAAATCGCTTCTCTTTTTTTTCTCGAATTCTGATGTATCATATATTCATTAATAAACGAGAAACGTATACATTTAGGTACGCACTACTACGAAAACGGTCGACATACATATAATCCTTTGCCGGCACACTATAGGCGTACTATATTGTTCAAAGGCTGATGGCTACGATACGATAAATACTACACGACCGTGGCCCCGGGGCCAGGAAAAATAATTTAAAAATAAAACGGACCAAGGAAAATGACTAATTTTCTCCACGGTACGTGACTTCCACATATTATTAGACACATTATTGTACGGACTTTTGCTTCACTGTATTCGCTGAACTCCACGAGAGGTTTTCTAGACTTAATTCGATTTCGAAGACTCTTCTGCGCAGGACGGCACGGCGGTCGTTCAGTCCACAGTACACCGCGCGTATTTCTATACTATACAGGTACGTTTATTATTATTATATTTTTACGTGGCTACTGTATTTTTATTATTTAAAAAAAAATTTTGTTTTGATAACCCTCAGGTCACGAAGACTGTCGTTGAACTGGGGAGGGATCGGTATCTGCCGTCGGCTAGTTCTATTGACACACCGGGGATAGAGTAATTTCACTTACACAATACATAATATAAGATACCTATGTAGAAGTGAAATGCAAGAAAAAAGGCGTCGGAATTTTGATCAGCCTCGGTGGTAAAAAAAAAGGTGAATAAAATCGTTATTCATCGAAATCCACTCGGTCATATCTCTTATTTTCCCAACTATAATATATCTATACATATTATAGTATGTACAGTAATAATAATATATCATTTTCCAATAGGTCTTGCGCCGATTTGGCTTAAGGTTATCGATGAAAGGGGATGATTTTTTCCTTCTATGCTGAATGTTTTTTACCCTTTCTCCGCTTCCTTCATTTATACGATTTTCATTTCGAGTCGGTTTTACCACCCGCCACGTACCCACTAAGGCGTAGAGACGCCACGACAACAAAAGATTTCGATGGCGACTGCTGGGGTGCAATAAAAGTCGTACAAAGTGATGTTCAAAAGGGATGCGTGCAAAAAAAAGAAATTAATAATTTTTTCAAACCACGCGTTTCCGTTTCAGCGCATGATTCCAAAACATACGATTCATATATAGGTATGGTGCCACGACGGTACAAGTTGGCATATAATATGATATATGCACAGTTAGAAATCTGTCGTTGATTCAACACGCGTTGGTGTCAATGTCGTACACAGTTGTGTGTTGATTTTGAGCTGGGAGGAGCTTGGTGTTGAATTCACATTAAGCGATAGTTAAAATAACTACTACTCGTTGCTATAGTAAGACTCATGCCTCATAGTGATTAGTGGTGAATACAACATCAGTTGATATTAAGACAACTACAAACTGTGAATATCTTAACAAATAAAATTATGTAGATATGATATTTACTATATTTAGTACAACATTACAGCAGTTTTAAATTAACTTTTATTTGAGGGTAGGTTGAATATTGGTTATTGTTATCTCAACTTAAGTTACTGATATTTTGTTAAAGTTTGTAAAGATGTTGAATTAACAAATGGTATTCTTAAAACTACCTAATGTAATGTTAAAAAATGTTAGACAATCAAAAAAAATATTTCGGCGGGTAACAAATTCCATCAGCCCTAGACGGGATTCGAATCCACTACCTACGGGTTATTTAACGATCTACCTAACGCCTAATACCACTAGCCTACCACCTACATTGATATGCATGATATTTCAGTGGGTATATAACTGTCGCATAATATATAGAAAAAAAATATCTTAATTTGCTTTTTATGGAATAAAATGTAAAATTCTATGACTATATTTACATACTTTATACATTTTACCTAAAATAATAATATTGTATACAATTAATGTTTTCATACATTACTTTGCCAATAGTAATATATTTTATTTCACATGTTATTAAATACATGGTACCTACATTTATTTACTTAAAATAAACAAACATAATATTATAGGGTAGGTAATAAGTATTAATAACTATTGTAGAATAACAAAATAAAAAAAAAAAAATAAGAATATTAATATAGTAGGTATTATTTAAAAGTTTTTTATGCACCTGACCTCAATGAGGCATATAGTTTACCATTGCCTAGAACTCTGGCAATGGTTGGCGTTGTATCAGGTAATTCATACATATAACACCCAATCAGTTTTGAGTTTAAATTATTTTTTATTTCATAGGCACAAAAATGTTCATCAAAACCAACAGTCAACATTGGCTTTATTATAAAATAAGGAACTCTGGTTTCATTGACCAACATTTTATAGATTTCCCCAAATAAACAGCCTCCAGCAGCAGAATTTATTTCTAAAACTAAAAGCATATTTTTTTTTATACATCAAACCTTTATATTCCAACCAAACTGGAGAGAATGAATTACATTTGAATTCTGGTGGTAGATTGAAAATTATATTTGATGGAAACTCAATAAAAGGGGATACTACATTGGAACCAGATGAATAATTTAAGTCTGGTTTTAAACCTGAATTAGATAAAAAGCGACTGATCATTTGCAATTGTATTTTATTAGATAATGTATGACCTAAATTAATTCGATTAGATACAGCATTTGCAATTGCTTTTACTGTTTTATGTTTTGCTTCAAATCTAATTGAAGAAGTTAATTTGCAATAACAAATTAATGTGAAACTGGCATTAGAAATAGTTAAATTTAACACGCGGACAAAATAAAATCAACGTAAACTGTAAACACACGAGTCACGACAATTTTGTAGACACACAAGTACACAGCAATTACAGCAGTACGCCAGTTGTACAACACAAAAGTAATATTATCATGTCTACCAATAAACTATAAATATCATAAATGAAAAATAATAATAATTTATAAACATTGATATCAGTAGAAATTAACCGATTAATCGTTGGTAAATCTATATTTATATTCAAAATAACATTTATTCAGTCCGGCCCACGAGAGTCCATACTACTAGATTCCCACTATTCGGCAACATGCCGATGCGCAGCGACGGACGCGTTTTTAGGTATGGACTATGGACTCTCGTGGCCCGGAGTATACATAAGTGTATTTTTAATCGTACATACTATGATGTAGAAATAAATAATAATGTATTTAATTCAACAATAAACTGATGTTTTTTTAACTATAAAATAGTGGATAATGTAATATTCAATGATTCATTGTTAATTTAACTCCTATACTGAATGCTGAATTGAGTAAACGTATGGTGTTCAACCATGTGTATTTCATTCTACAGACATTGTTGTTATTTTAACACTCCAAAGTATATAATTTACAATTTAGCTGATTGACAAATTCAGTAAAGTGTTAAAACAACTACAGATTTCTAACTGTGTGCACACAGTAACTACTGTGGGCGTAATTTGGTTGTATACGTGGGTTGTGTGACGTTGAAGCCAAATCACCCACACTGCATTTAAAAATACCATTTAAGGAATAAGTTTATAAAATAAAATTGACTAGGTAGTAAGTACTAAAAAATTGTTAAAAATGGTAGGTAGGGTACTGATTAGGTCTTAAAAAAACACGAATGATATGATTATTGTAAACTAGCAAATATACGATAGTTTTTTGTATATCTATGTTGTACCTCAAAGGAACTTGCGGCTATACAGTTGATCAGTTATTTAGCCGTAATTTACTCTCCCTCCCTCTATAAAAATATCAAGACTAGAGCACTCCATAAAATATTATTTGTCGGATTGGTCATACACGCACATAAATAAAATAAACGTTAAATAAAATACTAGACAAAACCGTGAAAACAAAACTTTCTGTTGGTTGAAACCACGCATTTTCAGTATAGGTTAAAACCGCACAATTAAAAATAAATCAAAAATTTTTCAAAATTAATATTTTTAGATTCTGAGCGGAGCAAGAAAGCTAGTAATTTTACAATAGTGTTTATTATTTTTGTTATTTTATTTTTTTTTTATCTTGTATACAACATTTCTACCGTATAGAACCTAACATATAGTACCTTATCTTTTAGAAAATTTGATAAAGATGGTACTTTAAAGTGGTCATTTTTCGATTTTCTCAATAGTTATTAACATAATAGTTACAAATATATGCATATAATTATGATTATCTACATATTTAACGAACGATTTTAATTTTTTAAAACAATAAGGACATAATATGACGTAAACATTAGAAAAAAAAACTATTTTTTAGACAACGAATCATGATAACTTATAACGATTAATATTCAGCCATTGTCGAATATTTAAAAATAACTTTGAACCACGATTTTTGATCAGTTGAACGGTTTGTAGAATATTGATATTCATCATTCATTATTAATATTATTTAACTTCAGATATGCGCCTATATCCAATATTCCTTGCTTGCCAATTTAGTATTTGAATAGTATAACTAAATCATAGAAATACGATTTTAATAAATAATAATATTATCGAATATAAATAAAAAGAATCTAGATAGATTAAAAATATGGTTGCCATGGGTGTACCTAAGTGTTTGAAACATATACAATTTGTTTCTGTGCGCCACAGTATTTAGTACATAATCAGTTATCAGTACCTACCTATTTGCTATAGCGAACTTAACGGATAATTTATAATACAATATAAAAGTCTCTACGTACTTTTCATTTAACATATTAACATAATCGTATATCAGATCAATAATATGTCAAATATTGCAGCACCGGAGACGTCGCCCGAATTCAATATCCAGTCCGCGACCGAAATGTTCGAGGTTTTCGACGTGCTCCAGGCCAATCGAGCAAAAACATTGGATTCTCGAGTTACAATAAAGATTTCACAGGCGCACAGGCAATATAAATCGGCGCCTAATGTGGCTGTGTCGAATAACTCCGCAGGTGATGCACCCGAGACCTGGTGGCCGTCTACGACTGAAATCATGCGACGATGTAAATCAATGCCTAATATGTCTGTGCGATCAAACTCCGCAGACAATATACCCGATATCGGGTTACCTTTCGACGCATCCACGGAGAGGCAAGTCTCGATAGATTCACCGTCCACTGAGTTGTCAGTAACGGCACCTGGCACTACAGAAGTTGGCGAGATCGAGGCGCCGTCAAACGCCTCGTCATCTTTGCCACATGTTTGGCCGGCCGAAGACGTCGTGTTGCAGTCAAGTCCGATGTGCAGCATGGAAGCACTGCAGTTTGACGGTGCCGAGACTAAAAACTGTTTGACTAAACCGTCGGTCCACCAGGAAATCAGTATCCAGGATATGGTGGTAACCCGCGGCGGTCGCAGTGACGCAGACACGAACTCGACGGTACCCGCGGTTATTGCCAAACGCCGCTCTCTGTGGAGCCGGACGAAAAGATTCGTCCGGCGAATGATTTGTTGTTACGGTGCTAAATCGGCATAGACCGCGCAATGCTAGATTATGTGCGTCAAACGAGTCTGCTCAGCATTTTTGTGTCCGGTTGAACAGCCGGAAAATCCGTCAAAATCTTTTTTAATTCCGCGGTTGTACGCGTTCATTATAAGTTGGCTCCGACGTTCAAAACATGTTTAAGTATTATATTATTATACCGATCAATTATAAATTTTGGCTATATACTGCCGTTTAATCAGATAACCTATATTATGTAAGTTTACACGAATAAACGTCTTTGTTTTGTTATATATTTCGTATTTATTTGATATTATTATTAATAAACGTGCCAACACGCTGGTGTAAAATCAACTTATGCGGCTTGTGTATATGTTGTCTATATTGAACAGGTATACTTTCGGTTTTTCTTTACTAGTGTATGAATCTCACGAGAAACCTTGTATTGAATTCTCAAGCTTTCTGACGAACAAAAAAAAACAAAATAATATTATCAACAACTACAATAAGGTATATTAGAAAAAACAAAAACACTACGATGTCATACAAAGAATGATATGTGTAGTAAAGATCATGGATTTGGATTTCACAAAATTGTTTAATAATTTTATATTTTTCTATAGCTTGTTCTATTTTAGAATATGGTTTTGTCATTTAGAATCCTCGTCAATCTCGCTCAGTGATGCTCAATCAGCTTGTATAATTATTAATATTACATACATTCTATAGACTATAACAATATTACCTAACCAATAAATATATATTATGTTGTGAAAACTGGTAAGAACTGAGCCCACTATGTGGCGTCATGTATTATCAATAAAATAAAATATCTTTATTTATTTATTGAATCATCATTTACCACAACATTATTAATTACAAAGTAGGTATATAAATGGACAATAACATAGGTATTCAAAATATAAAAAGCTGGTAAGTGGATGTCGCTTTGCTGTACAGTAAGTTACAATTATAATATTAATAATTCAACTTACAGGCTATAATAAATTATAACAATATCAAAAATCCAGACTAACAAACCGTCTTCGATCAGTATCATTTTTCTAATACAATGATAATATTATATCATTGAATTCAAGTTTAATACAACCCATTATACATGGACCCACTTGTAACCTACTGTACAGCAGAGCGGAATCCACTTAACCCCTTTTTTTAAATTGTATTAGATATTTATTGTTTATATATTAACACAAAAAACAAAAAAAATACAAGTACAATATAAAATAAGATTCCGGTTTATTTGCTGGTGTAAATATATTTTATTCGACGTTTTATTATTTTTAAATTGTCACGATCCCCGTAAAAATCACAAAAAACACGCGTTCTAAGTACCGATTTCGATGTCTAAACCAACTCACTTTATATCATAATATGACGTAAGTGCCTATGTTTTTTTTTTTTTTATCGACACCCACGTTTACACTATTCTCGCGTATACTTGTAAGTGGTATTGCACTCGCTTATCTGTAGCAATAATTCAAATCGCAACTAAAAGCGCCCTCACTGATTTTATACGCACATACATTATATTTATTATTGTACTATTACAATAATATACTGTTCGGCAACTAGATAGGTACTGCTGCAGGTGTGTGTAGGCAGATTAAAACACTGCAGCGTTAAGGTTTTGTTATGGCCCGACAACGGTGAGCTTAATGTGGTGCGTAGTGGTCGTCTATACCGCGACCGTTTCGAAGTCAAAAGTGTGCCCCCCTCCCCCCTCGCAACAGCGATCAGATTTTTTTGGTTCGCGTGTCCTTGTGCGCATTATTGTGACCCGCAATGACATCTGCGCGACTCGCGTATATTGGCACACGCACGGATTCAATACGCCCACCGAGGAATGTGTAATACACTAATGCATAATAATGTGCGCGTACTTATATATAGTATATTATGATATAAAATATATCTAGTTAAATAGTATATACTATACTCGCACAGTTTTGACGCGTCAAACGAGTTATCTGCAGCGCACAACGAAGCATGATTTATTAGATTCGGTACCGTATTTGCAATATTACATACGTCATGTATATATATACACATTGTACCGGAGATATCGAACTTTATAATAATATTTACTATGCATCGTAGTGGTAGATGAGGTACCTCTGTTCCGCACGAAACGATAAAATATTTCGCACGCGCGTCGCGGTATATAACTTAAAGTATACGTCGATATATTATCGTATAGTGCGGGTGGGTGTGTGTGAGCCCGTCGAGAAACTCGCTGGTGATTTATAATATTATAATACGCGTGTAATGACGTACGCTCGCACGTGTAAATGTTATTCGCGCGAACGTATTTTCTATAGTAGTTGCCGCTGTTTATGCGCCGAGCACATGGTCGGTTTCTATTTTCTTCTTCTACTCGACGGGTTGTGAGTACTCCGCGCGGTCGTATCGTTTAGGCACTTACGCGAACGATATTTATGGCTGGCGATCTGTCTCCGAATGCATTCGTACACCGACAGACGGTTTCGAGAATTATTCGAGAAAATATACGTCCGCAAACATTTGGGAATTCGTAACGACGACGTAAGATTACGTGAAATACTGCTGCGGAAGAAACAGCGTTTATTACATATTTTAGATTTTTCGTAATGAATGCCCAATTTATAGCATTTTTTATTCGTGAACAACTTTAACGTCACGCGGCACATAAAATACGTGAAAGAGAAAAAATAACAATACGTTATTCCTTCCTTTTCCACGGACAGATACCAATTAAATAACGCGGTAGCAATAATTTTCGGAGACTAAACGTGAATAATGTATATTCACGACCGCCTCAGGATCCACGAAATGTTTTGAATGTTTAACATAATATATTAACTTTAATATAAAAAAAAATAAACGTTCGTATTTAAATATATATATATATAATATAACCTAAATACAAACAGATACAAACGCGTCCTTATTAAAGTCTTATGTACACCACACAATAGTCACAGGATTACAAATTAACAACGATCGATCGACAGACGAAAAATCTCCTTTGCCGTACGTTTTCGCTTTCATCCGACCACGGACGACCCGGAAAGTGAAAACCCCGAAGCGATATTCGATTCGTCGGCCATAGTAATAATAATAATAATAATAATAATTGCGTTCTGGTTTTCCGGTTTATTATTTGGTAGGTACTGCAGAAGTCTGGGTCTAGTAGAATGTGTTGTATACATAAATATATATGTACCTGCCTATATTATATTAGATAATACCGCCGTTCCGCCACGCCAAACAACGAGTAATTATATATATATATATATATATATATATATGTATATACTCAGGCCGTTGTATTATTTTCTATTTCCGCGCAACAAAGACGCCAAGCCGTCTAGTCTGTGCAATATATTTTCCGCTATTTTGTTTCGTCCACTCATTTGTTTTCACCCGTCCGTCAGACCATAACGGACAACGGACGCGAGACAACAGAAATTAAATCAATCAACGCTCGAATCACGTGGCGCAGTTTATTACATAAAATACCGATGTGCGTATGGACTCGCGTTAACCAATATGAGCAGTTCTAAATTAAAATTGGCAGTTTTAAATACATATTTGGTCAGTATGCCTCTAAAGGTTAAAATACCTTTGAGTTCCCGGAGATATTTTACGCATATCATAATATTACGGTAAACAACTATTTGTTTGAATTCAAAACTATTTTATGATTTTAATTTTTGTTGTATCAACGTACATATTATGATGACATTATTATCGACTTGGGTAGGTATATTAGTTATTATGATGCATGATGATTATAATATTTAATAGTTAAAAGCTAATCATAATATTCAATCCAATAATAGATGCTTTGGAAAAAATGGAATTTTAATCTTGGTACATTGTTATTTGTATTGAAATTAAATAAAGATGGATATAATATAATATAAACGTGTCCTGACTGAACAGAGCCCAAGCAATAATAGCTCGAGGTTTGCAATTTCCACGGTAACTTGGTATGTTCGTGTGCATTAAGAAATAAAAAAAAAAAAAAAGCGAATTTTTTAAAAATTTGCATTTTAAAGTGGTGCACAAGTATTTCGAGATTGAAGATTTCCGATGAACATTTTTAAGGTTCGAACACCATTACACCAATACACCAAATATTAAATAGCGAATTTAACATTTGATTTGAATCATATTATATAGTTGGGACTTCTAACGGGAAACAAAGTGCACGGCATCAGCTAGGTAATATTAATATAATATTACAATATTCTTACCTCTTATATTATGGATAAATAGTTGCCAAATTGCTATACGACCTTAACTGTGGAAAAATCTGAGGCTCTTGGAGTCTTGTAGTCCAGTATAAGCATGGTCCCTTTTGCCTCCCCTTAACCCTGGCTTGTGTATTATAATAAGTGTATAATTTTTAGGTTACTGAATATTGGTTGCTAAGCGTTCGGAAAGTTTTTTTTAAATCGCATGTAAAAACTATGTTGGACATTTCTAATAAAATTCCTTAGTGAAAGCTCTGCCGATGTGGTCTGCAATCGATCGGCGTGAGTTAGTTTTAGGGTAACTGATGTACAATATTGGCGTAAACCAAATTGACATGCCAGACTAATATTGTCTAGCTTGGACTGTCACTAGACTGTTCGAGTTTGAAACATTGGGGGCAGAGGATCGATCGGATGGCGTGGAGGTGACGAATAAATTAATCATTTTAGCCTGTTTACGTACACTTTACGCGCATGAGTATACATATTATCCAATTATTATGTACTATACATAATAGTATATATTAGTTACATTGAAAAATTTCACAGACGGATTTTCAATGTGTTTTTCCATTATGTTTTATCCATATATTGTATTATTGTTCGATAACAACAGACCGTTAACAAAAGTTGTCAAATACACATATCGGAAATCTGGGTTCCTTTCAAAAAAAAGGAAAATAAAATCCTTACGACGTTTTTAAATTTACGTCTCCTTTTACATAATTTATATTTCATATACATATCCCATAAATATGATTGTATTTATTATTTTATACACATAACCTGGATAAAAGAATTCCGGACCAATGCCGAAAATAATCCAAATAACTGGAGACTTTTGTTTTTGTAACATTTTTATTTATTCTTGTTATATTAATCATTTTAAATAATAAACGAATACAATTTTTTTTAGTTCAACATAGGTACCCTGTGCTATCCACTAATATGTTAGAAGCCATATGCTCAGATATCACTGATGTGATATCCCTTCAGCAGGGATATTGGACGGGAAAAACCAATTTAATAATTTAACATTTATGATTTCACAATCTACTTCATTGAATTTTTTATATATAAAAAGAATATAAATTTATGAATTTCGGTATTGTGTGGAATATGTAAGAACTAGAAGCCAAAGTTGTATTGAATTAATAATAACAATAATAATAATCAAAATATATTTATAACTTTCCATAAAAGTAACAACCAGTTAAATTATACAAAAAGGTATGGTATTTTAATTTAAAATAACACTTATTTTTTTCAATTCAGACAACCACCTGACTGCGTGTCTCCATTCTCCCTCTGTAGTGTGGTTGCACTATTCTTACTTCAATACGTCTGCCAGTTTTATATAAATTCAGCTACGTGACTATTTTAGATAGATAAATTCAAATGACGTTCATAATATTATTAGTTATTACATGGATATAGTCATAGATTCACATTAGAAAAAACGGATTTTTACTTTTTTTTCACTAAACGAAACAAAGAGTAAAAAGTTATATATAAACGGGCGTATTATTTTCGACATGTATTTTATATTTATGGACCATTAATGTAAAAGTTTATATCCAAAACTAAATATTTCATTGTAAACATCCGAAAAAACAATGTTTATAGAGGATTTCAAAGTGAATACTAAAAAAAAAAACCAGTCAATTCACGTCCCGAACTTTAAGCCGTTTTCATTTTAAGTTTCCTTAATAAATAGTCCCACGTGTATAGATTGGTACATTAACAACATTACATTATAAACGAAAAAATAAACTGCAGAGTAAGGTTAAAACGTGGACTAATTATAAAACGCCCTACGGGAATGATCGTACCGCAATATCGCAATCATATATTTTACATACTTTGCATCAGTTTCAAAATTTGAGCAATATTATTACGCTGCAGCACGCCTATGAACAAACGAGAAACGCGCATGATAATAATATTATCAATGTATCACACGGTTAAAATCACAGAATATATGAAATTTATTTCGTATATTCTGTGGTAAAATAATCACGAATCACGGTTGTTGTAATAGGTGTACAATATTATGTGAACGGGTAATGTTTGGTGAAAAAAAATAAAAAACCATTGTAAATTTCAAATTTTGATGGCGATTGGCCGTATGTTTCGTCGGCCGAAATCCAACTTTACAAAATATGTAGGTGCACAAAACGTTGTGACACAAACAAAATATTGACATCATGCGTTCACCTATATTATAGTTATTTATCGAGTATATAATACAACGTAATTCTCCTCGATATTATATACTGACATTTCGACGAATAAAATAAAATTATACATATTAAAATATTGCGCGTTTGTTTTGAATTCGTCCGCAGGGGTCACTCGAAAACGCCGCTGTGGAAATAATATAAAACATAATACTATTATTATACAATAACACGTTGCAATTTAATATCATAATATTATACGTGCACTCGGCAACGACGACGTATTAGGTACCGACTAAAACGGCGGCGGTCCTGTTCGGCGTAAATAATAATTATTATTATCGGCGAGTGGCGTTTTGTTTAATAGCACTTATGTCGACCCCGTAATGTTTTGCACTTGCAGGCGCCTCGCCCGTAATGCAATTATAAGCTGTTGCGTCCGCGTAGGTATATCCCTATACCACCCGTCATCTGCAGCCGCCCTCCGCCGCGGGTCCCATACACGCGAAATTTGTGAAAATTATTATTATATTAATTCACCGCCCGAGTCGTATATGATAATAATCGTTTTCGAGCTGCGAACCCCTACGCGAATCCATCGGAGCTCGGAAACCGTGCGCGATCGCGACTTTTGGCGAGGACAGAGATGTTTCAGTGGAAACCGATCGACTGACGGCCGACGGCAGACACAAAGACGGAATAATGTCATCGTCACACGCTATGCGCGCCGACAACCATAATAATATAACAATTTATGTGAAATCGATCGATATAGGTATTTTTACATTATGTAAATGGTTAGGTTAGCATTATGTCTGCGTAACGGATCACCGGTCACTATGTTATAATATTATAACGTATTGTAGATTGTGCCTACTGCCAAAATTGATTTTCTCCAGGTTTCGCACTTTTCCGCTATTCGTTTTGTCTTGCAATCGCCTACAAGACCTGAGCACCAACAACCACCCAACGAAAATTATAGTGGTCGAAGTTTATTCGTCGGCGCCGATTTTTGTGCCCACGTTTAAATTTGAAATGCGAGCGGTTTTATTGCTACAATAATATTAAAGATTTATGCGTAAAAAGTATTGTGCGATAATTAGTCAAAAGCTTATAAGTACGAGAAATGTATTAGTTAGGTCAATCCATTGCTTAAGAGTAATAACCGACCGGTCTGAAAAATAAATTAAATCTGTCAAACGTATAGGTGCTTATTCCATTTTTTTATCGCCTTTATAATAACTTCCATCGACAATATAATAATATGTACAGCTCCGCACCCCTTCCCACAGACTTGAAAATAATCAGACGATTGAAAACTTTTAGACCCTTAAAAGTAAGCTATCATTAGTTTTGGGATTTATGCCCTTCATCAGTTTATTGCAATGTCTTCTTGTGTTTAACGCCCATAATTTGTCTTTGCATTTTGTGCCATTACAGAAGCTATTTATATAATTCTAATTTATTATTATCTGATTATTCGTTATATTTATTTTCGCGATGCCAAACTCATTTATCATTCGTTAATATATTATGTTTTATTAATCATTACATTGTATGTAAGCTAATTAATGGTTCTCTAATAAATCGATAACTGGGATTAGTCTTAACAATGTTTCGATTATTTTATTTTAGAGCATATTTTATTCAGAAATAATAAGCTACTTAATTAAAATGTATACATCTATAATTTTTTTTTTTTTATACTGTGTTCGATTCTTCACGTCTATATAGTGAAATCGTTGATTCCATAAAAGAACGGTTATAACTTAAGAATAATAAATAATTTAGAATACTGGGTTCTAATTAATGAAAAAAATATATATTTATATTTTCTACAATACCATGATATTATAATAATATTATTTATATTTTCATAGTTATACATAGAACATGATAAAATATTTTGTAATACTAATAATTCCATTAATATATCACGAATTATTACGCCAATGTGTAAGCTATTAAGTAAATGTATATTTAAATATATTAAACCATAATGAATTGTATTCAATAGGCGTAGGTACATTATTCACGTCCATACTCAAAATACCAATTTTATGCAAATGCACTTGGTGAACAAAGTAAAACCAATTTCGTGCAATATGTCATATGTGAAACGTTCCATTATTCATGTAGAAAATTGAATGTTCTAATCAAATTATTACCGAGGATTCAACTTTCTGTTAGAACACGTGTTAAAATTATTGTTAAAACTGATTATGTTTTTTTTTTACTTTATTGGTTCTTTTACGATATATTATATATTATTATATCTATATTTTGTGCTTTACTGCTTTTTATACGATTGATTTCAACGTGATTTATATCGGTATAACGCATTACGACACATTGATAATAAAAAATAATTATTTATAGGTACACAATTTTTCTATTCTGTGTGTTCCTATTAAATTATTCTTAAAATAAAATATGTGAAACAATACATTTTCTGTACACAATGGTCTTTTTCACCGGTCGAGACTTCAAACGAAGTGAGACTGATACCACTGTGACCAGTGACTGAAAGTTTACTTAATATCATCACGAAAAGGATTTCGAATTGTACTGTGACTAGAATATATAGAAATACAACAGGCTGTGAATTTTTTAAAAGTACAATCTACTTTTTGTTGGACATAGTATCGTTGTAATTCAAATGCCTTCTAATTAATGTAAATAGGTATAGGTACTACGCGCCCGCAAGGAAGAACAGATTACCTAACAAATTTAGTTCATCCGTATACGATGATTGACATTTAAATGTTTAAATACCATCAAAGTCTCTTTTCAGGAATTTAATTTTGTCTACAGTACTGCTGCAGTTGCAGTACTATTGAAGTATTAACACGTCGCGTAATCTTTGACAGAGATGCCATCACTATTATACTGATCCACCACTTGGTCACACAATTCATTTTTATTGTTTCGTCTGTATAGTGTTGTTTTTAACGACATAATACCGGATACGCGGTGTCTTATATTGCCGTGAACATAAACATTCTATAATAAATAAATAAATGTTCTTACGTATGAATTTCCAAAAAAAAATATCCATATTTCTAAAATATTCAAATATATTTTAATCCGCATCATACACACAGAATATATAGAGCGTACCTATGTCATTGTATTAAAGCTAACTAAAGCTAACCTATATTTTATCTATTTAAAATATAACAGTTTAACACCCCTTGAAAGGGTTTAGTAATAATTATAAACCATTACGATGTAAACAAAATTAAATAAATAATATTTTGATTTTTCAAAGAGTCAAATCAAAATATATTATAAATGTTATAGTATGACCGTAACGTTAAAATACGTCAAGTTTTTATTTTGAAAGTACCCATTAATTTTTCTAAAATATAACATAATTAAATATTGCTATTTATGAGCGCACTAGTAATAACCGATGTTATAGATTCTATAATATCGAATAAGAGGTAATTATTTCACGAGTAGCCATCACACGCGAAAAGCGGCCTCACTATATCTCGCACCGATCTGAATCTAAAAAGATGAAAAAATTGTGCATTAATGTAAGTTTCATGAGTATAACAGGGCAGTTGAAAATTAGTAATGATATTCTAATAGGAAAATTAAAAAAAAAAAAAAGCTAAAACAAAAACTTTTGCTACGACTTTACCTCGTGCAGAACTGTGTTTATAATATAATTTTATCGTGAAACTTTTTTTGAAAAACCATTATATTAAACATCGTGTAGGCGAATCAACAAAAAGTCACAATCACATATTTTCAAACAATTGCTGCATTATTATGTTATGTATTGTGACCCGACCGGGATCATTTCATAATGGAAACGGCCCGATATAAATGCGTTACCGAACAAATGTATATTTTTTTATAACGATATCGCAAAGTCGAAAACTATTTGAATTTGACGCAACAAAGCACGGGCAGTGTAATTCAAGAACGAACATAAAATCCATTAAGTCATATTGTAAAATATCGCATCTGCATTGTATGCGAGCACTGAGAAATAATGATTATAATAATAAAAAAAAAGACTAAATATAAGTCTGATTCGTATTTTAGTTGCAATAAAATAATCGTTGTTTTCACGTGAAATAATTTAAAATATAATATCGTTTTTATTTGCTGGTATTTTAATTTTTCAACTAATTGCGCACAACTTAAAATAAAAATATTATATCGACGTATAATATTACGCAACGAACAAAAATGTTATAATGAGCAACACGCTCTGAGGTACACGTATACCACTATATTTGTACTGTATTTGTCTGCACAATGATCGACTGGAGAAAACGTACATTAACACTGAATCAGCTCCGATTTTCCGACCTCTATACCACTACTACTACAACAGTAGGTACTACGCACTAAGGGTTTTCATTGCGCACAACTTACGTAAAAGTAAATAAGTAATAATATGTTTTATTCGATATTTTGCATTTATAATTAGCGCACGTGTCTTCTCGGAATCGGAAACATTTTTGACTCAGTGCTTCATTCGCGGATATCGCCGGGACATGTGCAATATTAATTATATATATTCGAAATATTATTATTATATACCACTCAACAAATATGCATACATAATATTAATATGTATAAATCAAACTTCAAAGCCAATATCGAAAACCCAATCACATTCGCTTCCGAGTGTACATAGTATAATAATTACAAATTTACAATAATTCGTTCACCTTGATATTGTGAAAAACAGAAGACATAACAGAACAATATACCTATACCACGGTAACCTGCCGACTAAATAACTATAATATGCCGATAACCCGACGGCGTCATCTACAGACACGTGTTCACCTATACCATTGATTAATTATTATACATGTATATTTAATCAATGCCTATACCTATTTAATTATTGAAACGTACATATTATTATGATTATAGTGTTGGATTATATTATTATTATTATGTCATTATGGTGGCTGGCGTACAAACCTAACGCGCGTTTTGTCCGACTTTTGTCCTACTGCATCATGACATACTATAATATTATCATATTTTAAATTATACTTGCAGCGATTATTATTATTATTCCGCGACATGGCCGTCCCCGTTTCTAAAACTGAACATTTATAATAACGATGATGACGTTGTGTAGGATTAAGACATGATTTTTAATATTCCCAATTATTGATCCGTATGGACCATCAAACTTCGTGTGACCAGTTAACGTGTTTATAACATTGGCACTATAATATTATACATTCGGGTTTTTGACTTTCGTACGCGAATAGGTTGCGGTGCTGAGTTCCACCGCTTTTAATGCGCAGGGTGTAAACGCTGCGCGACGTGAACAATTTAATATGAAATGTTCCGCGAAATTATAATAATTATTATTATTATTATTAAACCAAACCCAACGGTTACGACCAAAGAAAATATTATATGGCGGAAATTTACGGTGCTTACGAAACTACGCACGCTTGCACGCACACAACAGACACACACCCACACACGTGAACACCAAAGTGATTTTCCAATAACACGTGACTGTTTAAATTTAAACGTGTCGTGACTTTATTAAATTTGCATGACCACAATTTTTCATACGTAGCGCGGACCAAGCGAGATATGTGCCCAAAGGACTACTATATTATACGGTGTGTGTGTGTGTGTGTAGTGTACCTATACTTTTTTTTAACTCTTTTGGGCAGAAGAAACAGTTCTAAAAAAAGTTATGTGTGGTACCTCTCCGGACTCTTCATTTATTGGGAGGGATATGGTTTTGAAAACTTCTGAGTTTTTTCTTGCGAGGTCTTGCGGTTGAATAAACGTTAAATGGATACGAGCGGATTTTTTTTTACAACATTATGGCTATTTTCGGTTGAATATATTTGATAAAATCATTTTTCCAATTTATTATTCATTTATTATTTGTTTCAAATTCAAACACTTCAGCTGTATCATATCTCTATTTTTATTGTTATTAATATTTTCTTTAATATTATTATGGTGTGTGGACGTAATTTTTTAACACTTGACAAACCCATGTTTTGTTATTGCACTACGCTTTTGTAAATATTATGTTAGTTGAAGTATGCAATACAGTGTTTATAATCTAATATTTAAAATATATAATATACGTACATTATATATTTCATTGTATACAAAATACTCGAATACTGTGGTAGATGGTTACATATTCAATGATGATGATAAAGTCTTATAATAATAAACTTTTTTAGAAAAAAAATATTTATCTCATCGACAAACAAAATGTTTTATAAATGAACTTTGTTAAAATGTTTTCTCTTTGTTGAAATTTTTGATTTTAAAATAACATGGTAGTTAGGTATTAAAATAGTTTTAAAATATTAATTAAATTGTTTTGGTAATTAATTAAAACATGCTCACGCTAAAACTGAATACATATTTAATTATTAACAATGTCTAAGTCTCACTGAAGCCAAACAGATATTTACAATGAAATAATAATGTTGATATTATTATTTCCATAAAGTAATAGCTATACCTACTAATAAATAATGATTCAAATTATAAATTATTTTTTTTATGTTTGTTTTATTTTGTTATATTTTTGAGTAACAATCAACATAAAGCATCCAATATAATATATAACTAAAATATAAAAATAAATCTGTTCAAATTATTACATAATATAAATTACTTATACAGGTATTGGATAATTTTTGTTATTTTAAACAAAGTAACAAAAATCGATTACCAATGTGAAATAAAAACCCATGTTATAAAATGCATTGTGTTTGCGCTGTTATCCAGTGAAAATGACTACACGTGAGTCAGGGCGGTCCAGTTAAATAATGTGATAAAAATATGTACACACACACATCATTGTCTCTAATAAACATGTATTTGTTAGATCGGAATACACCATTTACATTCCTGGCTCTTCTCAGAATCTAAAGAATGAAAAACAATACCATCAGTTTGATTATTATTATTTTAACAAACGAATTCCTTATAATATATTACGCCGGCCATCCTGTGGTAAAACATTTAGTATAACGTATTCAATTTTCTGATGGACATTGTTAAATGCCTCTACATATAGTATGGAAAATATTTGGCTAAAATGAAATGTAATGAAGTATAGGTATCTATGGTTTTTGATTAATTCAGCAAAAATCACGCTTAATTCATATTGCAACATTCTCGCGGTTTTTTTTCGCATTGTTAGCGTTTAATTCAATAAATGATCACATTGGTTTGACGAGGATTATTCTTACCAATAAAACAATACTAACATATAATGGAAAACAATTCGGTGGTTGATCGCAAAAATGTGAGTAAAAGTTATTTGTACATATTGAAAATCGTGTAGCATACAAATTACAAATTATCGGCAGATAATAAATTGTATTGAATATAAATGAGTCATCACTCATATTTGTTTATCAGTCATTGTTAACTCATAGCTTACAATAAGTACTCAAAATAAGCATAAACAGAAACTATACGATTTAATGTACCACTAATATACATTTAAACAAACCTATATTAATAGATAGAAATCATGTGAATATGATTAATTAATTTTTTTAACTATACAAACGTTTTACAATAATATTATTATAATGATTTCAATATTTACGGATAGAAAATGTGTTTAATATTATACCTATGTCATATCGCAGCTTAAAAACGTACAAAACATGTAATATTATTATATTATAATAAGTAATAATTAGTAAGTAAGTACACTACGTGTGTTATTAATATTATATTAGGGCAGAAGATATTTATTTTTTCAGATCCACTTTTAACGGTAAACGTATCGTTGTCATTTGTTAGTTTTAACATGCACGCGTATCATCAATCTATAGTAACTTAATTAATTTTTCATTATTTTAATAATCTTCAATTATAATATATATTTGCCTAAACATAATGTAAATTACAACTTAAGGTGATGAAAGTTATTTTGCAACCGTTATTATAGGTAATAATATATACATAAATCATTTCATAATGTTAATGTTCATCGTTCATAATTACCTATAAACGATCAGAATACTTTGTTTCCAATTATAAAAATTTTATATTTTTAATACTTCAGAAATTCATAGACTCCACATTAGGTATTGAAGTAAACATAATATATTTTATAATCTGTGTTTTTTTAAAATATATTTTTTTAAATTTTATTGTGATTCACCATATCCTATTTAATATCGCATGAGTTTAGACAGAAGGATGCAATTATAAATAATAATAATAGATTTTGAGTTTACCTAAAACCTTATAACCTTATAACCTTATTTACCTATAACTACGTAATATTTAACAACTGATATGTTAAAACACGAATGCAATTAATTTTGAATATAATCAATGTGTAATATAATATTAAATCAAATAAAACATACGTTGCAAATACCTATACAATATTATTGTTTGAAGTTTTAATTATATTTTTATAAGTTCATTAAAAAATGGGAAAGTAAGTAGTCACAATGCTGTTTAGTGGGTGTTGAGAGTACCTCTTCATTGAGGAGTAAGTCACAGTAAAATTTGAATTCAATGATAAATCGTTGCATTCAAAAAGCAATTCTGAGAGAAGACGATGTGTCAGCCTATATTACTACCTAAGTATATTTTCAGATATATTAATACCACCATTAAAGTTATTTATTTTACTATTGGTATGACGGTAGATTGAATTAATATTTTTCAAAAACTTTGCATTTAAAAATGTCTTTGTGTATTTGAAATTTTTACGTTAAAAGTTAGAAGAATCCAAAAATAGTATTTTAAAACTATTATAACTAAAATTGTTTACTTATATTTGTTTAAATATATAATTTTAACTTTAAACGTAAATAAAAAAATGACAGATTAAATATATTTTTTGTTACAGTATGAATACTACTTAGCTTTTACCTTGTAAAAAATGTTCAATCCTAAATTATACAAATTTAACTTTTTTACTAACAAAATAATTTGAAAATGTTGTCAAAATCCTAATTTTAAACGCTTATTGATATTATTCAAACTTATGACTTATGAGGAACCTTGTATTAAATCACCAAGATTTTTAGGGTAACCCACCTAAGGTTTTTGACCAAGTAAACAATTTTTATAGACATTTATAAAAATAAAACTAAAAAAAAAAGAAAAATGAAAAAGTAAAATATTTTTAAAATGTTGCACAGAAAATGCGTATAAAAACACTTGTTGAAAACTTAATGTACCGACTGGTTTTGCATATTTCTAATTTGTTTATCCCAATTATTTTGAAAAGTGCTAGGAATTTTTTGTTTTGACCACCTAAAGTATCAACTGGATACCATTTATTACCATAAACCACCCTCAAATATTTTTACTGCATCAAAAAGTGATGACGGACAGAAAAAAAACACACACATCGTTGTAAAATCAATACATTCATCGTTTCGCTCAGAATCTAAAATATATATGTTTTTACTTGTGAGCGGTCAGACAAATAAACAAACATGTTATCATTTATTAATTCAATAATTTATTTTGAATAAGATATATAAATAATATAATAATAAACAACAATTTCGTGGGTGTACGAATGAACTGCTGAGAAAATTAATTTTTAATATCGCCGGAAAGTGGCACAACAACACGTCATATAGTGTTTGAATACACTGTAGGTATTACAAGTGAGTCTGTTCGTAGTATAATACGTAATATTATGCAAGTACAATTGCGAGAATTTATAAAATAATATTTCTTTGAAAATATAATACAAATAATGGTGTGCACAAAATGTCTGCATAAAATCTTTGAAATAACAAAAATATGTTTATAGGTAAATTTTGACGACTGGGCAGCTTTTGAGTTTTACTTGGAACGCAAAGGAGTAGTATCAGCAATAACAAATGCACTGTATTGTTTGTTCAACGAAAATCCTTTGCCGAAAAATGTTAATCAGTAAATATATTTTAATTTTAAAATGACGAACGTAACCAATCAGTGCATAACATAATAATACATATATATCTATTTTTTAATTTTTCTGTAGTTGATACTTTCTGATTACGTATGCGACAAGGCCATAATATTATATCCATCAATTCTGATATCGATACAGTTTCGCTTAATCTTCAAAATCACTTTGGACTCATGGAGAGGGGTTCAAAATAAACTCTCCTAAATTATACAATATTGCTAGGTTTACGGACTATCTCTCCTTGCCAGAGATAATGTTATTGTAGGTACTCAATTATCTTTATCGTCTATGCCCTATGGTCAAACATCTAGTTCTAACATTAAATCGTAGGCCATCGGGGGCCCCAAGCTCTCATAAAATTTAAAAGACTTTTACTTTACATATCGCGCCTGCGTTCATTAAAACATTCAACATTAATAATAAATACATACACTTTAATAAAATTAAAACTTTCCAAAATATTGAGTGAAAAAAAAATAATTAATGCCCATCCACTCATCTTTGACCACAAATTTCAAATTGAAACTCGTCCACGAAGAAGCTATATTTTTTTACAAATAATGCTTCTACAATCATCTTATCTATAACCCTATAATCTCGAAGTTTCCACAATTCCTAGAAATCTCCCATTGCTTCTTAAATGTAAATGGTGTCGTGATCCGCATAAACCCATAATACTGAAATTAAGTCAAATTAAAAAGATTTTTTTAATCCATCGGAATTTGGTGCTACCAATTGGTGGCTTCTCCTCACAACGGTTGTACATACAAATTTAAATGTTCAATATTTTTTTGTTCAGAAAATAACCAAATATTATTCTTAATTCAATTACAGCACTACATTACCTATATTATATTAAACTAGAGGGCTTTGTCCCCTGGTGACTACGCTCGCCAACCTCCGTCAACGCCGTCACCCCATTAGGTAAATGTTAAAATTAAATATCTGTAATTTAAAATATTTAAAAATAAAATATGTATAAAAGGTAAAATAAACAAAACTTTTTATATAATAGAGTGATTATTATACTAGTAATATAATATGAAGTGCGTTGAAATATCTCTCCGTGTTAGTTGAGCATCGAACCATTTTTTCCATTACTCAATTTTAAAAATAAAAATAATAATTATGTTAATAACATTACTATAATGTATTTTGATTGATGCACCCTAGTTATTTATTATTCAAATAATTTATACTCTCGATGCAAGCCCCGAATGCATGAAATCAAAAATTTATTTATGAATTAATAATTAAAATTGTACTAAATTATTTTTAATATCACCCATCACCAAGTACCTTCACCTACAATGAAAACACATTATCGATGGAGGTAAATACGGTTATTTTTCGTGTACCAATAGCTATATTTTCCGAGTTTTGATATAGGTTTTGAAAGAGCATTACCACCTTAACAGTTACATTTATATAGAACATCTAAACGCTTTGCATTTTAATAGAAAATTCCTTAGATTGTAAGTCTTCCACTTGAAGAATTAAGGAGACATACCTTACCACTTCAGACGTAGTATGTAGCTACTATAGCAAATAGCTTTTTCACAATAATATAATTATTTGCTTAATATTTATATAGACAATTCAGTGACAATACATAGTTAAAATAATTAACTCTAAATGAGACGTGATATATAAAAAATAAAAATGCTCTGTATGTTATATTGTATTAAAAATATTTCATCCATTAAAATAAGTTTGAAATTATGTTTTATCAACCACATACCCTCAGTTAATTTAAATTAAATTTTTCATTGATGTAATTAAAAAAAAGTATATGAAGTTTATTTAATGTGCCCTGAAAGCATTACCATATCATTTATTTCAAGAGTGTATTTTTATATTTACATTTGAATTCGTTGAAAAATGTAACATTTAAAACTTTTTTTTTATTTGCTTTAGCATAGTTTAGTATCCAATATATTTATAAAAAATGACAAAAAATAAAATAAAAAATAATGATCTATATTATATGAAAGTATGAAATACTACGTAATAATTAATAAACTTAGTAAGTAAGAGCTCATTGATTAATTTCTTAATTTTAAAAGAAAAATCAAACATGTTACATAATTCTACTACCTAGGCACAATTAGCATCTTATGTTGCATTTACTTATATTATTCTGACTGGAAAACATCTTCTATGAACTTCTATTGCAACTTAACACGCTAATATTACCTACAATTAATATTATGTAGATGGCATATAGTGTATAATAATAGATGGCGCCTAACCTAATCGTAATATTATCTATAACAGGTCTAACGAAATAATTATATTTTTTTTATCACACATTATTACGCGTAATGTTGTACTTCATATTTCACAGTAACGCGTACAATATTTATCCCGAGATTCTCGGGAGGTTAAATAGTTTAAAGGTTCTATGAAATCCTATAACACAGACATTCCATATTCATTAAAATGAAATGACTCTGTGCTTGTTCGTCCATACAACGCTACATCATAGTATGAAATATAAGTATAAGTAGGTAGCTTACCGTTTTAACATCACTAAAAGGATTTTTCATGCGTACATACGTATATGCGTAGGTACACCGACATTATATTATGTCATGATTATTAATGTGATACTATAATGCTATGGTGGTGGAAAAGGTGAATATGAAAAAATACGCATAAAAATTTTAAAATGCTTCGACCATTGTCTTAAACATTTGCGTGGTCGGCCAACCGACAAAGCCATATAGGAGGTATATAATATAATATTAAATAATACGGTTGTGTCGTCTCTACGCTTAACTATAATACTGACGACTATACTAAATGAAAACTGTCTACAGACTCTTGCTTGTATATTTTCAATTTAGGTTTATATTCTGTATTCTCGGAGGCGACACGGAACGAGAAATAAAACGTCAGTTGAAAAAACTGAAGAGAAAAATCGAAACGACGTCTCGTGAAATCGAAACGGTCACCGAAGAAATCGAACATCTGTTACTCATCCGGGACAACGGCCTTAAGTTCAGTGTGTACAGAGATTTCGTGGACAGGAAACGCTTGGAAAAATGAAAAACGTACCAAAGAAAAATATCGAAAACTGTGCCACGCGCCGTTTCGTGCAGCAGCCCGCGCCCATTATTATTATTTTTACCATTATTATTATTATAGCAATCCGAATCGACTTCCGAGACACTTCAAAATATATTTAACGCAATGGCAAACCATATTGTATTATTCGTTTACCTCTCTCACACTTTGTAAATATAAGACACCGAACGTGCTCGCACACACGTTATAGTAATAATATTACAAAATACACAGTAGAAGATGAAATACAGAGTTGTCGGTGTAAAAAAAAAACAAACTCGTTTGAAACACAATAATAATGATATTATGATGTATTTTTTTTGTGAGAGTGTTTATCGGAATATCGAATGTCCGGATATATATAATATATTTGCCACGTGCCCTGTGTACACTCCGCTGCTCGATATAGGACGAACGACGACTATGTGTACGATGAATGATCGCCATCATAAAACATAATATAGGAATATATAATATAAGACGAGCCATCTAGTGCGAATTTCCACTCAAATCAAAACGTTGTCGGACGGTTATTTTTAAAAATAAAATATATATCGTTTCGTACATAATATATTATGTGTTTCGGTGTGGTCTATGTGGGTGTGTGGGTGGATGTGTGTTGCGGAACGAGATATCTTTTTATATTTTATTGCAATCTCGTTGAAGCAGTTGTATACAGTTCGTGTTATTCTCCGTCCATCATCCCGTTTGTTTACGTTTCAACGTAGAAGTATTATAAGCGTTTTCTTCTCACCGTATGAGCGTATATTATTATAATATATAAGAGAAATATCGCTGCGAGATCACTTTTTAATTAGTGAGCGATGGACATTTGCGGACATTTGTGTTAACGACTATCAAAACTGTACCTATACAGTTTGAGTAATATCACCGTACACCGAGAAAAAAAATTGATTTTAAGTTCATATCGAGCGTGTGTTTTTAATTACTATAGTTAACAGAAATTTCTATAACAACCTGGATGACGGGCTTATGACGATGTTTAATCACGAATAACGCCAAGTAGGTATACGTTCTGAAGATTCATAAACATTTTCACACGCACCGAGTTGAGCAAACTATTTCAATTAAAACAAGTACCGCGATATTTCAAAGTTTAGAGTTTATTATTCTTATTCAAATTGCCAGCATGTTTTTTTAAAAATTCAAAATTACCGTCCGCAGTGCATTTTGGTGGATTTTAGACGCATATTTAGCTCAGAAACCATCCTGAGACGTGGGATCATTTGTCGGATCGAATAATATGTAAAACGCGTACAATATGTGTTGTAACTACTTGTAAGATTTCAAAATCATAACTGTACGGGGTAATATATTAGTCATAATATTATGTAGTATGATCAAAATGTTGGTTTACCCGTTTCATTGGAAATGTAATGAAAGGTCGGGTTTCTTTTAAAAAAAAAGATACCGCCAACCAACCCTCACAGTATTACGGGGAATAAGTATGTAAATGTTTAAGTTTGGGTAATGTACGTGCCACGTGGATATAATCATAAGGTACCTAAAATTATATACAGCGTCGAATATATAATGTATATATCACTTTACGTATAAATATACAATAGATTATTATACTTATTAGTAATTATATATTTTTCATTTAAATGTTACTTAAATCGAAATTTCGACAAAACATGGAAACGCATACGGGATAACTAGGTAACTATACGATTTACATATCAATATTATGTTCCTTTGTACTTTAATTCGACAATATAGTATATATTATGGAAATATTTATATCAAATTATGGGTGTATCACTAATGAACTTAATGTTTATTAAAATATTTCATATTATTATAAATTGTGATTGGTAATTTTCAATTTATTGCGGGGGACCGCATAGCCGTGTAATCAACTTCAAATATAACACAACGTGGTTATATAGTAAAGAAAGAAAGACAAGTTGAATATGCGATTTTGAAAATATCGGAAAACCGTGTACTGCAGAACACTCGTTTTTCATCCTGAACATAATTACGCGTTCGTCGAAACACGGTCGCGTATAATGTTATACCAACAGTATCATTAATTCCGTATTATGTTAAATATCGATTGTATATAATGTTGACGCCACGCGCAAAAACAACACTCTATATACGTCATTATAATATATTTCGGTAAACGCTGTTTTGATGAGCGAAGGGTATTAAAAATAATCGCGTATCGAAAAATATCGAAATCCCGAACAACGGGAAACACTGCACTTTCGGGGTTGAAAAAATAACGATATAGGTAGGTTGTACGCTGAAAAAAACGGTTCCACTCCTAACCGTAATTTTTCCACCATTAAACGGCAGGACCGGGTATTTCACAACACGCACTCGTCACGATATAAAATAGACACCCTAAGTAATAACGCGTATTATACTATAGGCATTCTGATATTAAAATGGCGAAATCGTATTACGTGTGCATTGGTTGTTATATGTATAAAAGAGTTCGAACTCTTATACGATCGTATTAGACGCCGGTCGGGGTGTTGGGCCATCGCCGAAGTTAAAATAAAAATATTATGTTCCTAAACTGCTACAACATGTCTGTGCGGAATTTCACGATAAAAATTGTATCTCGTGGCAAATGGCAGCTCACGGACAAATCGTATCTGGCCCTTATATGAAAAAAAGATATATTTTATTTAAATTATTGTTTTTAGATTCTGAGCGGAGCGAGGAAGCTAATGGTTTTACAATGGTGTTTATTTTTCCATCATGTATACAAAATTTCTACCAGAAGGTGTGCTTCGATTTCGACATAATATAGGATCTTATCTTTTATCAAATTGGATCAAGATACCTTTAAAGAGGTCATTTTTTGATTTTCGCAATAGTTATTTAATGCCACGAAAAAAACCACCAAAAAATTTCGAAAAACCGCTTAAAACGGTATCTTAATTTCCAACGCTTTGTTAATTGTTTGTCACCATAGAAGCGAATAAAAAAATAATAATATTATAATATTAATTAAACTTACAGACTGTAATAAATAATAACAATATATTAAAATATCCAGACAGACAAACCGTTTCTGCTCAGAATCGTTTTTCTTGTACAATGATATATTATATCATTGAATTCAAGTTTAATACAATCCATTATACATCGACCCACTTGTAACCTACTGTACAGTAGAGCGACATCCACTTACCCGCTTTTATTTTATTTTATTACCTACCTATAATAGTTTTCATTTAATTTTTTGATTTTTCCTTTACTTTCTTTGGTTGCATAGTATGTATACATTTTAATTTGATGGCCGCGAAGCCTCCCCTAAATTCTATCGCAGCTCACCAAAATTATTATATTTTGGTCGATGAGCTGATGGTCCAACTTATGTTATGTTATAAGACATGTGATATTTGTTCCCATCCGTGCAATGTTTTCTCGCGAATTATAGTTCTAAAGTGTGAGTATTGATACAGAGTATCTGAGATCGATTATTTGCATATATTATAACGGATTAACCGATTAGCACTCAAGTTCTTAGTTTTCCTTTCGGCTTCTTAGTTTTGGTCGGGTGATTGTATTAGGCTATTTTTTAAGCTCTGTGAGTGGTTGTAGTAGTGAGTAGTCAGTTACCTGGTAAATCGTTCCAATCAAACACCATTTGCGTAGACAATCACGTTTGGGAATTATAGGGGCGCAGCAAGAGTGCATGCAATAAGCATATTTTTCTGAGAAGATTAAGTGACGAATAAGGTTGTTTGACTGCAAACAGAGGAAAGTTAATTATATTAAATTCTAGAATTATAAAAACTATAGAGTTCTCTATATTCATTATCTTAGTATCTTCGGTGCAAATGGAACTATATGTTTTTTTTAGTTTTTAACGAATTGACCATTATGGAACTATCATGCAAGTAGGTAATAGTCATATTATATGCTATGTTTTGCGTTAAATCTTCTCACGAGTCATGGTCCCCAGGGTTTTGAATGGTCCCAACGGATTTTTGAAACGACAATGATGACAAATATCGCAGCACACCTGTTGCCGAGTAAATATTATAAATTATAATATTATGTGTTTTGTGTTACAGTTACCGTCGTCGTCGAGTTGTCCCACGCACAGAAATAATACCTACCTATACGTCATATTAAGTAATAAGTAATAACAACCTCGGAAAACGACGGTTGTACTATTATTTTTTGATGTTAAAAATCGTCGATTTAAAGCCCGCGCACGTTTTAAAAACAACGTTGTTTACGTTATGCGCACGTGAACAAACAATGTCATGCAATATACACCGAGCACCGATGTGACTTACGACTGGTAACGACGACTGTGTTTTTATTGTTCGATTTTAGACGTCGTATTTGTTCGATCACAGTTGTAGGGGCTGGTCCGATTATCGAGGACACGTTAATAATATGGCCGGTGTATATACATAGTTTGAAACTAGTGGAACGACCATCGTGAAAAAGTAGAACCCGGGAAGTAAAATAAAAAATAATAAAACTGGGATTTCACGCACAATAGAACGCCTGGAATTTATAACCCGGGGTGTTTAATGAAGTTTTTAATTGAACCACGCGCACACATAATAGTAATATACGTGGACCAGTGGACCACCCGCAATACTATACAATAATAATAATAATAGTAATAGAAATAGTAATATTCAATATGACAAGGGCAAACCGCGGCAGCGTAAAAATTAATTGCCAAACACCCCCGGTCGACCACTCGGAAATCCTCCGTTTTACACTCTTCCCCGCCGCTCCGCCATTTACGCCGTTTCACATATTTTATTTCTTGTCCATCAATCCCTTTTCCCACACGTAACTATACTCACACACGCACACACACATACGTCACCGGCACCGCCGTCACCGTCATAATGGATCCTTTATAAAAGTTGCTCAGGAAAAACGCAAACAACGACCTTTCTATCGTAATTAGCTCTAAACCCATACGCCCGCGTACATACACACACGAGCGATAACGACAATAAGAAAAACGACCTTTATGGGGCCGTGCGTTACATAATCGATTTCATCGTCATCCTAAACTCCCAACACTTTTCCTGTTGGAAAACTACCCATATTATACAAGTAATTTCGAATAAAATAAAGTGCACGACTTAGTAGTAACCCTCGGTATATGACTGTATCCTACACGCAGAGGCAGCTATAATGTAATATACATTGGTAATAACAGGTGGTATTTTACTGCGTGGTTCACTCCTCGCCGATCGTTTTTTTACGACTGACGCGCGTATTGGTCTTACGATCTGCACACAACGACGATAATAATTTTATGTACCTATATGTATATTATACCTAAGTAATCGGTATAAGAACACGTGGAGGAGCTACGGGTACGCCGTTCGCGGACATAATATACATAGGTCGGGTTCCATAATATTTTGTGCAATGATGACAGAATAATTATAGTGTAATAGTCAAAACGTTTCGCACGAGTTGATTCCTTTGTGAACTTAACTGTGGCTGGTATTGAAATTCCTATAAAGCTCCACTAATAATTGCTTTGCAAATCTCTACGAACACTATAAACACGCACTATGTTCCTGTAGTTTCTGAATTAAATTCCAAACTTAATTATCGAGGTACTAAATGTTTACAGCTAATACGACATTTATTGTTTTCTTGATTTACCCATCCACTATACCTACTCTATTACGTAATTGTTTTTATTTTAGATAAAACCAGTAGGTACCATAATAGACGAAACTGTAATCTTTTAAATATGATTAGTATTTTAACAACGTTTAACATTTGCATTGCAGTGAATTTTTTCAGCTTTACAAAGCGATGTTATTTATAAATTGCATTGTTCATTTTATAAAAATCTTTACTTCATAAAATATTTACTAACAATAATTTGAAATTTAAATATTTATATGGTAAACTTTGCTCGGCTTTCATTTTTTTTCAAATAAAATGTAAAACATTTAAATAATGAAACAACACTATTCCGCAAGCCCGCGAGTTGAGTCAAACGAGATTAGTTCTCACCATCATCGGTTAACACATCATTTCCGTTTATTTTTAATATGAACGTTTCACTTAGGCTTTGTAGAAGTTTCTATTTCAGTTTTCAGAAAACAGAATATTATATTTAGGAAAATTAGGATGCTCAGAATTCCAAATTTCACTATTGGTTTATAGACAAATAACCGAAATAGAATTATCCATTCTTTCCATTTGATCCAACATGCATTATTCATCTTATTTCTGGGTTTTAAGGAAAAACATTTTCATTTTTAAATTTATCCACCCCTGAAACTTTTGTATTTCAGATGTTATTTCGTAAAAAAAATCAAAACGTTTTTTTGGTTTACACTCAGATATTCATTAAAATGAGTTACGCTCCACATAGTCAAATAAGAGTACCTATATTTTTTGGTTTGATAAAATTAATTGAACAATACAATTTGAATATTCTACTAACCAATCATCCATTCATCCTACACACGTTATATAGTGGATTTTCGATAATACAACTCTCAAGAGGTATCAAAACATTCGATATATCATGTTCTTATAAATAATATCTATTGCGTAACAAAAATATGTTTTTGAAATGCAAGGAATTTCGAATTATTGACATTCCAGTTAACGAGATATTTATTATGTATAGAAAAAAAAGCAGTGATTTGTTTTTCAATATTACTAGAGATTTCTCATATGATATTATTTGTATTATTTGACATAATATTATTTAAAATCACAATTATATATGTTTATATACGGAAAAAATACTTAATAATAATGAAGAAACAAAAATCAAAAATTATTTTTATCCTAATATATTCACTACTGGTAAGCTAGCATTGAACAAATGTATGCTACACATTCTAAATTTAGATTCTAAACGATGGTAAGACCTTTTTTGATTTTTTATAAATACAAATTTAATTAATATTATAACAAAATTTTACATTTTCGTTATTTTGTAATTTGGGAAGTCAATTTTTAGATTTAGTAGCTAAGGGTGAATGGCTGCCTTATTACATTGAATTATTGATCTTTAAATAGTTTCTTGGCTCAGAAGATTTAAGGGGGTTTCTCCAAAAATCGGATCTCTAATTTTTAATTCTAAACAGTAACATACCAATATACTATAATAGTCATTTAATACGAATTGTTGAAGTAACTTTAACAGAATCGCATCACAATATGACAGGTTACCTACGTTATTTGTTTATTAATGTACCAAAATTATCTTTACAGTAATTTTCTTTAGAAAACGAGTTCCAATCAGACCTACTTTATATTTATGTTAATACCAATGTGTAAATACATTTTTTTATACTGATTAAAATACAGTTTTCATTAAATAAAATAAATAAAGTTGTAGGTTTTTTTTATTTTGCCAAGAACCTAATGCGTTAAACATCAGTATATTACTAATAATAACTTATTATTTTAATATCAGACAATAAATAATCCAATGTAATAAAATGAATTACACCTTACATAATAGTTAATATTTTCAACAATATACCTAACCACATAATATGGTATACCTATAAATATAAAAGAACTTAAGTGTGGGAAAATTATAAACATTACCTATTATTTATAAAAATAATAATTAATCAAAAAGTTATAATCTCAAACATGGAGGTTGCTTAGAGTATACAATATATAAAATACAAACAATGATAAGATAAATATATAAATAAATAATAAATAATAAATCTATTTAAATTAGTAAAAAAATGAACAGTATATAATTATTTAAAATTATACTATACGCAAAAAATATATTTGTTTATTCGTTAATTAAAAATTATAATTATGAATAGCTTAGCAACTTAGATAAACTCTTAAGTTTCTTTATCAGCCTTAATATCATTGAGCTATTTTAGCACATTTAATTATGAATTTATTATAATTTATTTAAAAGCTACATTTATTTTGTTGGCTGATAAGATTATAAATGGAATTTAAAAAAGTTCACTCTTTTAACACGTGGTAGAATATTAAAGTTTAAAACTAATTCGTAATTCTGTTAAGGTAAATACATTTTACGAACTTGAAGAATTTATATTTGTAATTTTTCTCCGAAATATCACCTTGTATTTGGAAAAATATAAATGATACTAGGCCATTTGGTTTTTTTATCATTGAAATATAAACTACTCGTACAATCTGTTTTGGTTTAAACAACAAATATATTATATGACATAGGTATGATATTGAAAGTGTAAAATAGCTTGAAACTTGTGAAGAAGGTTAACAATATTCTGCAACAAAATCTTGAAATAATTTTTTTTTTCGTACCTAGTTATTTTGAATATTACAATAAGTGCTTTTTTGGTGATAATTGATTTAATCGAGTTTGAATTAAATCCTTATCAGACAGATGCCATTTCTTAGATGGTATGCCATAGTGATATCGTCAGAAAGTTTAGCTATTATAGTAGGTGGTATTATTTGGAGTACGTTGGAAGTGCCTTATTGGTTGAAACCTGCACTTATTTGACACAAAGATTTTAGTTTTAATTTTTTTTGCTTACTGTTTAATATTTGATTTCTGAATAATCAGATCCAATAATTAAATAGTATACGGTATAAGATAAGAGATGAGTAGGAAAAGGGCTTGGTTTGAAAAGTAGTTCGTCATGCCAATACGGTCAAAAGTATATTTTTGATAGACATTTAAGCTAAGAGAATACATTATTTTGGCTCAAAGAGGCTCTTTGGCTATTCGGCATTTCGGCTATAACTTTTTTTTTCAATTGGGTTTTTTACATTTCATATTGAACAATTTGGTTTTTTTATTTAATAACAAATTAAATGTATTATTTTTTGGGTTGGGGAAATAATAATTACGTTTTATTTGATTGTTTGATTTATAATGTATATTTGTATAGACTGAAGGAAATCATACATACAACACGTCATGTACTTATTTGTATTATACGCGTAAAGGATATTTAATCAGTTTTTATAGTTCAACGATTGTCCCAAGCAATATCCACATTATTATTATTATTATTATTATTATTGATATTCCGACTCCCATGTGACAATATACGATTTTGTTTTATTATTTATAACACGTATATGTGATTATTTATTTAAGAAGGTAAAAATAACATTAGTTTTAATGGAATAAAACAACTATCGCATTCGGTGAACAGTATATCAATCATATTTTAGTTTGGTTATGGGGGGGGGGGAGGTATTACAAGAAAATACGTTATATTATCTTACAAAACGTGATTCGCGAGATTGTTAGGCCCCGAATAAAACACGAATCCCGAAATAAAATGTATTCCACTACAACGCGTTTCGACATAAACATGTGACAAAACTTCGTAATTAGGTTACCTACCTCGCGATTATCGATCTGAGATCATAAAAAATGACGTATTTACGAGGATACTGACATTTTGAAATAATAAGAAACCTGCACCGAATAAATCCGAACAATACAAATATATGCACATATTGCCATTATTATTATTTTCCTCTGGGTTTATTAACAAGCTGGCAAATAATGATGCAAAGTGCATACTATTATGTGCAAAATGCATACATTTTACAGGCCGAAGGCAGTTGGCTCTTTTCCAATCAAATAAACAAATTGCATGGGGTTAACAACAAAAACAATAGTTTCGTTATAATAAATTGTCAAAGTGAACGTGAATTACGCTAGCGCCACCGCAACCACAATCGCGGTATGACTCGGTGCAAATAACGTGATAACGGTCGCCAACATTTCACTCGTCTGAATCGTCATTCATGATGATTACAAAGACACGGAAAATATGCAAAGACATATGATTAAGACACTAACAATGATAAGAGGCGAAAAATATATACTGGTACACGAAATGTGGTTGTATAAAAATAGGACTAAGAGGACCGAGAGATATAGATTTTTTCGCAATAATATCTTTTTACTCGATATTAATATAATTGTCTTTTCGGTTTCTCCCCTCGTTTCACTCTCGAATTGAACGTCACTACAAAAATTACAATTTCGTTGAAAATGTGAATTATGTAAATAAATTGTATTACGAACCATCGCCGTATAAGATATTACGCTACAGTTTATTTCATTAAATTATAATAAATTATTAAAAGGGAAACATCGAGACACACCACCACTCGAAGATGTATCTCAAAACTAATTAATTAGTGGGCCGAATAGTACTGTCGGAAAACTTTACCGCGGATGTCTGAGTGGTGGTGAAATTAAGGTCAGTTTATGCCTAAAGATTATATTTACGGGGAAACTTTCCATAAAAGTACCTTTTGTTTTTTTTTAAATAGGGTTAGGTTATACTTTTATATTAATTATCTGAGATATTCATAGTAATTTTAAGAATAGAACGATGTGGTTTAACAATAACATACATTATGAAATGTTAATTTGCACAATATAATTATTTTCATTACACAATGTATTATTTATTATATTATTATAGTGGGTTTCAAAAGATTTTTTTTAATAACTTCAAGTGGTTTTGGTGTTTTTGATACTATCATTTACAACTGTATGAATATTTTCACTTTTTTGTATTATTGATAAACAATTTAAAAAAGCCGGTAAGTGAATGTTTACAAACAGTACGAATCTAATCAATATGCCAACATTTACCAACGACTTTGGTGTACGACGACATTAATCGGTGACTGACAGCATTCACCAATTGCGGACATATCACAGTACCATATGTATACTATGTAACCAAAGAAAGTAAGTAAGTAGTAGTGAGAAGTAAGTAAAGTAAGAAGTAAGTGGGTGTCACTCTGCTATACAATAGATTACAAGTGGGTCACTGTAATGGATGGTAATAAATTAAAATTAAATGATATAATATCATTGTATACGAATAACGATTCTGCTCAAAAATGATATGGTGTTATGGTATATAAACATTTATTGAAAATGTCATGATCATTTGTTTTAAAATTACACCGAATAGATTTTGTCGAAACCCGATTTTGCATAAAAATGTCTGTTTATCCTTAATTTTTTTTCTCTGTGCTTCTGAAAACTACTGGGAATTATTGTCCCCCCAAAGTACTAACTAAATTCACTTTTCTATCAGAAAAGATGCCGTTGAAGAAAATCCAAGCATTTTTACTGTCCTAAAAAGTAAAAGGTGATGACAGACACAAAAAAAAAATCTAAATAAATAAAACAAAAAACACACACATCATTGTAAAATTAATACATTCATCGCTCCGCTCAGAGTCTAAAACAATAATGGATTCAATAATAATCTTCACAATACTGTGATGAGTATCTACGAAAGAGATGATGTAGCTAAATTGCCTATACATAACGCCGTGTTATCATAATATTGTTATATTAAAATATAAAATAAAAAATAATATATTACAAGTCATACCTATATATTGTATGTTTTACTCTAACATACTGAAAAAAAATGGCTTCTGCACAAACCGTACCAAAAAAGGGTGAAATCATCCATTGAGTATTTGAGTGTCTATAGTTATAAGTCCAACCCAAGGTGTACGACGATTTTGGAATTGATCGCTTCAAGGACAAATCGTTATGGTTACGTAAGCTATTAGCTTAATAATTTATGTTATCTTGAATTTTAATGTACGGTTTAAACGCTAGCTTCTCTCTAAGCTTATTTAATTATACTTCCAAACATATTTAATAAATAATAACACAACCGACTTATTTATAATAATAAATACAAAAGTATAAAGTTTGATTAAAGTTTAAACAACAGTATTATATTACATTCGTCCAGTTTTTCGTTACGAAAACTCCACACCCTCTAAATATTTAATGATCCAACCGATGTAACTTTGTTACCATTATATTATATGTACACATCTAATAAAGAGTAATGTGTTTTAGCCAAATAGATCCCTCGTTTTTGCGAAATGCATCTCCATAAATTAATCATACCATTAAGAGAGATCAAAAGTAAACATGAAAAAATGATCAACATGTGAAAATATTGCTAATAAATATTCATTATTTTTTTCTGAAACTTTAATGGTCCGTACAAATTTGGTAAGAGACAGAAACAAATTCATGAAGACATTTAAGAGTGAAATTGATAGCTTTTCATATAGGTAGGTATCATATTATGATGTTTTACCCAAACATTACAGTGAAGATAACATGATTTAAACTATATATATTATATTGTAACTTATTTTACTTTTAAATATTAAACTTGTAGTGTACATTAGTCATTAAGTAAAAAATAATATAAAATATAAAAGCACCTATCACATAATTTGTTAAAAAATAGTTTTGTTTTATAACTTATGTACATGTGAAATTACTCAAAATGTTACAAGCAGCTGTACATATTTTGCTTAAATTTTTTTACATTCACGTGGATTGTAATTGTTTGATTAGTGTTGCTCAATTACTTAGTTATATAAAAATGATTAGTTTAGAATTCCATATTGTATCACAAGAATAAAACTTTGTAGGGTTTCGCTGTCGTATTTATAGTCATTTATAACAATGAAATCAATGTATAATTTTTAATATGGTTTTAAATTGATTTGAAAAATTATCAAAAAAAAAAATTTAATTAAAATCGTAATATGATTTTTAACGAAAATTATCTGAAAAAGCTGTCCGGTCAGTGGTTCCAAAACACGGTCATCTTCTTGATTTGTCTACCATAATAAAGTAAAATAACTGAAAACTGCTGACGATTCTAACTAACAACCTGAATGCTGAATAATATTATTTTATCATTAACACTAGAAATGTGAGCGATTTTTTCAAATGGCACGGCTTGTCACTGCGTTATGGCGACAAGTCGTCATTTTGATTCAAACATTAAATTCACTATTATTATATAATATAATTATGACTGCACAAAATTTCACAAATTACCATTTTTGTTCTTAATAAAAGTTTAAATTATACCTACAACGAACTTTTCAACCGTTTATTACATGTGAAATAAATTGCAATACAAAGACAACGGTTTATTTTGTTGTTGTTGCATTTAACAAGAGCTAACGTTTTTTTATCCTTTACTGAAATCAGAATATTGATTATGGCTTATTATGTTAGTGTAATAAATAATCCTTCATGTGTCTTTCATCATTCAGACATTGGGACTTAGTGTTTTTACATAAATTTGTTTCGGCAGCAGAAAATAACAGAGTTGAATACCGCCAATAGCCAAACCTCTTTTTATAAAAATAACTAAATAAGCGAATGACACAAAAGTAATTTTTAAAGTTTTAAAAATGATTTCAATGTCCAATTTCATATAGCCAAACCTATTGATCAATATGCATATATTACGCCAAGCTTGAACTAATTTTAATTTATAAATACATTATAATCCTTATAATGTCGATAAAGTTTTAAATAATAATTTACTATAATTTGTTCCAGAAATATTTTCATTACCTAGGTATTTATGGTTTTTTAGAAATAATAATTTATTACTTTTACAGCTACCTTTATTCTTTATTACTAATTAGTAGGTTATAACCAATAAAGGTAGCGTTTACAAGATATAAAAATATGATAAATAATATACATTATATTATATAAGCGATGTAATATATAGATAGTAAATATTTTTTTTAAAGTAAAGTTAACAGTTTTGATGGAAAACATTCAGGTGAAGTATGCAAATTAAATTTTAATATAAAACCAGGTTGTCTACGATTTTTTATTATTATAGAATCAAACGTTTATTAATTTAAAAGTGCATAGAAAATATTTTAATATGCAATAAAGTACAAGAAATGTGTTCGAATAATAAATGATTTTATAACTAGATAACAAAGATGGGTGCATTGATACAGGTTTAAAAGCTGATTATTGAACTAATCTAATAAAAAACTAGTATAACTATCTATCGTGTAATAACTTAAGCTTTTTAATATTAATGTGATTCATTAGGTATCTAAAATTGTTGTTAAATCTAATTGATTAATTATTTTTAGGTTTAACACAATGGTTTTAAATAAAAATAAAAATAAAAATAAATAAATAAATAAATTATTGAAAATGTGTTATATGCCTAAACCATTAGTTAGTTTTTAATGAAAAGGAATACTATGATGCGTTTGTAACAAAATGTTTAGTTATTACTTATTACATAATAGAGCATTTACTATTATAAAAAAAAAATGTATTATAAATTAGGTAATTTAATGTTTTTCTCCATATCGACTTAAGATTTTTGTTTATGTATTGTTTCTATTTACTTTTAAGTTATTACTTAACGTTTTTAATGTTGCTTAAATTAATAAACTAATTTTACGATATTTCAGTAACATACCCACTTTTGAAAAGTAACCCATACCCATAAAGTTGCGCATCTTTCTTAGATTATTTGAGCTCTGCTTACTTCCATTATTACTTTATGATTCGAATACATGACTGTTGAAAACATAACATTATAATCAAGCAAATGACACAACACTTTCAAACACGTTTTGTTCGACTATCGATCGATTGAGAACGTATTAACGTTTTTGGCTGAATCGTTTTTAAAAACACTTAAAATTCACACAAATCTAACCGCAAGTGCACACGAATTGCTTCCCGTGAATTTTTTTTAAAAAAGTTACTCGAAAATTGCCTCTTGATTTTTAACAATATCATTCACTTGGATTGCCCCCTATTTTAGGTAGTGGCTATCTTGTACCGGAATTGCCTCTGATAGCTATAATTAATCGATTTCTAGTTTAAATTAGAAACATTATTATTTTTAAATGTTGAACGATTAAGAACATGACAGTAAAATATATAGAAGATAATATAGCCATATAGGCCTTACCTAGAAATATTAATAAATTTAATTAATTGAGTAGTTACCTAATAAGTCAATTAAGGTCAATAAATAACTATACATATTTTAGTAAACAGTCCATTTCAAAACATATGTCGGATCAAAAATTTAAAAAAATCAACAAAAAAAAAATTTAGATAAAATATTATTATGCCTTACTGTCGAACATTTAAGTTTGTTAAGTTGTACCTTATTATTTCCGAGGTTTAAATTTATTTGACAATACTTTTGAATATTGAAATTTTGTTTGCGCAAACAAAATTGAGTATGTTAAACTGGTGATATTGAATACGATGATCAACTAATCTTTAGATGATAATCAGCGATCGACAAGATTATTGTATTCGATAAATTAATCCGTCTGGGAAATATTGTACGTCTTAACATAATATATTTGAACATTACGGAAATCGATAAAATAATCGGTTGTACACGTAGGTACAAGCAGTGTACCACCAAAACCCTTCGGAGGCAATTAGACTGAAGAAAGGCCACCGACCTATATTAGAGAAGTCACCCTCACCATTTGACCCGAAAATCTATAGTAATTATATGATTTAGAACGATTTCACGCATGCGCAACAATCGACATTCGAACACTCCAGAATTAGCACAGACCACGTTTGAACGCATGTGACTCACCACCCCGCACACACGTACCTATATACTAATGTGTACTATATTACCAACCTAGGTCGCACGCAGCTATTATTATGTATAATATACACAGTGGTTTTCGCAGGGATTCGGTGTAGGTGCATTATATATATTTTGTAATTATTTCGAGTCGGTAGGTACATTTTACGGCCGCGGAATACGCCGAGGGGAATAATAATAATAATTATTATTATAACGATATTATTATGCACCGATAGCTAATTCCGTCAACGCCGATCAACCCGGCACGGTATCACGCGGCAATGTACGAACCCCACGTGGTATTACGGCGCGTACCCCGTTAGCGGAGCGCACGACCGCGGTTGTGGTCACTGCACGTGGTCGTTAGGACTGCGTTCGCAGTATTTAGTTCACCGGTCGGTTCACCTACTCCATATTGTATTATTATATACCGCACACGCACGTCAGTTTGAGCACGTGACGTGTGCCACGGTCCACCAATAGCCGTCACAGTATGATTGATACGCGTATTGGACGATGTCGCTATGGTGACCATAGGTATGGTCTTGACGAGCATGGAAGACGACGAACAGTTGGATAAGCACAGGACATATTATATCTGTTATAGGCGTATTTATCAGTGTAATGAACCACCAGCCATCATCACAACGAGGGTACATATTACGAGCGAACTTTATCTCCAAAATAGCATTAAAAATATAAAAATCACTACGTATTTTGCAGCTTTTTTGGAGTTGAGACAAAGTCTTTTGACTTTTTTTTATATATAAATATGGTCATTGGAACATTATAAAATTATGCTAGGTATACCTGTGGGTACAACTCGTGGGTAAAACATGCCTTATCGAGTACTCACGCGAATATTATTTTTCGAAGCCGACCGTTTTTAAAGAGATAAATATTAGCGAATTTCTATTGTGTAAATTTATGCATAGTAAGTGTGCGTGACTGACTGACTGTGTTCAAAAGAAATAACTGTGCGTTCCCGCACCTCCAAGCACTTGTCAACAACGCACTAAACAAATATTAATTTTTTTTTTCTCTCAATATTATCAATCTTTTCCCAATTGCAATCTACGCTCCTAACCTTATTTATCCGATAACATTTCTGAAAACATAATATTTGAATTCATCGTTAAATCTACAGCTTTATTACGATTTTAAATGTATTTTTTTCGTTTTAATTTATATTATTATTTAAAAAAAAATTATAAACGGTCTAGGAGTTCGATTTTAAAAATGTGGAAAAGTGTTTTTCGATAGTAAAGTTCTCGACAAATTCAAAATGTTTTCAAAAGTTTTATAAACAAAGATAGTCGTAACGTACAGTTGGCATAAGTGATAGGTTAGCCGGTTATTTATGTATAATTCGGAAAAAAATACAGACGGGGTCGCATGTCCCCTAAATACATAATTCGTCATACGTCCAACGGTTGTACTTCCGAACATTGCAGGCATGTAAGTACGCCTGCTGACAACAGTACATCGCACAAATAATAACACAAACACACACGTTGGAAGTGCCCAGCGTGAGACATGCGGGGGCATACACGGTACACAGTGACCTTACCAGGCTATAGGTTCACCGTCCCGTATTACATGTAAGTCTTCGCTCAGGATATAACCACTGACAGGTAATTCGTTTTAATATTACCAACATTTTAAAATTCTAAACGGTCTAGGAGTTCGATTTTAAAAATGTGGAAAAGAGTTTTTCGAAAGTAAAGTTCACGACAAATTCAAAATTTTTTCAAAAGTTTTATAGACTAGGATAGTCGTTACGTACAGCTGGCATAAGCGATAGGTTAGCCGGTTGTTTATGTGTATTTCGGAAAAAAATAAAGACGGGATTGAATGTCCCCTAAATCCATAATTCGTCGTACGTCCAACGGTTGTACTTCCGAACATTGCAGGCATGTAAGTACGCCTGCTGACAACAGTACATCGCACAAATAATAACACAAACACACACGTTCGAAGTTCCCAGCGTGAGACGTGCGGGGGCGTACACGGTACACAGCGACCTTACCAGGCTAGGTTCACCGTCCCGTATTACATGTAAGTCTCCGCTCAGGATAAAACCACTGACAGGCAATTCGTTTTTACCGACGACGATCGTCGTGTGTGCGGGTAGTGTTTTTAGGTCGTCGAATTAACCGCGATGTACACCCAATATATATTACGTGTACACGTATAGGTATATACCGCGCAGTAGGTACTTCCGCCGAAATAATGAAATTACTCGGCGGCCGTGGCGGGGTATATGTGCGTTGCACAGCGCCCGCACGTTGAGGAAAAACAAATTGCAACGGGGATCGGGTCCGTAGGGGGGGGGGGGGGGGTGAGTGAGGGTATGGTGGAAAAAAAAAGGCAAACAAATAAACAATACGAAACCAAGAAAAACACTCACCTCCGCCGTGTCCTGTGTCGGAGCTCTCTTGTATTGTTTCAAGCTCAGTCTGCGCCACGTCCTGGACGGCTGTTTTCCGCCACCAAGGACGCCTCCTCCTCCTGTCCCTACTCCTCCAACTCCTCCTGCTCCGGCCGTATCCATCGCAGTCGTCGTCGTCGTCGTCGTCGTCTCCGCGGTCCCGAGGGACTGACCCGACCTCCAAGCGTGTGCGACCGTTTATGTCAACATCTTGATATCACATGGAAAAAAAAAAGAAAAAGAAAAACATTATACTGACGAACAACAAATGAAAGCACACGCCAAAGTTTTCGGCTGCTGATGGGTTTCGCGTGTTTCGGGTAGGTACATAATAATATTGTGTGGGCTGCGGCAACACAATACTCGTCGCGGAAAAGTGTACATAATATATTGTTTAATTAGTACAATATATAGGTACGAAAAACATTTCCGACGATATTTTCACGGCGGCGGTCCGCTCGACCGTGTTGTTATTGTTTTTTAAATACTTTTCCAGTCGGTCGTTTTTGTTTTTTGCCGCCGAACAACGTTTCCGACTTCCGGCCGGGGACCGGATAGAGAGGTGTTCTATACACGCCATGTGTGTTGATACGGGTTAAGTAGTCGGCACCGCTTATAATATTGTACGACTATAATAATATTATTATATGCACGTACGTATATTACTGCGATATGTTTATTATATTGTGTAAATAGGTACCTATATTTCTTATATTATATTACCGGACGTTTACAAGATAAATAATTCTTCGTGCTTTATAATTCGTAATTATTTTTTATCATTTATTCTTTCGTTTTTTGTGTGCGTCATAAACCCTGTTTAATATATTATGATATAGACGTTTAATTATTTGAACAGCTGACTTTAGTTTTAAATATTATGTAACTAACACAATCATCATCCGAAAAAAATCTCGAAATATTTTCTGGTTTGTGCATCGTAAAAAATCGTTTAGATATTTATGTGCAACGATGATGCTTTTAAAAAAAAATACGAATACTCGCTGGCTGCCGGAAATTAAATATTTTAACATGACTTTTGTGTCTTCATTACATCCAATAAACGTTACTTACTTAGTTAAATATTTATACGATATCTCGGAGATTAATAATATAGTATAACAAATTGTATTATAAAAATATAACTAAACCGTTAAAATGTCTTATCACATAATGCATTATATTGTAGTTATCATAATAGTTACTCATATTATACTAAAATACATATTGTTTAATTTATTGCACAAAATATGTGTTTTGGAACAAAATAAAAAACATTCTATTAAAAAATGATACCACCATATTAAATATTAAAAAAAAAATACCACCCAACGATATTGATGAGCGCCATGATCATTAATCGCGAAAACCTGCGAAACCACGAACATAATACCTTGTAGTACCCTCGGTGAAATAGAAACTCAAATCGAAAAGGCAATATTATTATAATTTTTTTTTTTGGTTATAAATATGTAACTATGTAAGTCAAATAATTTCCTATTGTTTTTTTTCGCACATTTGCTGACTATAATATACACATTACACATCCATCTACTAAGCATGTCAAATTACCAGAATTTTTACTATCGTACTATGCCATATTATTCGATCACTTAACCGCGCGTTATTTTGCGTGTGCTAACAATTTAAATTAATAAATTCTACAAAAAATCATAGTAAGTAATAAATTGATCTGCAGTATAAAGACGGCGTTAACGTGAAAATGTGAAATATCACGCACAGTACCTATCTAAAACAGACATGAATTAATTTTTGCATAGTAAAATCGTGGGTTCAACTTTGTATATTATCTAACGAACGTCCTTGCAAGCTTATAATATTGATTACTAAACGTAACTGGAGTCTGGAATAATTAGAATCATTTACTATTGTAGATCTGTGTGGAAGTGAAACATCATCCGGAGGTGTGACAAATGAATAACTTCCTCAATTATGTCATATATTACAATTGTATTTTCATAACCATACCTACTGAATCTGCAATTTAAACATAGGCAAAGATGATTTTATATTTTAATAGGGAATAAAAATACAATTATTTTTTACACTAGTGTTGCAATAATGAAAACAGAAATTAAAAAAATAGTAAGTTTCAATTCACTTACCCAGTTATGATAAACATGTTATTAAAAAAAAAAATGTATGTAGGTAGGTACTAGGTAGGTACATCAAAATATAATAATTGAGTGGAATAAAAGTTTAAAATTACGTTCTAAGAGTAATTTTTATTGTTTTAGAATCTGAGCAGAGCGATAATAATGTATTGATTTTACAATGATGTGTGTTTTTTTATAATTGTCTATAGTTCTATACATGATTAAATGTTCAAAATATTTGGACTTGTTTTGAGTTATTTATAGACATTTGAAATTTTCCATTTTTTTAATTATTTATTCTATAAATGTCAATACATTTGTATTCATTGGGTCAAACAACTTTAAAATGTAATACGATAGGTATAAGGTTTTATAATAGCAGTTGATAAATATTAGAACCATAGGCACGATTTTTTTTTTTATAAGTATTTAAAGTTCAAATTTCGATAAAACTGATCAAAATCTCGAAAATTATCATTTACATTTTTATAGCTAAGAATCGAAAATTTGAAACATAGATTCTCATAAATAGTTCATACGTACTGTACCCAAAAAATCTAAAAATATATAAACACAGTTATTTTTACAGACATTTTAAATCCAACTTTGTCCGAAATTACATATTAAAACCATAAAACATAACGATTTTAGTTATTTTGTTGTAATTTTTTTTTTTTTAGAAGAAATATATATCTAAGACATAATGAGTATATGTGCGATAAGAGGGAAACAAATAAAACATGATTTACATAATTTGGGGAAAGAAGCCACCCACTGATTTCGACTTGGTTTATATCTTTATTTTTTTTGTAATTTAAAATATTATCCGTGAGTATATGTAACTTTTAGAGTATATTATTATATTTTATACAAACAACGACATTTTAAAATGTATTTTTTTTTGTCAAAAATTAATTTAACTTACTGTTGGACTAATGCCAAATGGTAAAATAAATTACTTTAATTACAAAACTATACCATCAAATACACTTAGTAATATAATAGGCTGACAGACTGTCTTCACTCAGAACCGTTTTTCGTATACAATGATTTTATGTCATTGAATTCAAATTTAACACCATCCATTACAGTGACCCACTTGTAATAGGTTACAGCAGAGCGACTTCCACTTACCCGCTTTTGTATTAAAACTTTAAATAATCTAGTGTAATTATAAGTTGTCATTTTATACCCTCATATGCTAAATATAACTATAGTGATTATATAACAAATGTTTATATAACAGTTACAAATAGTAATATCCCAGTTCCACTTTAAGTTTTTCCTGTATTAAGTAGTATTTGGTTTACTTAACAAATCAAATTATAGCAAAGAATAAGTTTGTAATTTTAAATTTTAAAATATATTTTCAGATATCGATTATGTAATTTGAACATCAAATCATTTACCGTGTACTCAACTAAATCACTTTCGTTTAAAAATATATTTTCGATGTCCCACATTTTCTCGATTATGAAAATGTATTATTACAAACGTACCTACTCGTATATTTGCATATTTTATCGATTGTATATATTGAGTTATATTGTATAAAGAAAATATAAATTTTTTTGCACAGGGTCAATAAATGTTATTTATTTTAACCAGTCCATAAATTATTGAAAGAATTAACTCCTCCTGCTAAATACCAAGTCAATAAAAAACTCTGATTTATAATTTGATTATTTTTTTTTTTTGAAACACAATACAAACTTTGGATAGAATTTTAGGTGAGTCGCGAACAAAATATCACACCAGTCCACGCATTGGATAATAATACGAATCATATTAATATTAAAAAATATTAATATTAATATTACAAAAATAATTTTCCATAAATTTATAAATAGTAATTTGATGTGTATTATAATTACATTTTATTAGCACCAAATTATTTAACTAACAATGAATCGACAAAAGAAAAAGTATAATTATTATTTCACCCCATTTAGTGTGAAAAGCTTTGTTAAATTCCTAGTATCATCACACGTTGTTGTTGAGAGGCTGAATTTATTACAATTTGAATAGCAATTAATAAATAAATAAATAATTGTTGTTTGCTGTTTCCGTTATAGTAGTAAATCATCACCAACAATAATGATTTCAAACGTTATTGATTTTCCTTCTGTTGACTATATCTACGTTGAAAAGAGATTAATGATGATGAAAAACAAAAAATTCGACACGTCAAAATATGTTAATTGATTAAGTATTAATAAACAATACTATTGGTTCACAATCCATAATGTGTATATTATGTATGTATACAACTAATATTGTTACGGAACAAAACTAAATAGATATGTTTCGTGGTAGGTAGCTGGTATAGAGAAAAAAATGAGTGATGCATAATGCTATTTGACGTTAATGAAATATTGTAATTAAAGGCACTGGACGAAAATTAATTTAACTCATTGGTTCTGGGATAGCGGTGTGTACGAATTATTATTGAAATCATTTTTTTTTTAGTATCAAACTTCTGACGATCTGAACCACACCGATTCATTTTCCAGTTAATATAATTGTTCACCTATTTGTTTGGTAAGAAATAAGAATACAAAATAGGTAACTCACTGTTTTGTTTTCATCAATATGCAAAATAAGTTTTTAAATTAATTAAAAAGCGTATTAAGAAGTATAACCAATAAATGAAGAAAAGTAGAATTTAAGAATGAATCATTGAATATCGTATGTACCTATAGGTAGTAAAATACAAAAAATAATATACTAAATTCAAATAAAATTAAGATACTGGATTATGCGTGAAACACGAACAGCTGCAGATATAGGCTGAAGGTCTGAAGGAACGGGATTGAGAAAAAAACAACTACATAGTTCGATTTGGACGACGGTATATTAAATGGAACAAAATAAAGAGCTTATGCGTAATGTGCAAGACGAAACCCTATACATATAGTGCAAAGAATATCGAGAAACAGAATAAAAACGGTTTTATTCGACAGGAATTATATTAGGCTAGTTGTACGTCATGTAGTCATGTAGAACTAGAATGGCGGGGTAGAGGACCGAGGTAAGGGAAAAATATACATTAATCATGAACACACGTAATATAATGGAGTACGAGTTGAATGAAAAAAAAAAAAATTCTATGGACGACTCGGGTTTGAAATTGTACGGCGAACCGTTGCGGTGTGTCCACCCCGACTGATTCGTGCAATACGGGGGTCCTTTAAATCTCTTTAAATGTCATTGCCGAATTCGCGTGACCGCACCCTAGCGAGATGTAACTCGGTTCGTCTTCCGATTACGACACCGTCTTGCAGTCCCTAGACAACCATATCGAGGCGTTACCCTTTTCCGCCAAACTGTGGTACGTATATATATTATACATAATGTGTATCAAACCTATATAATATTCCCTTTCCGGTCAAATAAAAAATGTTCGTTTTTTTTTAAATATCCTACGCGGACTGATAAATTGTACGTAATTTTTGATAGGTTATAGATAAAATATACAATACAATGCAAAAAGTAGGTACTTACTAAATAACATTCAGTTTACACGTGATGCTATATAACGCTAAAACTATAATACTATCGTTATAACGCGTATAGCACTTGTTGGCTTCGTTCAATATTATTTTAAATTTAAACGGCAGAGAATATTAATCGATAGCGTAAAAAAAAAAAAGATTAAATCCTTTATAAGAAACAACGGAACGATCAGTTTTGAAACAACGATAAAAAAAAAATGAAGTCTTCAAACATTATTAACATAAATTATAGAAACTATCAAGCCTTAAAAAAAATTATTACAAAATTATTATCAACACCATTTTACCTACGCATGAATTTAATACCGAATAATGCACGAAACGACGCTGCTAATGGTGAAACAGCCGACGAGATATTTTAAGTACCTCCGACCCTCATATTTTTTTAAGTGTTTCGACTTTTTTAAGAACCTTAATTGTCGAAAAAAGTAGCTTTATTCTTAATTAAAAGTATAATAATTTTACTTTGGAAAAAAAATCTTTCCAAGAAACTCGGAACCAGTAAGAACAACATTCATTGACTAAATTGATTAGTTTTATTATTGGTTCCGATCGGACGTCATAAATCATCACAACACGTACGCATATCAATATCGACTTCACCGTGGAACATCAGTATCACAATATAATGTTATAATAGGTAGATACTTAGGTAAAGTTCCTAAATTGTCTTTGGCTGACATTCGTGTTTTTCGCTATACGGTCCACAGGACGTCGTGACCGGCAAACCGTTGATTTAATAATAACAACACGAAAAACAACGACATCATCATCATCGTCGATTCCGAATATATACGACAAAGCGTTATTTGTTTAAATATAATAATATGGTATTAACATTGTATTTCAGCGACGAAAAGTTTATTACGACAAACACGAGGGATGGTTATTCAGACACGACGATGACTACAACGATCGTCGAGGTCGAACTACTACGCATAATATTTATGTTTTTAAGCCACCGCGCAAATTGAAACGGCTCTCTCCGCGACGTCATCCGACTGTTATTATACGCCGACGAAGTCGAATTGTTTGTTCGGGGGTTGTCTTGCCGGCGACGTAATAAAACACTCTGTCAAACTTCGTCACCCTCTCGACGATTTTTCAGCAGATATCTCGGACGGCTTCCGGACGGGCGTGCAGCAGCGGCACCGCAGCACTTAGGGGATTTTTAATTACGTTTTAATGGTGTTTGCTCTCCGACCCAGAGGAGACATCGTCAGGTGACACGCCATGTCGGTCGATTCACGAGACTTTATTATATTGTTAACATTATTAATATTGTTATTATTATATGATACATCATTCGTATATACCTATACGATTCCCGCGTCGTCGCGCACTTGACTACGCCGGGATGTCGCAATGCCTCAAGTCGAAGACACCGAAAACAAAACAGGAATTAAACAATCATTTCGACCCCTCTACCGACCGGCACACCTATATAATATAAACGTGTTATTTATATTTATTCAATTAAATCCTTATTTTAACATATTATTATTATTATTATTATTATAATCACCTCGATCGTACATTTATTATCATATTATTTCACTTCGCGATGCCACAATAGAGCTACACGTTTATTTACATTTTTATCATTTGTTTAATACTGTCATCGTGTTGTGCGTAAGAAAGACATAAGTAAAATAACAAAATATTATTAATATCGAAAACGAAATTAAATTTATAAAATCGAATGCCATCATAATATTATGATGTAGGTATCTCTACAACAATATGGAGTGATGAGAATGAATAAACCTAACCTAACGAGAATGAATTATGGCATAGTTATAACAGGCAATGGTAGCAATAACCAACAACATTAATAGTTATCAAGTCCTTAATATTAATATATTTTTTTTTATGTATACACCAATACAGCGTATCACATGGGTACCCGTATCATGCTATTTTTGACAAGCAATTATTGACGCCCCCGCGTATTACGTTTCACATGCCATGCACACGTCGATCGAACCTTCGACCACCCGAGTACTGTTGCCTCTATATTATTACAATACAGTAAGTATAACTTATATAATAATATTATTATAATATACGATTGTAATTTGAAAACAGTATCGGTTCAGTTTTTTGCCGTTATAACGATAATAATAATATATTGGTATACCTAATAAGGTACATCCTGCAATAACAAGTATTATTATTATTATTTTTGTGGCAATGAGACCGTAGGACGTAGGTTGCACTTATTGATTTCGAACGGGATAAACGCGTATTTAATATTACAGCGTGTTTTTGTTCAATGCAATACAAAACTTTAAACGGTACCGTTGGAATTTAAAAAACATAATGTACAAGATGATTCACCGGGCGCACTCGCACTCATTATTATTCGTTTGAATAATGAAATTATTCAAATTCTAATATTTTAAATTTTTAAATGTATGTATGTACGTAATATAGATACGTCATTACTTATTAAATTAATTTTATGCCGTTTAATGAGTGTCCTGTGACGTTTTAAACTTATTTTTTTACAAATAGTAACTACCTTTTTTTTCTGCATATTGTTAAAGAGATGAGTTTTTTTTAAATTTTTGATGTTGGAAGGGAAAAAATTTAAATTTGAACTTGAATAATAATAAGTACTAGATTACACGGAAAACATTTTATATATTTCATATTCGATGTAAAACAATTATGAAGGATTGATAATATCCTTATTAGTAGGTGTCTACCTAGGTATATAAAGTTATAATTCAGAAACTACTGTTGAAACTACCTTCACATTAGATGCTTCAGCATTTTCAAAAAAAGTATCTCCTTAAGGATTCACAGAAAAAAGTTGATTCTCATATTATGAAATAATTAGTTTATGAGTCACCATAGGGCATTTCTAAAATGGTATATTTATGGCAACGGTGCCTGTAAATATGGTGTTTACGTGTACAAAATTATCAGGATTGAATAAATACATTATTAAAGGATAAAAGGGCGTATTATATGTGGTGAATTACATATACTTGTCTAGTATTCTGTATATTATAAGAAATTTTAAGTTTTCTACTGGGAATTAATTATTTAGCGAGTTGTTGTATTCGATATAATCAGACTTCATTTTGGAAGAGATGTTTGTACACTAACCCTCCTCCCACCGTCAATTTAGTTTCTAGAAAATGGTTAGGTACATGATATTATGCCATCCAGTTAAAATTTGACTGTCAAATACGACGGAGAGTAAGACGAAAACCACCGAACCATTGGACCATCCTGCAGCAGAATGTGGAATACAAAAGCTCAAAATTACCTACACCTAATTTTGACATTTCAAAAGCGCGACACGTTAATAATATATAATAATTATAATATGAGCTATTCAACCGGTTTAAATAATGATAAAAATCGAACCTGACATAGTGATCGCATACCTACCGTTTTGTCGTATTGAATGACTCTATAGAGTTGATAATAATTGAGTTTTTGCTCAAATCCGCCGCGACGATATGGACGAAAATGTGTATGGACGTGTGGATTATGTGTGAGTTTATCTGCCAACAATTTTGGCAAGTACTTACCTACTTACTATTATATAACTGTATTATTATTATATTATGTTATTATATAACGTGGCCGCCGGCAACTCAGAAAGTGGCTCGCAGAGGAGATACGTGATATGACTTTGAAACGTTTGGAAAACGTCTGCGGAGTAATCCCCTACAGAAGTAAGTAAAAATAGTAATAATAAAAAAAAAGAATGACAGAAATGGTAGACAAAAGGAATCGAATCATAATTATATTATAATCTATAAATCCATCACACGAGTGATACATACACAATAAATAAACAATAAAATATAATAATATATAATATAGGAAATTGTAGGCGCCTCGTCATAATAATATTTCTGCCGTGGTTTGCACATTGAGCATTTTATTTAACATTGTATAAGCGTGTTGAAGTTGCACTAATCTAAGCAGTGAAGTGTTTAGGAATTTTCGATCTTTTTCATATAATATTAAATAATAATTATATTGTATTCTCAATACATCAACATATTTTATATACATGGTATAGGCACTGTTGTACGTTATACATATTATTATGTAATACGTTTTCAATAGAGAAGCGGGGTCGAAGCCTCTTAAGCCTCCCTGGATACGACACTGAATCAAAGTAAAAATATCCGGTGAAAAAATATCCACGGAAGTGTATTTGAGAAAAAATGTCCACAGTACGTCAGGTACGTATATTATTATTATTACATAATATCATGTCTGAAGAAAAAAATATCAACAGTAGTTCCTAATATGGTAGGAAAAGAATAAAATATATTCATAATATTATTTTAGTCACAGTGTCCGTTTAATGTCTTGAATACTCTTGATTATGTAATCGTTGCTTGTAGCACAAAAAAGTGTGGTGATAAATGCCATATGTATTCATGTTTTCCAACAGATAAGTGAATTAATATTTGAGTAAAGCGAACATAATATATAAGTAGGTAGATAGCCTATAATATAACGTTGCAATTCTACTGCGATATTATGCATGATTATGAAAACTATAAGTTTTTTAAAGCATTAATTAATTTGTTTGTATTTTATAAGTATAAGCCATTATATATAGGTACCTACTATATAAGTTGATACGTCATATTATACAGAAAAAAAATATAAAATAAAAGACACCTTCCTATATTTTCTATGCATTAGTGCATTACATGTTAATACAATTTTCAAATAATATGTTTTTGCCATGAATATGATCTTTGCATTCATATTTTTACCTTGGATAAATTTCTGCTCATACATATTTTGTCCTCTGATATAGTTTATATATGTTGTTCCTTGAGGATTATTCGTGGATATTTGCCCTCCCCCCTATATTTTGGATTATTACCAATGCGCACTCAGTCACTATACAGTATACATCTGACAGAAAGTCACGTCGAATCAAATATTATTACCTGGTACCTTCCACGTTATACGTATTATATATTATTGTTGCCCTGAAGTTTGATATCATAATAATAACAATAATATATTCTACCCCTGCGCGCGTGCATCTATAATAATATCGTAGAGGATATTATATATTATAATATTATTATTATACGCCGTGTCGCATATTATCCCGATCGTGTTATTATTATATTCTAATCATGATGGTATAATATATATTGTAATATATTATTATCTGCTGCAGTTTCCATTGCCGCCTCCGCAGTGCCGTTGCGTTGGCCGTACTCACAATAATAATAATAATAGTAATGATATGTACACGGTTTCCTCTCAACTTGTTACGCACGACGACGAGCTCCCGGCGGAAGTGGTGTGTATATTATACGGTGGAAAAGGCGGGTGCGTACGAAAAAGAGAGAGAGAGAGAGAGAGAGAGAGAGAGAGATAGTGAGGGGTATCAGGGATAGCAGGGGTTTCAAGAGAGGGAGAGAGTGTATTTGTGTGAGAGTGAGGGGAGGGTGTGAGGGAGTGACGACTTGCGAATTATAGCGCACGCGGCCACCGCAGAGGATTGCGGTGGAGTCGATTCAGATACAGTTTCATACACCGAATGAATAAAACCCGAGACGACAACACTACGATAATATATATTGGCGACTTGTGTCGATACAATATTATACGCGTGATTACAACATGCGCGAAAAACCACCCCGCTGAATTAGAAATGTATATTCAACACGTGTCACGTCGTGATGACTATTATGGTATTGCTGCGGCACTTGCATACGCGACGACGATATTATTCGATCACCGCGGTTAGGGTCTGCAAGGTCGGCCGCCGGGGACTATATCCCTTTTATACATTATGTTATCGTGCACATGCACACCGTATAAATGTAAAATGGATAAAAAAAAAAACAAAATAATGCAGAACAAACATCACAATCTGTATTGTATAGGTACCGACTACCAACCATAGGTTAGCGCCTGGCTCGCGTCGTAGGTGCGTTGGTGCGCGATGCAGTGTGTGTACCCACACTTATCGAATGTCTCGTTCTTTTCCGCGCTCGGCTGTTTTTATTTATTTCCCTGACGTGTTTGTCGTTCGATGCCGCGACTTTGTTTCGGGATTTTGATTGAATACTTTTAAGGTTTTTCCCCCAAACTCACGTAGAACATACACAATATACGAGCAAACGTCCAATTCCCGGGCGGGTGTGTGTGTTGTTTTTGGCAAAAAGCTTTTGAAATAAACTCGTTAAAAATTCACATTCAACTCTCTATATCACGTGCGGTATCGAAACTTTTTCTTCGTTTAAACTGTCGACTTTCAAAGGGCAAAATATATTCTGTATGAAAATAAAAACCTGTATACACTGCGATCTTCAGAGTTGTTGATATTTTATCATTATTATTAATATAATATTTTCCCTTCATTGTGTAGAAATTAATATCTGTAAATATATTATATTAAGCTTTGTACTCGAACTTACTGTAACTAATAATAATCGGCTTACTTTTTTGTTTCCGACATTTGTTTTCAGAGCAATGATAATATTCGCTATGGTTTCGGAACAAAATGTATTATGTATTATGAATTATATAAGTACCAATATTATTGTATTATATTATTATATTATTATATTATACCTTCTCTTGTTTGTAATAACGATTCAATACCTACCCAATATTACACTGGAGCTATTATACATAATTTAGGATCACAACTATTTCATCGTGCCCATTTTGATGGATAATTAATGCGAGTAAATGTTGTAGGGTCGAGGGATTATTATTAATGACAATTTTCCAAATTGCAGAATATTTAATGAACTATAGTATTATTCCTATAGGTATTCGATAAATATTGTTTTCCTTTTAGCTTATAACTGGTAAACAAATAAAACGTATACAACGATGATGCTCTGATTGATTGGATTTTATTTTAATATTCCAATTTTTGTTATCTAGTACCTATTGTCGGGTAAAATGAAATAAATTATAAATTTAAATTATTATACAGTATTATTATGTTTTATACGTTTTTTTTCGAATGTATTAAATATTTAACCAAATTTAAAGGAAGTGTTCCCTAAAAAACTACGATAATGGATCACAATTGTATAGAATATTATTTTATTGGATGTACTAAATCTATTAACTATAATTTAAAAGAAGAAAAAAGCTCATTATTTGTTCTAGGTATTCAATTGGTTTGAACTATTAAACAATTTTTTTTCTTACATTTTAATCTTATTCTTAAACAATATTATTGTTTGATAAACGTATTATATATATTTTCAACCAAACTTTATTAAATATAATAAGACATCAAATATTTCTCTGACCTAAATTACTCAAACAATGTACAATGGTCAAGTTGATATAAAAATTATGTATACCTAGAATTCAAGTCGAGTTAAAATAACTGTCAGAAGCAGATTCCGTTTTCCTGAAACTAATATTTTCGCCTTGAATACATAACTCAATAAAGTGAAGAACTATAATTTATAAGCATGTGATTTCATGTCAAACTAACTCCTTGAAGAAATCATGTAATATTTGATTTAAAAACAAAAATACTTGAAATTAATACGAGTAACCTGGAGTACATACTTTATCGTACACCAGTGCGTGAATGATCAAAGTTATGAAATTAAATATTCGACTAAGTTAAACAAACCATAGGTACTGTTCCAATAAATTTGAACCTGTTAATAATGATGGAAAAAAATTGTGTTACTATCCGTCATAATTATTATATTTGATGTTACTATAATTCTACACTTATAATAGGTAACATGTAACAATGACATAGACAAGAGTGCTGAGGTGGTTGCAGCATTCCCGAAATTTTAAGAAAATTTAAAATATAATGTTTTTTGAACGTGCAATACGTAAGACGTAACGAAGTATTAAAATTGTAATTTGTTTAGTTGTCAAGTCTAAAATGATTGAATGTATTATATACCAATCTCAATGGGGTATAATATTACACAGTGAAGCCTATACCATAATATATAACAAATGATCAACCCCCATCACCAAAGTAAAATCCTGACTACGCCACCGTCTTTTAAATGTACAGTGTACATTGTAAGTACCTATTTATAATATATATGTTTAAGTATTTCTAACTATGAATATCAGCCAAACGATCAATGTATTGATAATATTTACAAATACATTTTTACGTTATAAATCATTAGGTTTACCTAAATAGATAATATATGTTATTATATCAAAAAATTGGAAACTGTACAAAAATATTTGTTGCTATAATAATGATGAAAGACGTGACAAAACGTAATGACTGTGTATATCTATAAAAATACTGTAATAATTTTTTTTTTTTAATGGTATTTCACATAATCCACACGCCACGTGACAAGAATATGTGACAGACGAGTAGCGTGAAAACGTCATTGTAATTTATAATATAGTAGGATAAGGTACCTACGTAAAATCAGTTTTAAAAAAATTATGAACATCGATTTGTCAAAAATATATTTTAATTAATTTTATAGCTAAATCCAGGAAATTAATAAAGAAACACTACTGAACATCAATGCCTTTTTAAAACAATTTGAAAAATAAATACAATTTTTATAATTTTTTTCCCCATTATTTGATTGTACTTGACGTATTTTTATTCAAAATACTGTCCACTAGCATTTTATAGTTGTTGTTCTTCAAGTACATAGCATATTGTGTTTCATGCTAAAGATTAAAGAAAAAAAGGTTTTGTTAATAACAATTTATATTGCATTATGTGCAAGTACTGTATAAAAAAATTGCAATTTATTATAATATAAAAATATACAGAGGGGGACGGAGTGGCCGAGCGGATTAAGGCGTCGGTTGCGACACACACAGGCGCCGGTTCGAACCCGGCCGCGGGTAGCATTTTTCTTCGTACAAGTCCGGAGGGAAGTGCCGCCATCCCCACCCAGGCATATCAGATACCTACAGGTGCCCAATAAAAAATCTGCCAAACCAAAAACTCACGTGTTCGAGAACCTACAAATTCCTTCCCTACAAATAAAAACAGACAGCTAATAGCCGTAGTTACCGGGCTTCATGATCAATAAAAAAAAAATATATATTGAATTCCAGAGTAATTATTTATTTATTTTTTCTTAATTGAGCTTAAACCCGGCAACTTAAGTCATTAGATGTTTTTGTTTGTTTGTAGGTTGTTATAGTAGGGGGAGGAATGGTTGAAAACACGTTTTGTATGTGTGGCAAGGATTCGTTGCTAAGAATCCCGGGTTGGTCACCCATCCGGGAACTAGGAACGCCGGCCGTTACGTACACTCAGTGCGTTTCTGCAGTTGAGTGCACGCACTGCGCCACACCAAGCCACAGAGTAGTTATTATTTTAACGGTGATGAATTTTAAACTGATATCAAAAAAGACCAATAGATTTTTTGTCGAAAAATTAAATCTACGTGCAATTCCAATATTTAAAATAAATATACCCATCATAACCCTTATTTTTATTCATCTTCATAACACATTTGTTGATTAATCCACATATCAACTTTTCATTAGCAATAGCGATTCATATTTTTGATATCATAATTATCTGTTCATGAAATAATATGCATTCGAGCAGCGATTATATAATAGGCACCAACCAATATATCAACAAAACATTTCTTAGAAAGAATGGTCAATGACAACGAAACAACATTTCATCTTTGCAAAATTGTATTATGAAGTTTTATACAATACAAAAAATATAAAAGTTTTTAAGTTTTATAAAAATGTAATGACAACATTTTTCGTATTTTTTTTTAATAAAGTTTTAATAAAAATTCATAATAAAATATTAATAAACAATAATTTTCTTCACATTCTTTTTAAATAATTAATATTTGGAATTTTGGCATACTTTGTTTTCTATATACTTTGAGAAATTTACATAATATATCAGTAAAAATTGTAACTTACAATACAACACTAACAAAAATTTAAAAAAAAAACCTTGGAAAAATGAAAATGAAAATGAAAATTGAAAAGTAATAATAATATGTGTAAAATACACTTTATTACCTTTATTACACTTCCAGATAATATTCTAATTTTAATTAAAAATAATATTATTATTCATTTTACATAATAAATTGGTTATTTAATTGATTAATATATATATATTTTAAAATACTGTTTAATCATAATAAGTTAATACAAATTTGATTAAAATTACAACTTGTACTTTCACGACTCTTGAGTAAAAATTAATTTAAATCAACTAATTTATTAAATAATTTGAAAAAATAGTCTTATAATTTTAGTAATAGACAAATTTATTCAATGTTTTCACACGTTATAATATAGGTAATAAAATATTATCTGCATTAGTGTTCGAAGAGTTATAAGAGGTCATCACATCCAAAAACTAATCAATGACCTTTTTAAAATACAAGCATCGACATTTTTATGTTTAACGGCGTACACATATATTATCTCTTAAAACTCGATAATTTTATTGTAATTTTAATAAAAGCTTATTCTATTTTATGAGAGAATGCTGCTGCGTTTGGTAACCAGAATAAATGTATAGGTACCTACCACCTACCAACATTTAGGAAACTACGCGTCGTAAAATATCGTCGTTCTCTGGTGAAAAATGAATTGAGTCGGGACGAGTGCCTCAAACGTCGTAAATAAAAATATTCCATGAAAACCTGAAATTTAAAAACCGTATATTCTTTACGTCGTTATTTATAATTGCTTAAATTAAAAACTGATACTTTTAATGCTAAATAAACCGAAAACTAAATAGATATATTCTGAATATGATGTGAATTATGTATTGAGTATATTTTATACTGTTATAATACAAACAATGCATAACAAAATACAAAAATTACTAGCATCCCACCTTAGGATAAGATACAATGTCCATATAATGTGAGTACCTACGTATAATATCTATATTTACATATATCGGAACCTTATTTCGGATATTTTATTACCATCGCCTTCGATATTGTATGATAATATTATACTATGTTATACGATCCGTTACATGTTATTTAACTTGAAGTAATAGAAGCCAAAAATAGTCTTTAACACTAATTTTCTGTGTTTTGTTTTTAATAAACTATCAATGAACTATGATTTTTAAAAGTTGTTTTGATCAAGTAGTTTTGTCAGGTATCGAATTTCACATTTATAAAACAAAAAAACTGAGCACTCGGTAGGTAATGTATTTTCAGGTTTATATTTTATTTAAGAGTAGGAATAGTTGAATAAATCTGAAACAGAAATTCTATTCCATTAGCTTTTTAACAAACACTTTACGCCTTTTTGAATATCTAGAAACAATAAATCCTCACGGAAATCCATAAAACTTTTTATAACGTTCTAAGTTATATAACTTAGACTTAACACAGTCTTATATCATTGAAATTCAAATCACGTTTATGTACATGTATAATATATAATAGTATAATACTAAACAATGTAGGTATTATAGGCTATCCGATACCATTACCCACTATAATAGTAGGTATGTGTATTGTTTAGTTTGAGTAACGTTTGTAAACTAAGAGCTAATTAATTTTGTTATTTTTATAGATAAAAATAAAAATTGTAAAAACGGTAAAAATATAATATAAAGTTAGGTGGTAAAAACTCTTATTCACAATATCCTGTATTTTATTCTATTAAGTATAATATTATTTCGCTATTCTATATTTACCAACCAACAGAACAGTAGGTATAATAATATCGTGTCAAACAATATATTTAAGTAAGCTATTAAAATGCACAACATCGATCACCTACAGTAACGTAATGACTTAACCGGAAACCCTGATTGATATATTATTCCGGTTACTTAAAAAAAATAGTACACAGCATGTTTTTTCATAACCACAGGAGCGTTTTCATTCTTATTGGATCTTAATTCTGAACGATGATTTTTTTTTTGAAGGGGTTAGATGTGTAGTGCAACTTGAATGACGTATAAAAATTCATATTGTTTAGTCCATACAATTATATTATGTGTGTGTTTAATTTTTTTTTTAAGTGCACGTTAACTTGTAAGTACTTATTTAAACATAATATGAATCGTATGCACGTAGTTATAACTGTTTTGATGCTAACAGTTCTAATATTATATATTATTTTATTTTAACACACACGGATTTAGAGACTGAAGTAACGATGAATAAACTATCAATGGCCAAATACGCATCATACGACGAAACGGATTATTACGACTATACGTGGAGAATTTCTCATACAGATATCATTGGTGGACTAGAATATCAAGTAGAATATAGTTTACAAGAATGATTGTACCTACTAATAAATTATTATTGAATGAGAACCACTAAATGAACAAAGTACACTGGAGCCACGTTGAAACAAATACTCAGATACACATTGTATCGATGTGACGTCTTTCTAATAGTCATTATTACTTTTAATCATATTATTATGCGCATTTATAAGCTTCATATTGAGAATTCCGATACTGACTTTAAAATAATAACATGATTTATATTTGTATGTGTATTATATTCATTATTATTTTTCAGTTGTAATTCGATCGTTGATGTTATAATAATAATGACGTATTATTAGTGTTATATTATATTATAGTAAGGAATAAGGGCGTAACTTACTTAAGTAAGTAAAACAAAAAGCTTACCTACAATAAAATATCTTATTTGATATGAAGTAATTTATTGGTAGTAATTGAAATCGCCATCCTTGCATGTATCATCCCTTACACTAATTATGGACGAAATTTAAATTATGATTGCATGGAACGACGAATACATCATGCTAACAAATATACCCTAATTTTTAGTAACCATTATTTTATATTTTATAGCGAGTTAGAAAGTACCCATTCTATGGGCATTTTAAGTTCCTTGTTTATCATAATCTATAATATTCTCAAATTAAATTTAAATTTTGTTTTTGTTATGACTGCAACGTCCTCATCCTATATTTTTGGAACCCAACAATAAATTCATGTCTTATCTCCAATTTTAACTTCACTACCTCTGATATAGGTATAGGTAAAATTAAATTTTCAAATTTCATTCCCCTAAAATATAAACTCTGTATTCCAAAAACTCTTATATCTTAATTTAATAACAAATCGTTTTAATTTCGTTAAGCTAGGTACGTAGGTATATAATACAATTATATGCATGGCTAAAATTGCAGACCACGTGTCATCAGTAGACCAATCATACGTCTTGCAATATCGTTTTAAAAAATAAAGACCATAAATAAAAATCTTTAATCGTTATCATTATCATTATTACAGGTGGCACGCTATATTATTATACAAATGTAAGCAGACATAGGTAATTTTATTATGTATAGGTACGTATAATATCAATTGAAAACAATTTATTTAAGAATAATAACTCTAGTGTTGTTTTATGTTCAAAATATTTATATAAAATAAACAATAATACGAATGGTCACTATAACAACAAAATACGAGACAGAAGGATGGATAAAATAAGAATATAAGGTATTTTATATATTATGTATAATAGAATCTAAAATCCTCAATGAGATGGAACGAATGTATTTGAACAAATGTACAATCAAAATAGTTATGTATGTGTTTCGTTTAACTTTCATGTGTTTATATAATTATATTTTTGTAAGTCTTACTGCTAAAAAAATACGTGAGTCTTGTGTTTAAGGTATGTATACATATAATACTTAATAAATAAACAATAATCAATATTGTAGTGTTGTGTAATTTAAAAATGCACTTCTATCAATTATATACTGTATTGACTAAAGTATACAAGTACTATTTGACCATTTTATTTCTTAACACACGTACCGAATGGCTTACAAAAAAAATTAAATAATTATAAGGTATAAAAATGATATTGCTCAACAAATAGTACACAACATAATATTAATCCTTCTTTGATATTTTATAAATACTGAAATAGAATTTAATTGGTTAATTAAAGACGAATAAGTCACAAATCGATGGTGAACAAATAGATAGTCGTCATAAACTCATAAGCCCGCGATCAAAAAAAAAAGAAACAATAACAATAATAGTAATAAATCAAATTATGTTTTCGTATTATATTTTTCAGATTCCTAGCAATCCGAGAGATTCAAGTGATTTATATTTTATTGTTCTTCTGCTGTTATCACGGCATCGTCGTTATTTTTGTTTTCAAATAGCGAACCTCTAGGAACGATTCTTTTATTCCACTACAGTATTTTTCTTAGCGTGTAAAATAATTGACGGAAATAATACAATATTGTCCAGCTACTTAAAATTACGATAGTGTGTGTGTGTACTTTTAAGTTGAACACGTCAAGTCTAAATGTAATATTGAGAGGTAAATTTGCAATTACTATTTGTAGTACGGTGTTCATCAGGATATCTGAGAAAGTTGCAGTCACGACGGAAAAATGTTATTCTTAAGAATGGTATTCCCTTTCCGAGGATTAATCTTAAGCTTTATATTGACCAAATATCGTAACAATTTCGTTTGATAATATGATCATATGATTTATTAACATACACATTCTGAAGGGTATAGATATCGAACCGAGAAGTGAAACGATTAAAACGTGCTTCTAAAGCACAACACTATATATTAATTAATATATTATTATATTTTTTGTCATTTACTATTTATTATAGTATATTTATAAATATGATACCTACTTAAAAAATATAATTTAATTACATTTTTCTATATTCATCAAATTTCTTAAAGTTTTATTTTGTAGTATTTTTTTAGTATACTATAGCGTCCAGTAAATATTATTAAACAAATTTTAATAATTTTGTAAAAAAAAAAAATTGTTTTAACATACATTTTATATATTAGGTATATAGTACATTGTAAATATTGCATACTATAATTAGTACATATTATAATATATTATTGTTTTCAATGATTATTAATTAATTCCACCCTGCAACATATCATAATTACCACTAAATTATCGTGAACATTTATTACACTAGGTACTTTGCGACATGGGATACAGGTAACAGAATGAATATTGGGTATTGATGATTATTCACTCAATTTCAAAAACAACAAACCTATATACGACCGAGGTTTGAATTTTTAATAGTATGAATCAGTAAATCAATGTGTTTACGCGTCGATTCCGTCAACACGATTAACAATAGGATTCCTTAATTTAATTTTACCGCTAAATACTCATTGAAAACTGTTGGATGTAATCTGTGTACTTCAATAAAAACAAATGCATAACTATATTGAGTATTGATTGTTCCAGTATTGCACGAATTTCTAATAACGATAGGTACCTATGTATTAATATTAGGCACATGAAAAACGTGAGCCTACACAATTATTGTGCGTGTAGAACACGGTATAATGTATAATATAAAATATATTATAAGCTAAAATTGCATTTGTTATTGTATGTGTTTTAATGCATAGCGGAACGGTGGAGATATTATTATATGTTTCAACTATTATCAACAATTGTTTTTACATTTTTGCAGATAGGTACCTTCAGTTCAATAAATTACACGCCTCGGGAAATATTTCCCTACCTCTTATGCCACCAAACGAAAGCTACGCATTATCAAAATCAACAAAAACTCCGTATAGGTACGTAAACGTATACACTATACAGTGAAAATATACGATTTATCGTCATATATGACGAGTGACACCCAAGCGGACCTTATATAGTGGATTTACGTAGTTGCAGTGCAAAAAGCATAGACGTTATCGAACACAATAAGTCGAGATAGACTGCCAACAAAAGGTTGTTTTGACGGCTGAACGGATGGCTCCACTAATCCACCGAAGTATAGGGGAATTTGTCCGTCACCGGCATTTGCTCATCTTGGACGTTTTATATATTCTCGGGAAGAAAACTAAATGGAAAAAAAATAATCAAAAAAATGTCTTCACACATCATACTATAGTTTTTATACTCATATCAGCTTTGTGTTTGCGGCGAAATAAAAATATAATATAGGTATCTAATAATATTATTATTATACTCTAAATAGTACGTGAAAAATATTATAGTAGTGTAATGTAACAGAAACGACTACATTTATAGGGTTATCACGCAAAAGGCTTGTAATTTGTTGTCATACTGCGTCTTGCCCACGAGTCTCGAGAAAAACTTTTAAGATCAACAAACCAATATAAATGGTGTATAATCGACATTACAACATTTTTATAGATTTTTATTCCAATATACACGTTCGTGTAAGTCACTAAAAAATTGTGTGATCCTATTCGGTCGGGAAATTGCAGCACATGATTGTCCGAGCCACAATACTGTAAACCACAATTCTCGACCAAAACGATCGTGTAAATGTAGGTTGCTTTCGAAATTTAAATAGTATTATGTGTTGTTAGCAAACAATTAATGTTAGTACACCCAGTGTGCGATTTACGTATATCGAGTTAACTCCGAAAACATCACTCGTAAAACAGTCGCTAAAGTAAGTTGTTTTCCAATCTTTGATTTACACTCCGCCAGCAACTCATTAAATCTTGTTTCCTTTCACACAACAGTTATACCTAATATTAAAGAAGAATTCCTCACGATAGTTACGATTAAAACCCATTTGATTAATTATTTTAAAACACCTTCAACACATTAAAATACTTATAAAGTCACTATAGACTAAAATAACGTATCGGGTATAGATGTGGTTTTAATAAATCCAACGATTAAAAGTTATAGATATACAGGTAGTAGATACGTTGACAAATACAATATTTTTCAAGAAACTGTGAAAGAAGTAATACCTTATAAATTGTTTTGCAAACAACAAAAGTAAATAATGGAAATATAAAAGTATTTACTTAATTTTATTATTTTAAATTTTAAAGTAAAATTCAATTGAATAATAAAAACTTTTAAAACATATTTTTTACTTTTATTATTATCATCCATAAAATATGTATTTCTTTGCAAAAATAATCATCAACAATATACTTAATCTAGTATTATCCGATATACATATAAGCTATAATTTGAACATTTTTTCAAACCATTAAACTTGGGAATAAAGTTTGCAGATTTAAAATTATAGATGTTCTACAATTTGTTAAAACAATTTTAGTGACTCTGATAATTAAATTATGGACAATTTAAGACAACTACTTAATAAGTAAATATTTTAATTAGGTACACTAGTAATTACTGAATACTAATAATTACCATACCTATACCATTCCCCCACCCCCCGTTCAGAGCATAGAGACGGGTGGGAACTGTTTGTCACAATACTGCCACCCGGCCCAATATATCATTTATTCATCAATTATATAGATCGATATTAACAGAGAAAGAGCTACATGAAAGAGGACCTCTAACCAGCCCATAAAATTAGCCTTCGCCCCACAAAGCTAATTTACCATGCCTATACCTATAAAATAAGCCATGGTAATAAATACGTTAAAGTTTGAATATGTTGATTAATTTGTCTACGAAACAAACTTTAACACATAAATGTGCAAATATAATTGTAGGATAATATTATTGTTGAATAAATAAAATCATTAAAAAATAAAATCAAAATTAAAAACATAAATAAAATAAGATGATATTATATTTTAAAATGCTAACAACTTGATAAATTGTCTCAAGTGATTCATTTTTATTGAATACAAGAAAAAAATCTGGTTTAAATATTCCTTATTTTACTTGTATTATGATTATTACAAAAAAAGAGTATTTACAATTTGTATTTATAGTAATACAATAAGTGAATCAGACAAAATAAATAGGACAGGAGAGGTGAAGTCGCAAATTGGTGGCACCCCGGGCCTATTATTATTAGAAAATATTATTTTTACAATCTGTATTTCCAATAGTACTTACAATAATTAAAAGTTATGTTAAAATAAGTAGACGTGTTATGCTTTAGTGAAGGGAGTACCCTGTGACACCAAATCTAAAAAATATACATTGCCTAATTTAAAAAAATATGTTTTAGTGATATAATGCATCTATTAACTTTTATATTTTATTGTTTGGGCCTGTTATTATAATATTAAAAACTATAAATTTCAATCAAACACTATAATTATGATTTATGAACGTTATTATTAATACATAATCATTTAATTATTTAATTGCCACAACGTATACATTTTTTATGATACATAATATACACATCCACATATTTCAAGCGTAAGAAAACTTATATAATTCATCTTCATAGAGAAAATTAAATTGACAATTATAACATTAAAAACCCAATAACTCTTGTGTTGAAGTAGCGCTAGAAATGAAAAAAAATTACATTTCATATAGCCATATTATATAGGTATGTCACAAGTTTTTCGACATCGTATGATATAAACTTTTTTCAGATGTTTACTCAACAAGACCTAAAAGTAATTTTATTTTTAGTTATTATTGTAATATGTTCGGTTTTTATCGACATCATTTACAACTTATTTGAAGTGTTGTCACATGAATGAACTTATACCGAATAAGTTTTGAGGGATGGTGAATGTATGATAAAGGTCAGGCCTGTGAGATATAAAAAAAGTGGGTTTTAACAGAAAAAATATCAAATAATTACACAATAAATTAAATAATTCATATGAATTGGATATCTACTAAAACATAAATAACCCCATATAAACATTAAACCATATCCCATAAACCTGTTCATATTTCTTTCTGATTTTTGCATGCAATATCAAAAGAATTTTTAACACGAAAAAAGATCTAAGAAATAATTTTGATTACATGCACTCATGATTTGATCGTAATACGATTTTATACAATGTCACATTCGTCTTTTGCGCCTTCCTCTCCCTATAATATGTATCTTCTATCACTCAAACCTCATACGATAAATATTTATATTATTATGCCATCTAAAATAGTGCACTGAATTATAATATATTTCAAAATTCGTCATACTGAGGCCAAATCGTTGATCATTGTAGAAATTGTTCTCTTGTAACTAATGCGTCAAAAATTAAAATTTTTATTTCACTATCGAAGAATAAACAAAAGTACCTATAACGTATTGTAATAAATATATACACATCAATAATTTTTAGATCTTATTTTATTTTGTTTTTTTATTCTGTAATGAGTATGAAACTTAGGTAAAATTTAATTAAATAATATATGCTTCACGGAATGAACCACTGAATAAACTTAGACAAGAGTTAAACAATTTGTTCATTAAAACTAAATTTATAATTTACTATTTTAGTGAAATTTTAAGAGGATGCACCACAATGATAACGTAACCGACGATCCTGAGATAGCATTTCAAAAGGAAACAAGTGGAGTAACGAACATTGTTTTATTACACAATATAGTACCTATAAATATTATAACGGGGAAAAAATATGTATTAGCTCATCTATTAAATGTATATATTTTTTTAAATATGTCAAAATAAACTTTATCGTTTGATCAAATCAACAGAAATTATATTATTATTTTTTGTACCTAGTTGAAGTTTTTTTTTTTTATTATTATTATAGATCAATGTGCGAAATGGAATCACCAAAATGTAGCATAGTGATCACATATATGTAAATGAGAATATCGTTAAATTTGATGGAATGAATTTAAAAAGTCACATTTATTGCAAAAGTAATAACCAAATATTTTATGAAATAAAATACATTTGTGTCTAAATTACATATATTAAAAGGTATTATAAATTATCAAAAACAATTTAACATTTATCTTCAACAATTAAACATAAAATGTATAATACTATATTGTTATTTTTTAAAGCTAAACTTCAATTTTTAATATTTGTTAATATTATTTCAATTTTAAATAATAATAATACAGTAAGTATAGGTATCTAATTTAGTTTTATCTTGTTTGGTTTTTTTTTATTTAAATTGATAGAGTCTTATATATTATATTATTTGTCAACAAAATATATTCAATAAGTTCTTAGTCAAGTATTATACCCATGTCAAAAGTATGTCGAATTTAAATGTAGATTTTACTTTCGTGCCAGTGAAAAAGGAATTTCTTCCCGGAAGCTTACTTTGTTTTCTTACATTGTTACTTATTATGTAACAAAGTTACACTGCTACTGAGTGATTTGTAAAAAAATAAGATAAGTAATGTATAATACTGGAAGCGAAAAGTGTCGTAGTTTATTCAAATCACTAATAAGGATAACGTATTATATGTACATTTAAGTTTAAAAACTTTTGTTGTTCAGTCAGGAAATCAATAATATATGTATATATATATATATATTATACAAATTAGACAACAAGAAGAAAAAATATTAAAGACTATGAAGAATTTGGTTTTAATATAAATAATAACCATGTATGTTATATAATATGGAATCGATGTAGCTATTTTTATAATCGAGTAAAATTTTCAAAAAATTCATTCAATGTTGATATAGTTACGCAATCATTAATAAATAATAATCCATAAAAGAAGCTTTGAGATTATCTCCACAATATTTTGCTTTTGAAAGAAATACTAGAGATCCATCTAATCGATTAAATAAAACTAACTCTAAAGACTAGCTATACAAAGTTAACTAGACTCTACGATTTAGTAATCTCTAAAAAGCATAATGCAAAACACGGACCGGATACAATATTTCTTGGGTTCATAGTTATGTTATAGTAAATATATGTGCGATGCGATCACGATAGTATTAATGATTTACTGTCTTTTATTACGTTTACGTATGTAGGTAACACTTACTTATATAATTAATGCATTGTTTAGCGTGCACGAACGTGTTTATTACCGTGTTATTATAATGATATATAATATATTAAATACGACAGTATGTTTTGAGGGTCTATAACCGACTGAGTGTGGTGTCTGGTAATGTAGGGTGGGTACTAGCAGGGTGTCTTAAAAGTTTAGGGTGGATACATTTCTATGGAGACATTATATTGTACTACAGTCGTGTCTGAACGGCTTAGTTGTTACCTACTCGTTTTCTGATGCGTTGAAAACATTATGCACCCGCGTCAGCATGAGTTATGTACGACGAGAGTGGATTTGTAGTATATTTTAAAGCAGTTAGTAGTGGAATCAAAAATCCTGTAAGTACTCCCTCACGGCGTTAATATACGAAATAGACGAATCGAGAAACTACAACGCCCGCACAAAGAGAAAATCCGATTTCCGCTAATACAATTTAGTCGCAGAAAAGGTGAGACGAATCGGGCGAAAAAATTGATTTGAACGTCGGGGCGGTTTCCCTTTTATATATATACCATTGTCGCAGGATAGTCAAGATAAAATTGTATCCGGAATTTCAAATATTGGACCCGAAACGTTTGAATTGGTTCTCGGGTGGTTACGAAGGAGTACCCAAATTAGTTCTTACATTTTAAAAATAGGTACACTATTTGCCTTCGTATTTTAAACAGACAGATTATATTAACTGCATAGTATATACATTTAGTACAGTTGTAGTTAAACATATTCATTTAAATTTTAATTTCAATTATTTTTACAATGTTCATTATTAATATACCCGTTCGTAAATTATCGAAAAAATCATTAGAGGACCGGAATCATAACAAAACTATCTCGTTGCATTTCGCCTTTTTCTCATACGACCAGTGTGAAAATTTACGATTTATTTGCAAAATCCTAGTGAGAACTAATTCGGACGTGAGCTGCTACTAAAATATCTGGTATAAATTTGGAGATGAATGTTTAGGAATAAGGTACGGAAACCATTATAGTAGCATAACTACATATTGATTATAATATCTGTTATTATAATTACACAGAGGTATATTTTCATTATATTATTTGTGCACCTCGGCGTAAGTGAACTTTGTTTCATCGGGAGTACCAGGGTTAGTAGCACACGTATAGGTATAACATATTAATTGTGAGTGTATGGTTATTAATAGTCGTAAAAGATGCGGTTTTATTATGATAGTACTACTAATTACTTGGTGGTCGGGTACAGGATCGGTTTTTTTGGTTAATGTCAAAAAAGTCAAGTGTGACGTTGAATTTGACTTTTTCCGATGCAAATAGGATCTGGTTAATATACTGAGTGTATATAAATTCCATAAATTTGTATTAACCCCGCCGGCTACTGTTTATTTTGTGACTCAAATGTCTTACATTTATCAAAATGGTAGTCACCACTCACCAGGCATACGTAACATAGACTTTAATATTTTACTGAAATAATTATTTACATTAATTAATTTATAACACAAATAAAAATTAAAAAATTTAAATTAAAAAAAAAATGGTTACACGGTATCGGTCAAAGAAAAAAAAAATCTAGCCCAATAATATAGCTCTATGTTAAAAAAAATAATATATAGGCTAATTGCATATTACAGTTTACATAATATACTTTAAACATTAAACTTTGAAGTATTGATTATTTAATACATTTCATATTAGATACTAATGCATTTATACGAGCATTAATATCTGGATGAAGTCAAAAATAAATTTGAATTAATTAAATAATTAAATTAGTTTCATTAATAAAATCGCAATATTGTAATCGAATAGGTACATAAAAAAAATTAAAAATGGATAGCAGCTAGTTCTGCTAGTATAGGTACAGTGCTGTAAATATAGGTTTGATACAATTAGGTATGTTTATCATTTATTAATAAATGCATAATAATTATTCATAAATAGTATATTGATTACAATTTAATTTGAATGCCGTTTAAATCCGTTGGCTAGTACTAAATGTATAGACATAAATAATACACTATTGTACATTTGTATTTTGTACCTAAAGGTATTTTAGTATGAACAGTAGCCGGCAGAATCAATCGGTCGGGTCCGATAAATACCGTTTTTAAAACCGGATGTTTCGGCGGAATCTATATAAATCCTCAATATCCGTACAATAATCTTGTTATTTTTCATCAGAGCCAAGAACCTTTTGTCAGTCATATATTTTTATATCTTGATGACGTACTTAATTTCATATTTTATCACGGCACATCAAATCAGTCAATCTCGAAATTATTAAAATAATCTTTCTTCGTTTTCTCATGTTCGTGAAAAACGGATACTTACATAATATAATATTTTTTTTTATGTGAAACATCTAATGCGACGGGTCAGGCTGCTGTTGGCGTGGCGACACGCAAGCCGCAAAGCGCAAAACATCTAACGCGCCGAAAAAATCTGAATATTTTGTTTTTGATTTTTTCCTTTAATGTTCCATCCTTTCAATTTTCAAGCATATTTTCTATACAAAATAATTTCGATGTTTCACATAAACCAGGTGGTCTCGCGACGTCTCATTTTTGTATAATATATTTGCGTATATTTTACTAATTTTCAGTTGCATAAATACGATTTATTTTGAACCGTAACACCGCTCGCACAGTTTCACGTGAAAACTGATTTATTAAACGACGAAAGTCACGTAATACAAATAAATACAATACATATACACGTATCGGGATTTATCGTATAACGCGTACTAAGCAATAATATCATCAAGTTTTATATTTTACGAAAACACAATCTTCTCAAGCTATTGTAAAATTTCACACGAAAAGTCGGGAAATCGACAAGATTTTAATTCATACTTATCATGATTTACAACAATCTTAAGAGTAAATATAATTTTGAGATAAATTGGTTCACGTCACAGACAAAACATTTATATTACGTCATAATACAATATTATGATGTATATGTTAACGCGGAAATGTAAATTGGTATTTATAAGTATATATTATAAGTATTATAAGCAACAAACAATTTTATATGCACACTCAAGTGTATAAATATCATCATAGACAATGTATAACTTATATTTTACAATACTCACTCAAATAATTGTCATCAGAGGGTCAAAGACCTGTAAAAAAAAAAAAATTAATTTAGGTATACACACGTATTTCTATATTAAAATAGATAAAAAAAAATATTTTTTATTATTAATAATTAAAATATTAACTGTGTACAATATTTTATGAGTACGCTAAAAAGATAGTGTTATTTATGGCAACAATTATTTTAATTTTATTTCAGTGCACTAAACAAGAAACAAAGAAAATTAAAATAATGAAAATCGATGAAAATGAAACACTGCAGTTCTATACTTGATGTGTTATAATAAAAAAACATAAAATAAAATTTTACATTTTTATGACATTAGTCACAATTTATTATTTTACAATATTATATACACATAAAATATAATTTCATTGAGTTCTACAGTGATTAGGTGCCGATCATATAAAATATTTACACTGGAATAAAGGCAGTAAAATACTTAAATGTAAAACATTGGCTCTTCGCCGGATGTATAACATGATCGAAATTGGTTTTTTTTTAAGAGTCAGTCATTCTTAAGCCGTGGGCACATGATGTACCGATATGCCATATTAAATTACACAATATGCGCCTACGTATTATGGACAGATCCTTGTTAATATTGCAATTTGTAACACAGTCGTCCTACTAGGACGCTTGCGTCCTTGGCCAGAATATCCTCATATTTGTTTTAATTTGCCAAAAGTTTATACTGTGCTATTCATTTTAAAAATGTTTACATCACGTATAAAAAATATAATCACATAAGTTAATGATAAGATTATAGGTAACCAATCCAGCGGATTAGTAAAAAATAAGTTTTTAGTCATTAATCCAGAGTACAAACAGAACACAAAATACATAATTTACATAGATATCGAAACGTTAAACTAAAATTACATTTTATGACTGTTTTGAAAATCATTAACGCACCTACATTATACAAAAGCGATTTTAGATATTATATACTAGTAGTGTACGTCATGAACGATGCCAATGAAAACCATATGTTTAATTATTATATTATTATTACCCACGTTTTAAGCTTCAATGAAACCTATATTAGCATTTCGTTCATAAATCATAAACAATAATCCATTTTATTTTTGTTTAAAATAAATATATACTTCTATAATTGCTTAAATTCTTGAAATTATTAGAATGCTATTTAGCGCACATGTAGGCAAATAGGAAAAATATCTCTCATATATTTTGATGACATTAATCTTAGACAGATTATAATAGTAATACACTATATCTATGTCCTATATCTATATATCTACGCAATAACAATATTTTTTTTTAAAATTCAATGTTTCTCCCAAAAAAAAAATATATATAGAACTGTTTCAGAGTAAGATATAGAACACATCCAACTATAGAGGTGTAAACATACTACCTGCAAGAGTTCACATATTTATATTTACCCTCTCAGCATTCTATATACACTATAAAGTAATTCCATAATTAATATAGTAGATTTCACATTAATACCAGTGTTTAGTAATATCACCTAATACTTTGTAATATAGTAATTAATAATATTGATAAAGTATAAAATATTGAAAATTATCATTTGCTATCTTAGGTACTATAATAGTGTTTGAGTATAAAATTAATTAATTATCGAGAATACAACTAACTGTTGTATTATATCACTTTAATCAATACATAATTAATCCGTAATAATATAACCTTTAGTCCTAGATTTAGTTGCATATTGCACTCATGACCAATCAATATCCGATTGACGCTATGGTACCATATATCATAAAAAAAAATATATATTATATATTTTTGTTGAAAGCACATTTTCCCATCAATTTGAGAAAATAAAAAGTTCGTATAACAAAAACTTTTCCGTTGTTATAAAAGAGAACTGGTATAAGTATAATATTATGTTGCACTTACTAGCCGATTAGATACATATTTTAATGTTACTGAGGATTAATAGTTCTATAAAAAAAACATAAATGGTGTGAACATTGAAGCTCAAGTGGCGCTGTATACGTTCTAGTAAGAAATGACATTGGTAGGTAAAATTATATGAGTGTATAATAATAATATAATGGTGTTACAGAGAGACAAAAAGTAGGTACATTATATTATTCATAATCAAACAAGATCTAATATATTCTACCTAACGTTATTATAAATGTAATTATATTATAATATGGATTGCTATTTCAATCAAAGTGAACCTAATTATGATTAAATAATCAGGCATGAGATCAAATCCGTAAATGCTCGATTTTTAACCACTTATGTAAAAAATCAAGTATAGAATCATTATAATAATAGTACACACCTACTGACTACTGTAATAAATAATCGTTTTATCAGATATACCTACGTAGAAAACGTGATGACAGCTTTTGTTTGGCATTCCTATTTAATTCCATCATAACAACCATAAAAGATAACCGATTACCTAACAACATAATATAACTATTACATAATTTGTTAATATTGGATTATCTCATTGAAATCAAAAAATAAAACCTGAAAACTTTGTAGATGATAAGTGCAGATAACAAATTAATATAACCTAGGTACACAATTAGAAACAACATTTATGCGTTTTATCATTAAATCATACAATGTTTAATACCTGTTAATTACTGATGTCTGATATATGGTTTTTTTCTGTACACGATTTTTCTATATTCGGTCAGAAGAACGGTCGATTATATTTTTAGATTAATCAGTCCACAGCTATATAGTATGTAATATTATTAGTTGATTTAAATCATTGTATTCTTATTATAATTTTCAGAATGACTCAAAGAAAAAATTAATAAATTTAAAACTTAAACGGTTTTACTTTTTACGTATATTTAAGTATAGGTATGTACTGAATCTTAGTTAAAAGAATATTAAGATGGCTCTTAAAAATCCAAATACCTACATAGGTAACAAACAAACACTCGTTTAATAGTTTCGGAAAAAGACAGATAATATCCTTTATCTACTTTAATTATAGACTTGATTTTTATTTAATTTATTAATCAGTTCGAACGATAATAAATTTCAATATTGCCTAACACACAAGAAAACGAACGACAAATGTTGGTTTTATTAACTAAGAGATTATTTTGATCAATATAATATATATATCAATGACAAAGAAGTATAATTTTGCTAATAAATCAACTATTTCTTGCTCCATCATTACACAAGATATTGAATCAGACATTTGTATTAGAATATATCCGAATATGACTAATCTATAAGATTATAAATAAATCAATGGTTGTTCACATATTGTGTTATGATATATTATATTATACTTATACAAATATAAATCAAAAGTATAAATGCAATAATAAATATAAATGTTTATAAATAGTATATCAATTGTTTTTTGTATACCAGATTATGGAAAGTTATTAATTTTTATTTAAATTAAATCATATGAAATCGATACTACTTATAATTTATTTGGTTTATATCCTCATAGAAATACAGATTATTATAGTAACGTGTGCCAACAACTTTACTGTTCAATAAAAAAATTACAGCAAATTGATTCCGATAAAATACCAAATTGTGCGTAATATCAACATGTTTTTTAAAATTATTATTACCTTTTTCTAGTTATAATATTCTGTTAATGTAAGATTATACTATTTTATGCTTAATCGATTAATTTTTCATTTAACAGATTATACACTCAACTACTTTTAGGAAACCTTTGTCAAAGACTCAAAAGGAGATTGTCCACTGACCATAATATTATAATACCTACAAAAACATAACAATAAAATGGTGTACTGACCATGTTGAAGTGTTAATACACTTCTTTTTTAAATGTGTCATGCTTCAATACCTAATCACTCTTCGGTATGTACTTATTATACTTAATTTGTATAGGTCTATTAATTAATACAAATAAAAAGCTTGACCTCAACCTTACAAGTATGAAGTAGGTGAAATGTAGCTATAATAAAAGAGAAAAATGGAAATAGTAAACACTACGTACAGTACGTGGACTAATCCGAAAACTTTGGTACTTATATAGCTTAGACGTCAGCAAACGTACCTAAAGGTAACCACCCTATAGGTACATCGTATACATGATATATATTTATTTTTTCATCACAAATAGTTTATTTATAGGTTACATTGTTGCGGTTTTTTTTATTGTTATTATTATTATTAGCGAAAGGTCCATTGTGTCCCGTCGTTCCGCGTCGTCGGTTCGTTATTAGCTCGTAATCCGTTTCGGCGTTCGCACTCGGTGGTGGTGCTTGGTAACCGTGCGGGAAAAAAGGGCAGCACCCGCGGGATTCCCACGTTATTCGTAATGGGCAAAAACAGACGTTCCCGAAAAACCGTCCATCCCTCCAGACAACCAGGAAAAAATATGTTAGTCGCGTCGTGCACGTCACCGTTTCTTCGCAAAACGAATACTATCTGTATAGGACCATAATATGTCCATATTCCAATACATAAGTACCTGCGTTTTACCTGCACCCGTCATTCGAGTTTCCTCTCGACAACCACTGCAGAGAGACTGTGGTGGTCTGGTATTACATTTTTCTTTTTTCTTTTTTTTACGAGGATCCTATAAGAAAAACACTATCATATTATAGAAAAAACTGGTCCAGACGAGCGTGTAGATACGGCGGTACTAGGTAGGTAATAATACTTTACTTATGGATTTCAAAGTCACCGAGTGACGCGTGGAAACGACAAAACGGTAATTTTCAAGCAGCACAGCGGGCTAGGATAAGATAATATTTCATATAAACCGGCTCGAAACGGAATTTCCAGTTTCCACGGACAGCGTTTGGACTCTACGCGTACATTAGTAAGTATCTTGAATACTATTATCTTGAATATTAAAATGAACCTCATATTTCAAAGTGTGTACCGTTCTGAACATGCACCTCCACCCGACCACTACCACTACCGCAGTAACGCGAAACGTGAGGTGGTCCTGTCAAGCCGCTTTTGGGGCTTTCGCCGACCCGCCGTCTCACGCTCTGTAACTCGGTGTAGAGACAACGATAATTATTATATTTTTGTCATTTGATCAAAAATTAAAACCGTTGGGAAAATGTCGGTGACGTCAAACGCGTCATCTATATTGGATCATGCTAAGTATACGTATAAGTTTTCGCCATGCGTTATCCGGTTATCGGTGCACTCACTTGAGACGCAAAAAACCGGCGAAATCCGGTCCAACGAAATCAGAATTTTTCTGTAACTGCGGCCAGTGGATGGTTCGACCTCTCATAATTTTAATTTGCTTATCGTTACTTTTTATTTATTTACATACTATATTAATAGCATTTGCCGACACGACGCATTCGACTGACGAACGAAAACCAAATGGGCGAAAACAGTATTGATAATAATATACGCACAATCGTCCGACCCAGTCCGACCGACCGACACACAACGACGTCGGAACAACGACTGCGGTCGCCGGCCGCCGGTTGCTTGGCCCCCGTCCGAGACGACACGCAAAAACGACGCGCGCACGCGACCTATCTGCGTAAAAATCTCATTCCGTGAAACCCGTTGCGCGGCCGCGGCGGTACGATTTTTACGGTTTTTTACGTTTCCGTTTTTTATCGACGACGCGTATTTCTGCGTCGACTGTTTGCGAATATACTTAATAGATAAACATAATAATATCGTTAATTTATCATTATTATCATCATCGTCAGCGGCATTTTTTGTTGTCGTCGTAATAGTGTCATTCAAAGTGTCCGGAAGCAACGGGCCAGCCAATTGTGTGTGGTCTGCAGCAGCTGATTTAAGTGTAGGCGACGTCGGCACGTGTTTCTATAATATTATGATAACGCATCAACGCTCTTCGGGTACGGGTGAATGGTGCAAAGACACATTTTTGTTGTTTTTACTTTTTATAATATGAGCATACTCATCGAAGCTTATGCATAAAATATAATCACTACCTTACACGGTTCTGATTTGGTATATTGACATTTTATTATAAAAAATATTATTTATCCTTCAAATAAATGTCGTGTACATCATTGTGTTTTTATGTCGAAAGTTTTATTCCAAGACTTTTCGTCGACAATCGTGTCATTTTTAACAGAAAATATGGAATATGGATTATGTAGGTTCCGGGGAAGCAGTGGTGCTTTTGTGAGTGACAATTAACTTTTGAAAGATTGCGTTTTTATTTTTATCTAGTTAAAAGTTATACACCTATAATAATATTTTATATTTATATCGACCTCCTATTGGAAATAGTGTGCTAGTTTAAAAGTGCCAAGGGGCTCGGAAATGACAAAAGGTTCTCTGTATTGGTACCCCACTCCTCCCGGTTTTTTTTATAACTAAAACAGATATCCGTGGCATTCATGTCTTACAACTCTCGCATTTATATTTCTAATATATTAAGAAAAAATTCTCTGTATTAAATGTGTACTGATGATCGGCAGCATCAGAGAAATAAAATAATAGTAATAATACATTTGCGATAACACAATAAATTCTGAGCCACCTCTTATTGTCGTGTATCGTTATAGTTGTCTTCAACAAGCTGGCGTATAACTAAAAATTTTTTTTGAAAATAATCCAACACTTGTGTATTGAAATACAACGTTATAAGTTATAACCTATATTATATCACTTTTAAAGTGTACAACATTTTCAAATAACCCCTATGGTATTTAATCCGGTAGTAGTTTAAGGTCTGTCGCACAAATGTCCAACCACATCTTTTTGAAGTTCATTTTATCCTTTGAACGGTCAAGATATAATAATTCATTTAAAATTCAACTTAAACGTCATGTACAGCGTACAATTTAATGGTGATAAAAACAGCGTACAATAAACAATCCCACGCCATACAGTTTTATTTTGATAAAATATGATCTTATTTTCGACAAGGAAATTTATAAAAAATATTCAATGCAATTTATCTCTATTTAAATTATAAATACTTGGCATTCCTATTTATAAATTAGTCTCTATTCATAATTTTATTAATTCATTCCATTTCTTTAAATCTTTGTACCATTATAAACTTATGTAATTTTAATCTTTAATGCATAATAATATATTACACTATTACAGTCTTGATCTTTCTCTTTGAAAATGTTGTTTGACCAATATCATTTGTATACGTTTTTCTTGTTGACTCATCACATCCAAATAATTCTTTTATTTATTTAATACTTAAGAATTTATTTATCTTATACCAGAGACAACAATATGCGAAATACATACAACAAAATAATAATGCTCCGTGGAAATATGGAATGAGGACATTGAATTATTTTATTCTGGCACCAACACGGTTACTCACGAAAACGATATTATTACATATTATCATAGGTATGCATTAATTAAATGGGGTAGAATTTTCGGAACTAAAATTGTTTCACAATCGAATTGTTTAACCTTATTAATATAGTTTGCACTTAGAATTATATTTTTATTTCAAAATGCCATCAAAGTAAATTGTAATATAATATGTATAATGTATACACGGGGTGATCCATTTATCTTAAAACATTCATTATTTCAGAAAACCCTACAGATTTTAAAAATATTTCTTTAACATTATTTTAAGTCCTCGCAATACAACTTTTTTAGAAAAATATGAAATTGTTACTATTTTTTATAGTCATCATGTTTTAAAGTATTTTACTCTGTTGAATAACAATATACATTTTTAATTGTATGTTCCCAAGCAGAATAATATTCGGAGTATTTTGATAGTTAAAAATAAAATATAAAAATAATTGGGAAACCTAAAATCCATTTCTTTTGGTGATAGGACTATCAAATATGAATTATAAAATATTTAATATCACACGAAATAATCGAACTATATTCCAAGTTCTAGCTGCAGATATTATATAGATAAACGATAGTTGGTAATAATGTAACGTTCGAAAAAACATTTCCAATATTTATGAACCAACTAAATTCAATTTGCTATCAGAAATAACCGTTAAAGTTTGAGATCGAACCATTATAATATAGGTAAAACGTGTAAACTACACATACGCAAAAAACACGGTGCGCGACTTCTCGGCGTGCCAGGACGAAAACCGCGGAGGGTCCGCCGATTCTTTTAGGGTTTCAACTCCTCGGCGACGGTGAACGCTGACGCGACAAGATTCCAGGAGGAAAACCGTGAGAGTATCAGGACCGCCACGGTGAGGTCCACCGATACTCTCAGGTTCTCGTCCAGTGGAAATCCCCACAGCCGAGTCTTAAGCGCCTCCGGCCGATTCCTCAAGCGCAAATATATTATGGCCCGCTCAGTGTTTTTGGTCTGTTTTGGGTCTTGACGTCGTTGTCGTAATGTCGTACGGTTTCGTCTTCAGCGCTTCGTCGTTGTCATCGTCGTTTCGCACTAGCTGCTCTCCGCCAACCGTCTCGTCGTGGCCGGGCCTTGCCCTCCGTCACGATGGTCGTCACCCGCGAGGAAACGCGCCATCGACTCCACTTGTCCGCCCGTGTGACCGACCGGGAGAACGTGTAGAGGTGACCAGTAGCCCACACTTCGCCAACACGTACCTCTCCCCCGTGCTTATTGTGTCTCATCTGGTGTTTTTTTTCTCCTTTTTTTTCCTTATTAACGTTATTTTTGTGTTGACATTTTGTCTTTTTATGTAATTCAAATATATTTTTTTCATATTTTTTGGTTGTTTGCAACTTTGCACACCATATTTTCAAAAACTGTCAAATAAAAAAAACTGCTTATAGTATTTTATTATAAAATGTATTAATAATCTAATAAAGTTACTTATTATGTTGATATTGTGTTTTATTTCGTGTTAAGATATATACTTTTAGTTTTATTTATTTCAACAGAATAATGTTCCTCACTGAACGTGCTCGAGCGAGTTAAGTGTTAACCAACGGTGTTTTTGTTAAATTACAAATCTCAATAAAATATATTGAAGTTTTGGTCACGTGAATGTCTAGTAGTTTACCGCTGTAGTGTCCCTTATGATTTATGAAAATGAACCGAGGTATATACTATAATAATAATTATAAGTATAAAAGTTATTATATAGGTACTATACTTACTATAGTAATAAAAGTGAATGCTGTCATAGGACACCTGGTAGAAACGAAGTTTCTTTTCCAACAAATATTATAGATTACAAATACATTTTAGTGGAACCATTCGAAATAAAAGTTAATATCAATAAGTAAATGTGATAATAAATAAAAGTGAAAATTATTATTATGACTATTTAATTACTATTATATTAATCGTATTCAATAATCGAAATTATAGGCCTGTGATAAATGAAATATGATACGCATGTTTGTGATGTATATAAGATGATATAGCCAAAAGTTTATGTTTTGTAAGGACCGAGGTTTAGATTTCAGTGTCTGGTTGTGCACGGAATACGCTTGATATACGCGCCCAGCACTTTTGAAGATTTCCACTTTTTCACCCGGCACTATGGGGATTTTCACTTTACGGCCCGCTGGACGGTTAGGTTAAGTTTTCCAACGCTTCAACCGCGGTTGAAAACCAAACTTTCGGTGCAGGCGTGACAAAAAATATGTTACCTACGTACGATTTAATACCTATATATATATATAAGTATATATACTTATTACTTATGTTTTTATTAATTATAACAACTATAAATGCATAATATACGTAGTGTAGTGATATATATTATCAATAATTATTATATTATCAACAGTCCCTAAAATATCCACATTTTCGTACTACACACATAGTCCCAAATCGGTAAAATCTAAATTATTTCTAGATAAACACTTAAAACACTAGTATATACTATATACCACGACCACCGTTCACTACTATGCTGATAATAATATAAAAATAGCTACTCTCAATAACAATGAATAGCTTATAATAATAACTATAATACGAGTATAAGACGTAACAGCACAAAATATTGTTTACTGTGTGTCTGTGTAGAATGTAGATAATAATTAAAATGTGGTTTGGCAAAAAACCATTAAAATATAAAAAAAATGTGAAGATATAAAATTATACATAATATTATTATAAAAGTTTAATTAGAATAACACAATTTTTAATTTCGTACTACACACTGCACTTTTCGTACTACACAAAGTGTGTCGTAGTACACACAATTTTAGGGACTGATTATCAATATACACCTTTCACTATACAACTTACCACTCCCGGTTTTTTTTTGTTCCATCCTACCGATCGATCTAATAATGCATTATTATAGTTACCTATAGGCTATATGTATTTAAAATCTAGACGAGCGAATAGTGGACCAACGTTTCACGTTGTACCCCTTTACCACTCCACTCTGTTCATCTAAAATTTAAATATTTAAAGCTCAAAAGCTACTAGTTGAAAATTCGATTTTATTAGACATCATAGTAGGTACTTAAAAATGCGTGTTGTCATTAAAAATTATAAAAAAAGTTGTAGAACAGGATTTTTATAGAGAACAATTTTGTTTTTAACGACTTAAAATAAATATTTCCAAAAACGTTCATATTTTTTTTAAATATTGAGTTCCTTACGTTAAATGTATTATCCGATATATGATAACTATACCACATACTTCATAATAACATTACAATATTTCCCGTAACATCATTCAAACAAATAATCAATATGTATTTTAAAATCAAACTACATGTTTTGTTGGTTTCATTTGGTCTGCACAACTTTCTGGTGTGGAAATATACAAATATAAAATGATTCCTTTTAACGTATTTAACGAAAACCTTCAGTAGCGCTAATTAAGAAAACATTTTGGAAACATTTAAAAGTTTCTTTGTGTTTTGATTCTGGACCAGTCTATTATAAACTTGTTATGTTTTAGTTTAATACACAAAGTTTGGAATATTACTTATTACGCCGTAACTGAGAACGTATTGAAAAACTTTTATCGAAATTCAGTGCCCCACTCGATAGCCCCTAACGAACTCACATTGATAGACGATGATATCGAAAATTCAAACCCAATATTGGTACATTTCACCGTGGTACAAATTATTTTTGTATTATAATGCAATATAAAATATAAATTACCAATACTATCGTTGTCGTTGAACCTAGGACGACTTGATTCGAATATACAGTTAAAAAATGTAAGCAATGCGTACACTTTTCTTCAGATGTTCTCCCGTATATTATAATATAGGCACTTACAATAAAAATGAAATACACTGGATTATTATTTTTTGATCGTAGTTATTATGACACATTTTTTTTTTATGTATATAATAGGCAGTTGTATAATTCTGTTGGTTGAAGTTTAATGTAACTTTACAATACGACTCCGTTTGTATTCCATATTTCAATTTCAAAGTTCCGTTTCTTTTGTCTCCAGATTTTTTATTCTCTTTCATCCACAAACGGTCAAGTGTTTTAGAGGTCTGAAAAAAATTTGTTTCCGGACTTTTTGTTTCGATTACAAGCAACGCTGGGTGGGAATGTATAGAACTTTTATTGGTGGGCAGAGTAGTAGTAAGTTATATCGTTGACAGGTCGAATCGCGTTCAGTCTTCGGGGCATATAAACCTACGAACGTCGGGCGCGTCATCACACACAAATGGATATATACAATTGAACAAGACATAAAGGCGGCTTTATTGAAGCGCCCAAACAGGATAAAAAAAATTCCGTACAAGAAATGTGTGCACAAGAAACCCACGACCAATATTTTTTTTATTACTACCCTATAACGAGTTTTAACACGGAAATCCAGAAATAGTTGTAAATTCGATCCAAAGAATATAATAATACATCATTAATTTTATATTATATAAATATATTTATTTATTTTAAACTTCGCGGGGAATTTAATCTCTGCGCGCGCATGACATACGAATTGGTAAAAAAGTATCATGCTTAGAAGGACTTCCTGGTGATATTCTAGCACTTATATCGGTACCATCATGCTGGATCCTTCAAACCATCTGTGTAATAGGTATCCAATATTAACACAATTGGTATATATATAAATACAATATTCTGCCATATTTAAAGTATTTATATTTCAAGTTGCAATGTTGATCAATGACCAGTAACTAATATTTATTGTTTAATAATATGAAACTATATATTGTGATTTAAATTTTTTTCAATTGAACAAAAATGTGAAAATATTTTTCAAATTAGGATTTAGAATTTTTAAATAAGTCTATAAAATATTATAAGCTAAAATCCATTTTTTGCAGCTACAACAATAGTAAAACTTGACAAAAAAAGTATTAATTCGTATATTTTAGAAACTAACTTGGAATTATTTGCAATATTGTATTTATTTGCAAAATATTGGCACACTTTTCCAATCGATCGGATATAGTTGGTAGGCCATCTTCACCAACAATCAGTAAGTGAGCATGCACATTTTATAATATAGTTTTTTTTCTTTTATTTTAGGACGGATTTACATAATTTTATACTATTTGATAATATGATGTTACTCAAAATGTTCAACTCGTAGTTTTTACCATGTAATAGATAATATTGACACGTCGATATTTGTGACGAGTGGCATTTTCACAATCACTTCCAAATGTAATTTAATTCAATCCGCAACGTTTGTCTCTGTATTTACATATATTATTACCTATATAATATTGTTTTTGTTTGTGAATTGTCACCGCGGCTATTTTATAGAAACCAAACTCAATTTCGTTTAGCTAATTTAAAATGTTCGACTGGTATTTGAGACGCTTCTTAATTGTACATTTAAATAATTGCGTTATTTTTATTATTTTGACGTAGACATCATAAAGTATAATAATGATGTTTTATTGAATATGTATACGTATGTAAAAGTAATAAAAGATTAAAATAATAAACAGCTATACAAACGCTGGTTGTAATTTGTAAGTAATATTTCAACATTTCAAGAGTAATTACTGATTACACGTCCAATAACAATATCGTACGTCACATAATTATGTCTAAATATACGCAGGTAAATATTATACAGAGACAGTCATTAGCCATAGTCCTTATACATAAGTAGATTATTAACTATAAAATTAAAATCAAATAAATAATGTTTAGGTACATTTTGTACATTTTACTTGGGTCAAGTAACTACAAACTACATAACAATTTAATTAACATGTACAAAGGTAGGCTTTCCCATGTCCAAATGTATACATAACACGCTCCAATAATATTTCACAGAAATAGAATAGTAAAAAGTAATGTATGGAAAAAGTTTTGATTACTTTGTACACTTTGTTTTTGAACATCATATTATGTAAAAACTTTTTCTCATTTTCTCATTACTAACAATTAAAAATAAATATCGTACAATGTGTGTGCACGCTGTGTGTATAGTGTACCTATAGACATTATATTGTAATAATGGCAATGGATTTACCTATACTGTACTACTGTCTATACCTAACATACATAATATATTATGCTGTGTTTTAATTTCCATCAATTTTCCGTTTAATCTCAAAGTGTAAAATTCAAATACATGACTACTATACCGATTACCATAGTACCGTATATCTCAGTGGCGTGCTGAAAAGGTTTTTATGACGCCTATGGGGCGTTTAAGAGGGGGGGGGGGGTGGCTGAGTAAATGTGGCTGTTATATTTTTTTTGGTGAGGTAACTTTTTGACTTTGAATGTAATAACTCGCCATTGAATGTTAAATTTGATTTCAATGGAAAATAATAATAATAATATGCCAGATAACTACAAAAAACGATTCTGAGTGTAGACGATACGTATAATATCAGTTTTTTTTTTTAAAGATATTTTACATATATTTATTTTTCAAGGCGCAGTAGCATCTCCAAATCTATTTAACTTATACTCGGCAGATCAGCCCATTAATCCGAATACTCAAATTGCCGAATATGCCGACAACAAAGTCATATTCACCTCTCACACCGACCCGGACTTAGTTTCAACCTCTCTCCAAAACCACCTAAATTACCTATCATACTGGTGCTCTCACTGGCATTTCAAAATAAACGAAAGTAAATCTGTACACACTACCTTTGCTGTCCGCCACAGTCAACCTCCTCCAGTGCAAATAAACAACAAACCTATACCAAACTCCGATATAGCAAAATATCTAGGTCTTGTTTTCGCCAAACGTCTAACGTGGGCTAAACACGTTCATGCAACAAAAATAAAATTAAACAAGGCACATCTCAGGCACATCCTTGGTAAGTTCTCAAAACTATCTCTCCGAACTAAAATTCACATATATAATCTCCTCCTTAAACCAATATGGTTATATGGTATACAGGTCTGGGGCACTGCCAAAAAATCGAACATTCAAAAAATCCAAGTGTTCCAATCCAAAATCCTCAGACTTATAACCAATTGTCCTCCTTATATCTCTAATCACACCCTTCACACAGATCTCCATATTCCTAAAGTCACTGAAACAGCCAAGCTTTTTTACTACAAATTCAGAAACCGGCTTCATAACCACACAAACCCTCATGTTAAAAAGTTACTATCCATCTCCATCCCTGGAAATCCCCCTAGAAGGCTCAAGCGACAATGGCCTCGAGATCTTATAAATTAAAAATCATAAATCATAAAATCAAAAATCGTAAATAAATTGTAAATTCACGCCGAAGTGCCTTCGCTGGTTGGTAATAATCTATGGCTTTTTTTTTACCGTGTCCGCTCATTAAAAATTAAAAATTTTAATTTAATTTTTTTCAATAAAAAATAAAAAATATAAAAATATTTTTGACTATACTGAATTATTATAAAAATATTCACTCATTTTCATTTTACACTATAAAGTTAAAATTGTTGAAACGTTACAGCACAAACTGCTACAAATGACAACACTTTGAGGTAGTTATATTATACAATCAACGCGATATAACAATAACTAAAGTTCTAATTTTGTTCACGTAACATTTTTCAAACCTGTAACGCCGAATAATTATTCCGATAACGAGTGGATAACAATATCGTTGCGGGTCCTATAGCTCCACGGTTGCGATTGAAAAATTTCGATTCCGTTCCGCTCCGAACTAGTGTCCGAAGAACAATTATTAATTATTAATATCGTCGTCGTCTTGGATCTGCAAGGTCGAAGAGATCGTGAAACTGTGAAATCGCGATTTCGAACGCGTCGTCTAAGCGGCTGTTAGTAAATCGAAATCAATATTAACAGTAACAGCGAGTAAATAATGATTATATATTAATAACTACTATGGCAGTGTTATATTTTACTTTTATTATTTACTGATGTAGCACTCTGGCGCAGCACCCTTTGAAATCCAACGTTCAATTACCGAATCACGTGATGAGCCAATTCAGACACGTCTGAAACGTCTGCGGAATTCGAAAATAGAAACTCCCAAGCGCCACATTTACGACGCTCGACCGAGGTACGCGTATTTCATATTTCCTATGCAGTGCCGCCGCATCTATAGGTTTAGTCGACCCGACAACGATTATTATTCGATACAATCTGTCGTCGTATCATATATGGCACAACATGGACCTAAGTCCGGCTCGCAACGAAATATGAACATCTCGACACACCGCATGGACGTAATAATTTATTTATGAATACTCGTGCGCAGACGCTTATTTATTTTTTTTTTTTTATAAATACGCCTTAATTACCGGGGTTATTGGCGTTTCAAAATACAAATTACAGGTTAATAAAACATTTTGCATAAGAATAATAAAGTATGTAAAAAGAAGAAAAACAGAATGTATATAAGACAATTAATATGATAGGTACAATAAGTTTTCTGAAAATATACAATGTTTGTGATATATTTAGTGGTAGTGTTATAGTTTTTTCAGCAGGTTCGTTTCTTTGAGAATTTCAAGTAGAGACGATGTTCTCTCCGTGTTTGAAGCAAGTATTTCACACAGGTTGTTGGGGAGCATAAATTTGTTTCTGGCATCTTGTGTGAGGAGGCATTCAGTCAGAAGGTGCTTAACAGTCATCGCGGTGTTGCATGGGGTGCATATAGGTGGTTCTTTTTTGCTCATTAGATGCTCGTGAGTGTACAATGTGTGGCCAATTCGAAGTCTGGTGAGTATGACTTGGTGTCTACGTGGGAGTGATAGACGCTTATTTTGTTTATTACAAAATCAGTGCTTTATTGAAATTTGTAGTAAATAAATGTTTGTATTTGTTTTTCCTCGTTTTTTCTTTAACACGTATACAATTAACTTTGAAAAAATTCTGAATACATCACTGACAATTGTATACGAACAGTGTATTCATTGTATTCATACAATAAATATTATTTTCTAGATATTAAAATCATATAGAAAGCACTATTATTACTATTTGAATTAGTCACATCGCTATATTAACATATTATTATGTACAGTGATTATTATTAGCATAATATTTATTTATTCATTTGACTTAAATGTTTTTGCTTCGGCTCGTTAATTGTTATAATCGCAATGATTGATAGCTTTTCCTGGGATAAAATATAAATGTATAATTATTAATTCATGTATACTGCAGTGCAGGTATCTATTAGCTATCTACTAGGTATTGCTAATAAATAATAATATTATAATGATGGCAAACTTAAACTGTTGTAAGTGCGATGACTAACGAGTGTTTAGAAGTGTTACGATTATGATTAAAATCTTAAGATAAAAATGTTTCAAGATTCCTCCTTCCCTCATTTCTATGTATTATTGTAGAATTTAATTAATATAAAACCGATACTTCTTTTTAAACTAAAATTGATTGAATTGATGTAATGGCAATGTATTACATTACATTCAAAGTATGTACCTAATGTATTTTATTTTTATGATAAATCTTAATTTTTTTTTACATTTTGCATTTTGTTACTATTGTAAAAAAAAGTATTTTCATTAAATAAAGTTCCAGGTTTTGTAAATTGGAAACAGCAAGTATTTCTTTCATGATATTTTTAATTTAATTATAAATGGAACGATTGAAGAATATAAATATGTAAAGCTATTATCTTATTATTAAGTGCTATGTGCCTCTATTTAATTATTAATTGTATAATAAATATTTCTGGTTTTATCAAGAACCAAAACAATTGTGATTAAAATATGAAAAAAAACAATATTTATTTTTAGAAAAATGCTCCACTTAAAACTTAACAATGTTAAGAAGTTCCTAGGTATATTGTTATTTATAATTGATATTTTACTAAAAAAAAATCCAATAGTAAATTAATTCTTGGAAATGTTTGAACATTTTCTTATTCATGATAAACTTCAATCATTGTATTAATTAAATTATGAGTTTTATGCCTTGGATAGCAAAATTAATTATTATAGTAGAACTTTCAAGGATGTTCTATGTTCATGTTCTTGCACTCGGAGATATTATACTTCCTTGTGTTGACGATTGTATAAACTGTTTTAAACGGTACATTCTCTGTTTATAATTATGGTTTACGAATTACAGATATACCAATGTAATGAATTGTTTACCTGTGAGCTTCCGAAATTTAATCCTTTGATCCGATGGACGTAATTAGGCGGTTGTTGTTCCGGTCTTTTTCAGCACTAGAAATACCAACTTTGGTAAATATACACGCTTTCAAACTTAGCATTTTGCTGTAAGCAATTCCAGCATCAATGGAGTTCAATACAACGCTATTAAAAATAGTATGTTTTTACTTTTTTTTAACACTATACCTAATTCTTCAAGTGTAAATTACATTTTCCAATTTTAGTAATACAACATTAACTCTTTTCCCGTTTAAAAAAAAAAAAAAACTTATAGGACGCATAAGTAGGATAATTATTCCAACATCACTGTTGTAATAACCACGCCAAAAAAAAAAAGATTTAAAAGAAAAAAAAATATTATTATTGCTTACAAAAGAGTTAGTTGGGTGCCAAGTGCCAACTCTATATATTTTAACCATCGGCTATACCAAATTGTCAAAATTCTAATGTATTTCTCGTACATTTATGCGCATCGCCGGACATAAATTGGTCACCGACCGGTATATTATCCTTTTTGAAAAGGAGTATAGTCTTATTATTATTTTTGTTTTTTTACTTGAAAATTATACGTTTGACAACACATGACTGGCGTTTGGCATTGGAGTCTTTGTACCACTCATCAGCAGCTGAATTGCGACACCCAATTCCGAGTGACCATATTATATAGTTATCAGTCAACAATGAGTGACACTTGATGTACCTCATTTGGTGGGAAAATCGATCCTTGGTGCCGAAATTTACCCACCGCTAATGCGATTTAGATACGACTCTCACGTGCACAATAATATGACGTCTGGTATATTTGTGTATGTAAAAAAGATTAGAGTAAAATGCTAGTTTTTCTTAGACGGACGGACTCTATCAAACAACTGGCTGCAATTATTTTGTAAAATAGATAAAACGTACAAGCTTTTATTCACGAAAGAATAATGTAGTAATATAGCAGTAATACTATATAGATCACGTTTTATTATGATAGAGATTAAGACATTATTATGAGAATTTTTTTAATTCAATCATCAGTCATGCGTTTAGTTTAACCGTGTAATCAAATGTCACGCAAAACCGTTTAACTAAATTATTCAACTTCGCCAGACTTAAACATAATTATGTCTAGTACCCATCTATTTATGGCGTTTATTTTGATTTTATTGCACGCAATCTGTATAATATTATAATCTTATGATCATTCTTATTTCAATTTTATTAGATATCCATTTCCAATATCCGTATATTATTATTCTAAAAAAGTCGATTGATAATATAAAAAATAAATTGTATAGGTATAAATATAAATTTTAATACTTACTTTACTACTTCTTTGTCACCAGATAAATATCAAATATTTTATATTATTATAGTTTCTGTTTTTTAGGCTAATCAGCTGTTCTAAGAAGTTTTTATGAAAAAAATGTTATAATTTTTAAATAAACGCTTAGATACATTATAAGTAGATACTCAGTTTCAACTTTTCTGCGTTTACTGTTCAATTTTATGTTCACATTGAAAAACTTAATAATAATAATAATAATAATAATCTATTTCAACTCAGGTAACATAATACAATCGTAAATTAAAAGATTCTCGCATGGGCTGATTAGTGATTATAGCCATCTCTTTAAGCAAGCTTGGGGAGAGAAGTAGGTCTTCACTCTTCAATACTTTATTATAACATATTATGTCGAAATACTCATTCCTCTTATTATGACCTGTAATATAGGAGTATTATTTATTTTACCAGTAAATTCAGTAATCTTATTCGCTTATTATACTTCTTGCTTTCACTGCAGATGGTATACTAAACTTTATTGTACTTCCATAAAAAAAAATAAGTACATTTATTATGTTCCGGTCGTTATATTATATCAGGAAAGTATTTCATTTTATTTTATTTTTAAACTAACTCGAATACCTAAACATAGTAACAATATATAATATATATATACGCTCTGTAGTATACAATTAAACTTATCTATTTCCGAAATCTTTGAAAACCATTCTAATGCACTCGGCCGACAAGCTCTAGAAGATGAAATTGACCTTTTCGATTCGATTTCTTTACTCGGTCCGTATATTTTTGTAAAAGTAAAAACAATAAAAATAATAAAATATTTAATATTTTGTTTAAAAAAACGCATTCGCTATCATTATTATAGTACGAAAAGGTAATCTTTTCGTATTTCTGCTACTAAAAACTCAAATGAACGACGTATATATGAATTTACCTTTTACTATTCCCTCTGTTTATATACTGTAAACCTACTGTCCTCTGTTGTGGTTTTTTGTACACGAGCCGGTTTAGGTTAGGTTAGGTTCTTTAAACAAGCCTGGGCTAAATAATATTCACTGACTCTACTATGGTGATATTATTTCACTCTAGCACATCTGACCAAGAAGAAGGTCAAATTTTATATTTCATTTTATTGTAAGGAATATTATTGATTTCGATTTTACTTATTCAATTTGCTGTAATATCTATGTATACATTATAGTACTATTTATATTGCCAATACTTAATTTATATTGATAGTACCTAATAATTGTAAAATACTAGCAATGAGATAGAATGAACTTTTATTATATTGGGTTTTCAACCAACCAACGATATTATTTTTTCATTGACTACAACTGTTGGCCAAATATACAACAGCTTCTGAATGTGCGACACAGTAATTTATAATATTATTAGACAACCAAAGTTTTTCCTCTACCGCCGCCCTATCGCATCATCAAACTCGTTATTTTAATAGTATACAAATTACAAATATTTACATTTTATCTACATGTATATTGTATATAGGTAGGTACCTACCTACTGCAGGTACTCAATGACGACGTGGAACAGCACATAATAATGGTATCTTAATTCGCGGTTTATATGTGTATACAAATATACTGGCTACAGCGTATACCAATATAATGTACAGGTAGATTCATCAAACATATGCTAACCACACATTTTCCCTTTAATAATGAATTTTTGGAATTTGCATGTATATGTGTACATAAGATTTGAGATTTTCAATTATTTAGTTTAGAGAGTGCTTTGTGGCCTGCGGCGATATCGACATTTTTTTATCAAATTAGTATATACAGTGAAACTTCCATACTACAAGAAGTCTCGTGGCAACAAAATAAAATTCGTATTATCTACAGAAAAATCCGATGAATATAATTAAATAAATTTGGTTCCAATTTGAATTGGTTATCAAAAATAGTTTGTTAAATGGAAGTTCGTTATATTATGGAAGTTTTACCGTGCATGCACGTCATTACACATATGGATATCCTTTATCAACCACAAGCTGCGACCATATTGGACAATCAAATTATGGGGTGAAATTATACAATATTAAAGTACCAGTGGCAAACTATATGACCGGAGGTGGAGATAAACGAACGGACAATGGGTCGGAAAGCAGACGAAAATATAATATAATATAAGTACGGCGTTATTAAAATAAAGCTGGTCAGGCGAGAAAACGTGTCGGCATTGTTCAATGTACAATTTATGTTCCCCTCACAATCATGATTTTATTATTATAATATTTAATGAGCCTACGAGCATCATCTACGGCCGACACACAAGCACGCTCGCGCACGCGCATAACATTATATAATATTATGCCCAAGTTTCACACCCTTTATCTGTTTTACGGAACTTATTTTGATGTTTTAAAATATATAAAATTGACGTAACAATAATGTTTTTGTGTAATAGAAGAGTTGCGTATAATATATAGTTTTTTACGTGTATGAATATTATTCAAATATATTCGCTAAACAGCACGGAACATGATTTTTATTTTTTATTCCTCGACCACGAATGATTCAAAATGTTAGTATATCAGTATATATATCGTGATTTATAAATCATCCGAGTAATTTTTTAGGCTGTCTCCGAATTGGTTTCATTCAGCAGTAAATCGAGTTGGTGCCAGTTTGATTGTAAGCAATTATTCACATCATTATAAAATATATAGTACCTACCTACACCGATATGTATAGTATTTCAGTTTTCATCATTATATTATCTCATGTGAGTATAAACCGATATAGTTTTATATTTTATATTTAATAGTTTTTTTCAAATTCATTTTTTTTTACATTCAAAATTTAACCACCATTACAATATTTTACCAATCGTTTTCCATTTTTATCAGTACACGAAGTTTGTATGTTTATGTCACCTTCAGCATATATAGTCGAACAAAACTACACACATTTACGTCCCTGATTTCAGAGAAGTCGAAAATATGTAACATTTAACACCGTATTCAGTTGATTTCCAAACAGCTTTACATAACGTCATCAACACAGTGGCCAAAGGTAGGAGTTTGATGTTATAGATTCCATTCGTGTCAGTCACTGTATAGAGAGAGAGAAATCCAACAGATTGATCTCTTCTCAAAATTCAAAGAAAGCTATTCTTCAGATATCGGACATTTTTTAAAACTATTTTTTGTACACTTAGGTATAGGTACATCTCAAATATTAAACTGAAACCAATTCAGTTTACCTTCAAAATACCAAATTTCAAACGTGGAACCGATTCGGTTGATTGCAGGGACTCAATTCGGCAGGTCTATTTGTTTTATTATAAATGTATGTGTCATGTAGGTACGCACTGTGCGCAGATCGTCGTACATTCCTTTTTTTTATATTATTTTATATGTATACCTACTTGAATAACCGTCGGACATAGGGTTTAGTGTATATGGTATAGCTGCAATTCACGTTTACTGTATTGTCTATATAATTGTTGTGATTCATTCGTTTGGTAACCTTATCGTTCGATATCAAACTGTTGTGTTTCCCTAATAGTTTTTCACCATTCTAGGGTGGTCTAATAATTAATTATTACCAACGGATTTGTAAACAAACGTGTTCTGAGTTCATTACCTAGCTGTCCATCATGTCCGTGTGTGAGTTCTTCGTCGACAACTGTGTTCTTACAAAGCACGTGCGCGGGATTAACTTGACGTACCTTTTATTATATTAATTTTTATCATATACGGATTCCGGTAAGGTCACGTGGGGAAAACTAAGTAGCGCGATACAGTTATTAAGGTAACACACTACGATAAAGGCTGACGAGTCTTGTTAATTATTTGTTACACGACTTATTATATTTTATTATATTAACTGTTAAGTCAGAAGTAATATTATTATATATAAATTTAATAACCGTTGATAGTTATTTTGTATCAACGATTAATATTCTGTCCGTGTTTTTGTAAATTATTTTGTACATTTTACCAAAGGTAGATAAATTAATTAAAATAATCAACTTTAGTTAGTTAAGTTAAATCAACGTTCAGAAGTTAGTAGAAAATTAGTAACCAAATAATATATTCAACTCTAAAAGTTTAAAACTATTATGGAGAAAAAATATCAACTTGATTCAGTTAAATAAAGTTTCATTTTTTTAGTTTCACTCATTGTTTTTAATTATCACCTGGGTTACACAATTGTGTTTGTGCAACATTAAAGTTATTTTAATAACTTACAATTTTGTTTAAAGTTTATCCAACTATTCCTCCTTATTGTACAGTAGCTGTCGTGGTGGTTAGTCAATGATATAATATATTTTTGTCCACTAAATTGTTAAATCGATAAATATGTATATTTTGTTTCATTTTACTTAAAAAAATTATTGCAGCGTGATTAAATAAATATATATTAAATTAATTCTTAATTTTAACCAGTTATAAATTTCCTATACACATAATTTTAACTTACTGTGTCTTACATCAGAATAAAAAAATTTTTTTAAGAAAATATTTAGTATGTAACAATAGCGTTATGGTTATTGATATGAATTTTCATTTTACATGCTGTTCATTTAGAAGTCATACCCTAGGTATAATATTTCTAGGATATCTATATCTCCCACAATTATACACCCGTTTTTTTTTTTTGGGGGGGGGGTCCGCGTATATGATTTGACTGTTACACTGGGGACACGTGATGTGAATTAGGAGAGCGAGAGCGTATTTTGCGAACCAACGGATAACGATAGAGTTTCGACACCAGCTGTGCAAATACATGCTAATTACATGCTAAATATTGATTTAGAAAAAATTTCGTAGTTTCAAGAATTTCGTATTATAGTGAGGCGGGGGACACGGATGAATTAGGAAAACGGATTTGGCAAAACAACGGATAACTATAGAATTTCGGGACCGGCTGTGTAAATACTCGCTAATTACATGCCAAATATTGGTTTGGCAAAAAATTGGATATAACTATTTTTGATAAGTGGTGGGGGGTTTGATACACGTGTCTACGCTCCCCCCCCCCTACCATCACCTAATTGTTGATATCATAACTAATGATTATATACATGCTAATTATTTGCCAAAAATAAATGTTTAATATTTCAATTTTGGAGAGACTGCTGGGTACTTGCTTTAGTTGATACTATTACCATTGTATTTTATTATCCATTTTAATCATGCGACAACTCGTTTCACTTTTATTTCTGAAGTTAAACATATTCCTATATAAAAAACACTCTTGCAATTTAAATATCACTATCACTGTACATCATATTAGTATTTTCCGGGCGATCCCAACTACAGGAAATTTACTGTATATAGGTACCAAATACCAATCGTAAACCTTCATTTTAAATTATTGATTTACAACGGCCTACTTTGGTGCATTTTAAATATTATGTTAAAATTTAGCATATAATTATTTTATTACATTAACCATACACTATTTACGCTTTCCATCAATCTGTATTCATTATGGAGCACCGTTTCGAGTAAAAATGAAAAAAAAATGAAATTATTAGTTAAATTAAATATTAGCATTTGACGAACACTAACATCTATCTAATGTGTAATATATGTTATATATTTATATATATGTATAAATCATAATATACCGTGTACCGCGTGAAAGATATTAAAGCAAGGTTGGTACACATTGTAAATCAAACATAACTCAACTCAAATAATTGCGTACTGATTTTATTTTAAAGTAATCGACGCTAAAATCGAAAATTCTTAAAGTTATTGTGTCAATAAATTGTGTATTAAGAACAAACCAATAAACATAAGTCCATATATTTAAACATAAATATCTTTTATACATATTAAATTTCATACACAATAAGTAAAATCCTCCAAATGTCCAATAAAAAGTATTTATATGAGATGGAAAGGAATTTTAAAACTTTTTTTTTGATCAACCGCACAAAACTATTGAGTAATATTTAAAATATAAAAATGTTTTTAAACTTTATTAATCAAAATTTAAAAAAAAAGTATGATTAGAGTTTGATGCTATACCACAACTCCAGATATGTTTAAATTAGAAAATATAATTATTGATAATTCTCTAGGGCTAAATTTGTTCGAAAAATAGCAAATATTTTGTTAATCATATCCACTACTTATACCTATACGTACTTATATTTTATATTTTGAGTTGAGCGATTTAGATACAATGAAATATTAATTAAAGACGTTTTATACCGTTTTGAACGTGAAAAAAAGCTACAATTTTAATTACCAAGGGTGGTTTGTAGTGAATTGGAAAAACAAATTACGGGAAAATGAATTCAAAAAACGATGAATGTCTTTAGATATTTTAAACTCTCAGAAAATTAAATAAAGAAGTTTTCAAAGCTATTCATTTTTTAATTTTTTAATTAATAATTCCGTTTCATATGCACTTCAAAACTGTATACACAGACGCGTCAATCACTATATTGTAAGTTATAATTTATAACCTTACCGAACGTCAAAAATGGGATCTAAAGGGTAAGACATACGTGTTACAAATGTCAAGTTTATGGTTATCAACAAATAAAATATTATAATAAACAGTGTACGTAGTATGGTAGGAAGTCAAAAATGTTGGTGCCAAGCTGCACAGACTGTCCTGAGAATAATAATTATAATAATACATTATATTCAAACATATTATAACCTTATATCTCCGTCCTACACAATATAATAATTATATATTATATTCCCCAAGTATCAACACTGGTGGGCCTCCCTCCTCACGCCATTTCATGTTATGTACCTTATATTAGCTATCAAGTTTACTTATTGCATTGTATATAAGTATTATATATTATAAATACTCAATTTTTATCTAATAAAAAAAATATATATATTATATTACAAATATTATACGCTGTATAAGCGTGAGTAGTCTGAATGGTAATATGGTATGGCGGTATACCTATATCGTAACCGCCAGCATGCCGTTTATCGTAAAGGTATGCGATTTAGATTTTCGAAGTTTCGCGCGCATTCCGTATTAGAGTAAGCCATAAAGTATAATAATACATTCGAATCCCTTGTCGATGGTATATCGTTCCCGTCAACAACCCGTCGCCGCCTCTGCGCGCGTGTTTAATATAGCTCAATCGTCGGAGCGTTTTTCGCATCACAGAAATAGAACGCACCGCAGCATTATATTATTTTAATAATGGTATGTATAGTAATAATAACATAGGTTCGCTCGGTTTTCGGACACTCTCGTGAATCACCCACACGCACGTTCGAAGATTCCAGCATCTGGTATATTATCGAGCTTTCGATTTATTCCAAACCAACGGAAATATATTGCGCGTTATTATACACACAACATGCCCAAAACGTGATGTTAACGAACCGAGTAGAAATTCGAAAACGGTTGTATATAAGTACGCCGAGGGCATAGTTGTAGGCATTGTTGTATCGACAAGCCACCGACATCATCGGGCCAGAGCTTAAAATCAAATTCGATATCGAATATCAATAATAACCGTTACAAATCTTATTTAGAAATCAGAAGTAATATAAAAATAGAAATTGTTTTTCATGTTATTCAAAATGTATATTAAAATCAATAATTAATGTCATAGTTATAATCGTATATTATTATTTTCACTTATTATAAAAATCGTTTTCAATTTCAATTTCAGCAATATCCAGCGGGTCTAATCTATTACTCATCGGTAGGTAATGATCTAATAAGTAATATTTCGTTTTCTTAGGACCGTTGTACAGCTATGCGTTATGACATGTATGGAATGCAATAACGACGATCCTGTCCATATGGATAGAAGGTAGACATCAAAACTAAAATCTTAAAAGTGTACGAGTTATGAGTATTTAAAATTGAAAAAAAGAAAAATAGGTTTAAAATTAAATCAAAAACCAGAAAACAGTTAAATCGACGGAAAATGTTAGCTATGCCTTCAATAGTCCATAGAGCCGTGCTTCCATGGAAGCAAAAACCACACACCCGCCAACAAATTTACCGATAAACCAATACAACCATTTTTAACGAAAACGCTACATGCTAATTTAGTAATTAATTACAATTTTTAAGTATAATAAAATAGTAAAACCATCATTTTATTTAACTATAATTAATATTTAATGTATATAACTTATTATTAAGTATAATTAATTACAACATAATACAATAATTAATTTAAAATAAAACTTTATTTTTTTTTATGGTAAAAACTAAAAGGGCTATTATTTTATCAATAGGCAGGTAGACTAGTCCCTCAAATTTGCTCCGAAAGTCTGCTAGTCCTTTATCCCTGGTTTAACAATACTTAGTAGTTTATAGATATAAGTATGAGATTAGAGTTGGACGTTATGTATTATTCAATAATCAGTAATCGGTATTGATTTTTTATGGAATGTATTTCGCCTTAAAATAAAAATAATATGTACACATAATATATAAAAAGAATTATCTTTAAAATATCCTTTTGAGGGGGCCCTGTAAACCCCTCTTTGAAAAAAAAAAAAAAGGTTTTTATGTTGAATTTTTGTATTTAAAACGTCTGCAGACGACTATAAAATATGTATTAAAGCTCGTAGCAGTGGCGGACGAAGAGGGATGGCGATCCCCCTCGTTCACTGTAGAACATATTATAGTGTATATGTATAGAACAGTATCTTTTTAATCTTTCCCAGTTTCTGTATAAACAAATAATAGATCGCCCCCCGCGATATCTTGGGCTGAATCCGTGATACTTGCGCGAAATGTCCCTGCAATACGATTCAAAACCGTGGTATCTGGTTCGTGAACACCGTAATGAACACCGTAATCCTAATTATATTCCATAACCGATTGCATAATAATAATAACTATGTATACCCTACTATAGACAGTACAATATAGTAAGTTGTATGGCAATTCTAGAGACTACGCAAAAGTAAAACTAAAAAAAGGTGGGGAAATTGTAGGCAACCGCTCTGCTGTTGTACTGCTGTAGATTTCGAGTGTACTCCGTCAGAGTAAATCACTGAAATGTATATTGTGTTGAATTAATTGAATTCAATGATTAATAATTGCATGCGATTACACTGATTCTGAGAGAAGACCGTCTGCCAGCCTACATTACTAAGTATGATGGGTATATTTGTATTTTGTATCGTAATAATTTATCTTACTATTACTAATAATATGATAGGTTGAATTCATTTTTGCCAAAAACGTTTTATTTATATTTTACTAGTAATAGTAGCATATATATAAAACATATTATATTATTAATTATTATTATGAAATGTTGAGTCCATATAAACATTTCCGTACAATGGTGTGTACAGCGGTTTGTGGAATAGGAAATGGCATACAATTAATCCAAATGTAAGGAAAATATAATTGTAAAAATATAACAGAACAATATAGGTACGTAAAAGTTAAGTCTCAACAAATAATATTTTTTTATCTACAACAAAATAACCAAAATGGTTCTTCTTAAATAATTGATTTCAAATTACCATAAAGATAAACTGTGTTTAAATATTTTTGCATTTTTTGATCTACTTCTAACCCCACCCCTCCCCAAAGTACCAACTAAATTTACTTAATCTAATTTCTTTTTAAAAAAGTTATTGAAGTTGAAAATGTAAGCATTTTTACAGCTCCAAAAGATGATGACAAAAGAAAAAAACACACACAATTTAAAATCTATAAACATACATCGCTCTGCTCTGCAGAGTCTGAAATGAATGAAGATTAACAGTTTTTGTACTATGGAAAATTGAAAAATTAATTTAGCACAACATTTGACCCTTGGGCAGTGACTATTAATATAATAACGCATCAATGTCATATAATATACAATTTAAATTAATAATTATGCGAAACTATTCACATTACATCGACTGCAGGATTACGCGCAGTTCGTTGGTATTATATTCGAATTATTATTATATTATCCGAAAACATTAAAACCACCCACTGTGTAATATTTTGTATCAACATGTTATTATATTATATAAAATTTTTGTATATTTTGTCGTTGATTTTGCGTTAAATTAACATCAACTGGAAAACAGGACCGCTGATGTCCGAATCTTATAACGCCACAGTATATCTAGGCATAATATGTTTTATTAACAAAAACTTATCGAAGTGTTGCACTGCGGCGGCTATGTATGTAATTAATAATACATTTTGATTGCATTGCGCACAAACGATTTATGAACGCGTAGGGTGTAGAGCTGTATTTTACGCTGTTTACGAACTCTGAAAATGAGGCACGCGCCGGTTAATGGCAACTGTATGTCAATGGGTTCATAGATTTTTAATATAATATTATATGTTTTTCAACATTGGTGGCATTCGTGATGTATAATATGATTTTCGGGTATTTCATCGATCCGTGAAGACGACGACCATCGATGAATTGAAATGTCATTCTTAGTAGATAGGTATTAGGTATATACTATATATATATTATACTATTATGTACCATTACACTTACTATATTATAGGTATGTAGTCAAAAAAACGCAAGTTCTTTTTGCTTTGTGTACTTTCAATTGTTGAGTACCTACGACTGTACGAGTTGAGAACGGAATCAGCGTCATACTCTTTTCTGACTTCTGTACTGTGTCATGACGTCGATTTGATGTGGGTGTTGGTGAGTGGAAGGGGTGGGTAAAGAATGGAGCTGTATAACGAACTCGATAATATCAGAGATGTGCAGAAGTTCAGCATTTTATCGTTTTCATATACTGTACCTACACTGGTTACTATTATACGCCGCCGACGCCCGCTGTAATGAATACCGAATTGAAATACATATTTTTTTTATTTTATTCAAGTATATGTTCTAAGTATTAAGCACGCGGTTCGCCAAAAGAGAGAGAGAGAGAGAGAGAGAGTAAAAATAAATCATGACGTTTTTACTCCCCAACAATCGTCACATTAAGTACAGCTGTGTATTAATTATTTTCAACGATTATTATTACCCATACGTATAACTGCAACAGTAGACCGACTGTGGTAGGTACATAATATAATATTATAACGGGCGACGGGCCACAGGTCGGTGGCTAGGTGGGCCACTGACGTATAGAAAATAATACCGGTATATGTGTTATTTTTTCACGATATCAAACTGACGAGAGATAACATAAGTCACGTAATGGTCATTAGGTACCTTGGCTCTCTGTCTCTCTATACATAATATAATATGTATGTTTGTATGGAAGTATGTATAATATATGTATATAAGTATGTATGTATGCTATGCATGTATGCGTGTATAAAAACATGTTATATAGCAAAGTGCTGTTTCAAAATATAATAACGTTATACGTACGATTATCGAAATCCGTCGATCGCGGCAAAAAGTACCCGACAAAATCCCATTTTCATATTTAGACGGCGGCGTTACTCGTGCGGCAAACGACACCGTAAAAATGTAACACCGACACGTTTAATGTATAATTTATATGATGTGCGTACTCGACCTGTCTCCTACACCGTACACGTGACATAATATACGTTCGTAGTGTCTACGTATGCGACGCAAATCAAAGGCCATTGATCAACACGACTCATCCGCTCTCGTCGCAAAATTTTTTTTATATTTGTTTTTGAATCGTTAGCTAGGTATATCGGATGACTCCGCGTAACGACGTCGATAAAATATACATCTCACCCCATATAACAGCGACGACGACGACGACAACGACTACTGTGATGATGATGATAATATTAATAATAATAATAATAATAACGACAACAATATTATTGTGATTGTGCACTCAATGCGCGCGCGTAGGTATAATCTCTTAGTGTAAAGAGAACGACGGCGCTGATATTCAAACGCGTGAAACCCGAAGTAGTCGTCTTTTTCTATAATTTTGTTTCTGAAAGAGATAACGCTGAACAAACACTTAACACGGACTTCCGTATGTTCCGCGACCGACCGAATTTCAAAGACAATGTGCATCAGATTATAATATATAACAACATAAATATTATATTATGTATGTATATATAAATATTATACAGTGCGCCCGTTGCAGAAAGCTCATAACTTAACCGAACGCGTACAACACCGACGAAATTGTATAACAAACAAAATATTTACCGAGAAACAATAATACATTAAAATTATTGTTATCGCGGTCGATGAGAAAACGCTATTATATACATTATATATATATATATTATATTGTATACATTATAATAACATGACTTTGCATAATGTATGTACGACAAAACGTAAATAAACGACCGTTTATCATAATAATATTATATAGGTAGGTACGATAAAAATTATGATTCATAAATCATGACGTGTAGGTTTGCGTTTTAAAGAGGCGCCACTAAAACGAACTTGAAGCACTTGGATTTTTTCAATTTCATTCCTACATGTATAGTAACTATATTAAGTCGACAACGATTTTTCATCGATCTTTGAAGCGATCATCATCAGTGATTTTTAGTGCATAAGTGCATACATATTCATACATTTTTTAGTGCATAAATATCCTAACCCTATTCATCACTTTCAAGTCATTCGAACTCACATCCCCTCCCCTACCCCCATCACCACCACCCTTAATATTGAGCTTGTGTGCATATATGCAAGTTCTGACGGGGTCGTATGGAATGTTTTACACGATTAGCGTATATTGTTAACATTGAAAAAATAATGATACTTATACATCATGATAATTATCCGCATGGTACAGGCACTGTTACAAAAACGAATTAAATACGATATGTTTGATTCTAAGAAAAATGCATTATTTACATTTTTACGCCGTGAAATACGATACCGGTTTTTGTTTCAATCCATAAGTGTTTTTTTAACCATTTTATTGCACACTGTTACGCGTGATTATAAAACGTTTATGAGTTCGCTGCACATAAACTTATTATGCTTTTTCAGGAATTGAATTATTTTACAACCGATTATAAAAAAATATTCTATGGATTATAATTGCGTTGGTATATGTATATTGTTCGGTATATCAACAAAAAAAAAAAAATTATGTACAAAATCATTATGTAATATCGTGTTGTTCGCGTGTTTAATTTAAGTTGTTGTGTGGGTCATATTGATTAAACTTTTGATGGGTATTCTAAAGTTAAAATCCCGAGTGTACGCTCGCCGTGAATAATAATGAAATGCAATTTCGCGGATTCGCATTCACAAAGGACATAGGTACAAGAAACATAAATATTTTTTACACGGTGATATTTTTTGACCGGCTTGGAAACATTTGGAAACTTTATTCAACGTAAACAATTGCACCGCGCTAAATTGAAAATCTCTACAGCAAGGCCCGTTCAAATATTCAGTCTGTCGAAATATTTTAGATTCCGAACGATTAAAAAGCTATTTTTGTTTTCGACGGATAGAGAAACATCTACTTTCGAACGTAGGTATATAGTCTGACAAAATTGTAAAACTTTTAACTTGTTTAAAAATGTAAAATAATGGTAAGGAACTTTATAACTCTAATAATAGCTCTTGGGCTCTTTCGCCTTCTTTATAATAGTACCTATACGCTTATTGGTACCCTCGTGAAAACTAATATAATTAATAAAAAGTATTATTGCGAGTTCCTAGCCAGTTTATTACAAAATGTTTGATGATATAAAATATGAACTAAAATAATTTCAAAGAAATTGTATGGAATTGATTTCACTGGATAAAGTTTGTTGTTTACATTATGATTTAAAACTAAAAGTTGTACTTTATTTCGTTTTATACTTGATGGTTAAGTTTCCTTAGGACGTAAACAAAATATATATTTACACAACGAAAGTAGCTGATAAAATATTATAATTAAATATCTTTCAATAATCGAAATAAATTTAAAACGTTCAAAAGCCATTATTTTGTGCCTCTGCATCTACAAAATCAACAATAAATTATTATAATCGATTATGATATAGACTGACAATGTAAAAATATATATCATATTTTTGTATACTCAGTCGTCAGTATTATTGTGTATTTTAATACAATTATTATTTGGCCTGAACGCAGACGCAGTGTGCTGGTTTTGAAGATACCTACAATAAAACATTTCGGATGACATGAACAAAAGCTGTACATAAAAGGCTCGCTATCGTGGTCATCATTGGTCGGTATATATTGCACATTTGTTCGCTTGTACAATTGACCGGCCTAAAGGCTGTAACGGAATGGACGACCGAACGAATGAGTTGCGGCGTGACAGTTAACTTACAATTAAAATGGAACACAATTTCGCGAAAAACGATTCTCGACTGGGATTTATTTTGTTATATTGTTAAGACGTGTTACGAATTCGTTGAACCATATACCATTTCAACGATCTGCTCACATTTTCAGTACCTACCCGAACGCAAGAATAGTATAGTTTTATAACGGTTTGAGTACTCACGCTTGATTTTAATGGGATGGGTCCAAGTAATAAGCTTAGAGAAAAATTAAATAAACGAGCCTGTGTTCATGTGACATTTGTCAGGTATACGATTTATGGGCCTAATGCGCGGCGGACACACTCCAAGCATTACTCTGTCTCCCGTACATATTTTATGGACTTGACAACAAATCCTACGCGTGACAAAATGAATGTGTGAGTACACCATAATTTGTGATAGGACTTTTAGAGATTGTTATGTCCTGTGGCGCATCCATATAAGGAGGTATCGGTACTTTTGTCTCGGTAGATGAATGTCCTCGAAAATAAGGCTTTAACCGAATATAATATTGTATAATATATAGTTTAATCTTTTACGAAGCTTACTTCAAAGTTCGTTTGGCGCGTCTGGTCCGTTAAACTATAATAGCAGCTATACGTTATTATGTTATTATACCGGCTGTTTTCGTACATTATCCTCCATACGTAAAAATCGTTGATCCGTCTACTCATTTTGTCTATCTGTTTATAAACATAATAAAATATATTTTATTTTCCAAGTAATGCGCTCGTTACGCTATTTTGAAACTATTATTGAAGATATTTAGATGTCTTAGATGTTCAAACCATACATAAAAAAAGATATAAAAAAAAATTGTGTATACAAATAATAAAATATGTAACCAAATATTAATATTGTACATAGTTGAATTATGTTTTTCAAAAAGAGCCCATCTCGAGTTTTTATCAAAATTAACTTTTCCGCTTTTTTCTATGTACACACGGGTATAGTCGGATATTCTATAAACGGGAGAAGGGCAGTGGGCACATATATTTTCAATACTAAAATCGACAACGTCCTTGAATGAATTTCGAAAAAGACTCGTCTCAGAAAACTATATCGATCGTTTTCTCAATCAAATTTCCCATCAAGAATATTATTTTACATGGATGAATGGAAGTGTAACGTTTCATAATAGTCTGTACTTTTATATAACAGATTGCTGAAATGGGTCAAATGTTTCAACAGAAAATCGGTTGTTTGGCAAACAAACGATACAATATTTTTTAAGAGGACATGTAACATAATAAGTTTCCTCATCACCTTTAAACGTTTTGAGCTTTCCGAATAATTTTTATTTTCAGATATTATGAGCCCTTTTCAAAATTTTCAGTTCAGGTAGGTATAACATTGTAAATTATTATCAAATTTAGATGAATAAGTCAGTAAAACTTTAAAATATATCAAATATCAATTATAAAAATAAATAAATAGTAGCCAATTTGTACATCTACCTATGCAACATTTATTGTGATATCATAAAGGAAAAAAAAATTAATTAAGTTTAACGAAATGTTTGGCAAATTGTATGATCGAAAATGTCTATTCCATACGGTATACATGATATAATATGTATCATACTATACCTAAATCACATAATATAGGTATAGTACTATAATATAGATACCTATGTTTTTAATAAAATGCATGTGAAAAAACAAGGTCATCTAAAGCATATGTTTTATCAAAGCTCATATGAAATATTAAACGTGTTGTCAGAACTGCAGCTGTTAAGCTCGTTTTGGGGTTTTTTTTAAAATATTATTATGACAGACGTAAGACTATGAGGATACTGAAAATAAACATCAGCACAAACGAACTTGGACACGTGATGATCCGATGATCGTACTATACGAGTAAGTACCTACATCGCGTAGAATACCGAATGAAAATTCTTTCCGCGCGGTCGTGTAGTTGCTTTAAGCGATTATTGTGTTTGTTATATTATTATGATATTGTTTAATAAACGAAAAAAATAACCCAACAACAGTGTTATTATCAATAATAATGACATATACTTGTTGATCGTATACATCCTAATGACATATTCGCAACAGTGACTTCAACGGTGTTGTTGATTAAAATAAGTACCTTCGCGAGGTGTCGGTGAGATGTTGAGCACAGCTGCTGCCTGCAGTGGTTCTCGTCAGCTACTTATGTAAAATATTATACAGACCAGCTTTGTAAATATCTATGTTTATGTATCAAACGCCGTAACAGATGTTTACAGGCCCACAGATATCACAGCATGTTGCATGTACATTGTACATACACATACATATATTATAATAGATCTATATGGTCCATTTCATATACATAATATAGCAGCAATACAAAACATTATATAATATAAGGGTTGAGAAAATTATCGATTTCTTTTATACTACGCAAGTGTCAACAAAATTTCGTATTTATTATTTTTTCACTTATTTATGCATTGAGGCTTAATGTTTATAGCTCACAAACGATAATTTATATCTATAAGCTCGGAGGAAACAATAATAACAATAAATATAAGTTACAATATAGGATCAAATGTGTCCAAAATAATATTACCATAAAACACTTGGTCGACAAATAAATCTACCCAAACTACAGTACCTATTAGAAAATAATAAACTGCCACGTGCTTTACAACAAAAATATAATTACCGAGAAATAATATGTGAGTTATTAAAATTGTAATTTTTAAATATCTGTAACGAAATAAAAATTTATAAAAATATAATAACTATATTTAAATATGTATTATTTTCAAACATGACATCACTTAAAGGTTTATACCACAGTTGTGTGCCGTTATAAATATTATTCAAAGTTCAAACAAAAAAGGTCCTGTGGGTAGCACATTTTAGTAGTTGCAGACATCATGTTTTGGAATATTTGAATATTTAGTGTAAAGTTTTTACATAAATCAATGGCAACATTGGTAATCCAAAAATCGCACTCGTATTAAAATTCGAGATTTACGGGGAAAAAAATATATGGTACAGTTGTAGTAGTGTTATGGTTTGAAGTTCAAAAGCGTTCATGTGAACGAAAATTTATATTATCCAGTCGAAGGGCTCGCATGACGTATAAGATGCGGGATTAACGATCCTTGAAATATCGGTATAACCGAATAGTGCACTACAACAATCGTACATGACAAATCAAGACGTAATAAATATTAACATCACGGTCCACACGGATTTTGTAGGTATTTGTTGGTAAAAATCGTCGAATCTTCCCAGTTCAATTACAACGGTAAGCCGCTGGCGTTATCTTACGCGCGCTAATCTATTGATACACGACATGTCCCGCAGGATAAGTGTATACAGCGTACCTATGTCCTGTGTCCTATATCTTTATGAAAAAAGTGCTGCGCAGCACGGAATATAATTATATAGACGTCGACAACGCGTAAACGGACTTTGACGAGGTTGATAACGAGTCTCGCGTGTCCTGTCCCGAAAGTGAACGGTGGTCGGTGGTTACTGGTTATACATGTAATATTAAGCCCGAGCTCATCCGAGTCGCCACAATAACTAATAAGTATTTATCTTACGCACGCTAATCTATTGATACACGACATGTCCCGCAGGATAAGTGTATACAGCGTACCTATTTAAGTCCTATGTCCTGTGTCCTATACATAATATATGAAAAAAGTGCGGCACAGCGCGGAATATAATTATAAAGACGTCGACGACACGTAAACGGACTTTGACGAGGTTGATAACGCGTCTCGCGTTTCCTACCCCGAAAGGGAACAGTCATGCACGTGTAATATTGAACCCAAGCGTATATCCGCAACTAATAAGTATTTGTATTCGTCAATCGAATGCCACGCAACTCACGGATCGTGACCGGACTCGGTCATTCCGAAAATATGTTTTGCGGGATTTTCGCAAAGGAATTCCAATCCTGGAACGGATTTTTTTTCGTACAATGACGCTGGGACGGGGAAAACGTTATCCTGTTACTTTGAGCGGGTATAGAAATCGGAAATAAAACCTGTTATAATAATCCCGATCACGTCATAATGTACAATGAACAGACCGAACAAAATATAATCTAGCTACTTTCCCGAGACCAGATTGGTCTACGCTCGACAAGTTTAAGATTTACATGGTAATAATAATAATAATAATAATATGATTTGTCCTGCTCCCATATTAATATATTATAATGTAGGTAGGTTTATATGTATATATGTTATAAATATAATATATATATGTATATGTTTATATGTACTACACAAAGTACATATAGGTACCTACTGGAGATTGCAACATGTGAAAGGGTATGTTTTAATAATAATTATTATTATTATATGTTATTCGTGAACTTTAATATTATTATGATCCATGATGCGTGCCTATTCGATCGGTCGAGTTTGTTCGACTAAACTATATTATTACACTACAACTATAGGTACAACCCGATTTCAGCCGTGGTGAAAAATGAAGAAATATAATATACGGTGTATCTCGGTTTTAGTGTACCCGAGTTCATGGGCAAATGGCAAATCTATATGTCGTTGTACCACGCTTTGTGAACTAATTCGACGAGATAGGCAATCCAACCGTGGCGAATCGGATGAAGCCCTTGGTATATTTTCGACCGTGGTTCAAACTACTCTTCCTGATATAATAATATATCATCTAAGAACCATTTAAAAAATTTTCGTCGAAATCAGTCGAGTATTTTTTGAGTATATAACCTACAAACATAATATACACATTAATTTGTGTACACATGATATTTGTGTTATATATATGTATAATATTATGGATAGATTTTATAAAAGACTCTTTATATTTCACATTTAGCAACCCTATACATAAGCAAAAAATATATTAGATTTTTGTGAGCCTAAACGAAATTCATGTTGTGAACCATCCTATGGTAACCTAAAAAACTATGATAAGCTTGTACGAACAGTGCACACTCCCTGGAAGAGAAAAGGCGGAAATTGTGTAAAAAAATTAAATTTTTTTGTTTAATCATAACTGTACATTACTTGTACATGTAATTATATCGTGGGTATTATGCAAATATTTTTGAACTAAAATTGTATACACAGTAGAACTAAAAAATATACAAAAAAAAATGATTTTTTCTTCATTAATTTTTATGTTATATGTTGTCATTATAGAATGACATGGGTCAATATTTCGCAAACAAAATTCACAAAACTCGGAAGGTAGACTTGCAAATAACACATTTAATACCAATGTGAATGCTTGTATTTTACCCACAACTTTTTGTGCTGGTAGCCGGTAGGTTAGGTTAGGGTTTATTCTATTTAATATAAGAAAAGCTACCTAAATAGTTTTAGATTCCAATAACGGAGCGATGGATTTTTTTTTTTAATTCACAATTTTTATTTTTATTTTATACTAAAACGGCACAATATATACGATGTTCAGGTGCCCGATTCGAATAAGTCCGATTTCATAATATCGTCTCGAGCACACTATCGGAGAGCGACTGACTATGTCATGCTTGACCGAAGTCTCCGTGATAGCTATGTTTACGCGGACCATTGGAAATAATCCATAGCGGTAATATTTAACAATCCGCTTATCAAATATTTGAACGCAACTCACCCGAGAACTGAACAACCAATTTCAAAGCTATAGGACACTTGCAGGGTGAACCAACTTTACGGTTAAAAAATGGGTTTTAAGAGTAAAATGTGAACTCTTAATTTTTTGCAAATCTTGACGCATCATTTTGTACCTATTATATAGTTTGTCCGTTTATAGCAAAACAGGTGGGGGTTGTCTGGAATCCGCATAATTCCTTAGAAATCCACGTATTTGAGGTCAGAGATAATAAGTAATAACGGCTGCTCCACGACATTACTCATTTTATTTATTACATTTTCAATTTGGATACCGCCAAATTGCATTTTACATCCTTATTCCTTTGGTACATGCACCGATAATACAATAATAATATGGTTTCTAATAAATACCCAATTATTGCTCTAAGTTGATCCAAAAACACCTTGATATGATTCAATATTGCCCAACCGTTAGAAAATAAAAATTACCCAAATCAAGTCATCATTTATGACTTTCTGTTTACGCTTTGTGGTATGTCCACCAGCCAAACAAAACAATAACACAATTCCTACCGTATTCGAATTAAGATAGATATATAGGCTTAACTTTAGACAAACTCCTCTTTTAAATCTAAGTGAAAATTTACTAATTCCGGACTCCACCTGCTTCATCTTCTTATCCGATCTAAATTATCAACCGCCTGCAAACTCACTGTTTATAAAACCATAATAAAACTCGTCTAGGCATATTGAATCCAAGTGTGAGGCTCATCCAATCCCTCAAACCTCAAATGCTCTAGATATTTCAGTCCATTTGTCTTTGTAAAAGTATCTCATTGGTATATGACAAATAATAATCTACACAAATGCTTCAAAATTCAAAAACTAAATTATAAATTACACGCATACATTTATGAACATCTCTCCATTTCAGTCATGCCAAATCATCCTGCCAGGTAGCACGCTACTTGATCTGGGTGCCTATAAACGTCTTCTAACGTAATTTCTGTTATTGTAATAAGGTCATCAAAATTAACTATTGTACATAAACTTGTATAGATGTTAATCTATGTTAATTGCAAACTCTGGCAAAAAAACTTACAAAATATAAACAGTGAACCACCGACATCACGCGAGTAAGAAATCTTAAAATATTAAAGTATTTTAAAATATAAGTCTTTGTGAATACGTCTTCTAAAAGTTTAATGAATCTAAATTTAAATAAGCGCATATGTTGTTCCGTAGAAATTTAGTGAATATGCAGTCTCGTCGTATGGTATACGTATAACCATAGAACAATAATGATAGGTTTTAAGGTATAACGATAGTGAATTAACGGAAAAACCAAAAAAAGTGGTGGTAGTGAATAAAAGGAAAAGGTCCAATAATTGTATATAATATGTCCCTTATTTTGTGTGTAGTGTATATAATATACGTTGTTTCCTTAACACTCGTTTGCGGTCATCTGTGAGGTCCTTCGTCCAGGGAATGGTTATGTATATAATAAGTCAATTGAAAACTTTGTAAACGTTTATATTCGTTTCCAAACTTTTTAAAAGCTCTGATATATACGCGTTTACAGTGTGGTTGTACTCGATTATGAATTCAACAATTCGCAGATTGACGCACCGAACTTTCTCACGTGTACAGGACCCGAAACGAACGTTCAAAGACCTGCACGTTACGTAAAAACTAGTGAAAAAAAAAGAAAAGAAAAATGCAAATCCGAGATCGTCGTTTCTATAGAAGCGTAGTTATGAATTTTAAAACGACGTTTTGGTTCGTTCGTAACAAACGCGGTCGAATAGGAGTAAAACTACAAACCAGAAAAGTAAGGAATTGTTGAAAAGTACGAATTTACCATAGCAAGTTTTAGAAAATGCAAACAAAATGAATGTATAAAATATTATAAATTATGAAATGTATTTACTGGAACTGAATATTTGCAACAACGAACGGCTTGAAGTGATAATTATCGTTTATTTTGAATAAAACTGCGACCAAACAACAAGCGGAACACCTAACAACCGTTTTATATGATATACTTTTTGTGAATTTGAATGCGTACTTTAAGCGTGTACACATTCAATAAAGGTAACTTTACACGCCAAAATGTATTTATTTCTTAACGAACCATAATAAATCTTAACTTTCTTCGCAAAAATGTAACCAACAATTTTATATAACGATTATGTTTTTTACAAAATTTAAAATAACAATAATAATAGGGCGTTCGAGCCAGTACCCTCCAGTGAAATTAATACTAAAATTATTGTACATTGTAATTTTTTAAGTAATTTTCGTTTACGACATTGACATTTTACATTTACAAAACCATAATATCAGTTGTGACCGAAAAGTATGTCTCATTTGAATAATAATTAGTTTAGTAGAAAATTATTAGTTTAATGTACCTTGTGTACCTACCTACCTAATTGATTACTTTTGCATTGGTGTTAAAGTTGTATGAATAATTTTTTACCATTCACAATAATCGTGATTCATTTGAGTTTCATCTGTTTAAAACGTGCTATTTTTTTAAAGTTCCATTTTAACTGTGGGTGTATTGTTTTTAACGCCGTTTTGGTTTATGTGTTTGTTTAATTCAACTTATAAAGTGGCCAAAAAACGTAGATCGTGTTCTATTGTAATTTTTGTTTAGAATCACATAAGTATATGAAGATTGACAATTTCCCTAATTAGTTTTTTGGAAGAGTAATTGTTGTTCAAAATTAAAGTTTTAATTGTTTTACTGACAAACAATCAATAAATAGTATGTTGTCTTAATCAACTGTAATTTGTAAACAAAAAAAAATACTTACGGTTTTGGTCCAAAATATTTTTAATAGGTTGTATCTGAAATTATAAAAAAAAAATAATAAATTATTGGTGATGCATACTTAAAAATATTAATTACTGGATAGTAATCACTGGATAGTGGATACTATATGGTTTTTAATTATAATATTCTGATTAAATATTTTGACTTACAATTATTATTATTCTCAAAAACATTTTTACTGCCTCAGAATGTGTTTTTTTACGACAAGAAAGCCATTAATGTGAACAATAACTAAATATTCTCCAAACTATATATAGAATCGAATATAGATTGACTTTATTAATATATAAAATTCATTCAATAGAAATTTAAAGTAGTTATACCTACTGTTATTTCAAAAATGATTTAAATATTACTTCTTCTAGAGTTAATTTATTCCTATAACGTAGGTATTTACTACATTCGTTTTTATAATCAATAATTGTGTTTTTTGAATAACGTAGGTAACTGAACTTCAGTTACTGAAGTAAGTATGCACCAAGAGATGTCTGGATACGACTTCAGAATACAATTACAAATATTATGATGTACAGTTTAAAATATGTAAAAACAACCACAAAAATGAACATTTTTGCGAAAAAAACGTAACTAAAAAAAAAAAAATTGATCCTTAGATAAAAAAAAATAATACAAAATATATATTGTCTTCCGTTAAATTACAGGTATAGCTGCGGTGTATTGTCAAGCGTATTTTTTAATTTTTTTAAGTTTTTTTCTGGGCACATTTAAAAATAATAAGCAGAATATAAAATAATTATTAAAAAATACCAACTTTAACAATATTATGACGTGTAGAAATATTATCGAGCCAGGTCGTTAGATTTTATAGTCATATTGGTGTCTTGGCTCAACTCCTAGAACAAATAACTATAACTCTATTACGTAGATTTTAATTCAAATTTGCATATTATGTAATTCTAATGGTTGGTTGAGATTTAAACGAATACAAATACAACGTGTGCGAACATACCGGAGGAATCATCAGTGAATAATATTATGTTACACATTAAAATTAATTTAATTATTTATGTATCGCAAGAATAACAGTATCATATTTGTATTACAGTAATTAAAAATAAGTACCACAGTTAGAAGAAGGGTGCCAAGTATTTCCAGTCAAGTGTCAGGTACTTAGCATATATTATACCATTCGATACCTACCTACAAGATGTTCTCCCGTGCAAACATTTAAGACAATATTATATGCATTTTACAGTGGATTAAGAAGAAAACTTATTTTCATTAAATTAAAAATGTTTCCAGTTTATGGTATGTGGATGATTATAAATGCTGAAACTCAATATGCGTGTAAGAATTCAAAACGCAATTTAAATTAAAAATAATCTTAGCGTAATATAACAATATCATGTTAGACTTACAATAACAAAGATTAATCATATTTTAATTACCGTTAATATACAAATATAACTTAAAAATACCACAATAGACTTCAAGTGTTTGTTTTTTTTTTTTTTTTATCATAATGAACCTTTTTATCATAGGCATTTAACATATTATTATCATTGAGTATAGATAGTACTATTTAATGATATTATTATACTGATAACAAATGTAAATAAAATCAATAGGAGACGATATGGTTAAAGAAAAATTAATACAGAACAACAATTCCATTTATTTTGACATTTATGGATAACGAATTTTTGCACAATATTTCATTATTTATATAATGATTTAATGCTTAAAATGGTAAACACGTATGTATCCAGTATAATATAGGAACTCAAATTTCATAGTTCGCAAACTAAATACTAAATAATACTATAAAATTTAAATTAAAATCATGTTTAATGCCTACAAATATGAACCTGAGTGTAGTTATATTCTTTTTGTTGTAAATAACTGTTATTCTTCAATAAAATAACGACAATTCATTTTTCATTTTCCATACTTAAGAACAATAACCGACGATAGTAGAAGAATGTAGAATGTATAGGTACGTAATACGTATACAAGGTACGTTTATATACAAGCCATTTTTATAAGAAAGTTAGAAGAATCAGAAATAATATTTTTTTGGTTAATTAATTAAATTAATGAGAAATCAATTGCCCATCAAATCCATACATTTTAGATTAAAAAATGTTTATTTTGTAACAGCACCAGTATAACACGATAAAATAATAAAAAATTTACATATTAAAATACGCATTAAATTAATGAATATTTCATTGGAAATAACACATTATCTCATAAAAAAATAATAATAAAACAGTTTATTCTTATAAAATATATTAAAATACCGTATTTTATATTCTGACAGATTTACGAAACAAATTATTATTTTTAAATTATAATTAATAAGTATTTATAATAATATTCTAGGTTAACATATATTACGTGTAATGTAGCATACTAATCTGAAGTGCTACAAATATTAGTTTTACAATCATAATCATTTTAATAATATAATGGTACAATATTTTAAATAACAATATTATAGCTAAAAATGATTTTTACATTTTGGAATAACATAAAAATATTATAAATACTTCGAAAATCAAACAATAATTATTAAATACTAAATAGTAATATATAACATTGTAAAACTCTCACTTAAGGCTACTATACAAAAGTATTGATCCTTTCTTTGTTTTTTAGTTCAATAAGGGGATAATATAAACTTTAGTATAGAGTAATAAAATTGGGACTTCAATAGACCTTCTTTTATTACAATTAGGTTTTTACGGTTAAGTACCTACTTAGGATATCAATAGTAAATATAGTATAATTTGATACAGACGAAAACAAAAAAATATTAGAACTTATAGTGCTAAAAAAACGGTATAATAATTGAGAGTCGTTATTTTCATTCTTTTATTTTTACTAATGGAAATGCTTTTACTGGATTTTAGTATTACTAAATGAAATCATTGTAGCTTTTGTGTTAGATGTAATTTATCAAATAAAAATTAAATTAATTCAAAAACTATATTAAATTATATTTTAGTCGTTTTGTTTTCAAGTGAACGCATCTTTTTTAAAATCACCAAAATAAAGATAGGAAATAAATTACAATTCTTCGTCATAAAATAATTTTGTATTCAAACTATTTATTTTTCGGAGATAAATATTAAAGATTTTATATTATAATCATTGAAACAAATTAATTGATTCAGTTTGTTGAGGAAATAATGTCCAAACCCAATCTAATGAAATAAGATATCTATCGGTGTAAATATACAATAGTTAGTCAACATTCAAACAAAATTATGATAAATAATAATTAAAAAATGATTTAGGTAAAAATATATAACTAATTTGATTTATTTTCAATTTTGGTTTTTTAAACGTAAAAATAAAATTATTTTAATTTAATATGATTTCCCGCAGATGATGAAGGACAAATAGATATTATATTATAAATAGTTATTATGCAAAATTCCTTTAATTTTCAAACATTATAATATTATATTGTATTTATTTGATTTTTATAGAAAATTCATTCTCGAACAGTTGAATGGTATATTATAGAAAACAGTTATACTGATAAATAAGTGGGTGGGTTCGACGGTTTTGTTAACATACAATACTGATAAGAGAAAAAAATTCGATAAGAAACTTGACCCGAATATTGATTGCTGTTATTAGCAATTTTACGTGTCACCATTCGACGTATATTATTTTCTCGTCACAACTTCTTACAAAGTTATATATACCTATAAATTTTTTTCAGGTTTGAACCGACGACGCCACGGGCACTACTTTCGTATTACAAATATATACTTATACCTACCTACGTAGGAGCTAACCTGTGTTCTACCATCAATGTGGTTTATCGTTAAAAGAGCTGTCGTCTCATGATAAAAATTGGACAACCGTTTTTTTTTCTTTAAAACGTTAAGATTAATTGCCAAACAAAATTCACTCAAAGTATTTATAGAAAATCGTTAAGTACCAAATAAAAAAAAAGCGTATAACCTAATTATACCTTACCTAAGCTTATTACCGCAATGAAATATTATTTTAAGCAATACAGTTGGTAGGTATATCTATACTATATATAAAATTGTAAGGGTTTTTCTTCGACCGCGCTAACCGAGAAAACTACTGGACCGATTTGGCTGAAATTTTTTTTGGCTGAAACCCGAAACTCTGCTGAAGGTTATAGTACCACTTTTGTCAGTAAAAAAGTTCATAAAAGTTCATAAACAATTAAAAACAATTGTACCTATATTGTGCGTTACGTATTTTGACCGTTTTATTTTTGTATTTAGCATAATAATATGTAACTATGACAATATTTAAAACATAATAATTATTAATCATATTTTTTTACCGCAACTAGGATTTTTACATATTTTGATATTTAACCTGTTTTGATCCCGACCGCAACTCGGATTTTTTTTTTACTACCTGTTATAATCTCTGTTGTACCGTATTGTCCAGTGCTATACTATATACTATCTAGGTGCTTTAATGCGCATATTAACGTAGAATACTGTCATTCGGTTAAAGCGATAAAATACATATGTAAATATATTAATAAAGGATCAGATAGAGCTACTTTTTCTGTTAATCGTAAAAACGATGCGATTACAAATTATTTGAATGGTCGATATATATGTACTTCTGAAGCGTTTTGGAGAATTTTCAATTTTGAAATCCATGATAGAGATCCGACAGTTCAGCACTTGGCTGTTCATCTAGAAAATGGACAGCGTGTTTTCTTTAATGCTAATAATCTTCATCAAGTTATTGAAAATCCAAGAAAAACGACACTAACTGCATTTTTTGAACTGTGTTCACATGATAATTTTGCGAAAACACTGTTCTATCATGAAGTTCCTTCTTATTACACCTGGGATAATAGCAGAGGCTGGTTAAAGAGAAGACGGGGAAAAGATGTTCCAGGTTGGCCAGGAATAAAAATGGACACTGCCATTGGTAGAATTTACACGATTCACCCAAATCAAAGTGAGTGCTTCCATTTAAGATTGTTACTAAATTATGTACAAGGTCCTACTTCATTTGAAAGCTTGAAGGCCTTTGATGGAGTCATTCACGCGACTTTTAAAGCTACCTGTTTTGCTCTTGGGCTTTTAGAAAATGACGAGCAATGGAAAAATACTCTAGCGGAGGCAACTCTTTCAGAAAGTCCTTCAAAATTAAGAGAATTATTCGCAATAATCATAGTTTTCTGCCAACCGTCTGAACCTCAATCTTTGTGGGAACAGTTCAGAAATGATTTTTGTGAAGATATTCTTCATACAGAGCGCACTCGATTAAATGACTTGCAATTTACTTTTTCTGATGAAATATTTAATAGAGGTTTGATTGAAATAGAAGATAAAGTTGTTTGTCTGTCTGAAAAATATTTAACTGAATTTGGAATGAACTCACCTGTTCGAAATGAAAATGCATCTGATCCTTTTGAATTCTCAATTTTGCGTTCTTACGATAATAACCGATTACAAGAATTTGTAGAAATCAATTTACCAAAATTAGTAAATGATCAAAAATATGCTTTTAATGTTATTACAGAAAGCGTAATGAATCATCAAGGAAGAGTTTTTTTTTTAGATGCTCCGGGTGGTACAGGAAAAACATTCCTAATTAATTTGTTGTTGGCTCAAATTAGATCCTCAGGTAAAGTTGCATTAGCAGTAGCTTCATCTGGTATAGCAGCAACTCTCCTTAGTGGCGGCAGAACTGCTCACTCGACTTTCAAGTTACCGTTAAATGTATTATTTGATACAGAATACGTTTGTCCGATTCGTAAAAATGGCCCTCTTGGAAAAATTCTTCAAGAAACCTCATTCGTTGAGTGGGATGAGTGTACAATGAGTCACAGATCACATATCGAAGCAATTGATCGAACATTAAAAGATCTTAGGTGTAATAATAAGTTTATGGGTGGCATAACATTTGTTTTCGCTGGTGATTTCCGTCAAACCTTACCAGTAATCCCTAAAGGTACTCGAGCTGATGTCATTAATGCTTGCTTAAAATCTTCCCCTATATGGAACTATGTTGAAAAACTTTATTTGCGAACAAACATGAGAGTTTATTTATGCGGAGGGGACGATATTTTTCCAGAGCACAGTTGTTGAAAATTGGAAATGGAACTTTAGAAAATGAAAATGGTTACATTTCTGTCGATCACACGATTGGACGGGTGGTCAATAACGTGGAAGAGTTGATTTCTACAGTTTATCCTGACATTTTTAATCTGTCCAATAAAAACATCATATACTCAGAAGTCTTATAAAATTCTTATTTTAATTGTTTTTTTTTCTTCATCAACTTCAATCAAATTCTTTATCAACCATAAATTATTTCTTTTTTATCTGTATTTATTTTTATCATTTATAACGCTAGAAAAATTTCAATCCGTTTTCATTAACCGTTTTTTATATTTACTTGCCGATCACATTAAACAATAATATTTGAATAAAAAATTCTACATATCATGGTCCGAAGGCAAAATAAACAACCAATCACGGGCGAAGCTGTGACGGGTCGGCTAGTAATATAATATGAGTGAAATCAAATTGATACTATATCCTAGGCCAACAACATTAATAGTACTTCTTATTAGATGCAACCAAGTAAGACGGAATGCATTGAGAAAAGAATACACCAAACTAACTTAAAACCAGTGAAGGAATGGCAGGAAGGGGACATGTGGCGACAACCTCGCTTGGTTCAAAATATAAAGATATTACAACACCTAAATCATTTCAATGTTGTAATTTTTAAATAAAGATTTTTTTTAACTAAACAAACATTTTAATAAAAATCAAAAGTTATAGTATTGTAGATACTATATAAATATTAATGATGAAAAAAAAGATTCATAGGTATAAGGAATGTTGTATTACCAAAGTTATGATTATTGATAGATTCAGTATTGTGTAGACATTTTTATCTGAGAGCATAACCCCTAACAACTTTGTTTTGAACATCTTTGTAACTCCAAAATTTGAAAAAAATTTTGGTTCCCTACTCCAATAAAATACAAAATATTTAAACACTTAATAATAATAAATTAATAAGTATCTAATAACTAGTGAACTACTCGTTTAAAATTCGGTTTTTATTTATATCAAATTTTAAATGACATCCTGTTTCAGGACATTTAAAATAACTAAAATGCAATTTTTGTCGTTCAAAACGGTAAAAGTTTTAAAAAAATTATACCAATAAAATGTATTGTAGTGTAAAAAATATAGCATATAATTTTTTTTTTCAAAATTACATTTTTTTCATGGCCTACCTACAATTTAAATTATGTCAAAGAAATATTTTTAAATAATTTCAAGATAATGAATTTTAACTGCTAAAAGAATCACACTGCATAATATTTTCACATGTGGGACTCAAATATTTATCAAATGCATTCCTCCGTTTAGATGAGAATTTATTCGTCTGCGTATTTGCTTGATTACAAATTAAAATTAAAAACTTTTTTTTCATCCCCACAGACCACGCGATTAGTATTTGTCCTTAATAATGTCGTGCTGTTACAAATTTTTATATTTAAGGTAAATCAGCACATTTATAGCTCAAATAACTTTTTTTACAATTTTTGATTGGTGAATAAGTTTTTGAGTAAGTTTTGAAAAAGTTAATATTTCTACAACATGTTGTGCATTGTAAAGTGTCTTCACTTAACAATCTTACTCACCTATTTCGAAGTTTAAAAACTCGTGAAAGAAAAAACTATTAAAGTTTCTTAGAAATTGAAACACTAAAACATGATACTTAAATTTTAAAAAGTAAAAAGTATTAAGAATCTTTCATTTTAATTTGTTCCATGATATAGGTATAAAATCAAATTATACATTAAGGTACACTTATAATATTATATGATAATCATTGTGAATATTATTACGTACTTACATTAATTATTACATCTAAGTTTGGTTACATTATTATTATAATCTTACATTTGAATTGTTTAATATTGTATATTATATTCTTTAATAATTAATTATTATAAAACAATTAGACATGCTTTTATTATTATTATTATTAATTGATATATTACGTACGTTTCAACCGGGATTGTTAACTTTCAAAATAAATAAATTGATTACTTAAACGAATTTGTAAAACAAAATTTAATCAATACGGAAGAATAGAATGCTATATATATACATAGGTAAGTGAAAAATATAATTAATGTATATATTTAATATATTATTATACTGTCTAGTTAAGTTTATAATATATTATAAGGCAATATAAGCACTGCGATTAAATCATTTTCTCGTATACGACGCGTTAAACACGAGTGATAAGATAATATTTAGTATGCTCGATAAGAATAATAATTGTCTTATGTAAATATTTAAATATATTTTATCAACCACTTTTCGGCTTATAAAAATAGCACATTATATACTGACATTAATAATCGGTATGTGCGATGATTGGACCTCAAATGTGTACACAACATATTCAAACTAATACATTCGATTAGTTTGTTTCGCGAATAGTAATACAAGATACATCGAATTTATTAGATACTATAATTTAGATTGAACAATAAAAAAAAGTAATAAAAAAAATGTTCAGGAAAGTTCGTTTAGTGTATAAATAATATAATTATACTTATATACACTAGTGTACTTTATATTGTTGATACAATACGCACATTAGGATATTTTCCAGACTGCAGAGAACTCTGAGAGAAGACATAATATGACATTAAATGGCCCATAAAAAGTTGTTAACGACGCACTTTTACACGCTATATATAATGTGTCAGTATTTTTAGAGCCGTGCTAGGTAGTCGTTGAAATAATAAATTTAAACAGTATTTTTTTTTTATTTTTTTATTAATTCGGAGCTAATGCAAATTCATACGGTGGCAGTTTACTCACAAGCCACTATATATTTATCATAACATACCTAGTCCTAGGTGTATATAATAAGTTTCCGCGTTTAATATATATGTATACTATAGTACGTTTTCGCGTTAGAGTTCCTCGACGATTATCATTGTTACGCGTCGTTTGTTGGAAATGCATTGTATTATGTGCTAAAATATCGTTTACCACTCCACTGTAGCGGGAAAATTATACCGAGGAATTGTATAACCCCCGAGATTGCAATTTTCCCTGGAAAATATTATTCCCGGTAATAAATTCCTAGGATATCATTCGTCTAATAAACTTATACTGCTGCGGAGAGAATAACTACAAACCTTCTGACCTACCAATGGAAAATAATTGTACGCCGGTCAACATATTCCAGGAATACTAAATAGTACCTCCAGGGAGTGCAAGAGCCAGGTGCAGGGAAGTGTATCAGTTTTCTAGATACCTATAATATTGTAACGTCTCCTGCAACGACTCCAAAACATTCATCCGTTATTTCTCGTTTTTCTCGTTATCGATTTGTCAGCTTTTTATCGTCGAGCCTTTGGAAACACGGCATCAGTGATGCCCCCATTCATCACCATTGAACTACCTCTATCAATGTATACGTTATTATTTTATTGATAAACATATACTTAACTTCATATACAATCATTTATATTATAGCTAATCACATAACAATATCTAGCCTGTGTAGCAGTCTTGTCTTCTTCCCGGTCTGTCTGGGGGGCCAGTTCAGCACTCAGAGTTTATCCACTCTTGCGCAATTCCACGTGCATATCATTGAAATCCCTGCCTAAATTCCTACTATGTCATCATAATATTTTATCCACCACTCACCATAGCTATTGTATGCACTTTATACACACACAAACATGTACAAAAACACAAAAGTGCGTGCGTGCGTGTACTATATACTAATATCTAAGGTATGATTAGTGACATTTGCTTGTAACACTGGAAAAAATACGTAATTTTCATTCAAAATTCATTAATTTGGTAATTTTTGGTGGAAGGATAAATGAGGTAGTGAAAACGTGAGATATCAATAAGCTCGTGCTCTAGAACACTTAAAACGTATTAATATTATATAAATATTAATAACACCATCTACTTGATTATATTGTATTAGACGGTCCCCCATATAACTGAATATTATCATAATATTTTTCAACAATGATAATATTATGTTAGTGTGGGTGGGCTTTACTAGAATAGCCGAAAAAAAATAATTTGTGCACACCTCATAATGAAATCACATGGCGGCCACCACCGCCCACGACTCTTTATTTCTATAGATTGGCTTTCGACCGCGTAAAAGTATAGATATACTATAAACTATTATAAACGGGGACGAGACAAACACCAGAAACTTTTGAAATGTTTACTCGGTAACGGGTAAATAACTATAAGTTTCTCACTATTATTTCACGCAGAATTTGTGCAAACTACGATAAAAGAAAGTTTTCATTTATATATATTGTGTGTGTGTGTGTGTGTGTGTTTGTGCATCATGGTATATAATATCCACAACGTTATCATATTATCACATTATTCGGTCGGTGACAAGTAGCTGACATTTTTAAAATTGATTTCCAATAGTAATAATAATGATAATATTAATGACAATAAATCAGTAAAGTTTCGCGTCTCAATAATTCAATTTTATAAATAATTGTACACTATACATAGGTATATAGGTACGTATTTTTCCACTATTGTTGCAATTCGCTTTCAGTGTAACATTGCTTTACTCGTTTTAGAAAAATACATATCATTGAAGACAATGCAATTGATTGTCAAAATATAGGTACCCTTTAAAATAATTTTGTATTTCCTTTGGGTTCTTACATATGCTTTGTTTTATTTTTAAGCATTCGAAAGAAAAACAATTTTGCAAATCCTCATTATTGATACAAAACATATTAAACCTTCACAAATATTATCAAATATTATATACCTTAAGTATATTTTTATGAAAATAAAAGATTTTACCGTTTATCTTGAGAGCTGAATTACATTTTATGCAAATCGAAAAACTCAACAGATTTTCGTAATTCAATTATCCCTTTGCAGTACGAATAATATATTTTATAATTTACCCGAGGCTTAAAACATATTTATGAATAAGTAATTTTTAACATAATATTAAGTTTTGGAAACTATATAAGCAATCGTAACGTTCAAAAAGCATCTGCAAGAGTGGTTTATTTAGACATTTTGCTATTAAAAAATGGTTTTTATGTGAAATATTTATTAAAAATGAGCTTAAATAAAAAAAAATTACGAATGAATTCTAACAATTAACATAAAATACCAAATTTATAATAAATGCAGTACCCAACCACTAACCAGTATAATAACCACCATAATAAAATATAGTGAATCTACATGCAAGTTAATAATATACAATAATTATTCATTTTTATTAATTTTTTTGAAAAAAAAAGATTTAATAGCCTATTAAATTGTAAAATTGTCTTAATAATGAATTTCAAGAGAAACTGGGTACCTATTTATAAGATCGTTTAAGTATAGCGTATACGCACGCTATACCAATATTAAATACTTTAAATTCTAATACAAAATAATTCTTAAAAAAAAAAATTGTTTGCCACCCAACAATTTATTTTTTTTAATTAAAAAACTACATTATAACTATTTTTAGCCTCACTTGTAAAATGTAATGATAATGGCCTTCAAATTAAGTATGATGATATGCCCAAACTTTTGCAGCTATCCCTTTCCTGGCGGACATTGATCATTTATTGATTAGGTATGAAAAATACATGAAGTAAATTGATTTTAGTTGGCTAACTGTGGTATTTGTATGGCTTTACTTGACTAAAAAGTATATTAATTATTCGATATAATGAATGGGCGTATGTCAATCGCGCCAAAAACAAAAAAAAAAAATGTAATTTGTGCCACATCTAAAAATGTATTTTAATTATTTTCACCACTTTTCAAGGTTGTAATTTAAGTCACATAAAACTAGATACAAGGACATTAAGTAATCTGCACAGTCTTTAAGGTACCAACAACATTTTAATTTGTCCCACTTTAAAATAATATTTTTTTAAACTTTTAATACGTATTTTAAATTATTCATCAATCAAGTTTATTTTAATAGATACATTTCAAGAAAATTATTAAAATGTACAAAAAATATGACCGAATTGTAACTGTCCCCAATGAAATTAACAAATGATAGAATTTAAACTAAAAATAGCTAAACATAACTTAAAAAATCATATTATGTAATTTTTAACGAAATATTTGTGTTAAATACAATAGTTATAAAAACATTTTGAAAATTAAGTAAAATTACTGTGTAAATATTTTTTTTTATTGATAAAAATATTCAACGAGTACTCGGATAAGAAGGATTTAAAAGTGGACAATTCGTGTGTATTCATACTTTGTGAAATAATGAGTTCATAATCAACCTGCAAAATGTTTTTTTTTTCTAATCTGCTTAACTTTTTAGTTAGTTGACAAAGCTTATTATCTTGGTTTAATGAAGCAAAACGTGTTGAATATAGCTTTAAAATAAAACAAATATGTCAAAACCACGAATGAGTAAGTTCTCAATAAGAAGAACGACCGCACGTTTCGTGGGTAAATTTTCTCTATAGTTCATCAATATAAACTACCAAGGAAAAATATTTGAAAACTTTTAGACAAGCATCCATTAATTAGATTGGATTTATTGGGATTATTTTATTAGAGCTATCGTACGAAATAACCACCTCAATCTTTTAAAATGATTTAATTAATTGCATTTTAATTACCTATACTTACTATATTATTATCTCTTTTCAACCAAATTGCTTATTAGTTTATTACCTATAAACATCGACACAGGGAAAATATAGTACCTGCCTATAATAAATATTAAAAGTGACAGCGGCGGTGCTGTCGAAGAGTAAAAAAGTTTCATCTGAGGTCGAAAAAATGGTAGAAAACATTGGCAGTACACCGTTTGACAAAATAAAAAAATAAAAATAAATATTTTTTTCTTGAGGACCGGCATTTAATTGTCCATAGAATGTAGATTAAAAATCTAATTAACCGTTTCAAAAGGTGTTAGGTGATAATGAAAATACTCGACAGACCGGCTGGCATTGAATAATACCATAGGGTAAATAATGTTTATTGTTTTCGCGGATAGCCGCGTAACGCAATAACAAAAATAATCTATCGGATTCAGTGGAAAAATAATTTGTTTTAAATAAAAGGTTAGGTATTATTTTTTTGTTTTTTTGAAATTAAGGTCGCGTGGTGTTCGACGGCCAGTCGATTATCTAGTTCATGGTCCACATTGCACACACACACACACAAGTGTATAGTATAATGTATGTATTATATAATATTAAGTTTGCTTATATCCCATTCTATTACTTCCTCGCTATATTATAATACGGCTCATCGCTATACGATTATATTCACAACATCTCGCATACGATAACTGATTAAAAACAACAGCGTGCGTCCTAGAAAACGAACCCGACGCGTGTATTGGCTCAGCTCGGATCGTCTTATCTACCGTACAAAAAAAAAACAGAATAATCCATCAACACAAAACATTATAATTAAACACAAACACATTCAGTAATCGGTAACAAAGTTAACAACGTCAATATAATGATACTTAACAACGACGTCAATGTTTATTTTTAATTATTTTTGAGGACGAGTTAATAAACAGATAATCTAAAAAAAAATTATGACGAAATACATTGTTTAATAAAAAAGAAATTGTACAAGTTCTCGTTTTAGTTTAATTTCTTTGGCGCGAAAAAATGATCAAAATTTATTATCCGAGCTAATAACTTAAATAAAAACTTTAAATTAAATGTCTACATCGACGAATTATTTATCACGTATATCATATACTATTAGTATGTGACGATGAAATATTGGTTGACACTTAACAATTTATAATAATATTACGATGTGTGTTATAATAGTTATAGTGTTATACTGTGTGTCTGTGTATAATATAGCTATAATTATTGTAATAACTAACATTTTATTAACGTTAAGTCTAAAAATCTGTTATAACCTATTCCAATTCAACAGCAACATATTATACGACAAACATCACAACATTAAATTAATATAGTTGATAGAACGTTTATTAATATTAAGATTAATTTATTTATCTTTCAAACTATGTTTTTCGTTTATATATAATGTAGATTATTTCCGCTTCTGCTGTACCTAATTATTTATTTACACGTATTAACGCCCACACAGACGAATAGTAATTTGTATTATAATCAACGATTAAGTAAAGCTGCCAATTAAATATAATATGCAGTACTTATACAATATATGATCAAATGGTAAAATTGAAATCGAAGTGTTTGAAAGTCATTATACAATATCCGATCAGTAGAGTTGAAAACGTGAGACCCGATTCTACGTTATGTAAACAGTGACTACAATTTAAATTTTTGTTACCTGCCTACATACATCGTTAAAATTGTTGCCAAAGTGGCAATGTGGAATTTAATATGACTAAGGTCTTTTCGTAGTTTTTCTTCGAATTGACTGGACAAAATGTATAGATGTTAATTTTAAACTTTCAAACTTTAAGCATTTTTTTATGCTTTTCTGATATTAAGAAAAATACGCACGCAATTCATTAACTGTTAGCACTTAGCAAGTATAATTTATAATTTATTAGAAAAAACCACTCACTCAAGTGACAGTTCTATAGAAATTAAATATAATATATTTCACTATGCTTTTTTAATTGTTTTACATAATTATTTCGAAAAAAAGGTAACTATTTCATTTTAAAAATATTTAAATAAAAATCTTAGAACAATGTGCATTTTAGTGATATTAAAAAAATTAAAACGGTACTTACACTGTGTATGTATATATTGTGTATATATACACAATGTATGTATATATTTGGTGCCCTAACCGGGACACTGTATAGCCAGAGTAGTTAATTCTCGAGTGAGTTGATTTCACGGTATGCATTTGTATTTTGTGTTCGAAACACAAGGCTAGACAGCTATAGTTTACTAATCTACGTATCACTTTTGGTATGTAACGTCCTCTCAATGCTTTATTTTTTTAGATTTCAGTTGACCACATGTGCACGCTTTGATATCTATAGAATTGGTAAAACAATTTATTATATTTTTGTAGTGACCAAATATAGTTGTTTGGATATATAGGTACCATACGTGATCTGCTGAAGGTTAAACACTAAGACACAAAACAAACTCTGACGACGTATACAACGATAGAATATTTTATAGTCTGTATACGTAGGTTGAGTAAAGGTATACATCCCACGGTAATTCGGGGCGTCGTGTTGTTAGTGGTTCACAATTCGATAATGACTATTGCAGGATCAAGACAACAGCCATATTGTGGTATACCGTAAAATGCGACAGTTGTTCCACCCGTCAGCAGTATAGGACGGCATTGCGTATACTTATACCAGAAACTCTTTTTTACTCACGAACCACTTGTATGACTACTACGGATCAGTCGGGTACGTCTAAATAACTAAACCGAAACTATTCCAAATGATGAATCAGAAAATTATTTTAACCATTCTTAATAATGTACACATCGCATCGGTTCCATCTGCAGTTTTCATATTTTATTAGTTAATTTATATTCGTACCTATTTCAACTGTTTAGTAGCACAATTTTAATGCAAATTTGGGCGGGGGCGTATGGTTGAACATGCTATCAAATAATTTTAGCATATAATTTAGACAATTAACTGGAATATTCCCAAAAGCACGAGGAGAATTTTGTCTGATTTTAGAGCCCCCCCCCCCCCCCCCCAAGTACTCCTCTAATTTCACCTATTCTACACATGTTTAAACATATTGATAATAATCAAAAAAAAAAAAAAAATGATTTATTTCCTATAATACCACCGTGACGTATAGTCTACTGCAACGTACCAGTGATCCACAGTTTAAGAACCTCTGCACAATAAAATATAATATATAATACCAGCCTCGACTGGTTAATCCACGGCCTTTTTTGCGTGCAACTGAAAATAAAAATACCCTTTTGGACCCGTTTCGGTCGACGTCTTGTTCGGCCCTGCTTACCATCACGCACGACCGAACCAAAAAACGACGACCGAAATCGATATAACACCACAACAGGAATATTATTAAATAAAGACGCGTTTGAAATTCAGTGTTTTTCGTGAGCACGGGTCAGGTATTAACGCGCGTGTCGACTACATTACGCCAAGTAATCGAATGCGAAAGCAAAGGCGTGGAGGTAAATTCGGTAAATGTGTTCGTAGTACTATTGCTAAACCGCGTGTACGACGTCGCATCCCGACCATTGTCCGTTAATCGCACCCCAAAATATATTATTTTATAGACGCTTTCGGGACTTACGAAACTCAATATGTATATGCAAACATGTTGTACGAGGTCGTGTGCGCCGACACATTTCCCGAAAAACCAATTATAAAACCTATAATGAGAGTGGCGGATTACCGCGGAGAGTCCATAATAATAATAACATATTGTTATACGCACCTACGTGTATAAAATATATTGTAACAATATCATGCGATGGTTCCGGATCGCGGGAAAACGTAAGATGCCTTTCCGGAGACGTTTTCCGGAGGATTGCGACCCGACCCGGAAACGTTTAATGTTCGGTATACTGCAGGGGATGGCAATTTTTTAATGATAATAATAATTTAGTGATGGCTGATAAGTTGCAGGGTCGCCCGGACGGAAAATGCCACTATATTATTATTATTTATTAGGTGCATATTATTATCATGCTCATCACACACTTTCACGTGCGTCGTAATATGTTATTTCTATATTTTACACAAAACACGTAGACAGGTAATAATATATTAAGCCAAAACGGGATTTTATAAAATGAAACGATACGAAATCCTCGACAATAACGATAGTCAACAAGATGAACGCGCTTTATTAATTTCCTGACAGGAGAATAATACTTAATCGTAATCTAACCTAACCGAGAGAAATACTTATACATATACGTACATTGGTGCGATTATAGGTTTGACTCGGTCGAACGCCCTATTATACCACGTCAATAAAATTTTAAAACGCCCATGCGCATCATGGGAAGTTGTTTTGCTTATCAAGTGTCAATATAACTCAGAAATGTACTGAACATGAAAGCTCTTATCAAATTTCCTTCAATTAGAAAAAACATATATTCAAATTGAAAAATATTTAGTCACCCAACCGTAAAAATATGCAATAATCGCAATGCATTATCAATTTGACAATCCTCAAACGGTTGTTTTTTAAAAGGTAAACAAAATATGAGTACCTTTTTAATATAATATTATCATCATCTTCGGCATAATTCATATCATGATTGTAATTTACCTAACAAATGACACATCAATGTAAAAATATAAAATGTAAAATTTGTTGATATACTTGTAAAATTGTTTCTAAATCACAAATCTTATTATTATCGGTTGCTCAATATTTAGATATGCATCGAATAAAAACGAAAAAGTTTTGATGTTGTTTAGAATAACAAGACAATATAACATATACAGCATACAATAATATAATATGTCATATGCTTTAAGAATAACAACAATAGCCAAAGCATAATGCAAGAACTTTTATGAGTACGCTTTTCTAAAAATTGTATTAAAATAATAACACTACCAAACACACATCAATCTCACAAGACAAAGTTATTTTTGCAATACTGCGTATTGAACATTCAGAACTAACCAACCAGTCATTTCAGCTGCCACTCGTCTAGTTAAGTTACATAATATATACAGTTATATACTATATATTATGTAATTTTGCTACTAAATAGTTTTAAAATTTATATTTTATGGTTCGTTCATTATTTGTATAACCATATGAGTAATAGGTACGATCTTGTAAGCAGAAGCTGTACGTTAGATAATTAATTATGAATAGTGAATTTGTTTCAAGATAAACGTACAATTGAGATTCACACTACTTTAATATGAAGGTAATGTATGTATTATGATATTCCCGTATAAATATTCTAATTAGTTTACTGAATAACTCAAAAACCGTCTTATACAAAGCAAATATTATACGATGTGTACTTTAAAATAATGTATTCAATATTTTTCAATATACCGTTCAAAACTCAATAATTGCCTGTCAACACCGGAAATTGAATAAAGATTATAGGCACGATAATCTAATAGAAGAGGATATTTTTTTTATCGAAACTGTGCTTATATAGTTGATAAAAGTTAACCCGTTAAAATAAACAATACACCTACTACACCCTTTGTGAAACACGACACGAGCACATAACGTCATTTTCGTGCATCGAATTTGAGCGATGTTTACAATACTGAAAAATAAATATAAATTATATATTATATATTATATATTATATTACGAGTACCCAGCATAAAATAGCCTACACTTTTTATTGAGTGAGTTTTTGTTGTAAAATTAGATTAACTCTATAGTTTATAGAAGGTTATTAAAATATTTTCAAAATGTTATTCTTTATTGACAATACAATCTAATAAAATATCAAATCCATTTAAATGTATGTCGGCCAACAATGTTGAAAATCAAAAAATATTCAATGAACTATATTTTAATTATTTTTTATTAAAAGGTTCAACTCCGAAGGTAAAACGTAAAAGTGATTTACCTAATGAAAATTGTATCGTTATTTTACATGAATGATTAAAATCTTAATTTCTTTAATTTAATGCGGCGAAATCGTAATGATTTTTGTTTCTATTCCTAACAATATAATTTTAAATATTAGTATGAGCATATGGATCACATTTATAATTCGTTTATTTTTAAATATTTAAAAAAACAATTCAAAACAACTCAAATTACATTTTTACCATTATAAATTATTACATTGTTATTGTTTTAAAAAATGAGAACATTTTTTTAAATTATTATTTATTAGTGCAAGATTAATTCTGATGGCATTTTGAATTGCACAATACACAATTTTTACGAAATATACCTTCATCGATTAGTGATACATGTAATTACATTAAAAAAAAAACCCTGGTGTATGACGTATGATGCATAATATTTCATATTGTCAAGATATAAAAATATGGTTACCCCGGTTGTGGTACCGCCACAAAACTTACATAAAAAATGATACAATTGTTTGTACGAATATTAGGGTATACAAGTTGACGCAATTCCATCGTATCTACGGCATATGTAATTGAATAATGATGAGAATTATAATATTAAATAATAAATTGTAAATACCTGGTTAAATTGTGTATTACACCATGTTTAATTGCTTTGATTAATAGTGTACGAACCAAAAGTAGGCATAATAACCCTAATTAGGGGGCACAACATAATTAGGGACCCCCTGCATATATTACTGCAATACAGACATGTACAATTTATTAATTATAGTTTTAAAATTAAATATAATCGAAATTAAAATAGTGTTAAAATCTAGCCTCAAGTTATAAACGGAGTTCACGAAAGTTCAACGAAAAAAAACGAATTTCGTTTACGATTATAATTATATTATTGTTTTCCCAGTGACGGATATAACAATAATGGAGACGTGCGAGGAACAATAGGGGTCTGAGGGTTATTTTCTTTTATCTCTGGCATTGATTAAGCGTTTTGCTAAGTAGAGGTATAGCATAATTATATTTTATGAAACTTTTTCAACATTCCGAGCGGAGTAAAAGAGCTATTGGTCCAATGTTATAACCAGCATGGGCTTAGTGTTGTATAGTTGTCCGTAAATATTTTCTCTGAACCTTACTAAATCATCAAGATACCAGTTGAGTGCGGCGTAAGTTAGCGATAATAAATGACAAATGTATACAAACTGTTGTAACAATTATAGGACCCAAGTTTTTTTTAGGGGGGAGGAAATCCGAGCGAATTTTGTACTCCTGGCCGTCGACCGACTGAATTTCGTCAATATACCCTACGACCACAGATAGGCCAAACTAAAACGATAAACCACGTTTTCACGTTGTCCCGGAAAAACCAGTTCAGTTGTAATTTATCGGCGATACGGCGGCGGCGCGAGATACCACGACGAATCGAATCAAAATTCGTTCGATAAGTAAAACAATCAAGGGTAGACAGGCGAATATAACACACGCCGTGGGTCGTAAATAGAACAAAATAGGCATTAACTGCAGCAGCTGTTTTAGGGGGGGGGGAGGGTTGACGACATTATCGAGAATGCCTTCGACAAAATTAGCGTTACAGCCTCCGGAAACGAGCTGCTGGCCACAGCGGACGTGGGCAGTGGGGTAGTGGTACTTACGCCATTCACTCTCGGCGCTCATCGTTTCCTTGTCACTCTTACACCCCAAGTTCATAAAACGCGCATTATTTCGTTGTTGTATACTATATATATATATATATATTACATTTTACACTTTTCAAACTGTATGACGAACAGTGCCGTGGGACACGTTTTTAAGCACGTAGTAGTTTAAAAATAAAAAATACCATTTTCGAGCAATAATTACGTTTTTAAACTGTATAATATGGTCACTATAAACTGTATAATAGCGGATAAATATAATACCACACTATTAATACTGCTAAATTCTATGTCGGTGTTTTTGAATATTTATGTGGACATAATAGGTCAAGTTTAAATTTAGATTTAAATATGATAAAAATTAAATATTACAAGATATGTTTTTAGATATATATGGGAGTGCGTTGTAGCGATTAAAACTTTAATGAATCTTTTAGTATTCAAATGTTTTATCCGAACCGATTTTTTTGATTTGATTTTAGACAAAGATGACATTAAAATATAGTTTTAATTTATTTTAATAAATACCACAAACATAACTTAAGTGAAATAGTAATATTATAATAAAATTATACTAATCAAGCAATTGTCATTTTTATATCAATAGGTATCGATTATAAAGGTGGCAAAAATTGCTCTGATATTTTTAATTACGTAGATATCATATAAATCTACTTAAATTTAATCATAATCATAAATACCTATAATTAACAAAAAGTAAAAGTCAACAAAAAAAATAGATTAATCTATAACAGCCAACAAATAGTTACCTCGATATATTTGTATTATATCCATAAAAACACTGTCATATTGTATCTAATATTCCATGGCAATTTTACTCGTGCAAATAAAATATGATTTAGTTTTACAATTAACTAATATAGGTACTACAGTGCGGTAATACACTAAAAATTAAAGTGAAATATTTGATGAGTTAATATTTACTCAAATTGTATACGATTTTATCCTAATTACTATTATAAAATTGATCTACAAAATATGAATTCCTACCAAAATTTTTGTGTGTTAAAATTATACTATTCATTACTGAGCTTTATGTGTTACGTTTGTAAAATAAGAAATGAAAGCCGTATAGTAATAGCTACTAATACATTTTTATTTAAAATTAGGATATTTATTTTTTTATTTTAAAACCATGGTCCAGCTGTCTCTATAATTAAGTCTGTTGCAGTGTTGCATAAAAATATTTTTAAGTGATACCGATATTTTAAAAATTATTTAACAAAATGATAATTTATAAAATTAAATAACTGTGGATAATTAGAATGAATTTGATTCACACTCCAATTGCGGTTTTTTTATGTATTTTAAAAGATTTTTTCTCCGTATTTTTTCTTTTATCACTGTTAAAAACAACCTCAAAATTAATTACACTTTTACTAGCTATTAAGATACTAGATACCCAAACGTTATATAATTAGTTGACTGATGAAGTTTTATAAAATATTTAGTAATTAAAACCTCCTTATAACGAAATCGTTCGGGACCATCTGTTTTGTTTCGTTACATGGAGAATGAAATATAAGAAGTTACATGGAACTGTTATATATTATTCTCCGTTTTAAGGAGATTTCCGTAATTCCGTCATTTAGCGAGTTATAAGAAGATTTATCTGTATTTGTAATGTCTCTCAAGGCTCAGTATATGGTCGATGATTTAGACAAGGGGACACCCTGGACAGTATATAAAATGTAAAATGTGTTAAATACATCTATATGTGTTTTATAACATTTTTATAGTTTACTTTGTACGGAACTATAAACGTGTCAATAACAACAAAAGTTGAATTTATTTTTATTGAATTATTATTAACTAATATTACATGGGTATTTTAATAGGTCAAACAGTCAAACAGACTATATTATAACTAAAGCTTAAACAATTAAAAATGTAAAAACATAATATAGAAATCTGGAAAAAATTCATATTTAATGCCCTTTACTACGCATGTACTAATCACTGTTTTATAACTATAATTGCTTTATCAACCAAAAAAATTAAATAATAATAATTTTTATAAAAAATTACTTAGTTAACATCAAAGTGGGTTGACAATGTCTATGCGGGTTGACGAGCGTTGTGAACAGGATTCGAAGCCTCGCTGTAATATAAAATAACTACGGATAAATGTATTATACGGATTATAATATACATTTATATTATTGTATACGTAATTTATACATGTAATTATGTGAATATACAATCGATATTCTAACAAATTTGAATTAATATGCCTAAAATATTGTTAGGAAAATAAATTTCTCTGACATTTTTTATCCGTCGAAATTGTTAAAAATATAGAAATAATAATATACTCAGTATATATACTTTGAAATACAAATATTAATTAACAAATATAATATTTATTACGTAGGTGGCTAGTTTAGTGATTTATTTCAACGAAATCACTTTACCTATTTACTTAATATAATATAGGTAGTATGTAAGCTTGTAAGTTGTAGATTGTAGTTGCATTTCTAGATACAATCCTTTTCCCGAAAAAAAATGGGTTGATATGACCCACTTTACATTTATATTCCAAAATATTTTCTCATTAGTCTGAGTGATAAAAAATAAACTGAAAATGTTAAAAAGAATGACACTTTACGAACATTCTTGCAAAAAGCTTGTCTCCATTTATATGTTTTTTATGTTGATTTGAGTTACAAAATATAAGTTTTCTACAAAGTAAATAGTAATGCAATATTAAAATATAGATTTAAAGTTTAAATATGTCTTCCTTATGTTATCCAATTATTCATTAGGTAAAATGAAAAGTGAACTTTGGTTTTCACTTCAGGCCATACTGACTATGTGCAATGTACCAATATACGCGGTGGACCAATAGTTGTTTATGATTAGAAAATTAGTTTTGGGATGAGATTAAACTTTAGAACATTTCAAAATACTGGTAATACAAACTCATAATACTGAATTAAATAAAATAACATGTTCCTGATATTACTACAATGAAAATTTTTGACTTTAGGTACCTTGCTGATGTGAACTATATATATACCTAGTACCTAGTACTAAGTTTAATTGCGTAGTTAGTGTTTAACGTTCAACAATTGTGACATAAATAAAAAAAAGTTATTTTTAAATTATTTTAAATTATTTTTAGGTATCGACCACAAATACTAGAGGGTAAACACTATAAAGTCTATATAATGTCAGCCGATTAATTTACTTCGTTTATTAACTTAATATACTTTAACATGGATTGGGAAAAGTCAGCCAAAAGTTGTTAACTAGTAAATATGATTTGTGCCACGAATATACCTGTCCTTTTTTTTTGGAAAATAAAAATATACACAGTCAATTATTAAGCATAGGCGATTGAACAGTTAAAGAAAAATAAAATAATGATAAATAAAATTAAAAATCGATAAAATAAAAACGGAAAAATAAGATAAACAAATTACGAATGTATATTATAGTGGTATATGAGTTTTCATTTTATGGTATAAACACGCCGATATTATAATAAATTTGAAAATTAAAACGTTGTTGTATGCAATACAACTTATTTGCAATACTACTTTATTAACTTATACCATTAATAAATTATTGAATAAATCAGTCGGTAATTCGCGTATAACAATATATGTTTCTAATAAATTCTAAATAGTACCACAGCCCTGTGAATAAAAAATAATAAAGTACATTCTTTTAAATTTGATTTTGGACTGGAATCAAATATGAAAAATTAATATACTCAAAATTCGTGATAAAAAGATAATTTATTGATATGAGTTGTGTCGTATTTATCAACGTGTATCAGTTATATAATAGTAAGTCAATTTCATTATACAAACATATAAGTACACAATAAACGTAAATATTAAAAAAAAAATAACTGACTATTTTTATTTTTATTTTCATTATTCTTTCAAAAAGATAATTGGCTCCACTTAACAGGTTCGTGTGAGGCCCATGATATCGTATTCCTATATTTAGATAGGTACTATAGGTTGTAAAACTACACTGAACTGAGTACTAACAATAAGGTAAAAGATACATTTTTTGGTTAATATCTGAAGTCTTAAGTTAGAATTTTTTCTTATCTATTCTAATAAGATAAAGTGATATTATAGTGATATATACATTATACGCATTATACGCATTACACACATTATACGCATTATGCATATCATTAAAAATAACGAAATATCAGAGTAATTAAATTTGTTCTCACGTTTTATGTTACCTTTTGAAAAGGAAAAACTAGCAAGCGTGAACGATAAGAATATAATATGTAATACTATTGTATATTTGTATGACGCAAAAAGACATGTCGAGTCTATTTTACTAGTGTACTTTACTAATTCAACGCCGCTATCTCCACTATTTTACTTCACCAGCTTTGTTTAAAATTATTATCTCCTGTAAATGCTACTTATCAACTAATTGGGTTAAGTCAGGTAGCTTCACAATTCGGTAGGTACAATAAACTTCTGTGAACTTTTTTTGTTCAATAAGGCTATAATACTGTAATATAGGTAGGTAGGTACTAAGTTGAAATGATTAAAATATAAATGTAAACAATAAATATATATTTCATCGCTCTTGAACGCTAACACAGTTCGTCGACTTTATTATCTTAAATTCAGTTGAACTAATTTCATTCTTTCTGAGATAATCTTAATTTGATTAATAATATATCTCGTTGAAAATATTTAAAACGAACCTTGAAATAATAAAACGGCTGAAAATAAATATGTATATTATGTTTAAGTATCAACTGACAACGAGAACACGACGGTTTACACAATCTTCATAATTAGGTAGGTATGTATCAATATTGCATTGTGTTTATAACTCATCAACCTTTTTCCTTTTCTTTTATCAAATAAAATATATATTATAAATCTTATAGCCTTGTGAGATAATATTGTAGTAGGCAGTAGAGTATAAACTATAATATTATCAATTTGACGAAATCCCAAAACTAATATCAACCAATGTAGCTACTTCTAAACTACTCGGTTAGTGGATAAGTAATCTGTAATAGTAATTATTCTTTATTCTTCATCAATCCTTGAATATTGTAACATGGAGTTTTCACATTAACCATACAGAAATACACGTGGTCGTATAATATATAATGACATTCGACACCATAAATAAGACAATAGTTACCTTAACTAAATTAATATTAATGTCAATAGGTAACCTAAAAGCTACATAAAAAATTGTAATTATTAATTATTATTGAATTTATTTTGTTGGTGTTTATCATTTCATTTATTCTAGTAATTACGGTGTTATCTTACTTCAATTTAAGTTTTAGAAATAAAAATAACATAAATGATTTTTACTTACCTAAGTATTAAAATACTATAATGATTAACCTAATAATATACTTCAATGATTTTATAATGCAATAATATTATATTTATATGGAATACCTATATTGATTGAAAGATAATGTTACTACTTGTCTACCTATGTCCTATATATTGTATGCGTAAGAGTATGAATATATTTGTAGTGTTTTTTTTTCTGTTTTGAACCCTAAACACACAATTATAGGCTTTAGTGAGTAGACCAACTATGTAATTTATGTGTATAACTTTATAATATAAAACTTTTGTTATTGGTTAATAAACAATATTTTTAATTTAAAAAAAATATATTATTTTACGTAATTATATAATAAAAAACAATAATTGAAATATATTTTTTATTATTAAATATATTCATTGATTTCTTCGGTAGTACAATTTGTCAGTTTCAATTCCTCTGGTCAACAAATGTAAAATAAAAAGTAAGTATAGAAATACATTTTTGTTATTTTCAAAATTTGCCTCCACTTAAATGTTGACGTTATTCGACTTCTTCATAAATGATCTACCTATAAAGGTAATATCTAACTATGATAATTGTAATAATTTCAATTTAAGATGTAGTACACTAGTATTAGGGTGCTATGCACATTTTAATAACTTGAAAATGATTACATGGAGTTTTAAATACTGAACAATTTAATTTAATTTAGTTGTTACTCTTAAGTATAATTTCTTATATCTAATATGAGATATTGAGACTTTTATCTTTTAAGTTTCCTATTTTTTTGTAAATTATCTTAACTATTAAAACAAATAATTATATAATAGGGTTTAAATTTTCTAATAAAATATTGACAAATAATAAAACGTTAAAACTAAAGTAAAGTATAAAAGTATGTCAGAAATTATAGAAATAATAAATAAAAATATATAATATATTTTTTTATTATAAACTAAAATAGTATTTTAAACAGCTTATAATACATACCTACTTTAGTGTAGGTATTGGATAATTAACTCAACATTTAAACTTAAGTTAGCAAACACCAACTTAGGAAAAGGAATAATCAAAAGTAAACGTCAAAGAGCTGAAAATGCATTGTGATTACTTATAAATTATCACCACAAAAGCAACCCTTTTTGATTTAAATCTTAACGATTACAACTTAAAAGTAAATCTCTATAGATGTCTTCTTTGCAAAAGAAACAATATTTTAGTTGTAATATGAAAATCTTTATGTTGTTTACAACAATAAAATATTGTTCACTTCGATAAATGAAAAAATATATGTTAAAAACGTTGTGTAATTTCCGAATACAAAATATACATTTAAAACCCTTTTTGAGCGTAAATATTCTATTTGAATAGAAAAATAATTAAATTATGTACATTGATATACGCATAGCCGATACCTCATACAATCATCATACCTATATAAATAAAAATAATATGATCAATAATACATTAATCAGAAATACGATGTAATAAAACGTTTTCAATAAGTAGTCAGCTTTTACTGTTTTTTTTTAATTTTGATCCACTCATAAAGATGACACAGTAATATTTTAAGTACACGCCAAACCATTGTTAATAATCAATATAATTATTAATAACTCATATATAAAGCATAATGTTATAATTTATTATAGGTGTAACAGAAAGACTTGACGAAAAAAAAAATTATGCTACTTAAACGGATGACAAAAATTATTAAAATTATATGAATAGTAAATAATTTAAGAAATATAATTCTCATGTCAGTAAAAGCCCCCAAAAAATACTTTGAAAAAATTGTATTACGTTCCAAATTCATTTAATCAAAAAAATATTGATATTTAAAAAAATTCTAAAATATAAACTACTTGACTTGGATAAATGTTTTTAGTATCAAAATTGTTCTTACAATCAGATTCACAAAAAAAATGTATATCAAATTAAAAATTTTTCATTTTCAGTGTTAAAAAATAAAAATAATTTTTTGTATAATATAAGTGTAGCGCAAGTGACTATAAATTATATATATATATATAAAAATTGTAAACATTGATTAGAACAAAAGTTATTCCAAAAGTCAGTTCTATCTGTTACACCCTAGCTGTATATATAGGTAACATTATGATAGCATTCTACGAATATTATGTGCACACGGAGAATGCGCGGGATTTCTGGAATACACGAGCGTAATTTAGTATTAGTCATGAGCTGGTCAAAACGCACGAGGATGAAAAAACGAAACCAACAGGTCTCGAATAAAAAACGAAATAAAACGGGTGTAGGTTCACGTACGATTAATATAATTACATGCGTAGATCTGCACACGTGTCTGCCTGCCGCAGCGGATGGCCGTCGGTCGGGTTTAAGGACGACGTATGAATGAGCGGACGAAAAAAAATTAAATTAAAAAATACCAAACCGAACGAAAAGTGAACGGCTTACCTGTGGCTAACAGTGGCGGCGGTAAGACGCGCGTCTTGCGTGAATATCTGCGGCGGAGTGGGAGCGAACGGCAGTGGCGAGCCGCAGTGGTAGTGGCGGCGGCGGCGGCGGTGGTGGTGGTGACGAAGGTAAACGATGATGATAATAATATAATAATATTAATGATAATGAAATACGACAAAAAAAAAAACACGAATTACACGGTAGAAACGAATATGTTATATTATATACTAATAATACCTAACAATAATGAAACTGAAAATCACCGGCGGCGGCGAGAGACGAACGAATCGCACCTATATAATATTATAATATAATATATTATTGTTTTATTAACAATAATGATATAATACAATAATGAAGAAGAGAGGCGCTGGCTGGCGCGCGTGTTGTACTCGTACGCGATATCAATCTATTTATTTCGCTCGTTACGTGACTCGAATTCGACGACTACGGACGAAGTCGATCAGTTATCGGCGGCGGCAGCACACGACGCAAAAACACGCGCGCACACACACACACACACACATACACACACACACATGCGCGCGCGCGGTCGCAAGTACCTACGCTCTTTTACGCGCTCGGAGAGAGACTCGACGGCGACGCGCGACGACGATTGTCCTTACCGTCGCGCGGGCGAATATCGTGTCGCGTTGTGGCGGCGAGCAATCGTCGGCGACAGGTGGTCCGCGCGCGCCGCGCCGAGAGAGAAATGCCGCAGCCGCGCCGCCGCGCCGCGCCGCCAGTCATGCGCCCGACGAAACGCAGTGCGAGTTGTATGTATTATGATACCTGATGGTACATGATGATGATGAATGATGATGATATGATATCATTGCCTCGGCCGCCACGATAATTATGGGTAATAAATAATAATATCATTGTTGTTACATTCCGTTCGGAGGAATACATCGAACTTGGCCTTTTATGCAATATAGTATATAGGTACAAATAGATTATACTACCCGGTCTAGACGGGGGAGACCCCCAGACCCCCCAGCGTTAAGCTAAAAGTGGATACCAATAATTTGGATTATTATTATATTGGAAATTATTTTGGAAACACGGTCGAATTATATTAATAATATACATATATTATTATTATTATTTATATATTATTTATTTATTATTATTTTATATATTATTTTACCATATTACTATTATATTATTATAATCTCGTAAATGGCAAAATCCGAAAATTATTATCATCAGCAACACATGGTTTTAGTGAGATTTATAATATGAACAAATACTGATATCGTGTTTAATACATCGTTTGAGGCATACGCGAGTAAGTTAATAATATTATAATAATATATCGTTTGACCGAAATGTATATATTTTTAGAGACTTATGAGTTAGGATCAGTCTGGCACACCACAAAGGCCTCTGGAGCATTATTTTCAGAGACTCCGTAGGTATATGCATACTTAAAAAATACAAAGGCCTTGAAAAACCAATCGAAGTATAATCTATTTGTTGTAATATAATTAATCGTTTTTAATTACATTTTATAGATACTGAGCCGAGCGACTTTACAATGATGTGGTTTTTTTGTGTACCTTTGTGTACAGTGTACTTACACGATTTATAGTAGAGAAAATACTTTGATTTTAAACTTCTATATATTTTATGATAAGAAAATGAATCTTGTTGATACCTTTGGGAATTCAAAATTGAAAATAATACCCTAGTCATTTTCTTAGTAATTAAGAAAAACTGGAATTTTTTCGATAAGATTGATTTTATTTTTCGATGAAATTTAAAAACAAATAACGGTAGATACTTTTAAGTTTAAATGTTCACAAAATATTTATATTAGCATTTTCTATAAGTCATGGTATAAAATGTTTTTGCTCTATTTGAGATATTAATGAGCATCTGAAATTATCGATTTTTTTTTCCAATAATTGACGAAAAAAATATCTCCTCATCAAAAATATACCTCGTCAAAAATCTTTAAAATGCTATACAAAGTTTTTCGTTAGTAGTTTATTTTTTTTTTTTTTTTCAAAATTTTTAAATTTTAATGAAAAAACTATAACCTAAACTATGCTTATTTCTTTAAATTAGGGATGGATAATTCCTGGGAACACTATTTGCCGGGAATCCCTAGAAACCCGTGGGAATTCACGGGAATTATAAAGTGGGATTATAGTTGATACATCTACGAATCATAAGGTTAAATAATAATGAATTTAATTTCAATATTCAATTAAAAAAGCACTTACACTGCTTAAAAATAAAAAACAAAACATTAGTTTTCAATTGTGAATGTACACGTTCAGGCTGTTCTGTTCTGATGGAATTGATGGATCCCAATGATCCCATTACAATTGTCTGATTTTCAATCACATTAATACAAAATAAAAAATAAACAAACATTAAACATTGTTCAGTGTTCATCAATAAAAGGTTTTCCAAAATTATCATGTTAAAAAATAATTGTAGTAACTTTAAATCTACTCTGGGCGTAATAAATAAATAATAATTATTATGTATTATATGGGTTATAACTTATAAATAACAATTTAATTCAATAACACTTATTAGTGCTGTTAATGATGGTAAAAACGTATAAAATTAATCAGCATTATTATTTCTTAAATATTTTAAACACTCTAAATCTCACAATAAAATAAAATTATCTATCGTCCCCCTTAAATATCTTATCATACAGGGACATACAAGCACTGATAACTAATAAATGTCATCTAAGATGGCATCAGAAATGGTTATCCATCTCCACCAAGCTAAATCAAATCAAACACAACAAAGACAACTGGACATTTCCCTTCGAAACACCTAGACAATTTGAAGTCATCATAACTAGACTAAGAGTTGGCCACTCGCAAATCTCACACAGTTTTTTAATGGCCAAGGAAGAACCTCCAATATGCGCAACATGCGACGTCCAAATCACCATTAAACATATACTCACCGAATGCCGTACATACCACAACCTCCGATCAAGCCTCAACCTGCCCGAATCACTCTCCGAAATACTCTACAATCATCCCAAAGCCATAGCCGACATCATGCAATTCATCACAGCAGCAAACCTTCAATCAAAAATTTAAAATTAAGTTCTCTTATAGTATATTCATATTTAACATTAAACATGTAATTTAAACATATGTACCTAAGCCCAATGGCCTATATTGCCGTCTGCCGAGGGCTCTTTTCTTCTAAATAAAAAAAAAATAATAATAATAAAATTAAATAGGCATGAAGAAAACAAGAGAAACCAAAAAGCCAGAAAGGTAACTATCAATTTATGTAATACGAATTTATAGTAACAAATTATATTTCTGAGACATACCAAAATTCCGATAAAGATTTTCGGAGCACCACGAGTCTCGACAAACTTTAAAAACTTGGTATCACTAGGAGTCACTGAGAGTCACTAGGAGTCCATAATAATAAATTATTTTAGCCACAACTAAAATATGCGCAACTCGAGGTAACTAAAGCGAAAAGATAAAATTAACGGAGAACTGGGCACCAGCCACCAGCTGGTTAGGGTTGCCATACGTTCATTTTTCCGGGACTATTCTGGTTTTGAATATAGCCACCTGTTGTCCCGATAAAAGTTTTCGGGACGGCCAATTGTCTCGGAACCAAACTTCATTAATTTATGTTGATTTATCTATTATTGTTTAGTCTTTCACTTTCATTAAGGGGATTGCAAACAGACAATTAACCCCAAAACCCCAAAACGTATCAATTTCTTGTCAATCATACCGATGGACCTGATAACGTGATATGACTTCTGAAATCTTATTTGAATTAGTAAATATGTCTACTTGAGATCGATCAGTCAACTTTTTTGAAATTTTGTTTCTATAAGCTCCTATAAAATATTTTGTTTGAATATTTAAAATTTACAAAATGTTAAATGTTGATTATTCGAATATTAAATTAAATATCTTAATATTTTACCTGATCGATCTCAACTACAGACGAATTCAAATCAGTTTTCAGAAGTCTTATAGCGTTGTCAGGTCCATCGATTGGATTGACAAAAAGTAAATACGAATATGCATAAATCGTTTACCGTTCACGTGCTCAATGCCGTATTTGTGACTTGTACGTGCGCGTGCGGGAGCGCTCCACTATCTTATTTACACACATCCACATACACTATAATGATCACTTACTACGCACCCATTTGCAAGACCCGCATGGATACAATTTAAAAATTGCTTGTTTTGAACTCCTCAAAAACAGTTGTTCGTTTGCAATCTAATTAAGTCTTTCACTAAAAATGTTTAATCCAAAAATTATTTTGTTCTGGTATATATTTTAAAATAACATGTAGTTTAAACATGTGGTCGGTCGTGAAGGAGTGGTTAATTTTTTTTCCATAAAAATCAAACAAAAATGTTTGTCCCCGATAAACTATAATAATTTATGGCAACACTTCACTAAGTGAAAGTCATATGAATATTTTGTTGGCGTTCCTAGTCTTACGGTAACAACGAATAATCAACAAAACATTTATTTGAACTTTTACTCTTTTATTTTTTTTAGTTTATTTATTCTTCTAAGGGTTTAAAGACTGTATAAAAAGGGTTTCCTCAGTAGTTGAGTATTATATATTATACTATATATAATTACTTACTCTGTACACAATTACTCTTTTTTTCTGCTAAGAATATTGATTAGTATATACTATTATACTAATAACTATTTTTTAATTATTAGTTGATCATAAAAAAGTTAATCACATTGTCAATATAAGTTTTATTTTGTCCATAAACCTAGAATTACTTATTTTTATTTTCCGCCGATTGAAATCGACCACTAAAATGTTGGGTATATTATGCGTGTATCTATATGATTTAATCACAGTAAGGTATTTTAATATAATTTCAAAAGACCTACACAACGTAAGAGTATATTGCGATATATAAGATAATATATTAAGCTGGAATACCTACTAACCAAAAAAGTAGGTATCAGTATTCAGTAAAAGAAAATATCTTTATAAAATCCGTAGATCTACAGTCGTTTTTCCGGCCGGAAAATAATGGGTTTGGGCCGTTTGTTGTTGTAGAATACTATGCCGTATTCCTCCCAGTCCACTCTTGATTCTATAATTGTAATACCAAAGCTATAACAACATGCGGCTGGTAATAGTCTAGTAGTTAGCCTTAAATTTGTCTGATTGCACGTGGGTTAGAGGGAGAGAAAACAGCTGTAGGGCGCTTGCTCTCTCTCGTGAAAAACAAGGCCACCGACCGTTTTCTCCACGTCCAAATCGTTTTCACGTCGCGGTCCACGAGTGCCGTTGTGCGACGACGTTCCGGCACAACGAGTCAGGTGGTACTGTGGTAGGTGCGTATTATAATAATATATTATCTACAAGCCTCGTCCATCGGCTCGAAAAAATACGTCACCCGAGGATTTCGCGCCAAAGGCAGCGCGTCAAGGTATTCTCTAGTGTAATATAATCTAGTACGCACATCAGTCACTTTTGTTTTTTTTTCAATATTCTCTAGTCCCTAGAAGGCACTGAAACGCTTCTACAACGATTGTTTGCACACTTTAATAAATATAGAATTTATTGTAAATTTCAAAATAATAACCTTGATGAAATAAGTCACGTGATCAACTACTTAAATTCCGTATAAAAATGTACAAACTGACCTTTATACTTAGGTATAGTGAACTATATATACTTGAAAATATAAGGAAATCAGAATTTGAATAAATGTTTAATTTAAGTGTAAGCCACGTCCAGACCAAAGCGACATTATTTGCAATTGCAACACACATTTGCCACATATTGTTGGCCATTATATGTATAAAAATGTTTTTCAAAAGTTGCCATGATCTATGTTTTTGACGAAATGGCAACAAAATTGTATTTCCGTTTAAAGGGCGATAAAAACCAAATAGCATATGTACCAAGAAACATTGTTATCCACAGTGTTTATAATTTTTTTCCTGCGATTTTGTTCACAGCATCTTGACTAAGATCATGACAATATATATATTTTATTATTTTATATTTATTATACGTCATAATTGAAATTCGGACAATAATGTTTCTTTGGTCTGAAATCCAAAGTTTTTTTACATAATTGGCAGATTTGTTGAAAACATTTACCAAAAATTGTTGACAACCAAGTGGTCCATAATGTTGCTTAAATCGGTACGTGGCTGAATCATGCTTCAAAAATTACCTCATACACATAATATAGGTCCCATAAGCATTATACACGGGCACGTAATTAGGGTGGAAGAAGCAGGACTTGTGACTTGGAGGGTGATTATATTTTGAGTTGTACTTTGTTATTATATTGACATATTTGAGTTTGTAGTTTTTTGTAATAAATATTTTAATCTTGTTGGAAACTTTTTTCATTAATATTAATCTCGTTATTGTGCACCGATAATGTAATAACAATCAGAATAATACAGTGTCCCGAGGCTGTGGTCGTGTTTCTTGATAATAAAATAAGTTTAGTTTTCTTTGTTCAATTTGTTTTTCATAATTAATTAAATAACATGTATAAAATTAATTTTTAGTTTTTATTATCAATAATTGGCATGTACAATACAAAAAAAAATTCTGAAAATTCTGAATACGAATCGGTGGCTTTTACTGATTTAAAAACTACCCTTCCTAACGCACCCAATATTTGATGTGTTTATATAAAAAAAGTTTTTATAATATTATTCAGTGCTTTATAATAGTCATAATAACCAAAAATAAATAAATTATAATTTAAAAAATACGGTTATGAGTGTGGGATACGTAAAAGGAATTTTAAATAAGGTGTTGTCCAAATCTATTGAGATGTGTGAGCATAGCGAGCAATAGGCAAAACCTTTTAGGAAACTATATTATTTTTTATTGATCTTAAGTATCGGCAGCTATGGCATTTTTGTGGGAGGTTACGATTGGAGAAGGAACACGTGTGTGTGGAGCGAGGACACTAGGCCCAAAAAACTATAATATTATACTTGATTTTATTATACAAAGATATTATTGTATGGATTTATTCAAAGAGTATTTAATTTATCGACAAAGGTCCACCGACGCAGGTTAAAAACCAATGTGCCCTTTATATATTTTTTATACTGGCTCAATAGTCAATAAGTTTTAGTCTCGAATTTTTTAACACGCCTTGTAAGTTGTAATATATTAAGTTTTATGACGACTAAATTTAAAAAGAAGAATAAAACCATGTACCTAACTAATTTATATCACGGCATTAGATAGATTTTAGATTTTTCGGATCTTTTCCGTTATACGTATGTGCTAAGTCAGTGATGCCCGCTTGCCACTCGCTCGCTTACTAACGCAAAACAGAATTTGAAAACGACATTGATGCTTTCAAAATGTATGATCATCATAAAACTATTTTCAAACAATCATTTCATAAATAATTTGTTTAACGTTTATTTAAATATTTATTAAATACATTTTACAAAAACATTTTGAAATACAGTTAAACCCAAAAATACAAAATGTTTTTAAAACTTTTTATTTAAATTGTATACGTATAGAAAGTATTTTTATAGACATTATTCTATATTGTTTCATTAGTTTTTTAAATAATTAAAAATTTTTCATAAAACTTATAAACGATATTTATGAAATTGTATAGTTTTATGAGAAATACATAAGAAAATGTATTGAAAAATTTTCACAAAATATCAAAAATTATTTAAAGGTGGAACGTTTTTTTTAAATACACCGACTTTCTTAAATACTTTAAATACGTTAAGTTAAAACGTGATAATTTTTCAATAGATTCAATAGATTTCCCAATAAATGACAAGCATGAAATAAATAATAGTAAATAGAATCGAAATGGAAGCACATTGTAATAAAATCTATTCTTTATTTTTTTCGAAAATCAATCTTTTTTAAACGATGCTTTCAAATATAAAAACATCTCAGACCTCTTCAGTTGTTCCCAAATCACCCAATACTTTTATAATATCACTCTATCCAGAGTGTATACATAATATACTTAATACTTATTATTCACGTAGGTGAGTGGGTAGTTGTTTACATATACCTAAGCTGATCTACAAAAAAGTAGGCATATGAAAATATTAAAAAATAATTTAGTTTAAATTTAAAAAATAAAACGATAACCATCAACCACTTATATGATTAAAAAAAGCTAAGTGGATTAATTTTGAAACAAATTAATACAAAATCAACAATAGCTGTCATTCGTCACCTTTATTGTCACTGTGTTGGTTATAAAATTACCCTTTTTCGTTTATCACTACGATATTTTATGAAAATATACACAATAATTTTATGGCTTTCTCTAGTTTTATTTGAAAGACATTCTAGATTACAAAACTATTCTTATAAACATTATGAGTTCTGCGTCATTCAGACACATGGTATAATACTAATTTTTTATGGCCAAAAACCTATTACTCTTTTAAAATGATTGAATATTATAAAAATAAATATAACTCGATTCTATAACGATTCTATTATCGTCTTGGAAATCAGCGATCTGCAAAAGCATTCAATAATCAAAATGGATATTTCTAATGGAAATATAAAACGCCTTTTCATGTTCACACAATGCCTACTACCCATATTGTTCACAATAATTTAAACAACTGTTTCTCCGTTATAAATCATATGTTAAGACAGTAATTCAGTATCAATACTTTCGATGAATAACACGAGTAAAGAACTTTATAAAAATATTTACAAGGGAGCAAAGAAAAATATCTGAACCACACCGAACTGACGCGTCTATTATAACTACATGAGTCAAATAAATTATTATCAATAAAATAATAATATTTATGAGGATATAATATTATGGTGGGTGATATCTTAGATTTGTATAAATTATACAGTATTTCAATTATTTTACATTATTTGTAACTATTAGATATGCTATTAATTGATTGAATTAAGAACTTAAAATATGTTTATTTTTAATGTTATTGAACAAACATTTAATATCAAAAATCATAAGTTTTAAATTATGATTAAACAGTTTTGAAATGTAAATTGCATATATTTGTATTATTCAATTGGATTACATATTATTTTATTTCGTATTTAATCATATAGGTATAGAATAGTTCGTAAAATATCAATTACCTAACAGGAACTGACAGGAATCCAAACAGTGTTCCCGATTTCCTAACTTTAATCACTAGAACCAGATAAGATCACCAAGAAGCAAAATGAACAAAAATCATTAAATAAATAGATAATTTAATATAATAACATGAAATATGTATACATCATATTAATGTATTGTTGTATTATATATATTATATAAGTAAACAATTGTCAGTCAATAATCCAGATGCCATTGCTTATCCAGCATCGAGTTTAAAATATAATAAACAGCTTACGAGAAGCCTTAGATAATAATCTTACATTTAAATGTTATAAGAGGTTATTTCACTCTAATTTTAGAAATTATTATGATTATAGCCATTATTTTAAATGTAAAATTTGGTATGTTGTGCGTGAGTCTGAGAGAGAAAACAAATAGTGCTCTGACATCCTCTTAATACCTTTAATAATATGGTAGGTACCCATCATGAAATTGTATGTCATTGTATATCCTATTTATAATGACGTAACCTAACAAGGTGATCACTAAATAGTATAGTACTGACCATATTTGTTTAGTGTTTGCATTTATTTAACAGTTTGATTGTGTTTTGTCCAGTGTTATACTGATTATAAACTACTACACTGTGTAGTATGTCACAGTTGATTAAACATAATATTTAAACACAAAAATAATGAGTTTTTAAAAATACACTTACCTACCTATGTAATATTGTATTAATAGAAATACTATTTTGGACATCAATTTTAAATTCTAAGCTGAGCGATCGACCTATTGATTTTACAATGATATAATAATGTGTTTTTATCTTATTTTTGTGGTGTCTGGTGGAAATTGTGATCTAGTTGGTACCTAGGTATAAGTACTTAAAAGGGCCAATAGTATGAATTCTACAGTTATTTTCAAAATAATCAAAAATTAAAAAAAACTTTACAAAAAAAATGGGAATATTATAGTACCACCGGTGTTCGACCAAATCGAAGTTGATTTTTTGTTTTGAATATGTATGTATTATGTATGTATTAAATATGTATCCTATGATACTTGACATTTTCAAAAAACATTTATACTAGCTTTTTCTTGACACAATATACTTTTAAAAATAGTTTGGCTCTTTCAGACCATTTAAATTTTTAACTTTTTAGTTTATTTTTGATAGTATATATTATTTATTTTATCATTGACAACAATAGTTTGTAATACAATACGGTTTTAATCAAATAAATTATGTGATTCATAAACTGTTTTTATATCAATTACAAAATATAAAAAAGACATTTTAAAGTTAAATGTTGATGAAATTGGATTTATAAATTTTTCTATCTCGAAAAAAAAGAGCCATAGAGGATAAATTAATAATATCAGTGTTCTCATTTTTCACATTTTTGGTTCAATATAAATTGGTTTTTCCATAAATACAATATTGATTAATAGCTATTATTTGGTGTATCCACTTTTTTAGTTGTGTTTTTTAAACTAACGATATTTAGATATAAATAAGATTTAAAATGTTGTAAGTATACATTTATAATAAGGTATTTATGTTGAAAATGCTTTTTCAATATCATCCTGGTAACATCCTTGTAACTTATTGGAATATTCTATTATTTTTTTAGACACTTTTAGAAATTAGCTCATTGTAGTAGAAATCATATTTCTGGTGTCGTTTCTCTAGTTTCCTTGCTAGTCGATCAATAATCACATAAATGTAAATATTTTAAAATGCACGTGAATATCTATTGATACATGTATCAATTTCATTTTTTCACCATAAATTACTTTCATTTTTTTTTTGGACTAAAATTTGCGCCTTAATATAAATCAATTCATGAAGCAGTTATTGGTTTTCTTCAAATTAATCAAATCTATCCTGTGTTTCTCGAATAAGATTAATAAACGATGCAAATAACTTTTAACAAATTTCAGTTAGAGCAGTACCTACCTTGTAGAGTTTTGTTGAATACAATGAAACCTGCACATAACGGACAGTCACGGGACCATCAAAGTTGTCCGATATATAGTGCAAGTGTCCATTGAGACAGGTTTATATTTAAAATATACAAAAAACAGTTTAACATCCTAGGTTAGAAAGCTTGTACAAAAACCTTTGGCTACGTTTCTGGGAAACCTTGGTAATGAATTTTTCGTTTACATCATTCTTAATAATAATTATAAATGACAAAGAGTTTGGTTTTCCTAACCATGGTGCATTTAATAAAGCTCTACAGTCTACCTATATTCTAACCTTAGTACAAACCACTTAAAACAAAAATTTGAATTTGTTCGATTAAAGTAAAAGGGTTGTTATAACATTTGAACCGCCATAAATTTACATCCAACCGAGGATTTCATGACTTTGAATGAAAATTTTATTAACATTTCAAGTATACCATATTATAAAATAATATAGGTAGTTTAAAAAGATTGTTTCCCTACTTTTTATTTATAATATTATAAAACTTATATTATGCATCACAAATAAATGATGTAGGTATAGTTATATTACGATTTACGAGTGCCTAATACATAACGTGACAGTGCACAAACCAGTTGATAAAAGTTCAGGAACGAATGTGAATGGGAATATTCTAAATGATAATATATATGGTCATAAACGAGATAGAATATCTACCGAAAGCCGATTGATTTTTTTCCAGTACATTTTTATGGGGCAGGGCTTAAATATAGTCGGTAGGGTGCACAAATTCAAGTGGCATACGTAATTTATAGTTAAGGTAATTTGTAAACTGGAACACGGGCACCTGTAAATCATGGTATAGATACTGAACGCGTCTTTGAAATATTGGTATCCAACCTTATAGACATTATTTATAGTTGCTTATCCGAGGGTATACAATATGATGAACATATTTTATGAAAATTCTATATTTTTCTTAGAAATTATATTCATAGTAGTCACACTTGAGTAGGTACTTGACCCATTTATTGACCGATTGGACGACGTAAAACACGACGCGTATTTAATTCCATCAAATCGTAAAAAAGTGAATGTTTTTCAATGAAAATAAAATGTATTATTTTCACGCAATAGTAAAAAATGTATGACACCATCGGTTTATTTTAGAAAAATACAAAAGTCTAACTCGTGAGCATTCATGTTGTATAATATAGTTATTTTATATTTTATGCGTTAAACATGTTTGGTAAATAACATAACATCACAGATTATATTAAACTAATACATATTATATTAAATTAATATAATCTGTGATAATATATGATTCATCGATGAAGTATTTAACGATTACAGTATTACTTTTAAATTATAGTTGATGATAAAAATAAAGGGACTAGTAAAAAAGTAAAAAATAAGTAGGATAAAGTTATTAGGTTACAAGTGATTTTATAATGACAACAGAAGAAGAGAGTATTAATTTTATCAAATTTGGTAACCAAAGTCGTTCTCCAGTCATTGAAATAAACACCAACGGCACGAATATTTATCGTAACGTTCAGTTATAAAAATCTGAATGGTACACTTTATAACTAAATTAACATATTTATTTTTGAAAACACATATGTAGGATATTTAAAAAAAAATAGCTACCTTAATCTCAATGATTTGCCATTCCCGCCATGATATCATAGTTGAACCTTATCGAATGTTGTACACTTGTACTATAAAATTTACACTAACAAGTTTAAACAAAAATTGTAAATTTTAAACAAAAAAAAAAATAAATCAAACTGAAATATCGATATTAATTGATATATCTTTAAAACTTTTGCGCAAAATAATAAACTGTAAATTTTTTTTTTTACAATAAAATATTTATATTAAATTACATCATGAATACGTATAAAGGTAGAAGCCACTCATTAGTAGAGCCTCTGAAATATATAAACAATAATAATTTAACTTATTTTAAGCTTAGGTAAAGAAACAGTATGAAATGTCATGAATTTGTTTTTTTTTTAATGCTGTTTTAAATTTCCGAAAAATTTTTTGTTCCGGTTGGCAGAATTTTTCCATTCTTCCCGCTTCGCTGCTTTCCTTTTTAAATCGTGATAAATTGTACATCTTATTCTTATATCTCTATAGCTACTTGACTAATGCAATCAAGTGGTGGTCTTCGGGTAGTCGTCCTCTGCTGTTCTTTCCTTCTATGTATCCTTTAATCATTCTTCCTAGTAAGTTCTTCTATCGTAGCATATGTACAATTAATTTAGTTCTCCTAATCGTCAAGGCCATTAAGAAACTTCTTCTTTCTGTTATTCTTCGAAAGACCTCTTCATTTGTAATATGATCCACCTAACTTATATCAAGAAATGTCCTGTTGCACCATGGATCGAATTCAAGTAATTTCTTTTCTTCAGACTTCCCCAAAGTCTCACTACCGTTAACCACTATGCTCCAATTGTTTAAACATATTGGTCTTTAGTAGATTTATCCTTATTAATGTTTTCTATATTTATATTTCTGACCCTTCTTTCTTTCCGAAAAAAATAAACCAAGAGAATTAAAGCTAAAATTAAAAATATATTAAACATGAAAGTGTTCTTTAGAATTAAAATTGAGATTGTATCCAAGGCGTTGTATTAACTTTATTTTAAATTGCATTTTAGATTCTATTAATTCGATTAAGATTCATATTCCAGTTAAAATTACGACTGAGCAAATTGACATTTATAAATATTGAAAATGCAGTAAACTATAATATTAAATATTACTGTAAAATTTGTTAAATTCAATTAATATTCAACTATAATGAGTTTCATTTGTATTATGATTAGAATTATTTAATGGAAATTTCTCTTCAAGCTGAGTAAATGTGTACCTTAGCTAAATTTATTTCTGTCACATTATTTATTCAAATAATTGATTTTAAAGATTTCAGTCAACAGTAATTCGTTTGCACTACGCACATCAGTATCTACAGCGCAAGAACTATATACACACCTTACAAAACGCTAAAACACTTATTATGAAAAGCTGAATAGTGTAAAACTTTTCACGGATTTGCACACATAACATTTCAGAAAAATTAAGATATTGTGTAATTTGAACGAATTGAATAACTTTAGAAACATATTACTTGTAATATAATATTATTGTTATGTAGGTATAATATAATATAGAAGTATTGTAATTTGTAATGGTATGGTATGATCGTATGAAACACCATTACAGTATTTATATTTTATTGTATGATATACACATTAGGTATATAGGTATATACCTACTATACAGTGGCGCCGAACACGGGTATCAATCGGGGAAATTTCCCCAGAACTATTTATAGGTGGGTCAGGTGGGTGAGTGGGTGATAATAAGTGTCTATTAACAGTCATTAGTGGTGTTCAATATTTAAAGGCAGTATATATCGTGATTATAATGTACTATTCGAGAGCAGCGAAACATTTTTTGAGTAGGTGGGTCTGACATCAGCAATTTTCCACCAAAACATGAAATATAGATCGGCGCTACTGCTACTATAGTTATAATATTATATATACCAAACACGCCATGTGTCATCTTACATAATATTATTACTTATATTATCCATTATAAATTACTCAAACGATTTATACTGGTTTTGCGTATACTTTTATAAAAGTGATATAAATGATGATCTAAATTGTTTTTATTTTCATGTAAAAACACTTTTATGCCCAAATCACAGGTATCAAATACAACATTTTTCATACGGTTCAATAAAAAATTAACCGTTTCAATATGAATTAAAAAAAAACTCAGTCATACCTAGTGCAAAAAAATTATTAAACGATTTAGACTCATGCTATGCATTTGCCTCAATCGTGCTTCAATATATGATTACAATATGACTGTCTGACACTAACTGATCAAATTTTGTCTAAAGTATACCAATCCCGCAGCCATAATAGTGAAGCAAGACTCCTCTGGTCACGCAAGTGTGACCGAACAATCGCACCTCGTGCACCACGAACCACGCATTCAAAGGTAAGTGATTACATAGGAAACCAAGGCTTAATGGCCTACAACGCTCAGAGAAAATGAATAGGTTTTTTTTGGACATTTTTAAATTTAGATAAATCGTATTCACGTTTACCAGCTCGTTTGATGTCTCATCTAAATAAAGAAGCAGGTATATAATGATATTGTAAAGTTTTTAAAGTATTTTTCTCGGACTTTTATAACTTAAGTAATACTATCTAAATTACCTAATTTTCCCATTATTAATTACTCTATGTATTTCTTAAATTCAATTATTGATATAATAAATATTGATAACAATTATATTTTCCATGAACTATGGAATACTAATCTAAAAACCTCATCTGGGACTGAAGTGCGCGGTTGTGTTAACACCATTACCTATATTGATCAAAAAAATTAAATAATTTTATAATAGCAATAGCTAGTTATTACTAGGGCTGAAGACTTTTAGTACTTAAAAACATCAAAATATCACTTATGCATTTAAAAACAAAAGGAAGCATTTAAAATATGCTCTAAAAAAATGTAATATATAAAATATTATGGTATCTAAATATTACGAATGAAATAAAGCGGGTAAGTGTATGTCGCTCTGCTGTACAGTAGGTTACAAGTGGGTTATTTTATAATGGATTGTATTAAACTTGAATTCAATGATACAATATCATTGTATAAGAAAAACGATTCTGAGCGGAGACGTTTTGTCAGTCTGGATATTTTATATTGTCATTATTTATTATATCATGTAAGTTGCATTAATATCATAATATTATAATTTTTTATTCGTTTCTATGGTGATAAATTAAAATCCCATTTTTAGCGGTTTTTCGTAATTTTTCGGTGGTTTTTCCCGTGGCATTAAATAACTATTGATAAAATCGAAAAATGACCGCTCTAAAGTACTATCTTGATCCAATTTTCTAAAAGATAAGGTACTATATGTTGAAATCGAAGCACTCCTTCTGGTAAAAATTTTGTATACAGGATATAAAAATTAAATTAAATTAAATTAAGATAAACACCATTGTAAAACCACTAGCTTCCTCGCTCCGCTCAGAATCTAAAAATATATATTTTAATTAATTAATAAAATCTTGAAAATGAATTGCATGATAAAATATTGTGGGCAACAGAAATTCACTTCCCAAACGCGTCGTAATGTTATCGTTGCCAGATTGTTCAAATTACAACCATGAATCAATAGATCGATTTACTCTAATATTAAAGCTAATTTATTACACAAAGATTGTTCTGCTTAACGCAAATTCTCGTTATGTTTTACGCTTATAAGATGGATACAACGCGCGTGCAGACTGCAGGTGTGTATATGACGTATTGACGTCCCCTTAACTCAACCGTATTCGTATAATGCAATAATATGATACAATTATTAATATATTTTTTATACGATTTGTCGTGAACGCATACAATACAAATAACCGAACAACTCGTTTTGTGGTCCAAAGCGGCGTCTGTGGTCGGATGAGATACAGCTAACTACGTTATTTTTTCATCGGCGTGGCGGTACAGATGGAAGGGTAGTTCTTCTGTTTCGTCTGTCACAGACGTTCTTCCAGTCTCCGTGAACATTGCGTACCTTTGGCGGGGAGGAAGTAGAAATGATACGTGTCGCAAAGACGGATCGTGTACACATAATAACAATAAAATAATAATATTATCTTTAACCGGAATCGGGCAAAATATTAATCATATTTTATTGAAATGCTTAGAAGAACAGCTGTGTTTGTATATGCACAAGTTTTTGTATAATTTAACGCGTAAATCTGGCAGTGGTCCCCGGATAAGCCGAAACCAAATCTAGTGAAATAAAATAATATATAACCTTTTTGTTCGGGTACCGTGGACGGTCTATAGATAAGGTGTACTCTCCGTACACGACTCGTATACGAAGGTCCTGGCTCTTATAAAAAAAAATAGGTCAACTGGGCCGCGGGTCACGTGTCGTAATCGCACTAACGGCTTAATCTACCCTTTTCGGTCGGTCCATATACACGAACGGCGACCGCGATCCCTAACTTAGGGACCCTAAGATATACAGCACACTAAAACATGACGTAGTACATAACGGAGCGACCGCGATATTATCATGAATTTCTCGGATGACGACGGGTCTTTCATATTATATAAATTATAATAATTATTTACTGGCAATTACCGTGGTAAGAGGTAAACGATAATAACCGACAATCTGTGTGTGGGGCTGCGTGAAACGATTACATTATAATATATTATGATATAATACCGCATGATCATCGTATAAAGACCGTTTCGCTATAGTTTCTCATTAGCACGGCTTACCTATATATATTATTATTATTATTGACTATTGTAACAACTTAGTTTGCATTTCTTTTTTTGGTTATTTCATTTATTGTTGCACGCCTATAATATACGTATTATATTATATACAATTGTTTTCATGATTTTACTCTAATGAAATAGCAAAAACTTATAGTGTATATTATTTTTGCGTATTTAAAGGTTTTTTAATATCACATTAATGGGCAAATCAAAAATGTAGACATTGATGGTGAATTCATAAGAAAGTGACCAACAATATATTATTTTATAATCAGTAGGTACTTCGATGCTCGAATTTATTTTATGGTACGTATCTACATAATTTTCAATTTTAAATATTCATCCTGAAAAAATTAACATGTTTTGTTTTAAGTGCATAAATAATAATAATTATTATAGATATATATTATTTAAATTTTAGTCAGGTAACATACAAACGTTATCAGCGGATGGACAAGTACTCCCCAGTCTAATCAAAGAATAAAAAGTTCCATTATTCAGCAACATTTTTATTCAATTTTATAAAATAAAAATTGGTAGTTTATTGTTTAAAATATACCATTTGTTAGTATAACAAACTATTAACATATTTTAAACTACAATAGACAATTTCACATTCATCATAAACGAGATATAGTGACGTTGGTTTTTGATCTGGTAATTACCCCAAATAATAGCTTTTGAATGACTAGCTGGGCATTTGTAGATACTATAGTTTTGGACGGTGAGACCCATTCATTTTATTAATTATGTAAGCCTTTATACACATTACGTACTCAGCTGCAGTGTCGCATAGCAACCTTTATTTATCATAATGCAGCAGCACGGTGAACGTTACGAACTTAAATGAAAAAAAAATACATTAAATATTAATTTATTAAATTATTATTATTTAATGTAGGTATGTGCTAAGATTATGCTACACGCGCAATAACTAGAAATCGCGAGATATTTTATTTCCCTGTAATAATCTGTGTTATTATTTTGTCGACATTTTAAAATATCTAACATTTCATTATTAACCGTTTAAAATATGGTTTACCTTCATGTGAACATGATGGGTTCTTGAAATAAAAAATTAATAAATTATATTCGTGGTCAAAAATTGTTAGAATTTAAACGAACAAAGCTATAATAATATTATATACACCTATATTATATACCACTCTCGGCTGGCAATCTTCGGGACACGGCTGCGACGAAAATCGGAAGTGATGAAGCCTCGCAAGTCACAATATTAAAATAATTAAAACACCACCATTAAATATAATTTTTAAATGTTTTAACATTTTTTTTTTTGGGGGGGGGGATTGCAGCCCCCTCAGCCCCTCCCATAGCTAAGCCACTGATTTACCTAATAATATAATATATTTTCCGTTGATAAATCACAGAAGAATCTCTGAGAATCAGACACGTCGTCTGGTGAACGCAGATAAAACGATTACCAATCAATATGGTTTACCAACTTTCACGTGTAACTCAGATTCACGTCGCGTGTCGATCAAATATCATTGTGATTATAAGCCGGATTCACACGTCGTCGGTGTCGTGCGATTGCGTGATAACTACAATATGGTTACAACTGCAGTTATTACGTGATAACCTCGAATCATCAAAATCTTTCAATTCCATAAACCATAACCCTCAACCATTTTATTATATTATATTGTATTTATTGTTCGGTAGCTAAATCTCAAGTCATATCTGTACAGTTACGGAAACAATTAAGGTCCATTTCAATGCCCCCCCCCCCCCCACTTTCGAAATTTGAACTTCTGACCACGCCAAACGTTTGTGCATCGTTTGTGCAGAAATGTGCACCAAGTCCAATAGTTTGTGCACAAAAACTGAAAGCTCTATCCCTAAAACAAAATGGGAGGGGGGCATTGAAACGGTAGCCCCCCACATTGAATATTTGGATTTTTGAATGTGCCAAACGTTTGTGCATCGTTTGTGCAGAAATAGGCACCAGGTCCCGACGTTTGTGCACAAAAACTCCCAGCGCTATCCAAAAAATAAAGTGGAAGGGCCATTGAAACGAGACACCCTCTTTTTGGAAAATTGAAATTTTTAAGGTGCCAAAAGTTTGTGCATCGTCTGTGCAGAAATGTGCACCAGGTCCCGACTTTTTTGCACAAAAACTCCCAGCGCTATCCAAAAAACAAAGTGAGGGGTATTAACAGGTCCGCCCCTTTTTTGAAATTTTAAATATTTGTCATATTAATAAATGTTGTTTACGTACCTAATAGGTTTAATAGATTTTTACTATTGCCATGTAAACGTATGACAAATAAAACCTTCAAATATTTTTAATTTATCAAGAAAGCATTATCTTGTTCTAATGTTTTTGATTTCAAAATTGTATGAATAAATACAGTTTTTTCTTTATGCATTTCTTTACTTTATATTTTATATTATATTTTGCTGATGAAAATGTGTTTATGGACAGGTACCTCAACTCGACGTTGCTGTATATCCGGTCCAATAATGTAAGTTATAAGTCATTGTGTATATTTTAATACAATAAAAGCATAGTAAAAAAATAATTAATTGCCTATATTAATAAAGTACCTACTTAATTAATTTAATATACCTAACCGTACCTATATTCATATAAAAATATTATAATAATATATTATTTATGTTTGAATTCATTAGAACAATGGTGTATCAGATGTCGATCCCAAACCGGTCGACATCCATCTGCATAACTGTGAGTTGAAAACGTTTATATTTAAAAAATGTTATAGTATAATATTTATCTAATAAATTAATTTTCTTTAGCATTCCGCAAGAATGAGCGGTATAGTTTGAAAACTAACCAAAGTTATCTGGTGGATGTCGATACGTTGGTGAGCAGCCGTCACACATAGGTCTGATGTACCTATGGAAAGTTATTATTGGATCGGTCATAATATTACGTTGAGAAGTTATCTGTCCATAAACTTATTTTCAGATTTGTAGGCCAATTCCGTTGCCATTTTTTAATCATTCTTTGTTTTTATTAAGATTGAGGTGTAACAGCATTTTAGGGGCTATTGTAATTCCCACTTCCAGGACTTTATCATACATACAGCCGACAGCCCGATGACCTACATTTTTGTGTATTCTGGTCTACCCTATGATGGCCGCGAAGTAACGATCACGTCACCGTTTATCAGATTGCCCAGTTTGAAAGAGTCTCCAACAATTTCATCGGATAGGTACGCCATAAACCGTGGCATCATTTTGTCCGGATCAATATCTACAAAAATGACGTCCCAATTATTAGAAGCTAATAATATAGATACTTAATATTTATTGTAATATAATATTAAACTCATTATACCCAGTTATTACGATTAAGTAGAAATAATATTTTTCAAATAATATTACAGTGTCTTTGTCGAATAGTCAGCTGTACGAAGTTTCCACTGTGCCACAAAACGGGTCGACGCCGGTCGCTGAACATGGGAAGTCCTCAAGTCCACCCAGCATCGTATTGATGAATCAACAATACATCTTACATCTATCATTGCAATCTTCTAATTATTCACCTGAATGCATGTAATCCTGAAGTACAGTTAATTTATTACTACCTATCTACAAAGTCAACACTGCATTAATAAAAGTATTTATTGTTAAAATAAATTTGAGTTCTATATTATTTGTAGGTACTTAAAAATTATTTGGGTATAAAGGAAACATATTTTAATCATACAAAATTAGATAAACTAAAAGACAAAAATAATAAGTAAATACGTCGTGTTAAAAATAGTTTTTAATTAATATAGGTAGGACAGGTACCTATTATGTAGGTAGGTGCTTATCCAAAACTCATTTATCAGGAATTAAATAAAAAGGGAGGTCAATTAAAAGAAGGTGGGAAAGTGGATGTCACTCTGCTGTACAGTAGGTTAGAAGTGGGTCACTGTAATGGTTTCAAACGTTCATAAAAATTTAATTTGACTTTCTTGTAGACATTTTTTTTTTTGATAAAGGTAGACAAACTTATGAGTAATCTTATATTACATTTTCAAATCTTAGATTTAAAAAGAAAAATTTTTATGAATTCTCAACTCAAAATATGTTGCTAATTTTCGTGATGTTTCAGTATTTTGTCAAAATTTGAACTTTAAATGCTTATAAATAAAAACTGTGACTAAGGATTTTTAATTTTTTTCATCTGCCTTTGAAACAATAACTTAGGAGCCTTCTATTAAATTTTCAAGCTTTTTTACTCAACAGATAAAATTTTATTGATATTTATAGAAAAAAAAAATAAAAAAATTGAAAACTGACAATGTCCGTAAACAGCTCAAAATAAGTCAAAATATTTGGAAAATGTTATGGTGTATAGAAAATGCTAATATAAGCATTCAGTCAAAATTTAATGAGTTTTAGAGTTGCACTGTTAAAGAAAATTAAAGCACTTTTACTGTCCTAAAAGGTGATGACAGACACAAAAAAAAAAATAAAAAAAAAAAAAAACATCATTGTAAAATCAATACATTCATCGCTTCCCTCAGATCTAAAAAAAAAAATTGGAAGTGACTCTGCTGAACAGTAGGTTACAAGTGAGAAACTGTTATGGATAATGTTAAATTTGAATTCAATGATATAATATCATAGTATACGAAAAACGATTTTAAGTGGAAACGATTTGTCAGCCTAGGATATTGTATACTATATTTATATTGATATTATTAATTATTATTAATACCGTAGCCGGTCAAGTTGGATTATTATTATTTGTTTATTATCGTATTTGTATATGATAATATATTTTAGACGTTTCAATTACCCACGAATAATATTTTTAAAATAGGCATATGTATATATTACAAGTAACAACGAATTAAGAACGATATTGCAAAAAATAATTGCCGGAAATCATTAGTTTTTAACTGAAAACGACAAGGAAGTCTGAACTTGGCGGTCAGTCTTATTTTCAAGTTATATGTATTATACCCAATTTAAATTTTTGGTATTTTCATATGTACCCGGTATACCACACTGCGCTTGCTCGAACAATTAAAATCAAAAACATCCCTCGACTTGTTATGTAAAACCACCATGGGTGGGTGTCAGAATGATTTTTGCATCATCAATTTTAAAACGTTGATTTACCTAGATTAAAAAAAAATGTATTTGTAATACTTAAGCTCGGTAAACTTTAAGCGTTGTACGGGTGCGTAAAACATTGAAAATCGTGAACTTCGTAAGGCTATACCATAAAAACCAATGATTTGCAGGTAGTCAAGTTTTGGACAAGTACCTACATAGGTAACTTATAATAATTCATATTGTAAATTAATTAGGTACCAAAAAAATATAACTTCTCAAACACTTTGTCTATTGGCATTGGCGGGAGAATGTATTAGAATATCTATAAACTTGCGGACCAGTTTGTATAGTTAAATTTGGCATGCGAACTATAATTGAAATAAAAAACCAGAATAGGTGCATTGCAGATCACAAATATTTCTGTAAAAGAACATACGATTTATAAATATACCGTATAGGTTACTGAGTACTTATATAATAATATATAAGTTGTTTGGATTTATCATAGTGAATAATATATTTTATAATATCTATGGCATAATATATTTTATAATATCTATGGCATAATATATTTTATAATATCTATGGCAATCGTCAATTGTCGAAATTCGTCGGCGACGGTTAACAATTCTAATAGTTTCAGAAATACTATTGTATTATAAATATAATATATTGTATATTTTGATTTCAGTGAAAAAAAAAAATAATAGGCCACAAATATAAACGGACAGTTCGTTAAACCGGATAAGTTGTAACACAAACTCGCAAATTTCGTTTGATCAGGTTATTTTCATAAAATACTTTCGATACTTTCAAGTTTCAGCTCATCGGAGTGAGATGATTAGATGAAGATGGATGAAGATAGCTGTTTCTTCGGCGATGGCGGCACTCTAGCTACGTTTCACCGGAAGAGTAGATGTTTACGAGTAAGTTTGTTTTCATATTATTACCTACTATTTTACATTTACTTTTTAGACTTAAATTAAATATTTATTGCCACGGACAATCTGTTAACTACGTGACGTAGAAGCATTTATAAGTTTAATCCCAATAGCGCAATGTATAAAATACGCGAGACCGTCTTCGTTTCACCACGCCAAGTTTAATACGCACCTTTTTGCATGTTATACTATACGCCGGGTATCACCTTAGGTTTGCGCGAAGTATTTAAAACAATATAATGTTATTAATCTTTATATTTTATATTTTTATATACATAAATACATTATACACCTCATATATTTTATTAGCATACTTACACCTTTTTTAGTGTAGTTTATACCCTAGATGGCTATAGATATAGGTATTAAATGTCTTGCAATTATATATTTTACTATAATTATTAATTTCATTATAATATAATATAACAATACACTCTAAATTAAATTAGTTGTTATCAAGACAGACAGTCTTAAAACAAACTCTTTTCTGGACGTTTTCAAAACGTATTATGCTTAAAAAAAATTGCACAGTTGTCGTAGCAGTCAGTTGCTAGATCAACCCGTGTGACATCAAATAGGAATTATTCTTGTTTTTTTAAATAGTTTTTTTCGAAAAATATATGTAACATGTATAGCTCATACAATTATGAATTTATAGTTAATGGAAATGCGGATGTTTATACTATTCATAGATATTTTTTTAGTTAATAATTGTGTAAATAATTTGATTAAACAATAAGGTACTTACCTACTCATTACTAGTATCAATTTTATTATATTACGTGTAAAATCACCAACACAAGGTGCAGACTGCGTTTAAAAAATTAAAAACATAAAATAAAATATAAAATAATGTTTTAGTAGAAGCTGGAAACTGTAGTTTATTTTAATTTATAATCCAATTAATGTAACCGAGAATGTAACTATTAAATTCATCATTGAATGATTATTCAGAGATCACTTTGGGATAAATGTAAATTAAATTAAAAATAATTAAAAAACATTTTGTGAAAGGAACAAGATTACTGCTAATATAAGTCTTAATTATTATTAACAAATAAATACAAATAATAGATATTTTACTATTAACATTCAGTGTAAATATAGTTTCTGATCGACTTACCAATATGTAATAAACCTATATGTAATAAAATAATTATTCATATCAAATAATCCTAACAATTTAATGCAAGGATTCTCATAAATTGATCTTACAGCAGCCTTAAAACACCAAAAATACATTTGTACATCATTTACAAAATTTTAGTTCCCTATTATGGTGTAGGTATTAATACAAACAATAAATTGCTATTCGAAAACACAATTTCGTATACCTATTATTATTTACTATAAATACCTACAATTAAATTAAACTAAAAATAAACATATGATTACATACTGAGTGCCTATAATATAATATTATATATGAAAATTGAATCTTTATTACGAATACTTATCGTTTACACAGACCACAAGAAAAAATAATTAAAAATATTAAAAAAAAAAAACACACATCATTGTAAAAATACAGTTGGTATTATAGTATTTGATGAATTTACTGTATACGTTTATGGCTTTATGTTAACTCTAAAATCCAGTAATCACATTTTTATTTAATAATTCATAAAATACAATATGCTCTTATAAAAATATTCTTGTGCTTCTGATATCTATTCACCACCTTAATCAATAATTAAATTGATAAACGAAAATAATAATTTAAAGAATACCTATATCATATTATTATAATTCAAATTCAAAATTATAAACTATTTTGGTTTATTGTCATATCAAATTTTAATGAACAAAGTGGTCCTTAACACAGATCTCTTTGATATAAAAAGTTGCATTATATTATATCCGTGGATTCATCATATTGACGTACCTAGTATGATATCTAACATTTATTTATTTAATCTATGGCAATCTCAAAGTCGTTGCAGAAGACACAGTCGCTTAAAAATTCTAAAATTTCAATAAGCAAAGAAGATATGAGCAAAAAACTTACTGCGTTTCGTATAATTTTATTTTTCATAAATCACAATATTCTAAGTTCTGGCTGTATTCTGGAGCGTTTCCTCATGGGCGTCGCAGTTCACACACGTCACGGATTCTGCCGAAGGAGTCGATAATTAAAGTAAGTTTGTTTTTATATTATTTTGGGGCTTAAATTTACTTTTAAGACTTAAAACAAATATTTAATGTCACGAAAAATGTCCTATCCAAGTGTTGTAGGCGCATATTTTAGTTCCGGACTAGAAATGTATAAAATACGCGAGATATAAACGCCGTCGTCGTTTCTCCAGTCCCTGTTTGTAGAATAATTATAATTAATAGGTGCATACCTATACAGGGTACTTAATATAAATAAATATTTTGGTTTAATTTATAGAAATATATGTTATGACTTATAACTGATAATAGTCATAAGATACAATTTTAATTAATAACTGGTAATTTTTTTTCCAAATACAACGTTATAAGTTATAGGTAACTATTAATTTAGTGTCACATACTTAACTTCTATTGTTTACCTAATATCTATATTCTATATCATAGGGATTAGGGATGTATAACCATATACACATAAAAGTATATTCACGGAATGGTCAACTGCCTATCCTGACGTGTGTGCACTTATGAATAATATACCTATATAAATAGTGTAATACTACATACATGAATGTGTTACCTATTATGTCACTAAAAGTTCAACAGTTATTATTATATTTATTTATTTTTTAAGTATAGGTAGGTACATTTCAAAACTCTAATTAAAATCACATTTTTTTTATTTTTTTGAACACAATGTTTTAAAAATTATTAATTAATTTATTAATGATTAGGTAAAGCTTTTATAAGTTTTTATACCTACCTAACAAAATAAGAAAATACATAATGATTAATGTTATTTAATGTGATTTGTAAGTACATAGCAGATTAAACCTATCACTTGGTGACGATTATTTTTGTTTTATACGTTCTTCGTAATTCAGTTCCGTCACGATAGTTTTAGTTTTCGTTAAATGTGAAACATACATTTTCTATGCATACGGGATACGGGCATTAAATATTTGGGTTTTAAGAAAACACCTCAAACGTACGTTTTATTTTGGGGGTTTTACGGGATATACCTATAGGAAATTTTCTTCAAATTTCCACATTTCACTATTTGATATTGTGATATTATTTGTACCTAGGTTAAGTTTCTGTTTTAGAATCGATCGATATGTTACCTAGGTACATTACATTCATTAATTTAAATTCTGGTAGTCGAGTATTGGACAAGTACCTACGTAACTTATAATTCGTATCGTAATTTAATTACTAAAGAAATATTATATTTTCCCCAACAGTGTCTAGGGCCACCGGCAGCAGAATGCATTATAGAATGTCTATAAACTTGTGGTCTAGTATATGGTTAAAATTGGCATGCGACCAACAACTGGGGGCTTGTTCTGGAAAATTTAAATGATCTAATAAGGTTCATCTCGGTAGGTTTTTTTTTATTATAGTTAATTGATCAGGGGATGTATTGCCCGAAAATTTTCAATATTTGTATTGTAACTATACTGGTATAACACTATTCAGGCTATCAATAAAGTCGTGTTCAAAATTAGAAAAATGGTGAGGTATGATATTTTTTTAAGCAATTCTTTCGAGTAGGGAATTCGCTCAATGATATTTAAATATTTTCACCGATAATCAAGTACGATGACTTGTAGGTAACTAGAGACTGAGTGAATAGGAATTAGGAAGTGTGTGATATGGCGAAGATAAGGAAATGGGTCAACAGGATTTCAGAATGTTTGGTGTATGAAAGGGAAAGATGAAAAAGAAATGTAAGGTTAGGGTAGGTAAGTGGAGTGAGAGTAGCAGATATGAGAATAATAAGTAAGGTGTAAAGGTACAAAAGAGGATAGAATAAGAAATTAATTAATTAAGGGTAGTGTACATATTGTAGTGAAAACAAGAGAGAATAGGTTTAGGTGGTTCGGCCACTGTATGATAAGAGTTAGTGAGAGTGGCTATAGAAGTTAGTTAATTTAGGTGGGAAATGAGGGGCGAGAAGACTGAAGAAGAGATGGATAGACAGAATACCGATCATATGGAGGTGTGGAATGAGAGTTGCTGAACCTGTATATAGCTGCGAGAGACGGGGGAAGAAAAAGTGTAAAGGTAGAATAGTTATGTTAACAATAACAAATACGTAGGAAAAGATCTTGAATTGCAAAGGCCCTATTGACTCTTTGGCTTCAACTAACCATAGGTTTACCTAACTAACCTTCTTATGACTCATTAGGACACTTTGAATAAAAAGATCCTGAGTTGCAGGTTGCCGAACTTAAGTGTTTGATTATCAAGTTGATCCTTTGATTGTTGACACCTTAATCTATGCTATGGATGATGCCCATAGATAATAAAGATATGGATAGTCCGCGTTCCCGGAGGGGAAGGCAATTGAGGCTCCTTTATATTGATAGTCGATAGTCGATACTCGATATAAGTATACTTTATTTGGCCTCAATTTATTGTTCCCCTCGAAGACCACTGATAAGACCATTATGTCCTATCCATATCTTTATTATCTATGATGGAGCCATACCCAGCTCACTCGTGTAAACTTGTTGCCGGTTGGGATGTCAGCGCACTATTTATTTTCTATCTTTGACCCACGCGTAGCATACCAAATGTACCATTAAGAAAACACTAAAATGATTGGGTCAGAGAGAGAAATAAATGGTGCGCTAAAAATCTGGCATCCTCTAAGTGTTATCAAGTCGAAGAAGCAGTTGATTGTTGACAATTTGACATTTAACATTAACTGTGGTAGGTATTATGATTGGAAGTAAAAGTAATTAGCAGGGCTGTGAATTTAATGCAATGAAAATGTGTTAAATATGCATGTATGCACTAAAAACAGGCAAATATACGCACTGAAATATTCAAAAATATGCACTTAAAATTCAAAAAAATACTGAATGAAAACGTTTTTATTAAAAAATTTTTAAATTAATAAATTATAATTCAAATTGGTTTACAAAAAAAATTCTTTATTTACACACTTGGTAGGTAGGTATGTAGGTAGGTAACGGATGAACCGAAAATATAAAAACATTTTAAGAAAATAAGCATAAATACGAAGAAATCATGAAAACATGCAATTATATTAACTAACCAAAAAAAAAACGCATATTGGTAACGGTGTTGTAATAATAGGGATCTCCCAAAAAAAATACGTACTAATAGTTCAAACAAATCATAAAAGCCAACTGTAATGAATATTAATTTATGAAAATGTATATTAAAAAGCATTATTATTATAAATGAAACAAAACTATCAACTATGGACCGTGACATAATATAGGTATTTCTATATTTTTAGCTCCATAATTTCTGTTAAAATATTAGGAAAATGTATTAAGTACCGTAAAAGTGCTAAATTTGAGTTATTACTTAAAATATTATATTCATAACAAATTATAATTGAAGGTTAGGTACTGTTATTCTACATACTTATTATAGTTTAATTTAACTACAACATTCTTGTAGAGTCTGATAAAATTTGGTTCCACGACTTTGATCGATTTAACAAACGTTAAATACTAAACTATGGGTCTGAAATTTAGTTTATATAGATGTAAATAATCCAAATCATATATTGCTTCAAAATATAAAAATAAAGTGTCTTGTATTGTAGTAGGTGGGTAACTTTCGAAAAAAAAAACTAAAAAAAATCATACTTAAAATCTATGTATAATATACGTATATTGTAATAAATGTTCAAATGTTTACTATAGTACATTATAAAAAAGGTGGATAAGTGGATGTCGCTCTGCTGTACAGTAGGTTACAAGTGGGTCACTGTAATGGATGGTGTTAAATTTGAATTCAATGATATAATATCATTGTATAAGAAAAACGATTCTGAGCGAAAACGGTCAGTCAGCCTATGATATTACCAAGTATATTTGATGATATTATTGTGAATAAAGTAATTTATATATAACCTATTTACGTGGAGCCTTGTTTTAAATTTTCAATCCTTAGCCATAAAAGTTAAACATTTTATAAATTCTTAACCACAAAATAATTAATAAATTATAAATTTGATAAATGTTGTCAAAATTTGAACTTAAAATGCTTATAAAAAAGTTGTGCCTATGTATTTTTAATATTTTTCAACTGATATTAGAACGATATATCAGGAGCCTTATATTAAATTTTCACGCTTTTTTACCACCCAACAAATAAAAATTTATTGATATTTATAGAAAAAAAAACTAAAAAAATTGAAAACTGACAATGTCCGTAAACAGCTCAAAAAGAGTCAAAATATTTTCAACATTTTATGGTGTATAGAAAATGCTAATATAAACATTCAGTGAAATTTTCAAGTATCTACAGTCATTCGTTTTTTAATTACAATAAAATAAGAAAATTGTTACATGAGAAATCGAGTAAATATCAAATGTTGTAAAAATATAAATTTCAGACGCTCATAAAAATTTAATTTAAGTTTCTTCTAGACATTTTTTTTTTGATAAAGGTAGACAAACTTATGAGTAATCTTATATTACATTTTCAAATCTTAGATTTAAAAAGAAAAATTTTTATGAATTCTCATCAAAATAATTTGCTATTTTTCGTGATTTTTCCGTATTTTGTCAAAATTTGAACTTTAAATGCTTATAATTAAAAACTGTGACTAAGGATTTTTAATTTTTTTCATCTGCCTTTGAAACAATAACCTAGGAGCCTTCTATTAAATTTTCAAGCTTTTTTACTCAACAGAAATTTTATTGATATTTATAGAAAAAAAAACTAAAAAAATTGAAAACTGACAATTTCCTATCAGAAAAGTTACTATTGAAGAAAATCCAAGCACTTTTACTGTCCTAAAAGGTGATGACAGACACAAAAATAAAAAAAAAAGGAAAAAAAAAATAAAAAAAAAAAAAAAAAAAACACACATCATTGTAGAATCAATACATTCATCGCTTCGCTCAGAATCTAAAATTAACTTAAGTTCAATATAATACATTATAACAGGTGTTCAAATAAACATTTCATACCAAAAATTCTGTTAATTCACACAGTCTCTCTTCAATTTTAAATTTTTCTTCAAATTATCTACAAAATATAAATGTTTAGTAAATTGGAAGACTTGATTAAGTATTTAATCATTTATCTAAAAGAGATGTGCCGGGTCGCCACATTACTATATCGAGGGGCCATGGTGCAAGTGTCGTTCATAAATATCATAACATATATTATATTAGAAATACAAACTTAATATTTCACTAACAGTAAATATTATAAAAAAATATTACGAAATGTACTATACTCATATTATATTATGATTGTATTAGTTACAAACTCTTGAATTAAGAGTTATGTTTGAGGATTTAATTAATTTTCTAAAAGGAAATTCCTCAAGGTTGCCTAAGTAAGTTGAGGGACCTGTAATGAAACGCAATTGGTTGGTAATAAATTGTTTTTATTTATTGAAATATCATGTTTTGAACCAATATGCTCCTCATCTTAGTTTTGTATAATTCAAATGTTTTGTATAACAATATTTTATAAATTATTTTAATTATACTCATCAGAGTGTACAATAAAAATATTTAATGGGGTTACATAAAGGGGTGGAAACGCGAACATATAACTCACAGTTGTCGGTAGCTCGTGAAGTATGCTCTGCTCTCGATGGCGGCGTACTTTCAATAACAACGGCTTGTACAGTGGCACGGTAACACTTTATAGTGACTTACCGGCGTGGACGGTGAATGGGGTGTAGATGAGGACGGCGGTTAGGTTGGCTCGGCGTTCTCGACTCGCTCAATTGAGTATAACGATCGGACGGCGGCGGCGATTGCTCGGCGTTCTCGACTCACTCAGTGGAGTATAGAGTATAACGATCGGACGGCGGCGTCGATGGCTCGGCGTTCTCGACGTACTCAGTGGAGTATAACGATCGGCTGGCGGCGGTGATGGCTCGGCGTTCTCGACTCGGCTGACGGATTGACTACTGAGGTGCCTGGTATTGGTCGTCTCACAGAGTGTACGTAGAGCAACGAGCAACAACAGCACACTTTTACACAGCGCACGGTCGTTCGGAGCGGAAAGGGAAAGCCGGGACAGACTATTGAGCATCCGTGTATAACGATGTTTTACTATCGTCCGGCTCACTAATATACCGCACTCAGCGGGGAAATTGTTGTTATGGGCGTGTTTCTGGCTGGTACTTATCATAGTCATGACTTTCACGGGATGCATAAAACTCATTAGAGTGTACAATAAAAATATTTAATGGGGTTACATAAAGGGGTGGGAATGCGAACATATAACTCACAGTTTTGTTCGGTAGCTGGTGAAGTATGCTCTGTCCTCGATGGCGGCGTACTTTCAATAACAACGGCTTGTACAGTGGCACGGTAACACTTTACAGTGACTTACCGGCGTGGACGGTGAATGGGGTGTAGATGAGGACGGCGGTTAGGTTGGCTCGGCGTTCTCGACTCACTCAGTGGAGTATAGAGTATAACGATCGGACGGCGGCGGCGATGGCTCGGCGTTCTCGACTCGGCTGACGGATTGACTACTGAAGTGCCTGGTATTGGTCGTCTCACAGAGTGTACGTAGAGCAACGAGCGACAACAGGACACTTTCACACAGCGCTCGGTCGTTCGGAGCGGAAAGGGAAAGCCGGGACAAACTATTGGGCATCCGTGTATAACGATATTTTTAATATCGTCCAGCTTACTCAGTCTGGGGGAATGCTGTTATCTGTTTGGGAATTGGCGTCCGTGTAAAACGATGTTCTACTATCGTCCGACTCACTAATATACCGTACTCAGCGGGGAAACTGTTGTTTTAGCCGTGTTTCTGGCTGGCACTTATCATAGTCATGACTTTCACGGGATGCATAAAACATGTAATAGGTTTTTGAAGATTGCCATGTTTTCTTTTTAACTTAAAACCCATTGAAATCTATTATCGATAGTTCGGAACATGCTGATTTCAATGATGTTTTCAAAAGGGTTTTAAGTTGAGGGGTTCGGTACGAACATGAGTTTATTAACTCGGGCGGCGTGCCGTCGCAAAGCAAGTTTGCTTCTTCACGCGCTCTAGGTTGCGTCGTGAACGGGTGTTGCTGCGTTCAGCGGGCGTAATGTGTTAATGATGCGCAAAAGCGCGTCGCGGTACTCGGTACGCGAGAATAAATGGTTAGTGACGAGAGTGCGCCACGTAAGCGTGGCGTTCGGTTTTGTCTCGTTACAGACCGTAGTTAAAGTGCCGTCCACCAATAAAGTAGATAGAGACTCGTTGATCGCTTTTATGTGCTTCAAATTGTTTACACGAATGAGCTGGGTATGGCTCCATCATAGATAATAAAGATATAACATAATAGATAGGACATAATAGTCTAATCAGCGGTCTGATCTTCGAGGGGAACAATTGAGGCCAACTCGAGTATCGACTATCAATATTAAGGAGCCTCAATTTCCTTCCCCTCCGGGAACGCGGCCTGAAATGTATTTAAAATAGGTGTAGACTGTCCATATCTTTATTATCTATGGGCTTCATCCATAGCATGGATTAAGGTTGTCAACAATCTAAGGATCAACTTGATAACCAAACACTTAAGTTCAGCAACCTGCAAATCAGGATCTTTTTATTCAAAGTGTCCTAATAAGTCATAAGAAGGTTAGTTAGGTAAACCTATGGTTAGTTGAAGCTATGGTAATGATAGACGACTACCATCACCGGTCGTGAGCTTTGCGATGATCTTTTCCTACTAACTATCAAGGTATTCGATATTGTAAACATAACAATGAACGAAAATATTTAAATATTATTAATTTGGTTAGGTTAGGATAGGGCAGGAAATTAGATGTTAACTAATTATCATAGTTTTTAACACGGTCTTAAAGACTGTCAGCAAGAGTTGTACTAGTATAGTTATTAAAAACTTAAATACAGCCAACATTAAATAATGATTTTTTTACCACAACAAATTATAAAATGTATTTTAAAATATAACAAAATATTATTTTATTAGGGTTTTATAAGGTTTTCAATACTTATGAGTTTTTGTAAATAGAAAATGTATAAAATCAATAGTTGTAACTTAATATAATATGGTTTTGTGTTTTAATATCCTATTGTCAAAGAATTCTCAGGGTTTCCTTTCCACATTTTTTTACATTGTACTAAATCTAATTTTTTTCCGCACATATTTACAAAGACTAAAACAGATATCTGACTATGTTTTTATTTGCATTTAGACTTTATAGTTTGTAATTTAATATTGACTGTAGACCCACCAAACACAATATTATTTTAAATTAAACATTTTATGTCCTTTATAAATTACAATCACATAGTAGAGTCCGTGCAGGATCTTTTATCATTTAATTTCATTGCATCCTTTATAATTTACATTCATTTTTATACATTTTCTAATACATATATTACCGTGATACACCTCTGATCATAATAACTGTTCGCATTATTATAATGTAAACAACACCTAGTTTTTGGATTGTAGTTAATATGTATTGCAGTATTTAGCTTCCACCGTATTCTTTTGTTTAGTGTTATTTCACCCAGATTTCTCAAACAATATTTTTTTCACTTCATTGAACTCAAGTAGATTTTTTTGTATAAAAATTTTTCAAGATTAACCGGCTATACCTGGAAGTAGGCTGAGTACCTGTGTACATAATATATAATTTGAAAAGAGACTGGCTAGGTTCTCTCACGTTCCCCATTCAATTTATTTTTTTATATATTTAACTTTTTTTGATTCTTTTATATATATCTTTTTTTAAAACACTAACAACCTGGTGCAATATGTTTTTTTTTAAATTTTTTATCTGCTTCTTAAAATGCGTTTGCCTGCGGTAGCCCACGTTCCCCTTTCAATTTTTTTTTTCATAAATTTAATTCAATTGATTTTTAATATTAATATTTTTAAATTTGTAAGTCTTCAGAGAATTTTTTTCTGTTATTTAATTCCTATCTAGATCTTTCTATAGATTTTTTAAACACTGACAAGCCGGCGCCAACACCCTCCTTCATATTTTTTTTTGTAATGTAACTCTACTTGAATATTTAGTATTGACGTGAAAATTGATAACTTGGTGCCTCTAAATAATCATTCTTTAATGAACTAAATATTTTAAATAGTTTTCTCTGTTTGAGATTCTGGGCATGTTCGTTTGAAATTCGTAATGTGTGTTCCTACAGTAAATTTTTTCCAAATTTATTTTTTTGTTTTCTAAAATGCATTTGCCTGCGGGCGCCAACACCCTCCTTCAATTTTTTTTTCAGGATTTAACCTCTAGCCAAATTTTTTAAACATTGACAATCTGGTACCTTTTGAATAATCCTTGTTTAATGATCTAAATATTTTAAATAGTTTTTTCTGTTTAAGATTCTGTTTAAGATTTAAACATTGACTATCGGGTACCCTTGAATAATCCTTATCTTTAATGATCTAAATATTTTAAATAGTTTTTTTTGGGCCATTTTAGTTTGTACTTTGTAATGTGTAATCATACAGTTAAATTTATTCAAATTTTTTTTTTGGTTTTCTAAAATGCATTAGCCTGCGGGCGCCAACATCCTCCTTCAATTTTTTTTTTTAGTTATGTAACTCTAGTTGAATATTTTGTATTGACTTGAAAATTGATAACTTGGTGCCCAGTGAATAATCATTCTTTAATGAACTAAATATTTTGAATAGTTTTGTCTGTTTAAGACTTTGGGCATTTTAGTTTGTACTTTGTAATGTGTAATCATACAGTTAAATTTTTTCAAAATTTTTTTTGGTTTCATAAAATGCATTTGCCTGCGGGCGCCAAAACCCTCCTTCAATTTTTTTTTTATTATTTAACCTCTAGCCAAATTTTTTAAACATCTGGTACCTCTTGAATAATCCTTGTTTAATGAAATAAATATTTTAAATAGTTTTTCTGTTAATTATTCTGGGCATTTTAGTTTGTACTTTATAATGTGTATTCCTACAGTAAATTTTTTTCAAAATTTTTTTTTGGTTTCCTAAAATGCATTTGCCTGTGGGCTCCAACACCCTCCTTCAATTTTTTTTTAGTAATGTAACTCTAGTTGAATTCTTTGTATTGACTTGAAAATTGATAACTTGGTGCCCTATGAATAATCATTCTTTAATGAACTAAATATTTTGAATAGTCTTTTCTGTTTAATATTCTGGGCATTTCAGTTTGAACTTTGAAATGTATTTTTCTTTTGTACAATTTTTTCCAATTTTTTTTTTTGTTTTCTAAAATGCATTTGCCTGCAGGCGCCAACACACTCCTTCAATTTTTTTTTTATGATTTAACCTCTAGCCAAACTTTTTAAACATTGACTATCGGGTACCCTTGAATAATCCTTATCTTTAATGAACTAAATATTGTAAATAGTTTTTTTTGTTTTAGAATCTAGGCATTTTAGTTTGTACTTTGTAATGTGTAACCATAGTGTTAAATTAATTCAAAATTTTTTTCGGTTTCCTAAAATGCATATGCCTGCGGGCGCCAACACCCTCCTTCAATTTTTTTTTTATGATTTAACCTCTAGACAAACTTTTTAAACATTGACTATCGGGTACCCTTGAATAATCCTTATCTTTAACGAACTAAATATTGTAAATAGTTTTTTTTGTTTGAGAATCTGGGCATTTTAGTTTGTACTTTGTAATGTGTAATCATACAGTTAAATTTTTTCAAAATTTTTTTTTGGTTTCCTAAAATGCATTTGCCTGCGGGCGCCAACACCCTCCTTCAATTTTTTTTTAGTAATGTAACTCTAGTTGAATACTTTGTATTGACTTGAAAATTGATAAGTTGGTGCCCTATGAATAATCATTCTTCAATGAACTAAATATTTTGAATAGTATTTTCTGTTTAATATTCTGGGCATTTCAGTTTGAACTTTGAAATGTATTTTTCTTTTCTAAAATTTTTTCCAAATTTTTTTTTTTCTAAAATGCATTTGCCTGCAGGTGCCAACACCCTCTTAAATTTTTTTTTTATGATTTTACATCTAGCCAAACTTTTTAAACATTGACTATCGGGTACCCTTGAATAATCCTTATCTTTAATGAACTAAATATTGTAAATAGTTTTTTTTGTTTAAGAAACTGGGCATTTTAGTTTGTACTTTGTAATGTGTAATCATACAGTTAAATTTATTCAAAATTTTTTTTGGTTTCCTAAGATGCATTTACCTGCGGGCGCCAACACCCTCCTTCAATTTTTTTTTTTATTATTTAACCTCTAGCCAAATTTTTTAAACATTGACAATCTGGTACCTCTTGAATAATCCTTGTTTAATGAAATAAATATTTTAAATAGTTTTTCTGTTAATTATTCTGGGCATTTTAGTTTGTACTTTATAATGTGTATTCCTACAGTAAAATTTTTTCAAAATTTTTTTTTAGTTTCCTAAAATGCATTGCCTGCGGGCTCCAACACCCTCCTTCAATTTTTTTTAGTAATGTAACTCTAGTTGAATTCTTTGTATTGACTTGAAAATTGATAACTTGGTGCCCTATGAATAATCATTCTTTAATGAACTAAATATTTTGAATAGTCTTTTCTGTTTATTATTCTGGGCATTTCAGTTTGAACTTTGAAATGTATTTTTCTTTTGTAAAATTTTTTCCAAATTTTTTTTTTCTTTTCTAAAATGTATTTGCCTGCAGGTGCCAACACCCTCTTCCATTTTTTTTTTTTTTGGATTTAACCTCTTGCCAAATTTTTTTAACATTGACAATCTGGTACCTCTTGAATTATCGTTGTTTAAAGAAATAAATATTTTAAATAGTTTTTTCTGTTTAATATTCTGGGCATTTCAGTTTGTACTTTGTAATGTGTATTCCTATAGTTAAATTTTTCATAATTTTTTTTGGATTCCTAAAATGCATTTGCCTGCGGGTGCCAACACCCTCCTTCAATTTTTTTTTTATTATTTAACTTCTAGCCAAACTTTTTAAACATTGAATATCGAGTACCCTTGAATAATCCTTATCTTTAATGAACTAAATATTTCAATTGTTTTTTTTGTTTAAGAATCTGGGCATTTTAGTTTGTACTTTGAAATGTATTTTTGTTTTGTAAAATTTTTTCCAAATTTTTTTTTTGTTTTCTAAAATGCATTTGCCTGCAGGCTTCAACACCCTCCTTTAATTTTAGTAATTTAACTCTAGTTGAATATTTTGTATTGACTTGAAAATTGATAACTTGGTGCCCTATGAATAATCATTCTTTAATGACCTAAATATTTTAAATAGTTTTTTTGTTGAAGAATCTGGTCATTTTAGTTTGTACTTTGTAATGTGTAATCATACAGTTAAATTATTCAAAATTTTTTTTTGGTTTCCTAAAGTGCAGTTGCCTTTATAAATATTGAATATTAAATATTGATTTTAATGTTTTTTTGAATTATTCAATTATATTTGAATATGGAAATAGATATTTTTCATAGAATACCTACATAAATTAATTTTTATATTGGTATCGCCATTCGTATAATTAGTAGGGAATGTTGGTACAGTTGGTTGGGTTTTTTAGTTTTTTAATACATGATAAATTCAAAAATGTGTTTAAAATTTAAATTATTCAAAAATTAATTTGGCGGGAAATTTTCGTTTGTCAATTTTAATGTCGATACTTTTTTGAGAATATAAATTTGATTTCAAGGCTTGGCTGCGTTGAATCTTGAAGACTTCAAGTCGATAAGACTCATATTGATGAAGTTAGGATTTCAAGTATTTTTAAAAAAACTATAAATCTGAAGTTCAAATTTTGGAACTCAGATCAGCTATGATAAATTATCATTAGCAAAAGTATTCAAATACTTTTTAATTACTTGAATACGCGTATTTTACATACTTTTCAAAACAGGTATCTGTATTTGAATACTCTTAAAAAGTATTTTTTCTAGTAAGTATTATATTAATATTGTTAAACTAACATTCTAATAGATTATAGATTTAAATAATAATTTAACAACTGTGTTCCAGAATACAGAATATAATATATAGTGTATTATATATGGATACATTTACGACTTATGTTACACTTATAAGTTATAATATATTTACAAGACTTATATTTATTTATTTGATTTTTTGTTTATTATAGTCAACAAATAATACCTTTTGGATAAATTAGGTATTCACAGAGTTAATTTGAAATTATTTTAATAAATCATAACCATTGTTATTACTTATTTGTTAATTGTTTTCAAAATTTACATTAACAGTAGTAATATTTAAAATAAAATTGTCTAAATTGTACTTCATTGTTAATGTAGTCGTTAAACGTCTGTGTTAAAATATTTCCTTATTTATATGAAAAAAACATTATATAGCCAAATAGGTAGTATTATTTAAACATTGTTAATCAATCAAAAGTTCATATTATATAAAATCCATTTATAACTTAGAATATAAATTTAAAACCATAGTACGTGCAGTGCTACTCTACCTATGTTGTGTTAAAATAAATTAAATTATTTATCTAAGTAATCACTGTAGCTTATGAAAAAAACAGTCTGTTGTGGTATTGTTCATGTACAAAATGTATCTGAACCACTCAGAACACCCTGAAAAAAAGTTCTAATGATGTGCCTGATAGTTATTAATATAGTATAGTGCAGTGGTCGGCAACCTTTTGAAGAAGGTAAAAAGAAAAAAATAACTGTTTAAAACTTTAAAATAATAGAGCATACAAATTACAGTTTTTATTATTTTTTAAATTTTCTTGTGCTGGCTCGAAGAACATGGTGGAGATGGTCATCAATTAAACGTGAACGGTATGGATTTTTAATTTTTTTCATATGAGAAAATGCCTGTTCACACACGTAAGTGGATCCAAACATACTGAAGTATTTTGCAGCTATATTTTTAATTTTTGAAAATGATGCTGAAGTTCAACGAAAAAAAGTAAAGGAGATGCTTTGAATGAGTCTTTTAAGATATCTTGTGACTGCAAATCTATTATTTCCATTTGAAGCTCAACATCAACATCTTTATAATCAATATTAAATGGATTGGCGAGTAGTTGAAAAACGAAGCGTTTTACTTTACTGAACAGATAGAAAATTAATATTATAATCCAAATACACTCGTCGTATCTACTCTAGGTATCTTATCGGTAACTGTCAAGGTATATCTACCATTATAAAATATGACTGATAGAAACGTTCAATTATATATTTTATACAGTATGATTTTTTTGATATAATATTCGATTAAATGTCGTTGTCGTAGAATTTAAAGCGGGCCGCCGATTGCCGACCACTGGTATAGTGTGTACTGAAAGAATTCAGATTTGTTTGTTTAATTAATATAGTATTAAAACAATTTTGTTAATTTAACACAAGAAATCGATAATATTTTTAATATTTTTTAAAAAAATTAACTTAAATTATAAACTTGCTGTATATTTTATTATGATTGCTTCTAACGGTAATTCAAGAAAGATAATGTGTTTATTGGTGCAAATGTATGTTTTCTTGCCAATTATGAAAATATTGAGTGCTGAGTGGGTATAATATTACATATAAATAATAATGTTTATTTTAGTAACAGTAAAAAACTGTATGAGGGATACATTTTCAATTCAGAATTAAATTAAAAGTGTAAAATTAAATGTTATACCCAAAATACGTATTATAAGATGTAACAACTAATAGTTATTAGTTATTAGGTTAAGTTGCGTTCAGTTGTATACGACTTAAGCAATTATTATATTAATTTATAACTTTTTATTTTTAAGTTAGTATTGCTAACCTGTGGTTATAATTTATAAGCGGTAGTTATGTTTTTAGATATTTTAAATTAAGATTTTTGTATTCGTATTTTAGAAACACCGGTATTTAATTTTTAAATAACCTAGGAATATTTAAAACATAATATTATTATATTATTCATATTATTATAATACAATATTTAAATATAATATATTATGAACCTACTGCCCTACTATTTCTAGACGTTTACATGGCAATAGTAAAATTCTATTAAACCTATTAGGTACGTAAACAATATTTATTAATATGACAAATATTTCAAATTTCAAAAAAGGGCGACCCTCGTGTTAATACCCCTCACTTTATGTTTGGGATAGCGCTGGGAGTTTTTGTGCACAAACGTCGGGACCTGGTGAACATTTCTGCACAAACGATGCACAAACGTTTGGCACATTTAAAAGTCCAAATATTCAATGTGGGGGGGCTACCGTTTCAATGGCCCCCCCATTTTGTTTTAGGGATAGAGCTTTCAGTTTTTGTGCACAAACGATTGGACTTGGTGCACATTTCTGCACAAACGATGCACAAACGTTTGGCGTGGTCAGAAGTTCAAATTTCGAAAGTGGGGGGGGGCCATTGAAATGGACCTTAGTTCACTATAGCCTCGGCTGCCTGTCGGGCCCTCTCCTCCTCTTCTTTGAGAGTCAGGATCTCCTCCACCATTTTTTAGAAGATCCTGAACGTCTCTTCCGCTTATAGCAAGGGATCTTATACACCTACCTACTTTAAAGCCAGATAACAATTATTAATACATATTCGTTGCCACCAATCGTTGTCGTCGAGAGGAAATTCATCTTCGCGCCGAACGGGTTATAATATTAGAGGTAATAGACGTAGTAGACGTAATACGAGTATTTGCCGGAGGAACCTATACTCAGTCCCCACTACTCACACATAAAGGTAGTGCATTGTGCATAATATGTATACTCATTAGTCATTACTCATAGTTCGTACACATGTTCCGGCAGTGACGCATATAATATTATATAGGTAGTGTTAGGTATACTTTGCGTTATCAAGAAATGGATACGTTTGTGTGGGGACGAAAACAGATTTAATTATCTCTGTGCATGACGTATACATCCGAGATCTATTGAAAAGACGGAATTTCGATGAAACACGCATTGTCGAACAATAATAATTTTCACATCAATGGTGTCTCTACGTACGGCAGCGTCTTCAATATAATAATAACATATAATATCGTATCTCCGACGACTGCGAAGAATCAATATTGTCTATATAGGTACACTCACGTGTACACACAAGTGCAACACAACACACATATAGCAGTGGTAATATTGTAGTTTATTTCTTCGAAAAGATAATGGGATAATATATATATATTATATAAAGTAGAACAGCGAACACAAAATATGTACTTGTATGTCCATGATACACGTACGTCAAAGCCCAAAGGTGTAAAAAAATTAAATATTATTGTATTATTATATTATATCAACATCATATTTCCTCGGTTATTGTTAATTTTAACGTATTTTGACCTACAGTGCAGCGTATGATTTGGTATGTTGACTGCCCATGATGTTGAGTATGTCGCCTTGATAACTATAGGTATAGTACGATAGATGATAATACGGTAGAGTGTCACTTTTTGCTACATGTTTTCGACTCTTGCAGCCTACGGGTTCGATTGCAGGTATTATACAATACTTTATCGGTCGATATTTTCATCGACGAAATTTCTATTCGCCTACACTATAATATACTATATAGGTACTATATTTAATTCGGCTGAAAGAGTTTCACCATTAATACAAAACATGTATATAGCGGTTTTTCGGTATTCTGTCACCTACCTATACACCTTGTAGACATCAGGCATCATTAATCCTGCATAGTAAAAAAAAATATTTTACAATATCACAAGACGTGTTTTTTATAACATTCAACACATCATTTATTAAATATAGGTCTATAAGTATTGGGAAATGGACATCGAATTTTTGGTCATTGCCACGAGACACTGCATGCAGACGAGTAGTGCCGACGGGATATCCAGTCCTACACTAATTGATGTAAGTACTACTACTAAATAGGGTAAATTTATATATTATTTCATTCTGACGATTTTTGCCAGACGTAGTGTACCTTACTGCTGTAGCTGAAATTCCCCGCGGCTGACACATAACAAAGTAATCATTTTGAATTTAAGTTTATATTATTCGTTGCTCGCACAGCACTACACTTATCCACGTTTATACATTTAATCATAATTGCAACTTTTGAAAGCAGAAGAAATGGTGAATTAATATACCTAGTTTATTTTAATAATATTCTTTATACGGTAGGTACGTATATAGTTTTGTTGAAATAATAAAGAAAACAAACATTTCACTACGTTGCTGAAAGACATCGGTTATGTACAACTGTAAAACTCGTTAAAATACTACTAATAAAAAGATCTAATCTATTCAACGGTTTTTATTTTATTTTACGAGCTTTTACGTATTTTACATGATATAATATAATAATAAATATTAATTTTAACACGCTGTCGGGGATAGCCGGAAATCCGACGTATTTTATATTTAATACAATAATTATAAGTAGGTACGCTTTCATTGTAGGTACTGTATTTGTAGCCTTGCAGGTTCCGCGTGCATTACTGGAAATCGAAACACATAATAGTATAATACAATATCGTACAATTTAATTACAACCGTCAAACAATCATTACGTGGTTTACGACGGCGAAACACAGTGTATCATAATAATTCATGATGCAATAATATTTGTTATTTATAATTATATTATATAATAATAATAATATAAACCTACCTATATTTATACACATATTATATCTGAATTGAAATTCTGAACACAATTAATCCGTTTAAATATGAATTATTGAAGGCACCATGGTATATGTATTACCTATTTCATTTACGTATGTAGTTGAATCAGTGACGGTAAAACGTATATAAACCTTCTTGGCTTCTTCCGAGTTTTATTTGTACCTACCTACGACGAATTTATATTACTAATATATGAGTGAATTACTTATACGTACGATTATGTACCGTAAAACAACCTCCTTATAACGGAAGCGCTCGGTCCCAACTGATATTTCCGTTAAAAGGAGTTTCCGTTTTGGGAGACTACAATATACGGGATATAGGTTACACGGGACGGTTGTTATTTTCCGTTATAAGGAGGTATATATCGTATCGATCAGAATATAGGAGGTACATCATCAAATAAATAGTTACACTTTAAAATTAATGGAAATAATATTATGTGTAATAGGTACTATTTAAAATCTGTGATATGACAAACCCAGGAGCTTTGGATGATTATTAATATATTATTTAGCATTTCCTTGTATTATATTATATTATATTATATATAGTATATTAATATTATATTATATCACTGCCACTGAAAATAATACTTTTGTTGTATATAACTTCGTAACAAAACTTTGAAATTTTTAATGAAACAACACAACAATGAAAAATTTAGTCCACAAGGGTCACAAATGTTTTGTAGATTTGTTGGATTCAACAGTGAATATTATTAATGATATTCTATATGCCTGTGCTTGAGCAAGAACATTTTTTTTAAGACTTTAAACAATGCTCCCTCCTGAGTGTTTTACGTTACACGTTCACAGTTTCTACTTTCTTTTGAGAGTAATGTTATTTTTAATGAAATATTTTTTGAAAATAAATGAATTTGCTATAATAAATATAAAAACAATACTAACTTTGAGTCTTTGTTGTTTTTCCAACAATACAATCAAATTAGCCATATACATTCTATCGAAAAAACATTTACTTTCGGCTTTTTTTGTTTAATCGTCTAAAAGCAATTTGAAATAATGAAAGTAATATATATTAAAACGATAATTTCCTCAATAATGCTTACCTTTAAATTCAACAACAAAATAGCATTTTATTTAGTTAAATTATAGGTAGCTGAAAATTATGGGTATAAAGAAATGTCTTTAATATTATAACCTGTAAAAAGGGTAAGTACCTATGATTCGTAAAAAAACGCCACAGTGATGTTGTTGTTTTTAAAATAAAAATTATTAGGTAGGATATTTTTTTAAATAGTTTTACGAAAAGCTGAAAAGGTTACTTAATAAACTAATACTTTAAAACGAATACAATAATACTAATATGTCGATATTTAAATTAGTTTAATTATAAACGTATAATATTATCTATACCAATATGGCGATATCATATTTCTGAATTTTAACTTTTAATGACACCGATATCATTATCTCTTTTACGCATTACTAAGTTCAGTAGGTACCTTTTTATAGTGTAGCGCATCGTTTATTTTCCAATATTTATTTTAGAATTTCTGTCGAATAAATAATGATAATTCATAGACAAAATTATAATATAGCATAATTGAAATTAATAATATTAGGGAAAAATATTCAAGTTTGTTTTATTTGTAGTGTACAATTTTAACAAGATAATATTTACATTTAATTATTTAAAACTGATGTGGCAACCATAATAAATGTTGGTCATCTCAAAAATGTCTTGTTAAATGGTAGTAGGATTTTGAAAATGATGCGAACAGAGCTTATAATGGTTTTGTTGTTTGTAGTCATGCATATAATTATTTATATAATTTGATTTCATAATAAGTGTCGATGTTTACTAAAATATACACACTTACCATTATTTTTATTATAACCAAATTTATAAGATTAAAAATCAAGTAAAGTTTAGATTTAAGTTTGAATGTACCTATAATGTGTGTACAACTTTTAAAAAAGTAATACTATTGAGTACAGTCGTATATTTTTATCGTATGAAAAATTAAAATAATTATATTTTTCTCAATTTATCATTTTATATGATATGTATAATGCTAAAAAAATATGTTTATATTTTAACACAATTGTTTTGTTTTCTACATTAATCAAATTGTTTCAATCATTATGAAGTGTAAAATATAATGATAGTGATTTACTTACCCACAAAAATACAAATTTTACATCTGTTATAGTCAAAGACTCATAATGCAATTTCTTAAGTAATAAAACATATTTTAGATTTCATCCTAGGTTATAATAAAGTAAATATAATTCACGATCAGAACAATAATTATTGAGCTCCAGTATCGTACAAAACTAAAAATGACCCTTCTCCGCCTAAATGAAATCATCGTTTTAACTTACTATTGAATGTTTTATATATATTATATATTGTGCTTTTTCAAATTCAAGTGTGTTATCCTCCGTGTTAATAATATAATTCATTCATTCTGCATTCGTAATATTATAATTTTTAATTATTATTATTGTTACTTATTGTTATTTATTATTAGTCCTTACCTACTCCACAATGATAATTACTAAACGAGAAACATACAATAAATTTACTACAAGTAATACATATCAATAATATTACAATTGAGTTCTACGCTACAAATCTGAGACCATTGGAACAATAAAAATTACTTTTCGAGGGATACGATATTATTATAATATAATCAAGATGGCTGCACGTTGTCAACTATTTGATTAAATATCACTGTTAATATAATTACTATTAGATCATACATTATATTTTATACTGGTGGTAAGCGCGTTTTTTGAATGTGGAATTAACTTATTACTTTGTCTAATAATGTGATTTTGTGGGATGGAATATTGTATTAAGTTATTCGCGAGTCTACCTTTAGCATTCAACAATGACGGCTATTATCTACATTATACAATTACATACTCTATACAGCATAAATACTAAATAGTGATCATATAATATTATACGGAATGATTTTTCGGGTTATAACCTATAACTTGCCCATATCTACCAATAGGTATTTAAAAACTAAAAAAGCTTTCTTAAAAGTTAAAACTATTTACTAACTCTTTCGTGAAAGTTATAATCGTATAAAAGTGTATAGCCACGAACATAATACGCAGCCATACAGGTAAGAGATACTTGTCTACCTCGCATTTAGCAGCAGGTACATCCGCCCCAAAATATAGTAGCAGATAATTCCAACGTGGTTTGGAAAATGACCCTTTGTGCTAATGGAAACACATATATACTTAAAGAAATTGTTGTAACAGTGTCATTAATTGCAAATTAAATTAAAATGTAATCAAATTATAGTTTGTAAAACAGTGTGAAACGATGAAATCCGAGCCCTGAACATCGTCTCTTTGTATTACTGTGTACATACTCGTACACCGTTATAAACGCAATTCAAGTTCAAATTTCACGTTACTTAAATGATTAAATAATAGAGTCAACATATGAGTCATAGAGTTTTTACGTTGGCAGTTATCGGATTTGTAAAACAATAGTATATGTTTGCAGGATCCGTTATTTAATTTACAACAAAAAAGTGTTCGAATTATATCTAACCTATATTTGGAACTATATTACGTAATGACCAATAAGAGAAAATATATTATATCCTATAATATATTTATCGGGGAGAAAATTGTTATACTCATTACTACTTGCGTCTGAAATTATGATCTATTAATTCAGAAAAGGTTATAATTAGGTAATAACTTAGGTTCCAGTACGTATTTTTCTTAAACCGAATTATCGCTTTGACATAATTTAATAAAATATTTAATGATTTTTAAATCTTAGATTCCCACTACTATAATATCACAAAAATCACTCATAAATAATTATATTCATTTAATACTGTAATAGGTACAATAATAAAATAATCAGAAAATATGTATGTTTAAAAAAATTTGTAAGCCAATTATTCTTAAGCAAATACATATAATAGTGGCAAGTCTTGTGGTTACATAAATATATTGAATTGCTTAGGTATACACTATAAAGCAGCTGCGTTTCTCAAACTGTGGCTCGCGACCCATTGGTGAGTCGTCAGTCAATTTTTGGTAAGTCGTGAAAAATTTTTTGAATTATATAGATCCCAAGAAATTTATGTTAAATTAATATTGTATATACTTATATTATTAGAATAATATAATACCAACAATTACGTGGGTAATAAATAATAATTTGTCGTATATTTATTTATTACGACGGATATTAATACGCCTCATTATTAAAAGTACATTATTTTGTAAAAATATATTGATTATAAACTTATGAAATAATAAATACCTAATAAAAGTAATAAACAATTTTGTTTTTATAACTACTTCTTGAAAAGTTAAACCACGTGGGTCGTGAAAGATTTTTCGAGGGGAAATTTGGGTCGAGGTACAAAAAAGATTGAGAACCACTGCTATAAAGGATAAAATGTAATAACGTTAAATAATTTTTTTATTAATTAAAATCTAAGTATAATAATTGTTTTCAATCAATAATATCTAATCTTAATAATCTTAATTAAATTGTCATAAAAATATACTATACTAGAATGAAATTTAAAAATGATAAGTCCATAACATACAACAATAATTGACTTTTCAATCGATGCCAATAATGGCAATAATTGGTAATTTATTATGGTATAGGCCATGTTTCAAGCAAGTTGGCTATTGAATTTACAACCGCCTTGGTAACAATCTGCTTAATAATTCATCTTTTTGGGGACCGAGTAGTTTTTTAGCCGGAAAAATATCCCGAGGTAAAATGACCTGTTATTTCGCATCATAGGGAGGTGATATGATAACACCAATCTGACATTATTAGGTTTTCAAATTAAAATATTAATATGATAATCCGAATTCACTCGAGAACTGAGGGATGATAATTTTTTTATGTCTCATTGAAATAGGTTTAGGAAAAACAAAATGGATGTGTTTTCAATCAAAATTGATTTATAAGTTACATTTTTAAAATTTGATATATTATTACATTGGTAGATACATTTATCTACATTTCGTTATACTTACAGTTTTAGTAGAATAAATTATAACTATAGGCGTAGGTATTAAATTAAAATAGAATATTACTAAAACGGATGATGGTTTTTAGACGATTTAAAGTGATTATTAGAAAACAAAATCATCATACAAATATTAAAGATAACAGTGTTTTTGAAAAATGTTTGAATTTAAGAAAAAAAAATATTAGAATTAAAAATTCTTTTTACTGATACCTATGTATCTATTTTAATAAAATGATTTTACAGAAATTTACAATAATAATTTATTGTTATACCTAATGATATATTTTTAACTATTTTATAAGAGCATTTTTTTCTATTTAAATTTCTATTAAAAAATATTCGTTGTAAGAACTACTTTTATACATTGTGAAATAATAACAATGACTGAAATTACACTTCAAATTTAATACTTTTTGTGAGTTATCTGAATGTTATATTTTAATATACATTTCATCAAAAAATATCAACTTTTTTTTATTATCATTTCTTTTCGGAGACACTAAAACAAAATATATTTTTTATGGTACTTAATTAATACATTAAATATATTTTATTCGTATTAAATCGTCAAATATATTTTTAAATTAAAATAAATTCTTAAGTCTAACTGTGCTGGTTATTAAAATTGTTCACAATTCTATGCAGATTTAAAATTATATTTTATATTATTAAAATTTAAACCAAAAATATATTATATTTTTAGTTACCACCTTAATTATATTACTTTTTCACTAATATACTGTCCGATACTTATTTAGGGGGTTTGATGTGGTGTGTTATATCTAGACAAATTACTTCATAGGAAAAATTATCAGGGCTTGTAGAATTGTCGGATTTTGATAACTATTTTTTTATCTGACTGATGAAGACTTCCTATAATATAGGCTGCTTGAACTCTGATTTTTTATTTTATTTCAAATAATGGTATAAAAAAATTTTTTAAAAAAGATTAAAGTTATTATTTTTTAAATACATGATATTATTAAGTTTGAGATTAAAATAGTATACAACTTTAATAGTTCATTAAGTATTTAGGATGTTTATATTGCATTAGTGCCTACATACCCATCATATGCATAAAGATGCGTTTTCGGATTATCTTATGATTATTATATGCATTTTTGTTAGTGAGTAGGTACTTTTTGAAACAGACATAGTTTATATATTTTTAATTACTTTTACGGCTTTGTAATTTAAAACGTTTCAAACGTTAACGAAATATAAATACGTTGATGGAGTTGTCGATTTAGAGGTCAGGTGTTTAGCCAGAGACAAATTTAGAGTATAGGGCTAGGGTGAGGGATTGCACAGAAGGAGTTTTTTTATGTGGGTATATTTTTATTTAAATCTTATTATGAACCTAGCTTATTTGTAGTTATTAGAAATTAAATTGTTCTATCTACCAATTGTTCTATCCAACTATAATATAATACTGAATTTATTGAAATATAATTTTTTAATTATTACTTATTGAAATTTAAGAAGAAACTATTTATTTTTCCTATTATAAAATATATGTTTGTTTTATGTAAAATAGGTATAAAATAAACTTTTGTTATTAAAATTGACATTTAAAAGATTGGAGTTGTGAAAAAAAACTGGTAACAGGCTGCGAAAATTCTGAAAGTGCATCTGAGTAACTAAATAGTTGGTTAACTAGAACTTCACTGGGGGTTCCCAATTATAAATTATATAATATAAACTTAAAAGTTAAAACCACCCAAACGTTTAGTGTAGTGCCGCCATAATGGTCACTCCATCGGTTGTTCAATTAATGCATAATCTATCGTAAACGAACAATAACAGTAATTTATTTTTACACCATATTTTTATGTTTTAATTATATGTACGAATTTATAAAGTTATATCTTTTGCATGACCTATCCAGTCAAAACCATAGGACAACGCACAAAGATATTTTTCCTCTGAGGTTTAACTTGAATTGTATACAGCTTTAATGTACACGTTTTATATAATTAGTAGAAAGAGTTAAAAATGATATTGAAGAAACCAGGAATAATTGGTCATAAAAACCGGCATTCATGGCATTCATGCAACGTTTATGATTCTTTAGCGACTGATCGGTCAGAGTGTCTTTTTCGAATCTATTGTTTTTAAATGTATAATATTATACCTATATTATAGAAGAAACATATCGCTAAGGATCTGTTTAATTAATTCAAAGTTTTTACAACACAACAATTATTTTACAGAAATGCCCTATAATATTATACCTACAAATTTAATTTAATTGGGTTTAAACCAATATAGATACTACAACACACGTCTAAAAAACAACTAAGAAATCCCTACAGTTTGCTTATTGATATCTAGTCGATGTTTTTCGTAAGTGGGTTTGAGTTTACTGAGTGATATTCCGGTGCAAATTATTAACAGTACCTACGTCTTATAAAATATACAAACACTCTATTAAACTTCGGTTGTTAAATAATACTAGTGAACTACAGCCAGGGTTGGGCAAGATACGCAAAAAGGAGTATCGAGATAAGATACAAGATACTTTGCTTTGGAGTATCGCGATACAAGATACTAGGTACTTGACTTTGGAGTATCGTGATCAGGGATGTATTGGTAAATAATGTCTTGTGTATACGCTATATTTATTAAAATGTATCTCACCGCTCGAAAAAATTAATCTCAACTATTTTTTTGAATACAAATAGGTACAGTTTTTTTTATAACCATTTAAGTTAAAATTATGGCAAAATTTATCAAATTTTAAATGTATTTTGTAGTTAAAAATTTATAAAATATTTAGATATTATAGCTAAGGATTGAAGATTTAAAACAAAGTTCCGTGTAAATAGTTAAATAAATTACTATATTTTATTCATAAAAATATCATCAAACATTTGTCGTAAATCGTAATATGCATGGCTGACCGTCTTCGCTCAGAATCGTTTTTCTTATGCAATGATATTTATCATTGAATTTAAATTTAACACCATCCATTACAGACTACAGTGATCCAATTGTGACCTACTTTAAGCAGTCAGCAGAGCGACACCTACTTGCCCACGTTTTTTTTGTTGAGTACCCCCTGTTATAATCTTCTGGACCCGCGCCTGTAAATAATACTATCAACAACAGCCGTAACAATTTGGTAACAATTATATTGTACTCAATTATACCACGGTCTTACGTTATACACGCAAGTATACCGTATGCGACATGTAAACGTCTAGAAATAGTAGGGCAGTAGGTTCATAATATATTATATTTAAATATTGTATTATAATAATATGAATAATATACTAATATTATGTTTTAAATATTCCTAGGTTATTTAAAAATTAAATACCAGTGTTTCTAAAATACAAATACAAAAATCTTAATTTAAAATATCTAAAAACATAACTACCGCTTATAAATTATAACCACAGGTTAGCAATACTAACTTAAAAATAAAAAGTTATAAATTAATATAATAATTGCTTAAGTCGTATACAACTGAACGCAACTTAACCTAATAACTATTAGTTCTTACATCTTATAATACGTATTTTGGGTATAACATTTAATTTTACACTTTTAATTTAATTCTGAATTGAAAATGTATCCCTCATACAGTTTTTTACTGTTACTAAAATAAACATTATTGTTTATATGTAATATTATACCCACTCAGCACTCAATATTTTCATAATTGGCAAGAAAACATACATTTGCACCAATAAACACATTATCTTTCTTGAATTACTGTTAGAAGCAATCATAATAAAATATACAGCAAGTTTATAATTTAAGTTAATTTTTTTAAAAAATATTAAAAATATTATCGATTTCTTGTGTTAAATTAACAAAATTGTTTTAATACTATATTAATTAAACAAACAAAACTGAATTCTTTCAGTACACACTATACCAGTGGTCGGCAATCGGCGGCCCGCTTTAAATTCTATGACAACGACATTTAATCGAATATTATATGAAAAAAATCATATTGTATAAAATATATAATTGAACGTTTCTATCAGTCATATTTTATAATGGTAGATATACCTTGACAGTTACCGATAAGATACCTAGAGTAGATACGACGAGTGTATTTGGATTATAATATAAATTTTCTATTCTGTTCAGTAAAGTAAAACGTTGCGTTTTTCAACTACTCGCCAATCCATTTAATATTGATTATGAAGATGTTGATGTTGAGCTTCAAATGGAAATAATAGATTTGCAGTCACGAGATATCTTAAAAGACTCAATCAAAGCATCTCCTTTACTTTTTTTCGTTGAACTTCCGGCATCATTTTCAAAAATTAAAAATATAGCTGCAAAATGCTTCAGTATGTTTGGATCCACTTACGTGTGTGAACAAGCCTTTTCTCATATGAAAAAAATTAAAAATTCATACCATTCACGTTTAATTGATGACCATCTCCACCATGTACTTCGAGCTAGCACAAGAAATTTTAATGTGGAAATTTAAAAAATAATAAACAATATCCAACAACAAAAATCAAATTAAGCCTAAAGCAGTTGTAATTTCCATACTTCTATATTATAATTATTATATTATTAAAAACTGTAATTTGTATACTCTATTATTTTAAAGTTTTAAACAATTATTTTTTTCTTTTTACCTTCTTCAAAAGGTTGCCGACCACTGCACTATACTATATTAATAACTATCAGGCACATCATTAGAAGGTACATCACTGTAGGAATACACATTACAAAGTACAAACTAAAATGCCCATGAATCTTAACAGAAAAATCTATTCAAAATATTTAGTTCATTAAAGAATGAATAATCATAAGGCACCAACTTATCAATTTTCAAGTCGATACAAAATATTCAACTAGAGTTACATAACTAAAAAAAAAATTGAAGGAGGGTGTTGGCGCCTGCAGGCAAATGCATTTTAGAAAACAAAAAAAAAATTTAGAAAAAATTTTACGGAAGAAAAATACATTTCAAAGTTCAAACTAAAATGCCCAGAATATTAAACAGAAAAAACTATTTAAAATTTTTATTTCAAAACACAAGGATTATTCAAAGGGTACCAGAATGTCAATGTTTAAAAAATTTGGCGAGAGTTAAAATCATAAAAAAAAATTGAAGGAGGGTATTGGCGCCCGCAGGCAAATGCATTTTAGAAAACAAAAAAATTAATTTACCTTAAGAATACCTACACATTACAAATTTCAAAAGAAAATGCCCAGAATCTTAAACAGACAAAACTATTGAATATATTTAGTTCATTAAAGAATGATTATTCATAGGGACCACGTTATCAATTTTCAAGTCAATACAAAATATTCAACTAGAGTTACATTACTAAAAAAAAAATTGAATGATGATGTTGGCGCCTGACGGCAAATGCATTTTAGAAAACAAAAAATAAATATGGAAAAAATTTACCGTAGGAATACACATTACGAATTTCAAACGAACTAAAACTATTTAAAATATTTAGTTCATTAAAGAATGATTATTTACAGGCACCAAGTTATCAATTTTCAAGTCAATATACTAAATATTCAAGTAGAGTTACATTACAAAAAAAAAATATGAAGGAGGGTGTTGACTCCGGCTTGTCAGTGTTTAAAAAATCTATATAGAAAGATATAGATAGGAATTAAATAACAGAAAAAAATTCTCTGAAGACTCACAAATTTTATAATATTCATATTAAAAATCAATTGAATTAAATTTATTAAAAAAAATTGAAAGGGGAACGTGGGCTACCGCAGGCAAACGCATTTTAAGAAGCAGATAATAAATTTAAAAAAAATCATATGGCACCAAGTTTTTAATGTTTTAAAAAAAGATATATATAAAAGAATCAAAAAAAGTTAAATATATAAAAAAATAAATTGAGAGTTCAATGAAGTGAAAAAAATATTGTTTGAGAAATCTGGGTGAAATAACACTAAACAAAAGAATACGGTGGAAGCTAAATACTGCAATACATATTAACTACAATCCAAAAACTAGGTGTTGTTTACATTATAATAATGCGAACAGTTATTATGATCAGAGGTGTATCGCGGTAATATATTATGTATTAGAAAATGTATAAAAATGAATGTAAATTATAAAGGATGCAAAGAAATTAAATGATAAAAGGTCCTGCACGGACTCTACTATGTGATTGTAATTTATAAAGGACATAAAATGTTTAATTTAAAATAATATTGTGTTTGGTGGGTCTACAGTCAATATTAAATTACAAACTATAAAGTCTAAATGCAAATAAAAACATAGTCAGATATCTGTTTTAGTCTTTGTAAATATGTGCGGAAAAAAGTTAGATTTAGTACAATGTAAAAAAATATGGAAAAGAAACCCTGAGAATTCTTTGACAATAGGATATTAAAACACAAAACCATATATTAAATTAAAACTATTGATTTTATACATTTTCTATTTAAAAAAACTCATAAGTATTGAAAACCTTATAAAACCCTAATAAAATTATATTTTGTTATATTTTAAAATACATTTTATAATTTGTTGTGGTAAAAAAATCATTATTTAATGTTGGCTGTATTTAAGTTTTTAATAACTATCCAGTATTTAAAGTCTTAAAGTCTTTAAGACCGTGTTAAAAACTATGATAATTATTTAACATCTAATTTCCTGCCCTATCCTTACTTAACCTAATCTAACCAAATTAATAATATTTAAATATTTTCTTTCATTGTTATGTTTACAATATCGAATACCTTGATAGTTAGTAGGAAAAGATCATCGCAAAGCTCATGGCCGGTTATGGTAGTCGTCTATCATTACCATAGCTTCAACTAACCATAGGTTTACCTAACTAACCTTCTTATGACTTATTAGGACACTTTGAATAAAAAGATCCTGATTTGCAGGTTGCTGAACTTAAGTGTTTGATTATCAAGTTGATCCTTAGATTGTTGACAACCTTAATCCATGATATGGATGAAGCCCATAGATAATAAAGATATGGATAGTCCACGCCTATTTTAAATACATTTCAGCCACGAAAGAAATTGAGGCTCCTTTATATTGATAGTCGATATTCGAGTTGGCCTCAATTGATCCCCTCGAAGATCAGACGCTGATAAGACTATTATGTCTTATCCATTATGTTATATCTTTATTATCTATGATGGAGCCATACCCAGCTCACTCGTGTAAACAATTTGAAGCACATAAAAGCAAACGAGTCTCTATCTACTTTATTGGTGGACGGCACTTTAACTACGGTCCCTTAACTTACTTAGGCAACCTTGAGGCATTTCCTTTTAGGAAATTAATTAAATCCTCAAACATAACTCTTAATTCAAGAGTTTGTTACTAATACAATCATAATATAATATGAGTATAGTACATTTCGTAATATTTTTTTATAATATTTACTGTTAGTGAAATATTAAGTTTGTATTTCTAATATAATATATGTTATGATATTTATGAACGACACTTGCACCATGGCCCCTCGATATAGTAATGTGGCGACCCGGCACATCTCTTTTAGATAAATGATTAAATACTTAATCAAGTCTTCCAATTTACTAAACATTTATATTTTGTAGATAATTTGAAGAAAAATTTAAAATTGAAGAGAGACTGTGTGAACTAACAACAATTTTGGTATGAAATGTTTATTTGAACACCTGTTATATTATTATATTGAACTTAAGTTAACTTTTTATAATGTACTATAGTAAACATTTGAACATTTATTACAATATACGTATATTATACATAGATTTCAAGTATGATTTTTTTTAGTTTTTTTTTTTTGAATGTTACCCACCTACTACAATACAAGACACTTTATTTTTATGTTTTGGATTATTTACATTTACATAAACTAAATTTCAGACCTATAGTTTAGTATTTAAAGTTTGTATGATCAAAGTCGTGGAACCAAATTTTATTTATTTATTTATTTATTTATATTTATATTTACTGGTCTAGCCCTTTTGAAAAACAAAGTTTGATATATACAGATTTACAATAAAATTAATAAAGATATACATAGGTATGGTATAAGCATTAACAGAGGCGGGAGGCGTCAACATTGGCAAGAGACATTAATCTTGTGATAGGTTCGTTTGCTAAATAATTTGAGGTGCAAGAAGGAATGTAGAAAGGAGCATTATTTCGAGAAATACGTTGAGGTACTCTAAAATTGATTAGGCTTAAAAGGTAAGGCGTATCTATGTTACCTGATATCAATCCATTTAGAAACTTATACCCTAGAGTAATTCTCCGATTAGAAAGGGTGTCAATATTGAGGAATTCGGAAACAGGGACGTAATCGTGAGGCTGATGATGTATATTTAGAATAAACCCAGCAAAACTAAGGAATTTTCTTTGTACCATTTCAAGTTGTCGAGAGTTGTCTGCGGTATGTGGATTCCAAAGAACAGCACCATACTCTAAAATTGGACGGACAAGTGAACAAAAAAGAATTTTTAAGGATAGTCCTAGCTTAAAGTCGTGAGCCAATCTCTTTAAGAACCCAAGCATTTTGTAAGCTTTACAGCATATCATAGTGATATGCGGTCCCGGATCAAGAGAACGGTTGAACTTAAAACCTAAGTCAACTATCATTTCAACACGGGAGATTACCGAATTATTAAGACTGTAGGACCAATTAATTACAACATGTTTTCTAGTGAATGACATAATATGACACTTATCAAGATTCAGAGTTAAACCTAGTTCTTGAGACCATTTGTGAAAATTGTTTAAATCAGCTTGAAGTTTAAGGCAATCATCAGGAGAATTTATTTGCATAAATAGCTTCATATCATCAGCAAAACAGAGTAGCTTACAATGATTTAAAACTTTGTTAGCACTATTTACAAATACAGAGAAGAGAATTGGGGACAGATAACATCCTTGCGGAACCCCTGAAGAAGCTTTCAATACCTTAGAAGTAGTACCAAATACTTTTACTACAAAATATCTATCAGAGAGATAAGAAGAGAACCAAGTTATGAGAGGTTCACCAAATCCTGAATCTCTAAGCACACGAATTAATAGTTCATGACTCACTGAATCAAATGCTTTTTTAAAGTCAGTATAAATGACATCAACCTGACTATGGTTTTTAAATGCATCATAAATTAATGAGGTAAAAACAAGATTACATGTAAGTGTAGAACGACCGGGGCGAAAACCATGTTGCTCTTCCATCAAAATTCCATTAACCTTTGGTTGAATGTATTTTAAAGTTATAGATTCAAATAGTTTTGAGATATGTGACTGAATTGAAATTGGTCTATAATTCAAAGCACAAGATAAATTACCTGATTTCGGAATCGGTGTAACATTACTCATCTTCAATATTGAGGGGAAAATACCTTCATCCAGTGAACGCCGAAAAAGAGAGAATAGTGGAAATGCAATTATTGACCTTATTTGATATAAAAATTCACCACAAATTCCATCAGGACCCACTGACCAATTACCTTTGAGAGCTGACAGACCATTAAGAACATCATCCAAAGAAAAATAAACATTATTGGGCAAGTCAAATTCTGAAATATTTGGTAGATCGTTCGTAGTATTAATATTATTCGTTGTGTACACCGAAGAAAACATATCAGCAAACATATCGGCAATTTCAGTTTTATTAGACGAAATATAACCATTGTGAGAAATTTCCATAGGCGTACCATTACTTGCACGATTTTTTTTAACATATTTCCAAAAGTCACTAGGGTTATTTGTTAATGAAGATTCTACATGTTTGTTATATTCATTAAAACACTTTTTAGACATATATTTGAAACGAGCACGTAGCAACGAAAAATTAGTATAGTTTTGACCATTAGGATTAGATTTATACTCAACATGTGCTTTTTTCTTTTGTATGTTGATAAGTTTTAATTCTGAATTAAACCATGGTGGGTAGGTGGTACTCCAGAAGTTACTTTTGGGTACAAAATTTAATATACTTAAATGTAAGGCATCGAATTTTATCAGACTCTACTAGAATGTTGTAGTTAAATTAAACTATAATAAGTATGTGGAATAACAGTACCTAACCTTCTATGATAATTTGTTATGAATATAATATTTTAAGTAATAGCTCAAATTTAGCACTTTTACGGTACTTAATACATTTTCCTAATATTTTAACAGAAATTATGGAGCTAAAAATATAGAAATACCTATATTATGTCACGGTCCATAGTTCATAGTTTTGTTTCGTTTATAATAATAATGCTTTTTAATATACTTTTTCATAAATTAATATTTATTACAGTTGGCTTTTATGATTTGTTTGAACTATTAGTACGTATTTTTTTTGGGAGATCCCTATTATTACAACACCGTTACCAATATGCGTTTTTTTTTTTTGGTTAGTTAATATAATTGCATGTTTTCATGATTTCTTCGTATTTCTTCGTATTTTCGCTTATTTTCTTAAAATGTTTTTATATTTTCGGTTCATCCGTTACCTACCTACATACCTACCTACCAAGTGTGTAAATAAAGAATTTTTTTTGTAAACCAATTTGAATTATAATTTATTAATTTAAAAAATTTTTAATAAAAACGTTTTCATTCAGTATTTTTTTGAATTTTAAGTGCATATTTTTGAATATTTTAGTGCATATATTTGCCTGTTTTTAGTGCATACATGCAGGCAACTATTTAACACTTTTTCATTGCATTAAATTCACAGCCCTTCTAATTACTTTTACTTCCAATCATAATACCTACCACAGTTAATGTTAAATGTCAAATTGTCAACAATCAACTGCTTCTTCAACTTGATAACACTAAGAGGATGTCAGATTTTTAGCGCACCATTTATTTCTCTCTCTGACCCAATCATTTTAGTGTTTTCTTAATCGTACATTTGGTATGCTACGCGTGGGTCAAAGATGGAAAACAAATAGTGCGCTGACATCCCAACCGGCAACAAGTTTACACGAGTGAGCTGGGTATGGCTCCATCATAGATAATAAAGATATGGATAGGACATAATGGTCTTATCAGTGGTCTTCGAGGGGAACAATAAATTGAGGCCAAATAAAGTATACTTATATCGAGTATCGACTATCGACTATCAATATAAAGGAGCCTCAATTGCCTTCCCCTCCGGGAACGGGGCCTCAAATGTATTTAACATGGGCGTGGACTACCCATATCTTTATGGGCTTCATCCACAGCATGGATTAAGGTGTCAACAATCAAAGGATCAACTTGATAATCAAACACTTAAGTTCGGCAACCTGCAACTCAGGATCTTTTTATTCAAAGTGTCCTAATGAGTCATAAGAAGGTTAGTTAGGTAAACCTATGGATAGTTGAAGCCAAAGAGTCAATAGGGCCTTTGCAATTCAAGATCACTTCCTACGTATTCGGCATTGTTAACATAACTATTCTACCTTTACACTTTTTCTTCCCCCGTCTATCACAGCTATATACAGGTTCAGCCACTCTCATTCCACACCTCCATATGATCGGTATTCTGTCTATCCATCTCAGCTTCAGTCTTCTCGTCCATCATTTCTCCCCTAAATTAACTTCTATAGCCACTCTCACTATCCCTTATCATACAGTGGCCGAACCACCTAAACCTATTCTCTCTTGTTTTCACTACAATATGTACACTACCCTACACTACCCTTAATTAATTAATTTCTTATTCTATCCTCTTTTGTACCTTAACACCTTACTTATTATTCTCATATCTGCTACTCTCACTCCACTTACCTACCCTAACCTTACATTTCTTTTTCATCTTTCCCTTTCACACACCAAACATTCTGAAATCCTGTTGACCCATTTCCTTATCTTCGCCATATCACACACTTCCTAATTCCTATTCACTCAGTCTCTAGTTACCTACAAGTCACCGTACTTGATTATCGGTGAAAATATTTAAATATCATTGAGCGAATTCCCTACTCGAAAGAATTGCTTAAAAAAATATCATACCTCACCAATTTTCTAATTTTGAACACGACTTTATTGATAGCCCGAATAGTGTTATACCAGTATAGTTACAATACAAATATTGAAAATTTTCGGGCAATACATCCCCTGATCAATTAACTATAATAAAAAAAAACCTACTGAGAAATAAGAAAATACATACCCCGTGACGGAATTAAAATCTGCTACGAAACTTAGTCTTCGAAACACTGAAACGTTCACACATTTCAATCTGCTTATGATATATTATTCCCAGTTTGAAAATGTTCACTGACGAATACCATTTCTGAAATAACACGCATCTTATGCAGTAAAATGTTCTACAATATTCTAATGACCTATGCGTTACAGTCTACAGATATTATATAAACCTACCAATAAATACCTAATATTAATTTTTATTACACAGAGTTTGTATTTTTAAATGTTTTATTCAAGGATTTATTAGTTTTATTTTTATACCTAACAAAAATTACATTTATTCACAAGTCAGTTATCAACTAGAACTCGACTACGAGTAAGAGAGCGTTTGGATTGTTCGGACTGGCGTATAATTTATTATTATTATACATTGCGCCTTTGGCAGGTAGTAGTAAACGTATATGCTTCTACGTTACTTAGTTAACAGATTTTCCGCGACAATAAATATTTAATTCAAGTCTTTAAAGTAAATGTAAGACCAAAATAATATAAAAACAAACTTACGCATAAACATCGACTCTTCCAGTGAAACCTAGCTGTACTGCAGCACACGCTGTCGTCGAAGAAACAGCTATCTTCATCCGTCTACATCTTGCTAATTGAAACTTATCTAGTATACAATATTAGTATCTTTATGATCTGGAATATATTCTGGTGTTCGATGAAAAAGATTGAAATAAGATAAAAATACATATTTTTTTGGTTTTGTATATTATGAAAGCTGTGAGATGATCGATATGAATTTTGTGAGAAATCTAGAGGTACTAGAAAACTGAGACGAGTGTGATGAATGAAATAAATCAAAAAAATTGATTAACACAACAATCGCTTAAATTTTAATTTAATTCAAATAATGAGATGAATGTTATTAGATCATTTAAATTTTCCAGAACAAGCCCCCAGTTGTTTGTCGCATGCCAATTTTAACCATATACTAGACCACAAGTTTATAGACATTCTATAATGCATTCTGCTGCCGGTGGCCCTAGACACTGTTGGGGAAATTATATTTCTTTAGTAATTAAATTACGATACGAATTAAAAGTTACGTAGGTACTTGTCCAATACTTGACTACCAGAATTTAAATTAAAGAATGTGATATACCTAGGTAACATATCGATCGATTCTAAAACAGAAACTTAACCTAGGTACAAATAATTTCACAATATCAAATAGTGAAATGTGAAAATTTGAAGAAAATTTCCTATAGGTATATCCCGTAAAACCCCCAAAATAAAACGTACTTTTGAGGTGTTCTCTTAAAACCCAAATATTTAATGCCCGTATCCCGTATGCATAGAAAATGTATGTTTCACATTTAACGAAAACTAAAACTATCGTGACGGAACTGAATTACGAAGAACGTATAAAACAAAAATAATCGTCACCAAGTGATAGGTATAATCTGCTATGTACTTACAAAGCATATTAAATAACATTAATCATTATGTATTTCCTTATTTTGTTAGGTAGGTATAAAAACTTATAAAAGCTTTACCTAATCATTAATAAATTAATTAATAATTTTTAAAACATTGTGTTCAAAAAAATAAAAAAAATGTGATTTTAATTAGAGTTTTGAAATGTACCTACCTATACTTAAAAAATAAATAAATATAATAATAACTGTTGAACTTTTAGTGACATAATAGGTAACACATTCATGTATGTAGTATTACACTATTTATATAGGTATATTATTCATAAGTGCACACACGTCAGGATAGGCAGTTGACCATTCCGTGAATATACTTTTATGTGTATATGGTTATACGGCCCTAATCCCTATGATATAGAATATAGATATTAGGTGAACAATAGAAGTTAAGTATGTGACACTAAATTAATAGTTACCTATAACTTATAACGTTGTATTTGGAAAAAAAATTACCAGTTATTAATTAAAATTGTATCTTATGACTATTATCAGTTATAAGTCATAACATATATTTCTATAAATTAAACCAAAATATTTATATATTTATATTAAGTACCCTGTATAGGTATGCACCTATTAATTATAATTATTCTACAAACAGGGACTGGAGAAACGACGACGGCGTTTATATCTCGCGTATTTTATACATTTCTAGTCCGGAACTAAAATATGCGCCTACAACACTTGGATAGCACATTTTTCGTGACATTAAATATTCCTTAAAAGTAAATTTAAGCCCCAAAATAATATAAAAACAAACTTACTTTAATTATCGACTCCTTCGGCGGAATCCGTGACGTGTGTGAACTGCGACGCCCATGAGGAAACGCTCCAGACTACAGCCAGAACTTAGAATATTGTGATTTATGAAAAAGCGACTGTGTCTTCTGCAACGACTGAGATTTGCCATAGATTAAATAAATAAATGTTAGATATCATACTAGGTACGTCAATATGATGAATTCACGGATATAATATAATGCAACTTTTTATATCAAAGAGTTCTGTGTTAAGGACCAATTTGTTCATTGAAATTTGATATGACAATAAACCAAAATAGTTTATAATTTTGAATTTGAATTATAATAATATGATATAGGTATTATTTAAATTATTATTTTCGTTTATCAATTTAATTATTGATTAAGGTGGTGAATAGATATCAGAAGCACAAGAATATTTTTATAATAGCATATTGTATTTTATGAATTATTAAATAAAAATGTGATTACTGGATTTTAGAGTTAACATAAAGCCATAAACGTATACAGTAAATTCATCAAATACCAACTATATTTTTACAATGATGTGTGTTTTTTTTTTAAATATTTTTAATTATTTTTTCTTGTGGTCTGTGTAAACGATAAGTATTCGTAATAAAGATTCAATTTTCATATATAATATTATATTATAGGCACTCAGTATGTAATCATATGTTTATTTTTAGTTTAATTTAATTGTAGGTATTTAGTAAATAATACTTATAAATGGGATTAAACTTATAAATGCTTCTACGTCACAAAGTTAACAGATTGTCCTTGGCAATAAATATTTAATTTAAGTCTAAAAAGTAAATGTAAAATAGTAGGTAATAATATGAAAACAAACTTACTCGTAAACATCTACTCTTCCGGTGAAACGTAGCTAGAGTGCCGCCATCGCCGAAGAAACAGCTATCTTCATCCATCTTCATCTAATCATCGCACTCCGGTGAGGTGAAACTTGAAAGTATCGAAATATTTTATGAAAATAACCTGATCAAACGAAATTTGCGAGTTTGTGTTAAAACTTATCCGGTTTAACGAACTGTCCGTTTATATTTGTGGCCTATTTTTTTTTTGTTCACTGAAATCAAAATATACAATATATTATATTTTTAATACAATAGTATTTCTGAAACTATTAGAATTGTTAACCGTCGCCGACGAATTTCGACAATTGACGATTGCCATAGATATTATAAAATATATTATTTACTATTATAAATCCAAAGAACTTATATATTATACCTATACGGTATATTTATAAATCGTATGTTCTTTTACAGTAATCTTTATGATCTGCAATGCACCTATTCTGGTTTTCTATTTCAAGTATAGTTCGCATGCCAAATTTAACTATACAAACTGGTCCGCAAGTTTATAGAATAGATCTTCTAATACATTCTCCCGCCAGTGCCAATAGACAAAGTGTTTGAGAAGTTATATTTTTTTGGTACCTAATTAATTTACAATATGAATTATTATAAGTTACCTATGTAGCTACTTGTCCAAAACTCGACTACCTGCAAATCATTGGTTTTTATGGTATAGCCTTACGAAGTTCACGATGTTCAGTGTTTCAACGCTTAAAGTTTACCGAGCTTAAGTATTACAAATTAATTTTTTTTTAATCTACGTAAATCAACGTTTTAAAATTGATGATGCAAAAATAATTCTGACACCCACCCATGGTGGTTTTACATAACAAGTCGAGGGATGTTTTTGATTTTAATTGTTCGAGCAAGCGCAGTGTGGTATACCGGGTACATATGAAAATACCAAAGTTTCAATTGGTTATAATACATATAACTTGAAAATAAGACTGACCGCCAAGTTCAGACTTACGTGTCGTTTTCAGTTAAAAACTAATGATTTCCGATAATTATTTTTTGCAATATCGTTCTTAATTCGTTGTTACTTATAATATATACATATGCCTATTTTAAAAATATTATTCGTGGATAATTGAAACGTCTAAAATATATTATCATATACAAATACGATAATAAACAAATAATAATAATTCAACTTAACCGGCTACGGTATTAATAATATTTAATAATATCAATATACATATAGTATACAATATCCTAGGCTGACAAATCGTCTCCACTTAAAATCGTTTTTCGTACACTATGATATTATATCATTGAATTCAAATTTAACACTATCCATAACAGTCACCCACTTGTAACCTACTATTCAGCAGAGTCACTTCCAATTTTTTTTTTTAGATTCTGAAGGAAGCGATGAATGTATTGATTTTACAATGATGTGTGTTTTTTTTTATTTTTTTTTTTGTGTCTGTCATCACCTTTTAGGACAGTAAAAGTGCTTGAATTTTCTTTTACAGTAACTTTTCTGATAGGAAAGTAAATCTAGTTGGTACTATGGGGGGTCAAAAGTAAAATTTTCCCAGTAGTTTTCAAAAGCGACGTGAAAAACAAAGGAAAAACGGGAATTTTTTACGCAAAGTCCGTTTTCGAGAAAATCGATTTTGGTTTTGGATGCAACTCTAAAACAAATGACCGTATTAGGTACATTAAATTTTGACTGAAAGCTTATATTAGCATTTTCTATACACCATAATATTTTCCAAATATTTTGACTTATTTTGAGCTGTTTACGGACATTTTCAGTTTCCATTTTATTTTAGTTTTTTTTTCTATAAATATCATTAAAATGTTATTTGTTGGTAAAAAAAGCTTAAAAATTTAATAGAAGGCTCCTGGGTTATTGTTTCAAGGGCAGATGAAAAAAATTAAAAATCCTTAGTCACGGTTTTTATTTATAAGCATTTAAAGTTCAAATATTGACAACTTACGGAAAAATCACGAAAATTATCAAGTTATTTTGAGTTGAGAATTCATAAAATTTTTTCTTTTTCAATCTAAGATTCGAAAATGTAATACAAGATTATCCATAAGTTTACCTACCTATATCAAAAAAAAAAATGTCTACAAGAAAGTCAAATTAAATTTTTATGAACGTTTGAAATTCATATTTTTACAACATTTGATATTCACTCGATTTCTTATGTAACGATTTTCTTATTTTGTTGTAATTAAAAAACGTATGACTGTGGATACTTGAAAATTTCACTGAATGTTTATGTTAGCATTTTCTATACACCATAACATTTTGAAAATATTTTGACTCTTTTTGAGCTGTTAACGGACATAGTCAGTTTTCAATTATTTTAGTTTTTTTTTCTATAAATATCAATAAAATGTTATTTGTTGGGTATAAAAGCGTGAAAATTTAATATAAGGCTGCTGATATATCGTTCTAATAGCTGTTAAAAAATATTAAAAATACATAGGCTCAATTTTTATTTATAAGCATTTAAAGTTCAAATTTTGACAACATTTATCAAATTTATAATTTAATAATTATTTTGTAGTTAAAAATTTATAAAATGTTCAACTTTTGTAGCTAAGGATTAAAAATTTAAAACAAGGTTCCACGTAAATAGGTTATATATAAATTACTTTATTCACTATAATATCATCAAATATACTTGGTAATATCATAGGCTGACGGACCGTTTTCGCTCAGAATCGTTTTTCTTATACAATGATATTATATCATTGAATTCAAATTTAACACCATCCATTACAGTGACCCACTTGTAACCTACTGTACAGCAGAGCGACATCCACTTACCCACCTTTTTTTAACTGACCTCCCTTTTTATTTAATTCCTGATAAACGAGTTTTGGATAAGTACCTACCTACATAATAGGTACATGTCCTACCTATATTAATTAAAAACTATTTTTAACACGACGTATTTACTTATTATTTTTGTCTTTTAGTTTATCTAATTTTGTATGATTAAAATATGTTTCCTTTATACCCAAATAATTTTTAAGTACCTACAAATAATATAGAACTCAATTTTATTTTAACAATAAATACTTTTATTAGTTTTATTAATGCAGTGTTGACTTTGTAGATAGGTAGTAATAAATTAACTGTACTTCAGGATTACATGCATTCAGGTGAATAATTATAAGATTGCAATGATAGATGTAAGATGTAAGATGTTAGATGTAAGATGTTAGATGTATTGTTGATTCATCAATACGATGCTGGGTGGACTTCCCATGTTCAGCGACCGGCGTCGACCCGTTTTGTGGCACAGCGGAAACTTCGTACAGCTGACTGTTCGACAAAGACAGTGTAATATTATTTGAAAAATATTATTTCTACTTAATCGTAATAACTGGGTATAATGAGTTTAATATTATATTATATTACAATAAATATTAAGTACCTATATTATTAGATTCTAATAATTGGGACGTCATTTTTGTAGATATTGATCCGGACAAAATGATGCTGGCCCAGCGCTATGCCACGGTTTATGGCGTACCTATCCGATGAAATTGTTGGAGACTCTTTCAAACTGGGCAATCTGATAAACGGTGACGTGATCGTTACTTCGCGGCCATCATAGGGTAGACCAGAATACACTAAAATGTAGGTCATCGGGCTGTCGGCTGTATGTATGATAAAGTCCTGGAAGTGGGAATTACAATAACCCCTAAAATGCTGTTACACCTCAACCTTAAAAAAAACAAAGAATGATTAAAAAATGGCAACGGAATTGGCCTACAAATCTGAAAATAAGTTTATGGACAGATAACTTCTCAACGTAATATTATGACCGATCCAATAATAACTTTCCATAAGTACATCAGACCTATGTGCGACGGCTGCTCACCAACGTATCGACATCCACCAGATAACTTTGGTAAGTTTTCAAACTATACCGCTCATTCTTGCGGAATGCTAAAGAAAATTAATTTATTAGATAAATATTATACTATAACAATTTTTAAATATAGACGTTTTCAACTCACAGTTATGCAGATGGAAGTCGACCGGTTTGGGATCGACGTCTGATACGCCATTGTTCTAATGAATTCAAACATAAATAATATATTATTATAATATTTTTATATGAATATAGGTACGGTTAGGTATATTAAATTAATTAAGTAGGTACTATATTAATATAGTCTATTAATTATTTTTTTACTATGCTTTTATTGTATTAAAATATACACAATGACTTATAACTTACATTATTGGACCGGACATACAGCAACATCGAGTTGAGGTACCTGTCCATAAACACATTTTCATCAGCAAAATAGAATATAAAATATAAAGTAAAGAAATGCATAAAGAAAAAACTGTATTTATTCATACAATTTTGAAATCAAAAACATTAGAACAAGATAATGCTTTCTTGATAAATTAAAAATATTTGAAGATTTTATTTGTCATACGGTTACATGGCAATAGTAAAATTCTATTAAACCTATTAGGTACGTAAACAACATTTATTAATATAACAAATATTTAAAATTTCAAAAAAGGGGGACCTTCGTGTTAATACCCCTCACTTTGTTTTTTGGATAGCGCTGGGAGTTTTGTGCACAAACGTCGGCACCTGGTGCACATTTCTGCACAAACGGTGCACAAACGTTTGGCACATTCAAAAATCCAAATATTCAATGTGAGGGGGCTACCGTTTTAATGCCCCCCCCCCATTTTGTTTTAGGGATACAGCTTTCAGTTTTTGTGCACAAACAATTGGACTTGGTGCACATTTCTGCACAAACGATGCACAAACGTTTGGCGTGGTCAGAAGATCAAATTTCGAAAGTGGGGGGCCATTGAAATGGACCTAGTGAACTAACAGAAATGAAACTGCTAAACCAAACACCAGCGGACAAATGACAGCGTCGAGTTGAATCAGCTGAGAACACGGAGAACGAGACTTCGAGACCAGCAGCCGACGGACCGGAAGTCGGGTTGGGAAGATGAACGAAGACGACGAAATCCCCAAGTCCGCCTTAAGCATTTTATATCTTTGGATGTAAGCATCCACCGAGTACTGAGTGTGACCCTAATGGAACCTTGGCTTACTTAAGCCTACTTAAGGCTCAGTGGAGGTAACTCACCGGTGAACGGGTTGTATATTTACACTACATGTTTTTGTACAATAAACGATGCTGCATAGAGGCCAAGCAATGTGCAAACAGTTAAGCCCTTATGCGGTGGCGCCAAAAGAAAAAAAAGGTAGGTATAATATAAGAAAGATAATATAAACCGTTTAAATCACCATTGTTATAAACCGAACAATTCGGGACAAAACACTCAAACTATGTAGGTAACTGTTTATTAGCAAAATAACCTGTCCGAAATTAAACAATATCTATATCTGGATATATTTATATCTCTGAAAATGGTTGCACATATTTGCTTCTACATATTATATAAATTTGGAAATGGAAATATTTGTTACGGATTGGCTCCGAAACTACATACTTAATCGTCATGCAGTTTTTTTGAAATTAAAGAGGACACTATCACGGAGTAGGTTTTAGGCATAAATGTAGTCCGATTAAGTTGCGGAGGTCTAGATGGCCCACTAAATTTGGATAGCAACAATACAATAGTGGCGCTATCTGCCCGGTAAAAATATAAACTAAATAATAATATAGAATTTTGTTTATTGTAACATTGCTATTGGTTGCAAATTAAAATAGTAATATTAGAAATATTTGTTTTGGTTGCCCTTGCCGGTTAGTTGGGCAGATCAGATACACGCATGCATCAAATCGAATTTTTGTACATTGCCTACCATTGTATTGTACCATTGGCTGAGTACACCCAAATAGAGTTGAACAATCACAATTTTTTTAAGAGTTGTCATTTTTAACGGAAATTGTACGTGGGATCAGCTAGTATATTATATAGATGCAGAAGTTTGTATTATTTTTTCCGTATAATAATGCAAAGTCAATAGTCTTAGCACAAAATGTGACTAAACTTTTAACATGTATAGGTCCAATAATATATATTATGATACATTTAAGGGTTTGGCTTATTAATCTGTAATTAGATTCGTTGAGAAGTTTGCACTATCCTGAGTTCTGGACCATCACGACCTATATAATATTATATATATATTTTCCAATTCGAGAACAAATTTTTAAAAAAAAAGTCTCAGTTATTTTGTCAACTTCAAAGCTAAAAGGTTAAAACGAAAATATTTTAGTTGTTATTATAAATTATTAATTTAGTCTAGAATCTTGATAACCTCCACCAGGAAACTAACTGCTTATATTCGCGTGACTATATTAAAAAAAAAAAAATGGTCATTAAACAAAGACAGTGTAAAATGAAAATAATATAAAAGTTCGTTAAGTCGTTAACAGAGTTAATTGGATTTTTCAATATATTTCTGTTTTAATAAAAGTACACGAGACTGAGATGTAAGATCAGCTCACCGTAAGTTGTAGTATATCTATATACTATATACTACGGCGATGACGACGTTTTATGTTTAATATGACGTTTTACATGGTAATTGGACAATTTCCACCCTTGGATATATTCGCTGGAGTAGGAGATATTTTCACCTGAAACATTTTTAAAATGGACATTTTCCCTCGTATTTTTTATAAAAATTGATTTGAGTATGATATTATTAACTATAATTTTTATTTGTGTGAGGTAAAATAAAACATAATAAATCGAATCAAAATCTGAACCATTAAAATTGAAAATAAACTGTTTGTCGAAAAATTAACAATATTGTAATGTCCCATTACATCGGAAACCACTCACTCAATCACCCCTCCACCACCTCTTGTAGAAAATACAAATTTAAAATTTCAATAAAAATAACATCACTCTGATAAAAACGACATACCTACTATTGTTATACCTTGACTACACAAACATAATTATTTTAGTCACAGCACTACTGCAGAATACTCCCCTGTTTCATCACTTAACTGTTTGTTAGACTATATTTTATTATAAGATCAGTGCGTTTGATTATTGAAATTTAATAAAGTATAGGTACTGTTTATTTTTCTTTGTTGAATTTGTTTTCCCATTCAATAACATGGAACGAATTATACAATTAATTTTTACTGTTAAAAATTGTCACTTGTAAGAAGTTAGGTGGCAAAACAAATTACCTTGCACGGGACCGCGAAAATGCTGAATACGTATTCGTACGTACGTCTCTGTGCAGAAGTGTCTACAAGACTTCAGTGAGTTCACATGCGTATATTTCGGATTAGTCAAATTCAGTAAATACAAACTTCTAGATTGCATCTATTATCGCAACCATTAAACAGTTTCACGCACTCCTTATATTATACACTTATCGTGGCAAATGTATTATAATTTAGTATTTACCTTTGCAAACGCACAAAATATACATACCTACTATTCTACTTCATTTACTTAAAAAGTATGTATTTTTGTACGTCAAACCATATTATTCAGTATTAACTATATTGTTGTCAACTTATTTAATACTTTTTTTTAACACGGTTGCTTAGAAAATCAGTTTACATGATTTATAGACTTGATTAACAGTGAGTAGGTACGACAAACGCTGTACAATAATATTATTACAATATTGTAGTGTATTGCAATTAAATCATTTAATCATACCTACTTCATGTCTTCAAGTGTCTTACTCTGTCAGCTCGCACATGCATACAAACGTATTTGTTTCATAAGTGTATCATTCGTCATATTTTATGTTCAACGGTGCATAAAGCTGTATGTACCTATATTATAATTTGTATTCTACAGCCGATCCGCGGTAAGGGTAACACTCGAAATATATGTAATATACGATATAATGAACCACGAGCGGTGGACTTGGGAGAAAACGAAATTCGAGTGTTCTACAATTTCGAGAATATTGCAATGTATAGTAAAATGTATAAATACTTAAAAATGCATATGGATAATATATTTACCTTTATGAATTAACAGTCACGTGTTGCAGTACGTATTGCAAGTTACTTCACCTTTTTTTTTTATACAGCGTTATTGTTAAACGATAAGGGTCAAAAATACCTGGTGAAGAAATTCGCCAGCTCCTCAACATCACTTACTTATTTAGTTAAACCGGAAACATACAGAGTTAAGATTACTATTTTAATAACTTTCACAGTTCACAAAAAACATAGATGGCCCTACGCCATTTGAAATTTAGCTTAAGCCCACATTTTGGAAATCTTCACTAGATAACATTATTTTCAGCTACACTTTCTCTTCATTCTTTCCCCTTCTTCTTTAGTGCCCATTACAATTCGGCTGAATTCCTCCAGCGTGACCCAGAAGGATCCATTTTGAATGGCGCTGCTAATTAGGGTCCTGATGTTGGCTGGCTCTCCGAGTCACAATGCGGGTCTTCTCTTTTCTGCATCTCATCCATTACATTCGAGTAGGGTGTTGCTGGCTTTTCCGGGTTACCTAAGGAAGAGGTAACCTACCTATATGTCTTAAGTTAAGTTATGCATTTATTTATTTTATATATAATTATCTAAAATTTCATAAATTAAAAATATAAATACAATACTTTTAACTATATTGTAATCAAATCTAATCAATAATCTAATATGAACAATAATTTCAATTTTATTCTGAAAAAAGAATCAGCCCCCCACCCATTTTAAATTTCTAGATCCTCGCCTGATCTTAATTATGGCGTAAATAGCATAATAGCATAATATATAAGTATACCTACACTAAAATCGATGTAGTTTATATACCTGCTTTTAACCAAGTCGACTCAAATTATATGACATTTGGAGTTTGGATGGAGGCTAAAATAATATAATAATCTTAATAATAAACATTCCCAACCTATACTGAAATATTAAATACCTATACTGTTAATATGAAATGCCTACTTCAAACAATCAAACAACCAATGCTATATTATTATTATTGCCTATAGGTCCTCTCTATACTCTATAGCAACTTTTTTTTATTTCCAAAAACATAAAAATTAACTGTAAAAACGAGCCATGCCTTAAAAAATCGACTTTTTAGGTACAATATATATGCTTCACTTCAGAGCTGCACGTCCTCGTCAATTAATACAAAATATATGAAATAGGTATATCGAATGTATCCGTGTATCCTGCAACTTACTTACAAGACATAATACACTCTTTCACTTAGACGGAAATTAACTGATATTATTATGTTTGTCTATGATCTTATTAATTACAATATTGTGTGTCCCGAATTGTTGTCTGAAATCAGTTTTCGAATTCCATATCTAATTACACGTAATTCAGATTAATTATTAGTTCCTCATTATAAAACGAATAGTGGTACCAATTCTTTTTTCCCTCGAGCTTTAATTTAAGCTAATAAAATTTGTATACATTTAGATATATTTTTTCTCTCACGCAATTGTTTTAAATCTAAATCTATGTTATTATTAAAAAATATTGATTGATTAATATGAAAAAAAAAAAAATGTTTATAATGTAATTATAATTTTATATTTTTATTACTTTTAATTCAGAGTTAATTTTATATTATTTTTATCTGTTATTGTTAGGTTTTACTACACTTATTTAGTTTTTAGTTTTTATCTAATATGTTTCCTTTATATAATTTGTAAAAGGGTATATACCCGTTGATATACAACATAAATAAATAAAAAATAAATAAATAATACGTATTGTTGTATAGGTAGGTACGCGCCGTAAGCGATTTAATGTAATATAATAGGTATAAGTACACCCACGGGGTAGAGTTTGCATTCAAAGGCATATTTGTTCTCCACGCCCCGCGGCGATACTTTTGAGAGCGTAAGGTAAATATCCTAATACAATAAATTCATCATCGTATATTCCTATTATAAATTATTGAAATATGATATTGAGAATAACACTAGATATAGGTAGGAACATCGTATAGGTAATTATTATTGTAGCGTATTCATAGAAGTTATTTATTTGACATCAGATATAGGTACCATATGAAAATTGAAGGTGATTAAAGTGCATTAATGCAATAATTATCATTTACAGACAACTTCTTTCGAGTCCTATAAATTGTCTATCTATACGGTCGGTGGTCTACACCGTTTTTCTCTAACCCGTCATTGTTCGCACGTGAGAATTTCCCTCATATGGTTTTTAAATTGAGAACTTAGCCGAGCGTTATACGAGCTGAGTGCTTGGCTTTCATAATATTATGCATGAAAATTATTTGGCCCCCACGCGAATCTGTTCAGTGGGGCCCATTATCTTTTCGAAGAAATAAACAATAATACAATACAATACAATATAAAGATCTTTAAATGCGTCTATGATATTACGGTGACTCTACGGGCCCCCCTTGACTTATTTTTTTTCAATGAATATTAAATAGCAATAATAATATTTAGTTAATTAAATTTGCATACACTATAGGTATTATACATATCACGTTTATGATTATCAAGATAAAACATGGGTTGATTACACGTAGATTGATGGGAGAAAACCTAGTCGATTGTTATATCATTGAATAAAACACAAGACAGTTGTTTTACCGACTTTTTATTATTAATGCGTAAAAAACGTGATTCGACGTAATATTATTATATCGTTCAATGCGTAGGTATATATAGTGTATATAATATACGATTTGTTCAAAACGATATGATTTGTTTTTAAAACAAAACGAATCCTTAAACCGTATATGTATATTTCAATAAAAAGTACTTATATTGATTTACATTTCCATATACCTAATATTCAACCCGAAAACTATTTGGTCGCTGAATATCTAAATTTAAATATTGAATACACTGTAAAATATACTTTATTATTACCTGCTTCCTACCTATGATGATGTATATTATAGGTATTTATGTGTAGGTACATTAAATATTTATATTATTAAATAAGTGCATACTTTATAGAGGCAGGTAAGTAATGTGACAGAAAATTAAATTATTTTGATCGTAGAAGAAGCTAATTAACTTACATCTGTTAAATATTTAAATAAAAAATCCTCGAAGACTTTTGCAAAAGTGATGATAATTGCCAATCGAGAGAATTTATTTATTTATTAATTTATTTTATTCTAGTGAATATACACGCTGGCCGCAGACTGCATAGGCTCTATTACGTGATGCTTCTGTCACGGTGATGTCCAAAAAAATCGAATACTTACTTAAATTGTATGCTTATATAATGTTTAGGTAATCTATCAAACCTATACTATACGAACTCTGTTCGATATTCTATTAAATAACAGAAATAATAATATCTATCTATTTTCGTTTTTTTATATTTATCATAGACCATATTAATATGCTAGGTAATATGGTCTATGGGTGAAACCACTGAAATATGATAGTCAGCTTAGACCACTCAAACAGGAGCGGACTGGGCCACTGTGCTACTGTGCAATTGCACAGTTGGCAAGTGTCATATTATGTCCCTTAAAATCACTACCTACGTACATTGTTAGTTGTTTTTTTTTTAATTATATATAATCTATAGAGGTTGTAGGTAAGTACCTATAATATGTTACATTACTAGGTGCATCGTACATTAGTTTTTACATACATTTGGCTGTTTATAAATTAAGGTTTCAGCTGTTCACAGAGAAGAAACAAAGATTTTTAACTTACAGAATTATTGAAAATAGGCCCCATGAAATAATAAAAGAATTATTTATGTCACTTATGTGATTTTCCCCAAACCATATGAGAAAAAATATTGGTAAAAAATAATCTTATATTTACTTTACCCCATAAAATAAATTTGGGATGGGTATAAATCCCATTCTCTCCCTTCTTTAACACCGTTGGTTTAGATATTGAGGTGCTGAACACTATTAATTTTTTTGGCACCGTTCGCTCATTATATATAATATGATGCCTCAGCAGATGAACCAAGTCAAGTCACGCTAATGGGTAGTAATGATTATAATTGTTTTCATAGTTATATAAGTTATAACAGATAGGTAAATTATTTTGTTACTTTAGCAATGATTATGATTTTAAACGAGATTGAACGTGTATTTGTAAGACCCGTAAAAAAATGATTTCACTTGACTGAATTGGATAAAATATAAACTCGTGATAAAAATATGGTCTAGTAATAATATAGGTATCTAATATTCAAACAAGTTTTCATTGTAAGCTTTTTTTTGTGATACTAACCTACCTATATTATTATAGTAATTATATGGGTATAATGTCATATATATATATAAAAAAATAGATATATAATGATACATTTGTAAAGTAACAAAATATTACTATTTAAATATATACTAAAAGGGATTTTATTTTTATTTTATGAAAATTTAGAATTTGTAAGACTTATGTAAGTACCTATCTACTTCCTACCCACCTAGCTGTAAGCTGTAGTATTTTGATTTGTTGAATGGCAATTTTATTACATAATCTATGGCCTAAAACTTTCTAAACATGTTAATGTTTAAAATTTAAATTATTCAGACGTTGGATAAGCAGTTTTTAAAAAAAAATAAAATTAACATAAGAGTAGAAAAGGCCAAAAGGGTATATTCAATTTTATTTGTTGTATGCTTAGGTTCTCTACCCGTACTTCCATATAATATTTTATATTTTAGCACAACTGGATACACGAGTATCGAGCATAAAAGACGCTCTAAAAACAATACAAATGAACAGATTACCGCCTAATTGTTTAGTAAATGTACCTACCTTTATCTTAAGAGGACGTCAGTCCGTATAGACAAAACATGCGGGTGTGACGTTCTCTTAATTACGATGTAATTATAACAATTAAACAAAATATTTTATACAGTAACTAATAACTATAGTAATTTATATACGTTTAATATAAATACAGTCTTATGTATTTCGTTCATCTTTAATCTTCATATAGTCATATAGTACAGGTAAGGTTACTTATGGTACCTACAATGATTTTATTCAAAAACCATCAATTATTGTTTTATAAATGATCTCTACCTAGTACCAACTTATTTTCGACATTTAATTGTATGTTATTATAATACCTACATTATATTGTCCTTACATATTAAGAAGATGCCCGGTTGTATCCGTCTTAAAGACGCATAACATACCAAATTTACGCTCAGAAATTCAAGTTTTATGCCGTTAGCTTAAAAATGAAATTGAATCGACCTATTATGAAACTTGTTTGAACTCAGTGTTTTGTTGGATTTTTTTACGGAATCTCAGTTTTTAAGTGAGTTATAGCGTATATAATAAATGTAAATTAAAAATGCTCATAACTCACTTAAAAACTGAATAATCGCAACAAAACACAGATAATGTTCTTACCATCAAGTTTCATAATAGGTCGATTCATTCTAATTTTTAAGCTTAGGGATTTGCATATTAGTACCTAGGTTTAGTGTTTACTTCCTGACGACAGATGAACACAAATGTTTCATTTTCCATTTTCCAAACGCTTTGTATAGTGCAATTTACGACGCATAATACAAATACATTATAGGTAGGTACTAGTAATTATAAATTTATATCATAAATATACGTTACATGAAAGCAAAACATTCAAAATTAATGTTGACAAATTGGTTTTATACGATTTCTTTGAATGTTCGGTAAATTTCAAATACGTAGGTAGGTACCTACCAACAACCAGCTCTGAAACACACAGTACACGAAAACGATTTGAAACTATTTTCTAAACTGTAGTTTATCAATAGGTATCTACATAATAGTATGTATAATATAAGAGATAATAAATTCTATAAATAAACGCTAATGGCCCTTATAGTTGAAGCGGAAATTTAAATGTGTTAATTTCAAGATCAATAAAAAAAAAAAAAATTCTATAAAATAAATTTTTAGTCAAAAGTTTAAAACCTTCTAGGGTCACATTATATTATATAACACAACGTTTTTCCGAATAATTATTATGCATTGCACTAGTATTATAATATATGCTACCTACCTTAATTTTCCTCAATAAAATAATAGTTGTTTATAATAATATAATCGATCCAGTTTAGCAAAAAAAAAAAACCTAATAAATAAATCTATACTTAACAAACTTATTATACTACCTAATTCAATTTAATTCTGAGCGTATTTAATCATTTTTAACGATATTAAAATATTTATGCCGGGTTGGAATAACAATCAATTACAAATCAATAATGAGCTGATGGTCCCGTAACTATGATTTAGTGGCCTATGATTCGTCCACTAAATTATATTGAACCATTAAACTATTTTATTTTTCATGCAACCCGGCATTAGGATTAATATATTAACCTTGTGTTTAAATACAATATAAAATAACATAACATAGATGTTTTATACAATAGAAATAGATTTAGAGCACGGTAATATATTTACAATAAGGTTGGTTTTTTGTACAACATAATAATAATGGTGATGATAATATGTTAATTGATCTAAATCATTTATTAATAAATAATTCTATGTTGATATTTATTGTAGAATTAAACGGCTTGATGAATTTTTTTAATATTTCATTCATTGGTTAGATCTGGATTTAAACTTTCGGCAATATATATATTTTATATATTATATGCAGTGATAATGGCCCAGTTGTCGAAGCCGAATTTATATTCATGATAATTAAAAAAAATTTAATAAATGTAATAATATAGATTTAAAAAAAAATTGAATATATTCAAATTGTCATTAAATTATCGAAATATGATTAATGGTTAGTTTTATTTAACAATTTTAGCATTTCCGACCACTAAAACACTGGTAAAACACTAATAAATACAATGAAAAATATTATTATCATCAAAGCATCACATGAAAATATGATCTTATTATAATCTTATTCATTAGTCAATTTTTTTCTTTACAAATGTGGCTACAGGGAAGGGTTATGTCACCCCTCCCACTAGGCTTATTTTTATCATATACAATATAGTATAATATAGCAAAAAAAGTATATCTCTATAAACTGTAATCTGTGCGACTGTGCCCCTCTTTTTAAAAAAGCTAAGCACGCCGATGAACAATCTATACGTAGGAACCATAAACATTAGAGAATGATAGGAACACAGTGAGAGAGAGAGAGAGAGAAATGGATCTAGGAACTTTGGAGAGCAAAAAGGTATAATAATTAGACAAACAAATATATATAATATATATATTATACATATACATACATACATATATACGATTATTTTATTTTTTAAATTTTTTATAACTAGAATAATTTAATTTTTTTCCCATGGTAGAAAAAGGAGACTGTAACACAGCGTTCACAAACACTGGACACTTATACACATATTAATAAAATGCACGTTTGTATACAAAACTAATTAACAGCGCGCGGAACGTCGTCAAAATTAAACAAGAACAAGATAACCGAATACATAATAATATCTCCGACACATATATATATAATAATAATAATTCATACAAAATGCAACGTACGTAAATAATTATCTTAGTCCTGACTGCATGCATACACAGATATTATAATTCTATTACAAACGATACATTGGATTCATTGGAAAAAAATGCACTCAACGGCTGATGGACAGATTGTAGAAAAAAAAACTGCATATCTTATCGCCTAACATCCCCCCCCAAAAATAAAAATATCAAAATAATATATACTCCTGTTGTGTCCGGGTGAGGCTGTCGTGGTTTTTTTCCCTGCGTTTTACTTAGCTCTTTCTCGGTCTTAATTTATTTTTTACTTTTAATTATATATATTTGTTATTTTTATTTAAATTTTTTTACAGTCGGCTTACCTACCAGTGGTGTTATGGAAATATAGTTTATAAATCATTATTTATATTTTAATTATTATTATTCGTTTATTTAATTTTTTTACTAACCCTTTCACCAAACTATTCTATGATAAGTTTTGAAATAAAAAATTTAATTTTTTTTAAGAAAAAAAATATAAAGCGTACAATAATTCTATAAATATTATAATGCTAATTTTTGTGTTATTTTATTTACGGCTTACGGGTGATCTAAATACATACATAAACATATCATATTTTTTATTTAAGTTTTGATTTTATCTAATGACTTGAACGCCTGAAAATGTGTTAGATATGAAGTTTATTCAGAACTTTATGCAACAACCGATTCCACATAAATCAACAAGTGTAATTTAAATTATACACTTTTTTGTTTTAAAGAGAAATAATTATGGTATTATTTTGTGTAAAAAGTACTACTTCTTCTATAAATTTAAATGAAAATCGACAAGTAAATAGGTAAATTATTATTAACCAATTGGGTATTCTTGTCATAAGCTTGTACTGTTTTTTTAAATATATATAATTCTAATAAAACAACAATTACAAGCTTTAAAATATAAATAGTAGACATAAATAAAAAAAATTTATATGCGTTCATGTCATAAATACAGTGATTATTTTGTCCAAGAAAAAAAAATTAAAGCCCAAAAATGAGATTAACTATAAAAATGAAGCACTCAAAGATATAATAATAAGAATAAATAATAAGAATAAAAACTAAAGACGAGCACAATAAAGTTATTTCATTATTATCTTGTAATATTGATTTTTGGTTAAATGTAAAATAAATGACGTTATTTTACCAATTTCAAATTGAAAAAAAATTAAATAATAAATGGTTTATAATATAGTTCTAAAATACACATAAATATTGAATAATCCAATTTTTTTTTTGTTTTTTGTTTTTTCTTCAAGTTGTAAAACATGTATAATTATTGTAAACAGGGATTGGTGGATATCCAGCAGTAGTAAATAAAAACCCCATTTACGTTATTTGTACAATTAATATAAAATGTATTATCATATCAATCAGCCGTTTTAATTTCAACTATAACTAATATAAATTTGTTGATATTATAAAATATAACAACATCGGTAATGGTTCAAGATACAAACGGCCGTCTGTACAGATTTAACTACTATTTCAAGTACAAAATGAATGTATAATTATAAATTTAAAACAAAAAAAATAGATACGGGAGGAAATGTGCCCACGAATCTACTAATACCTATCCTATAATAGTAATAATAATAATTAATTAACTTTCAATTATTCTGTATATTTAATATTTTTTTTGTTACATATTCAAATGCCCATGAAGTTGCGTTAATAATAATAATAATAATTAGTGTTTCACGACATTTTTATAACCGAAAAAAATGTTAAGTCAATAATTGTTTATAATTCCCCCAGTAACCGAGCTATGTTTAATGAATCTTTGGTTAAGCGCTTCGTAAAGCTTGGGGTTGCTTGGTCAGAGCGTTCTTGTTCTAAATATATATTATTAAATTTAAATATAACAATAAAACTGTATATTATAAACTATTGTGTAGTGTATAAATTACAAAAAAATATTCTATTGATGTGAATCACAATGTTTTAAGTCACAGACAGTTATTTTGAATTATAATTTTATAATTATATAATGCCCATAATAAATTGAGTATGTGTTGATTATTCAGTATGTAAGTCTAGAACAAGATGCTGGAGACAAAAATGTTAAATGTCAACAATATATATTTTTATATTATTATTTATAATTAAATATAGTATAACAATTATTTTATGGACTAGACCTCCTACTAGTCCATTTAGAAATGCTACTGTGGCATTGATTAATTTTTGTAAGTGGGGGATGGATGGATTATCGCTAAATTTGTAGCCAGGTCAATGTGTTAACCTAGTAAAAGAGCAAAAAAAAAAGTAATAATAGATTGCGTTTTATTTAAGTTGTTTTTATGGGAGAAGATGTTAATTAGAAATATCAAAAAAAAAAATGTTTAACTTTAGTTTTTAATTTTGAGGGGTGTTGTAGTTTGAAATTTTGTATCTCCATTTTCTATGCAACCCTCCTGGGAAGGGAGAGCTACATCCTACCATAGTTATTTTTTTTTTTTTATAAAATTTTTATAAATATATAAATATATATATAATATATACTTTTTAAATATAAAAAAAAATTAACAAAAAAAAATTAATAAATTAAAAATTAAATAACTTTTAACAATTTATCAAAAATAAATTTAAGGAAAAAAAAGGTATTTTTTTCAAAATTTTGTCTCCCTCTTTTTTTAATTAAAAAAAAAAAATCCCTAACTTAAATCATGTATAAAAAGAGCCGATTGTCAAAGGTAGATAGAGGCAAAAATCGTCTCCGTCTATACCCTAACAATCGTTTGTACTCTTGGTCACGCAATCAGTCACATCCCCTCCTTTGACCTATAAGGTCAACAGTAGCTCTTAATTTGTTGTGAGGAAAGACAGCCATTAGTTCCTGTAGCAAATAAACCGACAACAATAATGTATCATGCAAATATCATTATTTGTAATGTAGAAATCTTAAACGTCGGTGGAGGAGATATATTTGCCAGGAACTAATGGTAACTGTCATCAACTCACTGTTGTGGTGTTTCTGTGGGTCTGCTGTTGCGTTGTTGTGGACGTGGCACTGGATTTGCTCCAGATGCAACCATCGAACGGATTCTTCTTTGAGCCGACTAAGAATTCAAACATAAGCATATTAATTTTAATCATTTTTATTAAAAAAGCATTCAACATATAATTTTAAGTGACTTACTTGCGTAGCCAAAAAGTGACCAATAATGTGTACTGTGGTAGTATCTTCAGTGCCATCAGTTGATCCTTGTGTTGGCAGTTTAATTATGGATCCAGTTACTCTTTGCAATTCTCTAACATTAGATCCACCGCGACCAATTATGCGACCAACTTGGCTACTAGGCACCAATATTTCTACCGTCAATCTAACTTCTTCATTGTTTGGGACAAAACCTTCATCCCGTAACTTGTCAAATATCATACCTTGAGCCTGTATAAGAGCAACAATTAATTATTTAAATTTAAACGTAATAACTAAGGCATGGAAATTGATGACCCAAAATTAATTTAATTATGACATCATTAATAAAACAAATATAACCTCAAAATAAGTTTTATAAATGAAATGTTTACATTCAAAAATAAAATATGACAATAAAATAGTATGTACCTATAATATTATTTTTATAAAAAATTGTATAAATGTATAATTTTTAAGTTTAAAAAATACAAATATTATGTTAATTGAATAGTTTTTATATTTAGGTAATTAAAATTAATTTTATTTATAAAACTTGACATAACATAAATAATAAACAATAGAAAAAGTTGTGATTCTAAAAGATAAAGTTAGTTAAATGACCCACAATTACAAAAAAAGACTTAAAAATGTCTTAAAATGAATGAAAAAACATCAACTTTGAAGATATAGTAATTATGATAAAATCAATTTGTATTATACCTTCCACTGGGAATCAGCTGTACCAATAATTGTCACTTTTCGGCTAGCTTGTTGTGCGTTGTTCGCGTCACCTGCGTTACCTACTACTCCTTGTTTTTCATTTTCTGTAGATGCAACTTTAACTGATGCACCACTAAATCTTATCATACTACGGATATTAGAACCCTTAGTACCAATTATAGCACCAACGGCACTATTTGGTATGAACAAAAATGCTGTTTCCTAAAATTAAATAATATTTACATGAGTTAAACAAAGATAAATCAAGTGTTATACAATTTAATGTATTTATATAAATTTGTGTGTGTACCTGTACATCTGCAGCTAGAGCTGGGTTAATTGGCGGAATGGTAGAAGGGTACATGGGAGGATATGGTGCTGGTGCAAATTGTTGATAACTAGTTGGACCACCGCGGCCTGGATAAGTTATACCTGTTGCTGACATCATGGCCATTGGATGAAGTCCAGGGAACATAACAGTTTGAGGCTAAACAAAAGTACACAAATGTAAGGTCAGTAAATTCAACTATATTAGGTTCCATTTAAATAATAATTGTAGAGTAAATACTTACAGCCATCGATTGTAGATCATTTTCAAAACTCTGTCTGAGCTTTGCGCTAATTTGAGCCTCTGCTTTAGACATATTCTCTATTGAGCCTTTGACAGTAATTATCCTTTCGTAGTTGAAGCTGTTGATGTCATTTATGCTATAATTATTTTGAATTATTGATTACTATCTAATTTTTACAAACATGTTCATGTTTGTATTTTTACTTACCTAGATACAGTAATTTTCGTTTCAGTCTCAGACATAATTCTCTTGATCGTATTACCCTCCTTTCCGATTATTCTACCGATCAGATTATTATGAGCTAAGATCTTCAGTATCACATCGCTAAAAATATATAATTAAGAAATCCATACAGTAATTTTATGTAACACGTTATTTCTCAGATTTAATACAATGAATTAGTTAAATTTAATTTTAAAATTATTACCTTTTATTAGTGTTCGTAGCTTCTTGTTGCATGACTTCCAAAATTTTGCGACATGCGTTAGTGCAATTTTCTGGATTACCATAGATTGTTATAGCTTTTTCCAAGGACCCAACATTATCTTTTCTATGAACATCAACCCTATAACATAATTTATTATTTAGTATTGCAATTACCTAATTGAAAACAATAACAGATTAACTTAAGCAAAACTTTCTTTTTTTAATTGATAAAATAATAGGTACTATTAATAATAAAATAAATTATTTTACCTGGCTCTGGTCTGTTGTGTTATTTGTCTGATTGTAGAACCACCTCGGCCAATAATTGCGCCAACCATATCGCTGTGTACTAGTATACGTAACGGGAACTCTGTTTGTCTGTTTCCAATAGTAGGAGTAGCGCCAGGAGCTCCATAGGTTCTTTGTCTTATAGCACTACGATTTCTCCTTTCCATAGCTGGTTCAACTTTTATCTGGCAACCCTCAAGCTCTAAGCCTGGCAAATTGGCTAATGCACTATAAAATAAGATACATTTAATTAGTAAATGGCAAATGTACGTTTACGCATTGTACCAGATATGCATTTTACATTAGAAATTAGAATACCTAGTGATTAATTGTGCTATTCTATACAATTCCACAACCATCTCATAACGATTATGACATTGTATGGATCAATATATCATCAATACCAATATCAAAAATATAATTTATATGCTCACTTGTGTGCTTGTTCGGTGGATTCGAACGTAATCTGTATGACCTGTGTCGGTCCATCGCGTTGACTGAGCTTCTCGATGTCTTTGACTTGGCCAAACTGCAACAGTATCTGATCCAACTGTTCGAATCGAACGCCGCTGGGCACGTTGCTGATCACGATTTTGTTGGCGCTGTAACGAGAACGAAAACGAGACTGAAGATTATTGAGTGCCGGCGCGAGTAAATCGGAAGGTGGTGGTGGACCACGTGTGTCCGCTGAGGCGAATATCACGACGTGTTTTGCCATCGTGTCGAGGGTGCGGGAGGTTGACGGACAGCGGTGATGCGAAGACCATCGAACGTGTACCGAAAATAATGGTCGACATTGTTGCGAAACGACGTCCTCCTCCGCCGCCGCCGCCGCCGCTACCACGACGACTTGCCGCAGTACTATACACAGTAGTACAGTACACCTCCCTAATCAGTAATTCATCAGTCCGTCCCTACGCCGCAACGGTTTCTTTATCTACTACCGCCGTCCCGCATGACTCTGAGTCGCTGTGCATCCGTGTTACGCTTTTATTATTGTTTATTAATTACCATTGTTATTATTATCGTAATATCGTTCGTTAATCGTTATTCTTACTATATAGTACTACGTCGAATAATAATATGTTATGACAGTACTACGTACAACTGTACTATACTACAGTTCACAGTTGTAGTACTACAACTACTACTAGTACACTATTATATAATATTATTATTATTATTATTATACACACAACACACGGTTATCGTTGACGAGTGTATGATAATATTATTGATGTTATTATTTATTGTGTACAAAAACGACAGTAGAACGACAGCCGCGTGTGCGTGCATTCGATCGTGTTTTTTTTGTGTAGGTGTGCGTTACTGGCTTACTGTGTTAGCGTTATCGTCATTGGGTTTTCGATTTCGCAAACGTCGGCGCCCGGCGGTCCGAGAGAAGAGACGAAATACGATTTACAGGGCGGAGGGAGTGTAGGTGGCGGCGCCGCGAACGCCGTCCGACAGTGTTGCCACGTCGTCGCCGTCGCAGGCACCCGGCGTTTGCGGCCAGTTATAGTGTACACGTTGCCGGTGTTTTTTGTTTTTTTTTTATTTTCACATAACCAGCGCCGCGCCGGACCCGGATCCGCCGCGCTCGACAGTGTGACCGCCGAATGCCGATTCCGGAACGCTCCCGTTATCAATAAATTTGCTAAATTGTAAATTTTATTGCAATGCTGTAAGCTGTAACGTACGTCTTTCATTGTTAATGACATTATCGTGAATACAGTATAGGACATACAGTTAAATAAGTATATTGACAAGATTAACGAAACGAAAACCAACTGTCAAAGTATTTAATAGCCCCCTTCGAGCGGCGGACCGAATCGATCGACGAACGAAATAATATTATAATGTGGTTGTAGACAGCTGCTGCTGCTGCTAGGGCAGAGTACGATTTTGTTTGTACGGCGGCGGTGGAGTGTACCGTGTTTGCTAGCGGTATACTCAGTTTGTGGCAGCCCCGGTATGGCGGTATCGGATGTCGAATACCCTACCCCCCGACGACAACCACCATCCTTCCTTCCGTAGTACTGTCGGTTTACACACATTAGTGTGTGTGTGACGAGCGAGAGAAATATTGTACAATTTTGGCCTGACCAAATCGTGAGAGATTCGAACGGTCACCGCGAAAGACGATCCCCGAGTTTCATATTCGCACGTAATAATGCAATTATAGGGAGAATTCGACGATATCAACAAATTCACTATTCCAGCAAGACGGTATAAACCGCCCACAAATCGAAAAAAAAACTCGTTGGGCGATATTCTTTTTCCGGTACGCGACATAAATAATTGTAACGACAACTGACACACACACACACACACACACTCGAACGGGGCGTGGGAGGAACAACATTATTTTTAAACAACTGTGTTTCATAATTAATTGAACACCTTTCGACGATGACGCAGACGGTTCACTGCTCTAAATACTTGACGAGACGGACCGGTGGATAGAGAAAAAGAATCCTCGATGACGCAACGAGTAAATAAAAAATTACAATTTGTCGCGGCGCTGATGTAATACGAAGACTCTTCATACCGGTCGTTATCCTTAATAAGAGTAGATAGGTTAACATATTAGGGACTTCAAATGCCTTCGCGACCCAAGTTTGGTGAGGGCGTATAAGTACATTATTACAATAAAATCAGACTATCGACGACAACCTCAGTGAAAATTATTACAGTCGGATATATGTGGGTGTAGAGTTTTAAGTGTTTTTCACACCGCGCATGCAAAAACAAATACGAGACCGATAGTATAGAACTATAGAGCAAAACTGGAACGGAAGAAAAAATGTTTAAGCACCGGCTCCCCCCCCCCCCCCCCTCCGCCTCTCTTAAACGTTGCATACATAATATTATTTAAGATCAAATAGAAAATCTGATCAAAGCCATCGAAATTGTTTCTTAAATCGAATATAACAATGTCAGCAATATAAGTGTCGCGTGGTTAGGTTTTTTTGTATATGAATTCCCCTCGATCATTGAGGAAACGTGAGTGCGTTTAATTCAATCAACAAGAAATAATACAATCGTTCTATACGATGTCCGATGATTACATTGACCTTACATTGAAACATAATATATTTATGTTTTTCGAAAGAATTCTACGTACGTACGCGACTCATTCACCGACCTATCTATAGTTTAAACGACCGAGCACGGACATTAGGTTAGGTGTCCAACTGTCCAAATATATGAAACCTGTTAGATCAGCCTAACCATTTTGCATTTAATGAAAACAGTTATAGATTTTTTATAAAGCAATTTATGTTAGTATACCTACGTTAAAAAAGTTATCAGCTCAACATAAATTAAATATAATTCTAGTGGGGTATAAATCTGCACTAAATGGAACGACTTACCATAGCACCTATGGTATATAATATAAATAACATAATATTATACAGATAATGAAATCAAAACGATTATTAGCCCCATACTTAAGCATTTAAATAATTGCACCCCAACACACCAACCAATATGTAATTATACATATGTATAATATACTAATAACATTTAATTTTTAACTGAAAAATAAATTAATGATCCCTAAAAAAAATGAATAAGGAATTATTGTAACAGACAAGTGAAACGCAAAGTGACAATAATTTTCACCGTTTCGTCTGGCGAAAGAGTACATACCTTGTCAATACAATAAGAGAAAAAGTAAAAATTGTAATTCGCGCGCAGTTGTTTTTAATGTATGGCCAGGTATTCATGGCCAACACGTACATGGTATACGCATATTATAACATATATATCTATCAATATATCATAGTGAATGTTTTTAAAAGTCAGTATTTTTATATACTTTTGATATTACTTTTTAATTATTACTTCCGGCTGCCATCTTTACAGTGTTTTATTTTTAACTCATAATTGTATGTGAAGTAGTCATAAATAATTGTCGTAGCGGTCGTAATTAAGCAGATATAATACTATTTAAATACGAAAAAGGCGGCAAAAATATTATCGTTGTTGAGACGTTTTAACTTTTAAGGCATCGTTTGAAAAAAATCGAAGATACCTATAATCGAAATGATGATGAATAATAGATTAATTATCTATCGGTAGCGACAAAGAATTTACAAATGTGGTTTGACGATTTACTATGAATCTATATTGCAGGGGTGGCCACTAATCTCAATTTTAGGTGCTGCAAATTTATGAAGCTAATTCGAAGCGAGTAACATTGATAAAAGATGTTTATAAGATTAATTAATAAAATGATTTGTAAAATGAAGATATACCATTTTCATTTTATAACAAATGAAAGAACATTTATTTAACAATTATTTAACGTTTTTTATATATTTATTTATAGAAATAATTTAGAGCCGCACGAAACTGACTCAAGAGCCACATGCGGCTCGTGCAGAGCCTCGTTGTGGCCACCCCTGCTAAATTGTATATTAAATACAACTAGCTGATCCCGCTGGCACTTCGTTGCCCGTTAAATGTACCAATTCTATGACTCAAACTTTGTTCAATTCGTTATTTAATATTCGGTGTATGGTGTTCAAAATTTATCTTAACTTTTCTGTTGCCCGGAATAAAAATTCTGATTCGCAGCAGTATATTATCAGGTAGGTAATGTACCTGCGGTAGATCGGGGACCCCGTGCTGTTTGTACGTAAGTGTATGATTTAACTCTAAAGTATAAAAATTGTACCAAGTTTGTCATTTTTACTTAATTCCACCTACGGAGGATTAATATAATCAATTAATACAAAAGCCTAACGCAACCGTACTAAAATCCGATGAATAAAAAAAAAACAAATTTAACACTTTTTAAATTACCCTATCTTCTTCCCAGAGGTCTAATCTACACACAAACATTCATTTTTATCTATACTAATATATAAAATGATAGCGTTTGTTTGTATGTTCGGGATAAACTCCGAAACTACTGAACCAATTTCGAAAATTCTTTCACCAATACAAAGCCACATTCTTTGTGAGTGTCATAGGCTAATTTAAAAAGGGAAGTGATCACCCCCGGTAGGTGCTCAAACAGGAATTTTGAGATTTACGATAGAAATGTTTGTTTTTTAATAGTTGCTATGGGTTATATATATAGATACAAATAATTGTATAGACGTTGTTGTTATTTTTGTCCATGTCACCAGGTGTGCACTTAAGAGGCCATAACTCCGTAACTACTTATCCCACAGCATACAAACTTCCCAGAAACCATCTACATATCAATCCTAATATGCCCTGAAATTTTTATCGAAATCAGTTTGGTGGATCTTGAGTTATAAAATGTATTCAAAATGTACACTTATTTTTATATATATAGATTATAAGCCAAATACCACTCACTCACTCATTCATCGCTACATTTCAAAAATTACTAAACGTATGAACTTGAAAATTGGAATATAGGTTCATCTAATGATCTAGATTTTCTATAAGAAAGGATTTTCCGATCACATTTTAAGAAGGTGGACAAACAGGGATTACACTTCACGTCTCCGTTCAGCACTCGCCATCATCCTTTTAACTAAGGAATCCGGCACTATCCATCCACCCAATGGTATTATAAATTACAATATCATCATCTACTAGTGCCTATTTACTAAATGTCTCCCCGCTACCACTCGAGTCGAGTTTATATCTTAAAATACTAAAAAATAATCAAAACCTCGGTATCATAAAATCTATTATCTTGATCTAAAAAATTCTAAATATAGGTATATGCTATATTATTATATGTTTATTGGTATATAAGATTCTCATAGGCTAATTAATGTATCATTATTTATTAATTATTATACAATATTTCCGCGGTTATCTAGAGGCGTGATATATAATATCACACACCTACTTATGACGGTTTGATACGAGGTTTTATATTTTATAAGTACCTATACGACTATACGATGTAAACGAATTTCACCGCAGAACGCCGAGACCAGCAGTTTTTTATTTTCATAATTATTCTCAAAACACAAATCGGCACGCCGCTTTCGACACACATATTCATATTATTTCGTCAACAATAATAAAGCCCGGACGAATGTTACCCACTCCCCTTACCAACACAGAAGCCGTCGCCACGAGCTGTATATTCTTTCGAAATTGTTTCCGATTCTCCGATGATAACCGGTAACGTTGTCAGACAATTGGACCGGTTTACGCAGGTAACATAAAAACCTAGATCAAGTAGTAACAGGGCGCTGCGATGTCGACAAAATCCAATTTTTAATTGAAATTGAAAATTGAGGGACATACTGGGAAGCAGGCTATACTCGGGGAACTCGTACTCTCTCATCTTGGGACGAATTTGATGATTACTAACTAATAATTATATATTAATTAGTCATTATTTTAGTCACGTTCTTAAAAAGGTACCTAATAGTGTAATACCCTCGTTTTATCCGATCAACAAATGTTGACTTTTACAGTGTTATAGCCTCACTACGATTTAAAAGTTGGTAAATACATACTATACAACATTTCATAACCACTCGTTTACTGTATTATACAAGTTTAATAATTTATATTCATTTTTGCTCCACCGGAAAAAATTACTCTGATACACGCAGAGATCTAAGACATGTGGCACCAAAGATAATAGCTACTTTATAAATTACCAAAACAATTCACTTTCAATTGGTCAGTTGTTTAGACATTTTCTAGTTATAAATTATAATAGGTATTATATTCAATATTGACATTATATAAATATATAATATCATGTTATGGAAATGTTTATTTTCAATGAATAATATAAAATTTGTTTTCATATAATTTTAAAATGGCATCCTTCTATGATTAGCACCCGTTGCTCCATCACCACACGGACGTTATCCAATCGTGGAGGATTTGCTCCCGCAATATACAATAATAAGATACAAGTCGGCGTCGTATATTGGCGAACCGCGTGAAATTTCATCAGAAGATGTTAGGTATAATATTGCTATAGGCGTTCGGACCTATCACCTGGGGGTAAATATAAAATTATAGCTTTAATATGTTCGTATAACTATAAATAATAACTAATAAGTAATAAGTAATGTGTAATGTCAGAACGTGTAATATTAAATTCACAATATTGAATAATAATTCATAACCCATTCAACCCATTCCACGCACGACACATCTGAGAAATGCATACCTACCACCTAAATGGTACCTACCTACCTATAAATTTGTGAGTGCGTTTAATATGTTTTACAGGTACATTATTTTACTCTGATACATTATTCATTTTTCCGTTATGAAACAAAATTTTGCTGGAAACTGTCAAAATGAACCACGAATGTGCAAATTATTGAACGGCGGACGGTCTGTCGTATGTGATACATTTATTGTGTTATATGTTCGAACGCGTTAGAAATAAAACTTGATTGATTCAAATTTTATCTGAGACGAGTATAAAAAAAAAAATTCCCAATGAACATTTATGCGATTATTGCTGTACAATAAATATAAATAAAGTCCCCTGCATCCACTAAAAATATATTTATAACGAAAACCACCGCATAGACTATAATTAATAAACTATGATTGTAAATGACGTATGCTCGACTTATACGCATAATTGTTAATAATTAAAAAATACCTGAATATATTACGCTAAAAGCTTTCTTTTTCGATATTAGTGCTTACAAACAAATATTATTCTTTTTTTTTAATATGAATACCAATTCCGTTAACTTAATTTTATAATATAGTACTTAAGTCAAAGATAATGCGGCGAAGCCGAAAACATTTTGGAATAAGAATTATGATTTGAAATGTTTGTCATTGCCTTTATGGCTGTATACAATGTACGGGAGGAAGCGTACTTAAAATATACGCGCCGGTGAGTTCATAAGCCCATCGTAATATCGAATTTCAATAGCTCTTTAACTGTATATATAGCTTATTTATAAAAACCCTCGAAAGCTCTATTCAATAATAAACGCGCACGCCATATGCATATCGTTATGTAATTCAAGTATCTGTGCGTTTCTGACCAAAACGCAGTCATTAAAAACTTGCAGAAGTTACGCCCATAATGATTTAAGGCCAATAGTATTATTTTTTTAACTACGACAAAAATCAATATTTATTAGTTCATTACCAACATGCATAATGCCATAACGCCATATTATATATACCAATAATACATTTTCAGATGAGGTGGGTTTAGTTTAATCATAGTATCACCTTTACAAATATTGTCATCATGCAGAAACTGACATAAAAAACTATAAAGTTGTATACATTTAAATAAAAATATATAATTTTAAAAACACAACCACCTTATGCATAATAGAAATGGTAAACTTATGTTCATATATTTTTTTTATGAATATTAAATATTAATAACAATAGGTAATATATAGGTTTATAATTATTATACGATGTATCTAAGAACGAATCTTGAAAAAAATTAGGTTTTAAACCTATATTGTTGGGTTGCATGAACAATTTATTAATTTAATGTACCAATCATGGGCCACTAAATTATGTTTAAGGGACCTTTATCGCACTATTGATACGTTAAAATATGTTTAGTGATTGTAGATGACGTAACAAGGCAGAAGTATAATATATTTATATACAAGGTATAACAGAAAAAACTGATAGATGAAATTAATTATAATTAACTAACTATATTATGTAATATATTTTATTCTTGTATATTAGGTAACTAATTTAGATTTATCATAATGGTTAGGTTTAATAATAAGGTATTTACGTTAAAGCTTCATTATAATAAAATAAATAAATAAATTCAAGTTATTATAGATCAACAAAGTAATAATATGGTATTATTATTATTCATACATACATTTCGGAAAAATAGTTGTCTCACAAAATTATCATATAGGTTGCGACACAATAACAGGGATATTAAAGTGCAAATATCGTAAGTAACTATTATAAAATATCCTTATAGGTAGGTATATTTTACGTATATTTATTATAATAGTACGAGAAGACCTCAAAACCCTATAAAGTAGTACCTAAAATAGAAATACCGAATGTTTTCAAAACATAATATAGTATGGCTAGGTTAACTACAAAAATTACATATTGTGGGAACTGGTTTATTTGGATTTTGATAAATTTGTTAAATTAAATGCCAAGGGATATATTATAATATATTAAACCATGTATCAAGTTGGGCTATAGTATTATTATATTGAGAAACGAGGCAAACTAATAAGACATAAATGGGCGGGTCAAAATATGGGGGATATTGTAAGTCGACCTTGAAATCTAATAGGCGCTGGAAAGAATTTGTTTTGTAGTTTTGTACACATACCGCCAAGGGTCATTGCCTAGCATTCGGAATAAATATTGCCTACTCACGCACGCACAGGATATACATATTATAGAAAAAAACACTGTACTCGATAACGTCAGAAAACTCAAAATCCGCATGATTCAAAATAAAGTTTAGTGTTAATTTCGTATATAAATACATATGATAATATGTATTAATAATACAGCGACCGCGGATGTGAAGAACTCTTATATATTAATATACATCTTATTAAAACAAATAACTAATTGAAACGAGCAAAATTAAACAAGTTAAAAAATGAGGGAACATTTTTAAAACATCGCCGTGAAGGTTAACGATACAAAAAATGGTATTATGTAGGTAAATAGTTTTTCATAAAAACAGTAACTTGATAGTTGTTAAATATAATAAATATAACAAATATAATGCATGTATACTGCATACACCAGACACCTACACAAACAATTAAAACACTTCTATTTTTTACTTAATTTTACAAAAAGATAAGCTTTGTCTTCAGAAATAATGAATTGAAAACATTTTTAATACACACATTATCAAGGGAAACGTTTTTTACGAAAGTCTATTTATATATTATTTAACATATTATTAACACAAAGATTTTAAGTTTTTTTTAATTATTTAAATTACATAACCAGATCCATAAAATTGGCAATCAATACTAAATAAATAAAAATCGAAATTTTCAATTAAGGCAGTTTTATTAATACATATTAACGCCGTACAATGTACTTAATTGACACGTTCAGTGATAATAGTTCAATCTACATACACAATGGTATCACTTAAAACGATTGTAAAACAACTCGAGATATGAGTCACAAGTCTAGACATATTTTAGGTACTAATATGGTAATATCGTTTAATAGGAAATAAATTGCTTCAAAATGGTTTTAGAGCTATTTAAAAAGGATTTGTTTGATTTGTTTTCTTTCGTACAATCTACATTATTTTATCTACCTGTGCACTGTTTTTCATACGCTGTATTGCCTGTATTTCACGATATGTATATGCTATGAATAAGTTGCATCGCAGCTAATAATAGTATAGTTTATACTTTTATAGCAATCTTAGGTCAAAGTCATTGATATAATCAGTGGCGTAGCGAACTTTGGAAGCGAACAAATTATGTATGACCTACCCCACTATATATGATACTCATATGCTCAAATAGGAGGGTGGGGTAGAACCCAAAATAAAGTTCAAATACTGACCATGTATGTGGGCTTTATGAGGTTATGACCCACCACCACCCACCAGAAACCAGAAGCAATTGCTTCTGAAAAACATGATTTGCTACGCGAATATAACGATTTTAATATTCTATGTTATTTATAATACACATTATCTTAAAGTGTGTATGCATACATGTATGTGTGTGTGTGTGCGTAACTTAACACAGACAGACTATTTGTATTTTATAAATCTACACAATATTTAAATTATTTTGAAAATCCTTCATACAAAATTAATTTCAGCAGTTCCAAGCCACGCAGGACTAAATATATATTTACGTCTTATATTATGTATTTATGTATTAACTATTAAAATAATATAATTTTCAATAGAAGGTAATAATGTATAATATTATATTATGATTAAATTATAAGTTATAACAATTGGCATTAATTGGAAAATAGTTTGATTACAATGGTGGTTAAAAATAAGGATGTTGAAAAAGTTATTTGTTATTTACTCAACATTTATATAAGTAATGTTATTAAAGTATAAAGTATACTACAATATTATATTTTTAAAACAAGAATACTAAATACAATTAATTGAAATTGAAATACCCATATAAATATGTAGAGCGGTTTTAACTATTTTAATCAAAAATGTTCACAAAAATAAATATTTAATCAACATTATACAGTCTTATTCTGTACATTTAGTATACCTACTCAATTATTAATTAGATTTCGGTCACAACACTATTTTTTTATTATTTATTTTTTAATAAATATATTAAAATTAATGAGAGATACACATTTACGATGAATGGTGATTTATTATTTATTAATTATTATTAATGGAAACTTCCAGAAAAAATCAGTAAGTAATTCAAATAACATTGAGTAAAAATTTAATGAGTATTATGACATTTTGGTTACATGTAAATATAATAGGTCATCCGAACTTAATTTATTAAACTATTGCCTATTAGCATTGATTTACTTGACGGTAATCCATAACAAGATCTATTTTATCATGCGTACCATGTTTTGTGAGTGCATTATTTTTAATTTTAAATCGAATAACAGTACACTATAAATCATTTATCCTAACATAAGGAAATTTTCTATTATTTCATTTTTTTTTAAATAGTATACAAAAACATTTTTCAAAAATCGACTAGATATCGCTAAATAATATAATAATAATAAAACTGGTGCTTTATAGTTATCAATTGTACGTTGTAAGTATACTCGTCAACACGGGAATTCTGTTGGGCGAGCCAAAAGTTGGAGCTGTAGGTAACTATAATATTGTTTGTGAACAGACTACGACATGACAGGATCATAATTCATAAGTTTTCTCCAAGATATAATTAAAATTTTAAATAGTATTGCGTCATAATCGAAGAAATAATGAACGACGATACCTGCCATATACTTGTACATCATACTTATATCATATTTTAGAGGATTTCAACTTTAAAGCAGACGAGACAATATGAAAATATATTGTAATAATGCAAACTGAGAATAGAGTTTCTGCAATTAAAACCGTAACCAGACACAGATTGTTGACGCAAAAAGGACTGTTTTTACAACCAGCAGTAAATTCGACAAAACCCACGCCATTTTGATGTTTGCGAAACGCGGTGCAGTGAAAAATATCATCTGCATTCCGAACTCCCGCGAACATATAGTATAGTCATAATCATTAAAACCATGCGTAAAACTCTGAATAATACTATTGGACGTACCTACCTATAACTTAATTTATACCGGAATATCTAACTAGTACGGCTATACATTAAATATGTTATTGTTGTGCGTGAAACAAACAATAATAATAATATAATTTTAAAAATAATGAAACGCTTCAAGATTGAAAAAAATTTACGAACAAATTCTGTTTCGACGTGATCGTTGTACGTAAGTCATACGTATACAACTTAGAAAACTAGATTGTGACAAAACATCGCAGTATACACTATACATACATAATATATGGTTATCATAAATTAAAAACTGACACACAAAGCACGCAGCTACTCAGTACCTATATAACAGGCATATTTGTTTTGTAATTAGCATATATACTTTCTTATGTTCGAATGTCTACGTTTTTGGTTTTTAAAAAAGAAATGTTTTATTATAATCATAAAAATAAAACTAATAAAGGGATTATTCACTGACAAGACAACAAAGTATTGTAAAACTATAATAATATAAAAGACAAAAAATATATAAGATGTCAATACATTTTATTCAACAAATTGTACAGTAAATCCAAGAAAATAAAAAATAACATAAATATTACAAACAAAATTCAAGTAAAAGTTTAACGAAAAATTCAAATCTATGGGAGTGCAACGTATCTTTAACACACGGTTTAATCTTGAGATTTAATAAACTGTCAATAACACTTAGGTTGTCGTACATAAATCGATTAAATTTACTGGCCCATTCGCAAGTTTGGCGTTAATGGGACTGTCAAATATCTGAAACGTGTTAAACTCTATTGGATGTTTATGGAACCCACCTCAAAGATGTTTAAAATAAATAGGTCATATATTTAGATAATATTATAATAATATGTACCTACTATTCGCTATCGTTTTTGTAAATTTAAGACGTCGGGATTGAGAAATAACGCAATGTCAAAATATGTAAAACGTAATACATTTATAATATAGGCCAACAATACACAAGACAACAACGATAGTAAAAAGTGATCTGCATAAAAAAAAACCAACAAAGCTGGTTAAACTGTGGTATAGGTAAATATAAGTGACGAACGTGTATCACAGATAATATAGGTAGTATAGACACTAGACAGTATATAGCTTGGCGTATGATTACACGCATCGAACTATTATAATATTATATTATACTCAAATATATAAACTAGAAAAAATATTAAGCCTCAATAAATACACATATTATTATACAACTTATGGTGCGGAGGCGGTGGTTAGTATATACTAATATTATAATGATTAATGATAAATCATGAATACGATAAACGTGCGCGCGATGACTGTTTTGTAGCTATTGCTTGCGTGCGCGTGTAACGTACGTACGAAATTAATAATATTATATAATTTACGATATATCCCCTCGTAGCAGCGGCGGCGGCGGCGACCACCATATCAAAAACACCGGGCCGCGGCGGCGACGTCGTCCCACGCGCAAAAAATTACCTCCTCCCCCGCGTCACATTATTCGCTTACCCCTTTCACCGTACGCCCCCGCACTCACGCACACGCGCTGTCGACGCACACGAGCTATACGTACGCATATATAGTAGGCGGCGCGGGCACGTGATTGTCCAGCCGCCGGTCCATCCCGTACGCAGGATCCACACCCCCGCGCTGTACGGGTTATTATGGATAGAACGCGTGCCCCATTGTGCGCGGTTCGCATGCACACACGAGTTGAAATTATAGACGGAGAGATGATAAAAAAAACGCAAAATACGCGGGGGCCACCCGCATTACGTATATAATTATATTATGTAGGTATATATTATATGCGCGATATAATGAAATATAATATGCGAATCCGACCTCCAATCGACTCTTCTGCTACTGCAGTCTGAGTGTTTTTTTTTTTTTACTTCTATTTTTGTCCCCACGCGCTCGTCCCCCCCCCGCAATTTTTTTGTTATTTCATCTTTTACCCTTTTTTACTCTGTTTTACCGCGCGAAAGCGGGGTGGTACCTATATACGTACGATTCGTGAATATTTTTATATACACACGCACACAGCATTAACATGCACGATATATGCTCGATTCACCATAATATATTATATAGGTATCTAGATATACATATACCCTCCCTTCCTCCTGGATCGCGCGGAGAGGAGGTTAAAAGTTGACGAAGGGGTATGCCACCGCCATTGCAATGCTATCGATTAACGTGATGTATATAATACATATAAAATATATAAATATATATATTATATCATATATATATATACCTTGACGCACCTCCCCCCTAAACATCACCGTTGTGTGTGTACGTGACGCCGACTAGGTCGTTATATTAAACCGACCACCCCGATGACATTGTATTTTCTTGTTATTACTCAGGGTATCGTAAAATCATATTTTTATCACGCACTGGCGCACTGTACTTGGTATTGCCAAATCCAAATGTGTTTATTAAGTGCGATAAATGAACTAGAAAAGTGGTTCGGACTTGAGTAGGTTGTCGAGGCTACAACGACGGAGGAGGAAATACTGGCAGGATTCTTATGTGAACTGTTGTCTACCACTACGATTATCAATCGGAAATAATGCGACGAGGGGTAGATGGTAGGTACTATTTGCGTTCGTATAAAAACCAAGTTAGATGCGATAAGTGGCTATAGTATGGCATGAGGTTTGATATCAAGTGTCAACTCAATTCACAAATATAGGCAATAAATAATAATATAACGACCAGCGTTCGTAATGCAATTAAAAAATCCATAATAATGATGTTTAGAATGCAGGTTTCGTTGGGTTATTTGCGAGACACTATCAGTGACGTGATGAACGGGGTTTTATGATAACCTAGGCGCCATGGTGTAAATTTTTTTGGTGGGTGGGGTAATTGGATACATTATTTTTTACCAATAACAGAGTACAAATAATTAAATTATTTACAGTTACATAATAATTATACATATTATATATTATATTAAGGGGATAAATAGTGGGTAGGTATTGAAATGTATGTTGTGCATCATGGTTTATAAATATTCATCACGCCACTAGATACCATCATGGTTCCTCTATATGAATACATATATTAAGAATTGTTTAAAGGCAGTGTATTATATTTCCACCGATATATTCGTTTATCATTAATAAATCAAATTATACAGACAACCTTTTTATTCGAAATAGTAAATAATATTATATAGTAAGGACAAATAATACACAAATAAAGCTGAAATAATTTTACTCCTATACTTATACTATAATGATTAATGGCGTTATGAATGATTTAAATACAGTTGGCTAAAGAAAATTACTTAATTCTCTATAATTTTAGTATACCTACCTATAAGTTCATAATAGTCAACCATATAGCACATTTTCTTTTTGAATTTATGGATCGAATTAAACAATAATAAATTATATTAAAACATATTTTACTCGATGACAATATCAATTTATTAATTATTTTATATATACTCATAAGTCATTAGTCATTACTCATTACCATTGTGGATCAAATTGTATTGGACTATGATCACTATTGTATGCAACTGTACAAATTAATAATTGCATTTTCAGATCTTGAAATTAATATCACATTAAAAAAAATACATTAAGTCAAAGCATTAAAACACAATTACGAAAAATAAGAAATGATAGTATGGTAAATATTAATTACCGATCATATAGTTTTGAGAAATAATAATCGTTAAAAATGAATCTATTGTATTTTGTATATAAATAGTACTACAGATTAATATCTATATAATATGATATGATATTTTATGAGTTCTCTATACTTCAGAGTCTAAAGTACAATGCATTTAAGATTCAGAGCGGAGCGATGAATGTATTGATTTTACAATGATGTGTTTTTTTTTTTATTTATTAATTTTTTTTAGTCTGTGTCACGATAAGTATTCGAAATAATGCTTCGATTTTCAACTTAAGTATCTTGTTTAGTGGGAAAGTAAATTTAGTTGGTGCATTGGGGAGGTCAAAATTTTAAAATTCCTAGAAATTTTCAAAAGCGCCGAGAAAAACCAAAAAAAATAAGGAAAACCAGAAATTTTTACACAAAATCGGTTTTCGACAAAATCGATTTTGGTTTATGGTGTAACTCTAAAACAAATGACCGTAAATACATGAAATTTTCACTGATTGTTTAAATTCGCATTTTCTATTCACGATAAATAAATGTGGATAATCATAATAACAAATATTTTTTCATATACCTACCTAGCCAAGTAGCCAAGTTAAGTGATAATATTTTTACCCGAACCACTTATTTCAAAATCAATAATATTTGTAAATTGGTAAAATGTACCTATTTATTATATAATAGGTTTAAACAAAATAAAGAGACAAAAAATTGTTAATAACCAAAATACAGCCGAAAAAAAATAACGAACAATCCTGGAATCGTTTCTAAAAACGTGTATTGTTCGACATGCGGTACAAGGACGAACGCCAACAACAACAATATACGGATGATATTTGTTTAGAAATAAACGGCCAAAAAAATCAAAGATGAAAATTAAAAAAAAAAAAACGATTTCTAAGAAGACTTGCCAAGAATAAAAATTTAATACACCCCGCACCACCGCTTACAGCACGGACGCACTACCTACGAAGCTATGGTAGGTACACCGCATTCCTTGAAAAGTCACCAAAAAACAAACAGGTCACCACCACCCCGGAAACAAGTACTACAAACGACAGGGACACACGAGGGCTTGGCGCGGCAGCGACTCGATGCGTCCAGCGCACGCTTGGTATCGAATGCGGGGTTAAGTTAGGTATATTAATATAATGTACATTTAGTTTTCACGCACAACTTCGCAATAAACGTAAATAAGGGCCATTAAAGAGAACGGTCGGGCAGAAGACTATATAATTTTATATTTTTTACTGCCCACACTATTATAGTCGTGTGCATCATATCGCGTACACACGCAAATGTATAATATATAATGTATGCATAAAAAAAACTAAGAAAGTACAGCTGCAGCATTCCACCGCGTTTCATATATTACCCGCGTGTTATACATTATATATTATACCCGTTTCGAGCGCGTCAATTACGGTCGCGTTTCGAAAACGACTTCCGGTCATTGACCACCGCCGAAACGCGTATACCGCGTGCGAGTACGGTCAGCTCGGTACGCACGGGGAAACAGGTTGCCGAGAATCCCGCGATTCAGTTACGCGACGGAAATTTGCTGACACGCAATTTTTTTCATCTCGGGCGGTTTTTGTGGGATGTGTAGCGACCCAGAAGGGACTTGGTGGACGCGCGGAATTTTTAAGTACTCCACACCTGTCAGGCCGGCGTTGGTTGCAAGAGAAACGAAGTTAAGTCACGGCGCATTGAATTGTCCGGGCTCGCTAGTCGCTGGATCTTACTCCCCGTGTTTTGTCTGCACCCCAATTTCATATACAATTATTTCCGACGAGGAAAAAAACCGACGTGCCGCCGCCATGTTACGCGGGGCGACGAGAACCCTAGCTGTGAGTAAAAGCCTCATTCATTTGTCCATCACGAGCCACGCACACGCAGCGGCAGTCCCCCTCGTCGACTACTGTTGTTGCCGCCACCGGCAGGCCGCCATTGGTCTCGCCGCGATAGCGTCACGCGTGATAACCGCGGAGCAATTCCCGCTGCGGCGGCGACGAAATTATTTAAAAAATAAAACCGAATACTACTCGACATTCGAGGACGCGCGACTACTTCCATAGTACCTTATTACCTGTATGATATAAAGCAAATTGCCGCGCAAAGCTCGCGCGAAGTTGCATAATATGCGAAAAATGTATAATCGAAACTACAGTAGCAAAGGTTCAGATGTTTATAATATAATAGTTTACCTTTGGACGGCCGGCTGCCTCGGTTGGAATTGAGAACTCGGTTGGCCGAACGCGTAACCGTTGTAATCTTGAGTGTTACCCTGGTTGGCCTGCTGTTGACTCTGGTCCATGTCGTTCGGGGTCATAACTACGCAGTGCACCGGGTTCGAACTAAATACACATACAATGTTACACACAACGCAGCCAACAGTAAATTATCATAATATTTTATTACATATTCTACTAAACGCTACTACAGTATATTATTATCATTTATCACACACAACCTGCAGTACTAGTCTGTATACCACGATATTATAATATTACAGTGCATTAGTCCACGTGTCGCAGCGGCAATCGTCGTCACCGCCTCTCATCTCATGTGAGTTCGTTCGAGATCTCAACGACCGGAGTCGTAACAAGAGATGTATTATCATAGACACGAGTTTGGGCCGGTATAATAGACGTGTACCGCTGCAACCGTCTATGGTGTAACCGTATAAGACAACCTATGATATCCTACGTATGTATCGCATCGTTCTGGAAGAGATCGATTGTCAATTTTTACACGACTCTTCCGGGCCCGCTGACGGTACTTGTAGGCTATGTAGACGTATCGTCGTAGGAGGATTTTACCGCGAGCGTACTCCACGTACTTATATCGATCCCCGTTCGAACGCGGCGACGGCAGCGTCGACGACTAATATAAACGCCCGACCGCCCGCGCGCCTCGCCCTGCCGCCGACACATTACACGCGTACGATAAACTCGGCACGCCGCACACGCAGCCGGTCGTCGTCGTCGTCGCGCGTTTGCCCTTCTCCTCCGACGCGACGCGTCCTCTACACGCACGCACACACGAGGAATGTGCGGCGACGGCTCTCCTCTGTTGTAGCCGGTTAGAGAGTGTGCGTGTGTGTGTGTGTGTGTGTGTGTGTACATCGCGCATATTATAGTGCACGGCAAGAGGTGTACAAAATCGCATAGTATTATTATATTTACGCCATAGTGTCATCCAATATGCACGAGACGTTTGAAACGAGCGCGTAAAAGTGAATAATATTTTTACCTTACACGAGAGCCATAATAATAATAATAATGATATAGTATCGCGCGGCAGGTACGACGACGAGTCAGGGGTACGTTTTTTTTTTCTTCCCCCGACTTCACCTGCGAGCGAAGCGCGCCGTTCGCGAGGGGGTGGAGACGATCGGAATGTCTCGGCGGCGGTGAACGTCGTAAGCCACGTGTGGCAAATGTGACTTGTCGCGTGCGTAACGCGATAGAAACCCGCCACCGAGGGTATGGTACAATATTATCTAATATTATATCGAACGGGAGAAAAACGGACGACGACGACCTATAATATTAATTTTGGTTTTGCCATTTTCCTCCTATAATCCCAAAAAATATGTTTAAAAAAAAACGTCCAAGTGCGATGAAGGAAGATATAATTCTTTAGTACCGGACGTTAGCAGTGGTGTATGGACATATCAAGTATGTACCGCAGCGGCGGCGGAGTAAACGTTTTCGGAATCGATCAAAAGCGTTTACGCCGTCGACGCCAGCGAGTAAACAAAATAATAAAGATAAAAAAAACTACGTACTGTTGGCCGTGCAATATTTATACACGAAGGTATTAACTTAACATACACACAATCGAAGACGACGTCAACTATACGGTAGCGCAAAATAAAAATAATTAATCAGCTTTGTTTTTACTTTTTATTTGGTGAAAATATACGTTTTTATTCCAACTACGGCGGTGACGGAGTTTTACTGCTCGAAACACTGTTTATCACAAAACGCGCACAACGTCACTTAAATTAACGACGAAGAAACACTTATTTTCAAAATTTACAAATAGAAAAAAATAATATTTAATATGCAGTTCAGATATTATATTATTATACAATTAAATTATTACTACACTACTATTATTGTTGTTATTTTTAAGTTACGTTACTATATTATCGGGTAATGAACGAAAACCACTAAAACAACAGCTGACGGTACACAATAAATGTCAAAAATTTTGTTTCATTAAATAATTTATATTAATTATATTAAAATATAATAAATAAATGTACTTTTAATTTTATGATATTGTGATGGATTTTGGTCGGAGCGCACGGCGCAAAAACAACGTTACGGACGGACGGGCCGCGGTAGACAGAGAGGGAGAGAAAAAAAATACTTAAAACTCGTCCAAACTACTACATAATATATATATATAAAACGCAGTGTGGCCAACTACGGCGGTGTGTAGTCGGCCGCCGCGCCGCCGCCACCGCCGTCGACGTCGTATGATGTCCCGACCGTAAACGTGTTTTTTTCCTTCCTCTCTTCCTTCCAATGTATTTTTTTTCTCTATTTCATTTATTTTTTACTATGAAACTCACGCCATTCATTATCGGCGTATACTTTGAACGGGATAACATCGGACCATTTCGGGCACGTCGCACAAACTATGGCCCGATTGCGAACGGCGGCGCGGGGGTTTGATCAGCACAGATGCAATAATATGTAATATACCTATAATTATGGTATATTATTCTCGTAATAATATTATTATAATAATATGCACTTGTGTATTATAGTGTATACAAAATAATAATAATAATATGCGTGTACGACGTGTATACATATTATATAATATTTGTATATTTAATAGCTTCGTCGTGGTGTATACAATGTTTCCATAATAATAATTGTCGTTGATTTTTTTTTTAGGGGAGAGGGGTTCTTAAAAATTCAAATCAGGTGAGATAAGTAATTGTTTTCGTTCGATCGTCGGATATAAGTACAACGCAATAAAACATAATAATATAGTACGGTATTAGTTTATTTTAATACGATATCGTGTGTCGGTGAACGCCACGGCGAGGCAACGGGTTTCGCGTGCAGTATGTATTTGCAGAGCAAAACATTGCAGTTAAGTACTAGAGTTATACAATCGTCTATAAAACGGTGTTCCTCCACCGTGACATTTCTTTGACCTTCCACGCGCGCATTTGTTATTTATTTTTTTACGACACTGGTTTCTCGCAAAACGTCGGCGACAACGCTTTCCCTCTGAACATTTCTCTCGGAGAGTCATATTCCAGGCAATAAAATAAACGAACGCGAATTTATGCATATAAATAATAAATGGTTAATAAATGTATAGCCGTATAGGCCAATAGACCATAATTGTATATGTTTGTCGATAAATATAAGCGAATCGCCACCGCCAGTCACGTCCTATACGAACATAATATTGTAAAATCTGAAGAGTGCGTCAGCGATAGAAGCTGCAGGGCGCCGCGCCGGGCCGCATATGCAGGGACGGGTTATATTTAGAAACAGCGAATGATACGATTTTTTTAACGGTAAATATTACACTATATTTCTTAAGAATAGTCTCAAACCTGGATTTACCTGAGCTCTCCCTCCTCCCAAACAAAATAATAATAAATAAATAAAAACTCCATTAATCAGGTCAGAAGACGCACAAAGCAGGACGATTTAATGTATAATATTATATTATTGTATAGGTCTACAAAATGCGATAATCTCCACGGACACAAAATATAATGGATAGGTACATATTATATATGTATATACATACTATAAGAGTACGAAAATACGAAATAACCTACCTATAATATTGTATACCGGTGTACAGGACAAGGGCAAACGAGTAACGACAACGTTTGATATACATTATACATATAATATATAGTGATCTGGTGGGGATGGTGGTGGTGGTGGTGTTTGTGCGCAGAGTATAATAAATATTTTGTATATTTTGCAGGTCAGGATTTTCAAACTACCTGCAGGCTGCAGCAGAACGAGGCAAAAGACCTTGCGCCCGGATTACATCTACAGCGATATCAAAAATCAGACATCCCGTCAAACTTAGCGTTTTTATATTTTCTACCATATAATAATACTACAGTATGCAATAGGTACTATTATAATAAATAATAATAGTATATAATATGTGTTGTTGTTGTTGTTACACACTACAGAGGAAGTAGATTATATGTAGATAAATTCTCATTTTATCGTCGGAAATCACGATAAATGGGTTGTGTTGAGTACAAATATTTATAGTACTTCAGCACATGGACATGACCTCATTTGAAAAAGTATGAAAATAAATTCAAAACGAAGGCGGTTGAGTGTTGTTACTTAATAAGGTTATTAATAAATATTACATTGCACCGAATATGCCGATAATATACGTACATAACATACAGAGTTGTATATTATTTAGAGGAAAACAAATATTTTGAAAGAGGCGTTCTTCGCCTAAATGTTTTAAATTGAACAGGAATGCCATCTGTTTCCGGTGGAAAATTGTATATGTTTACGAGTAGGTTTACAAAACACAAGAATAATGCCAATTTCATACACAATTCAACGTACTAAATTTGTATGTCAATTAACCGCCAAACATAAGAATTAAAATAAGTATCTACATTGTACAATATACATAATACATTAACTACGTTCATAACGATATATATGTGTATACAGAAAATATTCGTAAAGAGGACAAATTAATTAAACTAAACACAAACGACATAAAAAAATTACATAACATATTTAGAGCGTATATTAGACATTTTTGGAAATACGGAAATTACCAACTAAGATTCTAATAACTTATCATTAAGGCAGCATTCGACCTATTGAAAAAAAACGTAATGTTGTATAGTATATATTAATTATGTAGGTGCTAGTGTGCTATACGCGTGCGCGTACACACACATGTACATATTATTTTGTAGTAAAGATGGGATGACACACAAGTCAAGTATTTTAATGAATATTCGTCATGTGTAGTGTATATATTATGTGTGCATATCATACATATAGATATTCGTCATATACAAATAATATTATATTCTCTTCTTGAGTCGTGTACAAACGTCATATAAACATGTACATTATATAGAAACGAGAATAGCCACTTAAAATGTATCACTTTATTCTTAAAACATCGATACACGTTACATATTATATGCAGGGTATTATTATTGTTAGTGTAGACGCCACCACCAGTCGGTATTATTTATTTATTAGCATTTAGATTTTAATGGAAAATTATAAATTAAAAAACACTAGATTCGTTATAAATTCATATAAGTCACATTCAAATCACAAGGGGGAAATATGAATGAAGTTAAGTTAGTTTTAGACTGTTTTAGACTGTTTTAAAAGTTATTTATAAGGTATTATACTCTTTTAATTTCCGTAGCCTTTTAGTGTAAAAAAATATGCTTTATTACATTATACGCAAATTTTAAAAGCACGGGTTAATAACATTTACCAACTATTGTGTTATTACGGTATACCTACCTAAGTTGTTTTCGAAAAAAACAGAATACGTTTTATCTGGTTTTGATCAAAACATTTTTGTTGAAAAGTTGTTTTTGAGTTAAATAAGACATCCTTATTAACATACATTATTATATTAACCTTAACATATTAGCAGTAATTTTGTAATTATTTTATTACAAAAGATTTAATAGAAATGATGAGCTAGGTACACTTTAAAAATCTACAAGTCGACGCATTTTTAGGCACTCGGTATCTATAGAGCAAGAGAGGGAGTGAAAATATTCGAACTTGTGACAAAAGGGCTCACGCCCGTAATGTATGCTAAAATAAAATAAAAAAACATATAAGGTGTTCTATAAACATATAGATTATTTTGATAAAACAATCTAAATAATCATGTAAATGTTTAGTGATGCACGTTAAAATAATTACTTTGTATAACAAATAATATGCGCGTAAGTACTGTATACATAATATAATATGTGTACGGTGTACCTATATTATGTATATATTACATGAGCACGCAGAAAGTTGCAATGAATTAATAATATAATGATATAAATAATATACGTAAATACAAAATGAAACTGCCATCGATTTGTGTTTAAAAAAAAAATAAAAACTGAATTGAAATTAAAATAAATTTATTCCCATTAAGTTTTGAATCGTTTATCATACGCACGCGCGCCGTTGCGTGCACCCTGCTCGAATCAACCCTCGTGGAATATACTCAAGTCATATATATATTTATATTTATTTATCTATATATCATATGCAAAGCACTCGTCATCGTACAACCCATCCGACGGATATGCACGGGGAATAAAATATATATATATTATATATATTGTGAATGATTGTGTGTGTGTGTGTGTGTGTGTGTATGCGAGTGTGAGTGTATACAGACGCGAAAAAAATGCCATATAATATAATACGGCCGGTAATGAAATCCGTTCCGTTCGCCATTTTGAGTGCGTATAATAATTGATGTTTTTTTTCATTCTTTTTATACGCGCACTGCACATTTCCACCGCGTGTACATTGTATGCAAACCGCATAATATATAGAAAATGGCGAATCTCAAATTAATTTTTATTAAAATCAGCATATATGTACTACATAATATTATAAAATACCATCTACTATAGAAGATAAACGTACAGAACATTACAGTAAATACAGTATACTGCATAAACACACTCACAATGGTGCGGCTGCCTACATCATTAAGTCATATAAAGATATAATATAATATTACCTATATGTACCCAATAATATATTATACATATAATATACTTTGTAGCGAATTAATACAAAAGTATATATAATATATACAGGGTGATTATCAAATCAATACTCATCTCTATTTTTTTCCATTAATAATTAAGAAATTAAAATTCTTATTTTTATAATTTGTAAGTACCTACCTATAGGTATATTATTTATGCTATACATTTTCATGCAACTTAATTAAGGAGTGTTCTGTGGCGATACAACTTTCTTATTAATAAATAGGAAGCACCTATTTTGTATTATTGATATGATTTTTTTTAAATGTGATGGATGTATATAAATTGAACTTCGAAGAAGTACAGTTTCTGGGTTACTGTTAGTTCTAGGGAGCACTTGATAATAAGTTTAGAGAATATGCATAGGGCTGGTACCAAATTGGTTCCCGAGCTCCAACCCCACATGCCGAATTGGTTCCCGTTTGGAAAAGGTGTTTTTTTGGGGTGTACCGAATTGGTTCCCGTTTGAAAAAGGTATTTTGTTGGGTTGGGCCGAATTGGTTCCCGTTTAATTACGCACATTTTCTTCAGGCTTGGTTAAAAATGTGCGTCAATGTGTGTTATAAAAAAAATGATATAATATATACAATTTTCAATCGTTGATTCGGAAGTCAATTATCACTAGGTGTAGGTAAAAAATAGGTACAAATAATAAAATATAATAAATACAAATGTTTAAAAACGCTGATTTGCAAATTTGAAGCAAACTTTCTGTAAATATTCAATTCGCGTAAACTTCCCATTGATGTACTCAGTCATACAATTTTCCAAGAATTTGTTATTTTTTTCTTGATTGCTAGTAAGTTTTCTAGCATTATTACTTCGAAATTTAATATAATTTAATGTCTGAATACTGTTTAAAGTCTCCATAAAATAAAATATATTAGGATGGGCACTTGTAAATTCTTTATTCAGCTTTGAATGGAACGATTCGCAACAATTTGTAGTTCTATCAATATTTTTGTCAAATCTAGCCCAAATTTTCGGTGGAAAGATACTATCTGTCATTATGTATGTATCATGAACGTAGTCAAAGAACTGATCCAATTTTGGGCAGCAAGGTTTTATGGCCATCAAATCATTATAAAAACAGTCTTCGACGTCTTCGGGTGATAATAAGGGCAGTCCAAAAAAGAGTTTCAGAAGTTGTCCGATTTCTGAAGCATTATCTTTAAATTCATTAGAGAGACCAAACTGTTGAATTTTTCTCCACCATGACTGACATAAATGGAATCTGCAACCTCTAACTGTAACTTGATGTAGCTGTGAAGTTATAGCATTATGGATAGCTGTTTCAAAATCAACGAAAACCGTGCCAGCTGTTAGATATTTTGCAACCTTATTGAATGCAAGTATGTAAGTGTCAATAGTCTTGTTCGGGAGTAGGCTGAATACGACAGGAACATAGCTATTCTGTACTTTGATAAAAATAGAAAATAATTGGTAAAATTGCTTGGGACAACTTTTGAATGTTCCATCGACAAATAACGTAGTGGCTTTCTTGAGTTGTTCCAAGTTCTGCGTGCATGTAAATGTAATTATATTGTTGACAGAACCATTGTCATAAATACATTTTTCTCCGAGATTAGCTATTAACGAATATTCACTGACACTTTTATGCAGTTCGTCAAGAATAGAAGGTAACTTGGGAATCGTTCTTAATTTAGCAGCATTCAAATTTTTACGGACTCTGTTAATATCATTTTGAAGTAGTGACTCACTATGACTGTTTGAAGCTATCTCTTTGCGTATAATTTTAGATGGTCGCTCTGTAATAAGTTCGTCACATTTTCTTTTTAGTGAATTTGTCAATTGTTGTCGCGCAAGTGTACCATCGTCTTCACATTCGTGGTTATGTGTTAATACCTCTTCACATAAACTATCTCCGTTCAATTTAACGTATGCTTTACATTTTCGTTTTGTACATATCCACCTCTGTATGTTATCTGCTAGGTTCTTTTGGAATCCAAACTTGTAATTGTCAATAATCAACAACTTAGTTCCCTTTTCACTAAACATAAACTCCATAATTACGAAAAATTAAAATTAAAAAATATAAATTCAAATACGAAATATAAATTAAAAATTTACACGATGTGTTATTCGAGGCTGTACAGTGCTCACTGCTCACCAACATTATTGTCATTCGTACATACGATATAGACGATGTACCATACACCGATAAAAGTACATATATCTCAATCGTTATCTTAATTGATCGGGAAATCACCGATAATTTGCTAAACTTCCAATACATAAATATATAGCCATCTTATTGTATATTATACTATATATTATAGAGTATAGCCATGTAGGTACATTTATATTTTATACTGTCTAATTTATATTTTGTACCAATTATTAAAAATTAAAAATTACCTGTACACAAACGGGAACCAATTCGGCTCAACCTAATAAAATACCTTTTTTGAACGGGAACCAATTCGGCTCAACTTAATGAAATACCTTTTTCAGACGGGAACCAACTCGGCCAAACGGGAACCAATTCGGTTACTCCCATGCATAGATCCTAGGGCTATATTATGATAATTTCTGAACTAAAGTAATGAACTCACATTTTATACATTTTGTAAATCCATTATTATAAGTATATTATTATCCTTAGTAAATACATAGTTTACTATCGCAGATGCGTCTTGTTCGAGTTTAAATTTAAATGCGTCAACATTTAGAAAAATATCATCAAATGAACATCTTGCAATAGCAAAGGATGTGCCCTTTTGAAAAAATTGTATTGACACAGGATACCTGAATGGTATAACAATATTTTAAAATACGAACTTTTAGTGTGTTTAAAAATTCCAAATAACAGAAAATTATTATTAAAGAATAAAATGGGTGAGTATGATAGGCAAATCATCACGTAGGTATATCGAGTATAATTGAGTTTATTTCCGATTATTGTAATTTATTTTTTAATTAAACAACTGTAAAATTACAGCGATTAGATAAAAACATATTTATCACACTGTTTACAGAACTATTTTAAAAACCGCGATCATATTTCAATCGTTAGTAATATTATAATACCATCGTTTTTAATCATTGTTATTATTATTAAAATATTTTATCGCATTTCCTCATTGCAACTTGCAATAACTATATATAAAAAATACTATTTAATTGGCTCATTACGACAATTTAAAATCTGGTATACGATATTTTCTTTTTATACAAACAAGCAGGTAAATGCAACAAAAAATATGGTTAAGAAAATCTCCAAATTCAGTTAATTGCCGTCAATAATTGTAATCAATAATAGGTATTATAAATATAATTCACAATTTCACAATTATTTTATCCTTAAATTTGTATGAAATACAAAAGTATATAGGTACACATTATTAATTTTAAAAAATAAAAAATTTTAGTGTCAGTAAATAAGTACCTAATTTAAAATTATTTATTGCAACAAATAATTGAACCATGACATTTATTATAGTTTCAGAATTAAAAAAAAATATATTTTTTAGGCCCTAATTAGGATATGATGGAGTTACCCAACTTTAAAATTCAGCATTAGATATTTATTTGTTATTTACATAATATAATAGTAGTGTTTAGAACAAATGCGGTATAAGAAATAACTAAAAATATATAATTTAATACGTAAAAAAGTATACATACGATAATACAGTTTAATATATAGTACTATATATAATATACATATAGTATATTCTGATTATCTATACACTGGCGTTTCCAATCGGCCTTAAATTATTTTAGACCTAAGTTTTTTACAGTTGAATGTGAAAAATTGTATATCGACTAAATATTTGTTCTCTGGAATTCCTAGGAGTTCCAACCCTATAGGCTATAAATACAACGAAAACAGCATAAAACAATTCACTATGTTCTCCAAATCAATGTACACTCCAAAAACAACCATAAACCAAGCAAGGACAAACATTTTGTAGGTAGCCTAGGTATAGGTATATAATATATTATAGTGGTTGGATATCAAATTATTTTTGTTACGTCGTCGTGATTCACGGTTATCAACTAAATTACAGAATACAGATTTTTGACTAATTTATCGAACATTAATATAGGTACTTATTTAAGCAGGTTGTAAATATTTGAATGTTTCGTTTACGTTATTGACATTAAACCGAATAAATTGTACACAAACGTGCCTCGCGCACGCAAAATACGCATACCTAATTATAATATTATTTTCGTCGGTAGGTATAAAAAATCGATCGTTATTCGTTAATATTAATATATAGGTAATCAAATTTTCAAATTTTCAGTTGTGCTTATTTTGTAGTGCGCATTATATATTATGGGTACCACCTCCTATTATATATCATAATATTCATCCACGCACGTATACGTATATACTATATAGTATTTCGATAATAATAACTATAACGCCAGTAAAATAGTAAATGTAACATCGAACGAGACGAGAATAATATACATTATATAGGTATATAATATTATATTATATTATATTATATTTGAACATCTGCAGGTCGGGCCCGTGTGAGAATATAAAAGACGAGATCGCTCAGGAATTATATACGTAAACGAACGGTTATACACAATATAGTATTTTATGTGAGTTATATAGGTATACACAAACACACACACACACACACACGATAAGGTACATAATATTATATTATTGTTGTATAGGTACATAATAATCTCAGCGGATAATGTGTAAAAAAAAACCGTTAAAAAAACTATATACCTATACACACGCGTCAAACACTGGATAGGTATCGCGGTCGTCTTCTTGGCGGGCGAAATGGCCGTTTGACACCGAAAAAACCGGGAAAGGCTCGTGCGTTTCGTCACACGTGGAAAGATACATAATAATAATATCTTCGCACTATATCACCGTCCGGTGTCTGCGCACGTACCCCTAATATTATTATTATGTACCCACAGCGATCACTGCTGCGATGCACGTGCAAAGAAAAAGAGCATGTGCTACATATTTCCGTTTAAAGGGAAGTGGGTGCCCCCCACACGATATCATCCCCGAGCGGAGCGTCCGGTACCGGTTCGGTATATTTATTTTTTTTCCGTTCCCGAAATCCAACCACCAGTTTTGTCATGTCCGTCGTGCGCTATATTATATTATTGCCACCCCCGCGATTGTCCTGCGCCCCTATATAAAGCCCCGCGCACACGTCATTTTATACATCGTCGTACAATATATAATGGCCAGGGATTTCCGCACGCCCGCGGTCCCCTCGAGTATACGCGGTCGGCACGTTCTCGGCCACCCCCGCCACGTCCCGTCCGGCTCGAGCCCGACCGGTCGGCTCGTACGTATACGTACACCGACGCCGCCGCCGCCCACGCACGTACCCGAGTGACGGGGACGGCGTGCGCGAACAATGCGGCAAAAATATAAAACACATTCGCGCCGGGACACAATGGCCGCACTGACTGCACACGCACATATTATTATTATTATTATAATACAAACGAGGACGGTGTTAAAATATAATAATAAATAATAATAATAATAATATATGCATAATATATAATATAATATTATTGTAATGATTAACCGCGAATTGGTGTGTATATATATGTTATATATACATCGTATAAATGGCGGCGCGCGCGGCCCAGAAGGGGTAAACCGGGGGCCGACAGTTTTTCGCGTTACAGAATATAAAATAAAATGGCGAACTCGCGGCGCCACGGTATACGCGCGAATACGGATTATTTTACTGGCAATAGGTGAATGTGACCCATATGGGTATTGGGTATGGGCATAAATGTGTAGTGTATGTATACATTTATACCTACAGCTGCAGGAGATCATATTATTATTGCAAGCAAAAGCGTGCAAACCTCACCGCTTAAACACAATGTATTGCATTGAATTAGGTACACATTGCCGTGGATCATCATAATATATATCAGACTGGGTTAGGTTCGAATGGGATCGAAGTGGTTTTCTCGACCGCCAAACTTTTTGAACGCCCGCGTTACACCAAACTGTAATTTACAGAATACGGCCGAGCCTTTAATAATAATATGATAATAAAATAATATGATTGGACGGTTATTTTATGTTATGCGTGACTGCATCAGTTTTGTGCGACTGCTACAACGGCGACAACAGCCCCGCGATATTTTCAAGTCGACGTCCCCCCACCGGTGGGAACGTTAAGCATTCTAAAAAGGTCGAAATTCACTTCTGTATCACATATGTATAAATAATATATTAATATCGTGTTGTGTCTACATTTTAACTAGGTTTGCTGTTGTCTGCACATAGATCACGAGTTATAATATGTAAATTTACGACGCTATTTTTTTCTCGACGATACAGACGACTATGCAACTTATATTTGAATGATATAGTGGTTACTGTATACGCTGTTAATATCATAATTTATGCCTTATAGGATTGCGTCTAGCGGTCGCACGCATAAATATCGAAGGAAATCGCGCGTAAAAATTGCGACGGACGTATGGACGACGACGAATGTTTTATTATGAGCGTTGCGGCTGTATATTATATTATACACGATAGTGAAACATAATAATATTCGTTGTAAGGACCGATGGTTTTGGCGCGGTAGGTCCTGTCATGGCTTTGCACCAGGAGCGGCTGAAACGAATCGACAAGGCCGGGGATGTTCCTTTATAATAAATAATAATAATATACTAATATAGTATAGATGGTTTGTTATTTAATTCCGCGGGAACTACCACATCGGTCGTTATGAAAGTGAATGGTTATCGTCATTCGTGTGTGTAAATTGTTCGAATTATCAATTTTTTTTTTATACATATAATATGTACTATATAGTACCTATATATTATTATACATGGCTACTAAGACCACATACACATACATTTGATGGATACGTAGCTATATATACTATCTAATCAGACGAGTATAATATAATGTATACCAGGCATTCTCCAACGCACCCCACTTCACATTAATAACATTAAACTATACTTCGAAATTCTTGATTAGGTACTTAAATCACGATTACGTTTGAACATTGTTAATACACCTATTATACACCCATAAAACGATCGATAGAAAACAATTTTAACACGAATCTTATACTACCTATAAATACCACCGATAAGTATACATGTTGAAACCAATATAAATCAGTAGCAAACTTACGAAAGTTTCTAAATTACGATCGCAATATTTGATTGAAAAAAAGCCGGGAAATAACTTAGGTATTGACAATACATCATGAAATATATTATAATATACCTATATTGTCAAACTACAGGTCCCACAGTGCATGGTAAATAACAGTCCCAACCATAACCTAGATATTGCACTTCACACATTATATTCTAGTTTCTATACGAGATAGTTGATGCAACTTGTAGCAAAACAACTTCTGAAAAAAAAATACCATTATTTTTCCATTTTCATTTGTTTCACGCGTGCAACAAGTCAATAAAACATTACCAGTCCTGTGTGCAACAAATATAACAAAGAAGAAAATAACTTTTGAAAGTCACTTGTATTTGGCTTAACTTATTTGATTTATTTTTCGAGAATATTGGCACTAGGGACACTCATATAAAATATCATCTTACATGCAGAAAATAAAAGATTAATATGGAATATCCACTGTAGATACACAGCAGTATAGATATAATATGATATTATGTGCACTACCCAAATAAAGCCGCAAATTAAACAATATGTATGATTATGATAATAGATTACTAGATTACAGCGAGTTATTATAGCCACAACTATCTGATAGGCTTTTTATTATATTTTAATTTTAAAGAGTTATGAGCGTATTTTAAATTTGTAAATTGTTTATATACATCTTAAAATACTCACAACTCGCTTTAAAATTAAAATATATAACAAAAAGCCTATAAGATGCCCTAGATAAATAATTTTACCTTCAAATTTAATAAGAAATTTAATTCACTCTAATTTTTTAACTAATAGAGATAAACGTGATGTGCTGAACATGAGCTATGCCGTACGCGTGTAAGACGGAGACGGTTATATGACATAAGCGCCAAGGTGCAAAAATGACATATCATTATGACGCCATAATTAATATTTTATATAAGTAGTTATTTAAAAATGTCAATCTTATAAAAAATCGTCAATAAATATAATATAAATTAATAAATTATTATTTTAAAAAATCAGTTGATTTTTTCGATCTTATAAAAAACTAAAAAGTGTCAATAAAAAATTGTTAAAATATAATATTACAGTTCTAAATTTAATATCTATTCTATTAACCATGGCACACAGGTTTCTAGGATTTTAGCGCTTTCATATTATGATATAACTTTTTTTCCTATTTCATTTTGGCGCTTATGTCTTCCACCGACGGAGACAACAAATTATGCGGGTGCGACGCGCGACGTCTTCGTAAACCTAATCTAAAGAAATTATATGATAACTAAAGAAAACTAAATAAGAGAAAAAATATATAATATATAAATTTGAATACCTGGCACTCAATTTGTTCTTAAAAGGTCTTATTAGGATTCAATTAGTATATGCACTATGCAGCCGTATATTTAGTATTATTGCATACAAAAATAGCATCATAGGTACCATTAAAATAATAATTTGTTACCTATCTAATATAATCTGACAAATTGTTTTTCATAATACCATTGATTATAAATACTACTATTTATAATCAATGTTAATACTAAGGATTACGACAAAAAACTTATCAATTTATAGTTTAATAGTTTATTTCAAAAGCCATAATATTACGATCACACATTACTTATAAAATTAAGTTCCAAGACACCTAAACTACTTGTAGTTAAATTTCTTAAAACTGTAACCGTAAATTGTTTAAACTGTATTATTTCCGTGCACCCGTTCTTAGAACTTTCCTTAAAATACTACATAGCATGTCAAAAAGATAATCTAACCACCTCAGAATATTTGTTACTATACATATAATAGCACGTCTCACTCAAATCAATAGAATAATATGTCCTTTATTAATTCCTCGAACAAAATTCAATTGAAATGGAGTTATACACTTACACACATGACTATACGAGTCAACATTTTGTAATTGCACACAACAAAATTAAATATGTATAATGACTAATACAATATGACAGCGATAAAATACTGGAAAATATGAATTAAATCAATATTACAATATTTTATCATATAAAATATAAACGAATGAAGCCTAATTAGATTTTTAATTAGGTACAATACAATAAGAAAATCATTCTATGAGAAATCGGGATAATATTCAACAATGTCGTAAAAATTTGAACTTCAACGGCTCATAATTTGAATCTACGCTCAACATTTTTATTTAATTTCCACTAGCATTAACTTATGCGAAACCTTGTGTTCAATTTTCAATTTTGTTGACCGAGCGAAAATGGTTTATTGAAATTAGTTAAATAAAAACTTATGAAAATCAAAATTCCTTATGCATACAAATAGCTCAAATAGAAAATTTAAATTTAAACATTCCGTGAAAATGTCATAATATACAGTTTTTTTAGAGTTACACCAAAAATCAAAATCGTCAAAAACTGACTTTGCGTAAGAATCCTCGTTTTTCCTTGATTTTTTTTATGTTTTTCCTGACACTTGAAATTCTTGGGAATTATTTGCTTTTGACCCACAAAGGTACCAACTAGATTCCTACCAGAAAAAATGCTGAAGTAGAAAATCGAAGTATTTTTACTCCCCAAAAGATGATGAAAGACACAAAAATTAAAATTAAATTGATAAAATTCATTGTAAAATCAATACATTCATCGCTCCACTCAGCATCTAAATCTCGTGGCAAGAAATCATAAAAGTATGAAGAATCATGAGAATCATGAGAATCATCATTAATATGATCAAATCATTTTGATCATATTAACCAATACAGATAGATTTGGTATGTTTTCTTATTCATATATATTTTCAATATAGTATGTACATTGTACATTCTACTTAATACATTTATATAAATATACCCTTTAAAATATACGATTTTGATTCTGAGAACCGCTTGCAGGAATAAAGAAAAGGAAACGATCATATATAAGGGTGGCAGTGTACCTAAAATGTATTGACGGCTGTGTTTCCTATATAGAATTATATACGAGCTGCAGTGTACCAAATAATAATAATAAAACGTACCTAAGGCGTATAAACTCAATATAGGTAGGTAGGAAGGAAACCATAAATGACAATGAAACGTTCGTGATTTATTCGATAGAAGAAAATAACTAGATTTTTTTCAATCAAATCGTTAACTTTTGATATCTTATATCCACATATACCCACACATATACCCACACTCCGATTTATATAATATATCACCGTAAATACGTAAACACGCGTAAATATGATAAATGATAATATACTATACATACAATTATATAGTAATTAATAATATAAAGAGTAAATATTTTTTTGTATAAATGCTCCCCTCATTTAACGAAATGGTCGTGATGTACGGTTATTATAACAGAATAAAGCACGTGTAAAAATAATAAGTGGCTCATACGTCAAAAGAATAAAATGAAAAAATTACTTGTGAAATTATATCATTTCATTTCATTTTTTTTTTTAGATAATATACGTGCACGCATGCCTCTAAACGCTGCTTTTAAATACAAAGACGAAGTAAATACAATAAAAATTCGACTGAAAAAGGGCAAGATTTCACAGACACGGAGTTTAAGAGGGACAATGACGAGAGGGATGTATTACTTTTATTATATTCTATGCGCGTGTGTGAGCGTACATGTCCCTTCTCCCGTCTCGTATTCGCTTGTATATTATATATATATATATATATATATATGTATATGTATATGTATATATAGTATATATACATTAGACATAACACAATAATATATAGTTTCAAAGAACGATCATCGGGGTTCATGTTGGTGTGTACCTATACTATATATATACATTATAAACGTACGACGGCGGCAGCAACGTCTGATGTAAAGATGACTGTTGGAAGTGCAATGGTTCCCAAAATACAAATTGTACATTGTAATTGTAAATTATTCGTCACCGTACTAATAAACAGCACTAAATAATTGTAATTATGGATTATAATGGGTAGCGGACGTACTATACCGCCTATATGATTTGACGAAGTCTGTGAGGAAAAATATGTAACATTTTTTGTATTTAGTTTACAAATTAAACCGTGAAGTTGATCTGACAATTGTCTGTTAATTTAACACTTTAGACTGATGTGTACGATGAAAGTTATTTCTTAACCTGAATTTACATTTACCTATTATAGGAACATAATATTATTATAATACATACATGCGTTTAACGAAATAATATAAAGTAATTAATATTATGGGTAAAGGTGTCGTAATTGAATTTACAGGAAATATGATTAAAATCGTTTTCGAGAAATGTATTAATACTCGTCGCGAATATTATAGCATATTGTAGGTAGTTATATATATATGTAAATATTACATTTTTGTCAACAAAAATTAACGTTTTCACTATAAATTATAGGTTAAAAAAAATTTTGCCCGATAAAATTGCAGAACATGACATTGCATGTGCTGATTTGTCAAATACGTAGTATATATCCACAGGACGATTTATCAAGTATGGTCACTGCATTTTTCTTCAATACTTAATGCAGTTCAAAATCTGAACTTGGGAATTTTTAAACATACTTCATTTTCTAACTCTTAAGAATTTTTGTAATACTTAAGAAGTGTCCTGTGGATATACAAACTTATTTATGTACCTACTAAGGATAATATAGATTTAAAAGGTAAATGATAATGGATTCGGAAGATATTAGGACAATAATAGGGGTTTGAAAATTGAAATAGTATTAATACTAATCTAACACATACAATTCGTAAAAATGGTCCAAGTATAATAAAAACTTGGTCTAATATTACATATATTATATATTTTTGTAAAGCCATCGTTTAGGACTATATAATATTATACCTATTATAAACATTTTAATAATTGAGAAACTACTTGTTCGAATTTTGAACTAGGTAAGGTACATCAACGTTTTCAAAAAATATATCGACTAATTAATTTACATTAAAGGGGGAAGGGATTCATTTGAAAAACAGAAATTGGTATCTCCACAGGACACTTTTTAAAATTAATTTTGAGTATCTACAAAAAATTTCAAAAATGTGATCTTTAAATATATTTAAAAACTACGAAAATCAGAATTTGAATAGAAAATGGTGTTGAGCATACTTCGTGAATCACCCTGTACCATACATGGCTCATAGACGTAAATAGTCCGAAATGTTTAAGGGGACTTAAGTTCTCTTAATATAATAGATAACCTACAAGAAACGTGGGGCGTAAGGTCGTTAAGACACGCCCACTAACTATAGTTAACAACATACAAATTACAAATACACAACAAATTATTATTTACATGACTTAATACATAATTTACATTCAAAATCTATTTTATACCTATTAGACAAACGAAGTAGTTGACAAACACACACGGTCATATTATTCTCTTAATATACGTTGAAAACAAAAAAAACAAAATTTTTTTATCGTATGTGTTCATATCAAATAATATATCAATTAATACTGTACCATAAAAACAAAATTTTAAATATTTATTTTGTTTGTTGGTCTTAGAGTAATTATTATTGTTGAATTTTAAAATTATAAAACAAATTATATTTACTTAGTACAGGGACTTAAAAAATACTTGAATTGAGAGAGAACTTAGCATAGTTTTGGGAAGTCTCAGTTCAGTCAGTTCCCCCAAGCCCCACCCTATTTATGCTTAGATGCGGCAATATATAATGTGTTATAATATGTCAAATAATTTCTTTTACCTTGTTAAAAAAAGATCGTTAACATACTAGTTTGGATTACCGTCCGAGTGTAAATTATATTTATAGTTTTTTTCTTTAAATAAGTACAAGCAAAAATATTAGGTGGGTCTTGGCCAATTTACTAAAAACATAATTTAAGGATGCACGGAGCATTCGTATTACCATTTATTTATAATTTTTAAAAACTGTCAACGCTTAACAAGTATAATATGTATACAATTTATATGAATATATAGATATTCACAAAATATGTAAACGAGTAGACGACGTAGTTATTTAAAAATGTTTAAATATTATATTAATTAAATTAAAAAATTGTACCTACTTGATTTTGTTTATATTATTATATTCTGCAATTATTCTATGGTAATAATATTATTCGTTGTAAAATTATTTAGTTTGAAAATCAATGAAATCAGTAAATTATATTATGTATTACTGAAACAATCATTAAATATATTTATAATTTATATAATATATGTAAATGGCAATCATATAACATGACAACTTGACACTATATAATACGCTTATATAGCGTTAAACGTGGAATATGAATCGATATCGTTTTGGTAGTTTATTATTCCATTACTTAAAATGTTTGATTTAATGGATCCTCGTTTAAAATATTGCTAATTATTGAAAATTTGGACATAAGTAATGTGCTTAATTAAGATAATGTACATTATCTAAACTACGTCGTAGTACTAACCGTACACGTAGACTTACCTACTACGTTATATTTGAATATTAAGTAGTTTATAAAATGCAAACATAATTTATTATAAAGAATATCGTAGTATTTTTCAAATTTATTGAACTCAATGAATATGATTATGTGTACCATCTAAACTTAATTTATGAGAGGAAGTACAAGACACGAGTTAATATGGTACCCATACCTATCATATTGCCACAGAATAATTTAAATTTATTTAATTAATTAATTATTTCGTTGTATTTAATTTACGCTGTAATATTAAGTTTTATGAGAATAGTTAGTATATATGTTTTGAATCTTCTTTGTTCTGTAGTTAAAACAGGTGTATACGAATTACGAATATTATGCCATACCTATACTATATTTAGTAAATTATTCAGTGAAGCATAGATAAAAGTAAGTAATTAATTTGATAACCAATAATTTACGTTATTCTAGCTCAACAGTCATAATAATAGTACTTATACAATACAACGATAAAACAAAATAAATGTAACAAACACGATTTGATGATTGAAATCTTTAGGCGTTTACTTTCTATATTTTTTTCATGCATACTTATGCATTACTGATATAGGAACTGTATACCTACATCTGCACTTTTAAAGCTTGGCGAGATAAAAACCAGAATTAAGTCTATATTTAAATTATGTATAGAAAATTCAAAAAATAAAAATCAAAGTTGATAGATGCTAGATAATTTGGAGCAATAATTGATGTGATTGGGTGGGATTTATATATTTATAAACAAAGTCCACATCATTAAACTTATACCCTGATTCTTGGGGTAATCGCTTGGAACTCAAGTCATTTTAAAAGCTATTTCACTTTTTTATCGGTAGCATAATATTGGTAAAACTACTGTATGTTCTTTAGAGTTTTTCTAAATTTGTCCAAGTTTACTCAGATTCCGGATGGATGAACTAAATTCTGGTATCCGGATATTTGTATAGGTTTTTGATTAACGTTAAAAATAATAGACCTAGGAATATAGTGTCTTCTCTGATATAAATCATGTACCTAATAATTTAACAAACAATATTGTGTATAACTACTTTTAATATTATCTAATTATTTAAACATATTTTATTACATCTATATATACACAATATGATATATATAGACTACATTTTCGGTAAGGAAATAGTAATTATTTAACTTTACCCTTTTAAAATATAACACGCATACTATTTTTAATGGCTAAATAATAATTATTGAATAATCAGTAGGTGTTTATTCATATAATATATTATTATGTGCGATAAAATCGTTTTAAAAATAATATTGCAATAAATCGAATGAATTCACTGATATAAAAAAATAAAAAAGATTTTTTAATTGCATTAGGTACGCTAATTAAATATTCATATTAGAATTAAAACCCATATTTAATACGAACAAAAAACGCGACCGTATTTGAAAAATATATTTATACAATAATATACCCAACTATATATCTAACATAATATAATGCTGTAAGTTGTACCTAACTCTCTAGTGTGTTGCGTGAATGAGAGGTTTATATAATTTGTTTTGTTATAAGTATATCGGGTAAAATAGAATAGGTATTATAAGTTAAGTACTAAAGTCTGAAATTTAATCAACAACATACGATATTCGGACATTAATTGGTAGGTAACATAATGTTGCTACGGTACTGTTCAGAACACGATAATATAGTATTCAACATAAATGTATACATTTATACAAAAATTGCGTCATTAAAAATCGCCAAAACTATATTAAATTTTTACATATAAATGTGAACAACCTAGTATAGGTATACATACTGAGAACGGAAAATGACGTTTTGTCGTTTTTTGCAACGTTTTATATAAAAATATGCGAACCACCGAGGAAAAACACCACTAACAGTCATACACACCGAGAAACAAAAGTTAATACGATGTTGCTACAGCACGCGGATGTTGTAGTATAGCACCTATATAGTTGTTAATCGAATTACAAAATATTATACTGAGCATATTTTTTTAAATCTCGAATGGAATTCATAAGCACACCGACGAGCTGCAGCAAGCTTACAGCAGACGCCAACTGTACGTGTATAAGATTTCTAGTCGAGGATAAAACAGAGTTTTATAACGCCACATAAACTTATAAATATACCTAATGTATAGTCATAAATTGGTGTATTTAAATCCCCAGACGAAACGTGTAAGTAGGTACGCGTGAGTATTTATACAAGAGATATGCCTATTTTAATAATAATAGTTAATTCCGTTATATGATATATACGTGGGTATTTATTTATAACACGTAAGAGGCACGGGGTCGAAATAGGAGGAAAGAAAAAAATAGGAAAAACGTATACAGGAAGGACACACGCACAAACACGACGGAGGAGGGTGAAAAACGACGTGTAATTTTATTATTATTATTTCCAATTTTTTTCCCCGTCGTCGTGTGTCCGCGACCGGTGTGTGCGTGCGCGCGTCCGATTGGGGTGCAGAAACAAGATGGCGGCGGGGCAGATGCGGATCGAGTCGCGCGGGGATTAAACGCGCGCGCCGTCCACCGAAGGGTTGCTGACGCCCAACCACTCCTCACCCCCCCCACCACAAAGCACACGACTCACCCCCTCGCACATCCGTCTCACACAAATACGCGACCCCCTACACACATGTACGCATACACGAACACACGCACACACAAATACTCGCACACATCGAATTCCATTGTCACGTTTGGCAACACAACAGACAGAAATATGATGCGCCGGCGTCGACCCTCTGCGCTTCACTCGTACAATATTGCAGTTAATGTGTGTATATAAAATAATAAAAATATCTATACACAGGTACTCATATGTATATACAATATAGGTACTTAAAAGTTACAACATTACGTACCTATTATAAAATAGTTAGTACGTAATATTATTACATGTAAAATGCAACTACTATTGGATAGGTGTACAGCGATATTTGAGGCGATATTACACCTATGTGGAAACAATACCTGCACCGGGATTTCTTCATCGCTCGTGGTCATTACTTCATTCGGAATAATTTAACATACATCACAAATAGGAATGTACCTCGAATGACCGACGAGCATCTATATTCTATATACTTCGCATTTTTGCATAGGTATAATGTATACAGAAAATATAGTATGTATATGAGTATTGAGCATATATGATTTGTATACACGTTTGTATGTTTCCCAATGCGGGGGTATGAGGAAAAAATACACCCGTAGACCCCAGCAGGCATATTTTTTTTAGATTTTACAAAATATAAGATACACGATGTCACTATATTAATTTATGTATAACTATTCCTAATATATATTGTATAATTATTATACATAAATATGTATATACAATAAACATTATACATATATAGTAGGTTATAGTATTTTAATCAATGACTGTACTCAAAATATTTCGTAGACATTTGAGGATATTTATATCGTGTACAATTTTACAAAATAACTTTAAAAACGATAATCAAAAATAAAAATAAAATATTATATGATAGTATAATGCACAGCGAAATATATGACAGATAAAATAATAGTTTTATAGAAAACAAGAAACAGTATTCTATACAAATATATATTTATAACTAAATCATAAATTAATGTTTGTTTGTTGGTTCGTTTTCAATAAAAGCTATACTTATATCGATAGTTTGCGTAGCTTCATTTCTCAACCAGTTTTCTAACCATTTTAGATTCTGAGCGAAGCGATGAATGTATTGATTTTACAATGATGTGTTTTTTTTTTTATTTTTTGTGTCTGTCATCGCCTTTTAGGACAGTAAAAGTGCTTAGATTTTCTTCAACACTAACTTTTCTGATAGGAAAGTGAATCTAGTTGGTACTTTAGTGGATCAAAAATAAAAATTTCTCAGTAGTTTTCAAACGCGACGTGAAAAACAAAAGAAAAATTAAGGATAAACGGGAATATTTATACGCAAAATCTGTTTTCGAGAAAATCAATTTTCGTTTTTGTTGCAACTCTAAAACAAATAACCGTAGGTACATGAAATTTTGACTGAATGTTTATATTAGCATTTTCTATACACCATAACATTTTCCAAATATTTTGACTTATCTTAAACTGTTTACAGACATTTTCAGTTTCCATTTTTTTTATTTTTTTTTTCTATAAATATCAATAAAATTGTATCTGTTGAGTAAAAAAGCTTGAACATTTAATAGAAGGCTCCTGGGTTATTGTTTCAAAGGCAGATAAAAAAAATTAAAAATCCTTAGTCACAGTTTTTATTTATAAGCATTTAAGGTTCAAATCTTGACAAAATACGGAAAAATCACGAAAATTAGCAAACTATTTTGAGTTGAGAATTCATAAAAATTTTTCTTTTTAAATCTAAGATTTGAAAATGTAATACAAGATTATCCATAAGTTTATCTACCTTTATCACACAAAAAAATGTCTACAAGAAAGTCAAATTAAATTTTTATGAGCATTTGAAATTCATATTTTTACAACATTTGATATTCACTCGATATCTCGCATATAACGATTTTCTTATTTCGTTGTAATTAAAAAACGTATGACTGTAGATAATTGAAAATTTCACTGAATGTTTGTATTAACATTTTCCATACACGATAAAATTTTGAAAATAATTTGACTCTTTTTGAGCTGTTTACGGACATTGTCAGTTTTCAATTTTTTTAGTTTTTTTTTCTATAAATATCAATAAAATTTTATTTGTTAGGTAAAAAAGCGTGAAAATTTAATATAAGGCTCCTGATATATCGTTCTAATAGCACTTGAAAAATATTAAAAATACATAGGCACAATTTTTTTTATAAGTATTTAAAGTTCAAATTTTGACAAAATTTATCAAATTTAAAATTTAATAATTATTTTGTACCTAGTTAAAAATTTATAAAATGTTCAACTTTTATAGCTAAGGATTGAAAATTGAAAACAAGGCTCCACGTAAATAGGTTATATATAAATTACTTTATTCACAATAATACCATCAAATATACTTGGTAATATCATAGGCTGACTGACCGTTTTCGCTCAGAATCGTTTTTCTTATACAATGATATTATATCATTGAATTCAAATTTAACACCATCCATTACAGTGACCCACTTTTAACCTACCGTACAGCAGAACGACATCCACTTACCCACCTTTTTCATTTTGTTTCCAAATTTATTTATTTATGTATAGGGTTGTCATTGGTTACAATCATAGACATATATAATAGAATAGACCAGGAATTAAGTAAGATATGTGAAGTTAACATGTCTTATTAGATCCATATAAATCTGCGGTCTTATCAAAGATTAATGTGAGGTTTTATCAAAGAGATTATAACTCAGCATAGGCATTTTAATGCATTACATAGTCCCTCGCATACATGTTGGCTTTAATGTATTATTAGACGTAACAGCTATCATTCCTGGTCTATTCTATTATATGTCCATGGTTACTATCACTTACAGATTACAAATAATAAAATAGTTATTATGATTTAACATTGAGTAATATCTATATCTATAATTATATATTATAAGAGGCAACGTGTATGGTAGAGGTTAATACACAAAAAAATTCTCGACAGATTTTTACAAAAAAATGATTGTGAATATTTCAACAGAAGCAAAATTAAAACGATAGAGAGATAATAGAAAGTATTGGCTAATATAATTATTGGTCCGGTTATATCTAAATAACGCATATAATGCATATCAAATTTTTGGACCAATAGGCGCCAAATTATGCATTAATATTATTTGGGTAACTGCAGGTATTATAAATAAAAGACATAGGAGTGTGCTCACGGAGAGGGTGTCTATCCCCTTTTGGTTAATTTTTGTCATATAAAATATATGATAAAGAAATGAAAGTATATTTACCACTATAACTATACGTGGTCTGAGAATAGTCAAATATGTTATATCCCTACTGCCTTTCAAAAAAGTTGAGCATGACACAGAAAAGACAAAGTTAATGGCAGAAGATAATAGAATCAAAAAATACTCGACCTAGTTTGACGATTCAATGACAGTTTAAATAATAGATTGAACCAGTTGTTTTAGGGTGGCTTACCCACCATTAATAATATATTACAATTATAACTACATATTCGTTTATTTTTGCTCTTAATAGGTACCTGGTACAGGCAGAAAAAACATTTTCGAAAAACACCGATTACATTGGTTACAGTACCTATATATGACAATTCTGCGGGAGGAAAATAAAGTAAATCGAATAAGGTAGTATTAATCAAAAGATTTTTAAGTAATTTGTCAATGTTTGTATATTAATATCATAACGATACAAATTTCATAAATCTGAAAATGACAAAAAAAAAATAATTTCAATTTGCAGTTAAGACTTATAAGTTGTCTTTTATCACTTATTGTTTACTGTATTGTCTGTATAATAACTAATAACGATATGAAATAGTAAAATATATATTTTGTTCCAAAAATGATGTTTTGTAACGACTTAAAGTTATATAAATTAATTAATTTCAAAAACATGTTTTCTGAAATAACGAGTGTCTTGCGTTAAATGAATCAACCCGTATATTATACTTATATAAACTGTACTAGGTATTGTTATATATTAATATAGGATTGACTGACATACCTAGTAAATCGTTGTATGCTTGACGCTTGTACGACAAATTATTTTTATATTTTTCAAAATAATTTTATAATAAGTACTTATTTTAACGTCGTTTTGCAGTTCTTTTTAAATATTATTGAAATAAAAAGGTTTCCAACGGTTTATAATTTTAACAATCCAATTTACATTAATCTTATTATCTACAAAAAGGAATCTAAAAGCTTTTTCATTATGTGACGTTTTTTTACCAAAATTATATTATAACTCAATTATCATCTTAAGTTAAGCTTAAAATAAAAAACAGAAAAATTGCGAATACTTTTTTACAAACAAATAGAATAAATATAAGTTACAAGAATATCTATAATTGCACAATGTATTGAATTATCCATAGGTGATAATATTATACAGAATCTAAAATTTGACTACTATGTTTCCCATGCTTAGGTAAATTGCCTAAATTTTTAAAACTGTACAATACTAAAACGAGAATGTAGGATCAACACCAAATATTTATGATAGGTATGTTAATTTAATAACCTCAACTATATAGTAGAACCACGAAAACATACAAAAACAGGCTTTAAAAAGAAACTCTTAATGTTTTCAACCTAATTTGGTAAATTTAATTCAGAATAGGTTTATATATAAATAAATATAAGAAATTAATTCCTTAATCACAGCCTCGCTTATTAAGCTTGTATAACGCACGACTAGAGATCCAAGTAACGTGCCGCATAAAAAAAGCACGCATATGACACACAATCATACCGCCTTTATATTTTAAAATATATGTTTTTATTGTTTCGTTTTACATGTAAAATACGCATATTTAATTAACTGTGCCTATTTGAGTTATCGAAAAAAAACTTAAAGCATATAAGTAGACAAATTTATATTCTGAGCGGGTCGAGGAATAATGTACCTATATTATATATGAGTTTTAGTGTTTTACAATGCGCTTTTTTTCATCTGATGACACTTAGTAATCTTGTAGAACAGAAATATTGTTTCAATCAACAAAATTAACAGTGCTTTATACAATGGAAAAAATAATTTTATTTCGATTTATGTTTATAACATTTGTGTTACTTAGACAAAAACCCTGAGATTTTAATATAGGTACAAGGTTCCTCAAATATTTTTCTTATAGCAATTTAAAAATATAAAAATCATATAGTTATAGGCACAATTTTTTTATTATTGACATTATTAAGTTCAGATTTTAAAGAAATTAGATAATCTTTAAAATAACAATTTCTTACAGCGAAAATATATTGATTATAGACTTAAAACTTTTCGCAATAAGGTAAGTTTATTATTACTTTTTATAGACAATTTAAATTTTCAAAATATTTATTTCCATATGCATCATATGCAATAAATGAATGTGTCACATGAAACATAGTTTAACATGTCTTATGTGACACATAAATTGACTATGCATACGAGCATTAGACTAATATTTCAACCAATTTATTACCGGTACATAGGCAACTAACTCAGAGGTTCCCAAACTTTTATGGCTCGCGGGACCCGTTTTCTCAGGGCGACTTTCCCAAAAGTCATATCATAACTAATCATAAAAATACAAAAAATAAATAAAAACCAGAAAAAATTGTAATTTATATATAATTTATACATTTTTATTTACATAATCATAATCGTAATCCGTATTTGTTTTCAAATTTATTTTTGGACCATATAAAATTCTACAGCAGCGCTGCAGCTGTTTTGAGAACTGCTGATTACTTCATTTATTGTATATTGGATATTTTGAAAAAAATTAGTTCAATCTGCCGTAATAATAAATTGCTTATTGTGACATAACTTATTGTATATTATTTTAAAATTTGTGGATAAATGGATATCCCAGAATCACATAATTCGATGTATCATCGAATTTGAGTTTAATACATAAATTACATACCTAGTGACTTGCTCAATGAAGAGGTACGTTTGAAACCTACTTTATATTAGAGCGTAAGTCCCCAATTTTAGATTCTGAGCAGTTTCAATGAATTTATTGGTTTTACGATGTGTTTAAAAAAAATCACTTTTTTATGAGTAAAAATGGTTGAATTTTCAACTTGGAGGGTGGTTTCTGATAGAAAATAAAATCTTATTGTACCTTGAGGATGCAAAGTAAAAAATTCCACAATAATAATCAGGAAAAACGATTATTTCGTTATTTGGTGGTAATTCAAACACGAATGACTGTAGTTATACTTGACATTTTTTCAAAATATTTAGTTATTTTATAGACATTATTTAGGCATTTGAAGTGTTGGAATTAAAATTATTTAAGTATAAATATTAATATAATTCTTAGTCTCTGTCAGAAGGCATGAACATTTAATAAAGATTTCTGATAAATTGTACGTGTAGCAATTTAAAAATATGGAAAATATATTTGAAAATTTTAATTAAAGATTATATATATTTTGGCAAAATAGGAGCATTTAAGTTTCCTTTAATCGTATTGTTGTATCAACAGTTTTGATTTCATATATTATGATCTACAATCTGAATAAATACAATGTTAATTTTTTCCTATACTGATTAAATAATTATAGACAATAACTGAAAGTCAAATTACTCTGATGGTCTATATTTTTAATAATATTGTTAAATTAATTATTTTAGCTAGTATAATTGCCTATACATAACCCCTTAAATGCAAGCGTATGATTTCCAAGGGTGTCGGAGCAAGCTTTTCAAATTTTCCGCGATTCCATAAAATTTGAAAATTATATTTTATATTTTAGTTATAATACTTATCCACTTATCTACTACCCAATGGGGTAGGTATTATATGGTGTATTATATCTACAAAATGTCTTTAAAGAAAAACTCGCACGCTTCATTGATATGTCAGATTTTGATTATTTTTTATATGAAAGATGAGAACTTTTTGCAGAGCAGGCCTGAATTTTTATTTTACTTTAAATAGTGCTAGGAAAAAACGTTTCAAAAATAACATATTGCACATTATTCAAATGCATATTTTAGTTTATATAAACAACATTTTAAAAATCAGACTAATCCAACTTGCAAAATGTTCTCATTTTAAATTTGAAAAAAAAATTAATAAAATCCAATTAATTTACAGGGCGTAAGAGTTTTTCCTAACTTAAATTTTTGTTCTAAAAACGCACTGGCTCCGACAACCCTAACAAGATAGCCAAGGGTGTCTACTGTTTAGTAACTAGTTATCTAGTTACATCCATGAAGTCGATTTCATATAATTAAACATATTATACCTACAATGTGAATTATTTTCTATTTATGAATTTATTTATGACTTGTATTGAATAATGTGCATGATAGATTTAGGGTTTACAATATAATATGAACCGGGCATGGCAGATACCTACGGGTGCCCAATCAAAAATTCTGCCAAACCCAACACACACGTGTTCCTTCCCCTACCGACACTAACAATCCACAAACAAACCACTACAGCTAATGGCCATAGTTGCCGAAGCTTAAGATCAATAAAAAAAAAAAATATATATAATATGGTTTTTATAATTGTTTTATCTTTTATGTGGAAAGCACATTTATTAGTCAGTAAAAAGGTAAAGCATGTAGCTTACCGACTGTGCACTCAGAAATTAAAGAAGATTTGTACATTTGTACCTATAAATAAATTTGAATTGTTTTTAATTATCTTTAATGTTTAGGCTTTAAAATAAAGTAAAGCAGTGTAAACTAAGCATCCTGTTAACCATTTTGACAATTTATTAGTGTTTATACATATCACCAACTTATATATGTATTATATGTATTATGTATGTATATTATTATATATGCCATCAACTTATGAGGACGTGATACCCACATGTGTTGTCTTCGTCTTACAAGTGCATAACATTTATAGTGCATTTACGCTCAGCAAAACACGTGTAGTTCTATTAATTTAAAATTTAAAGTAAATTGACCTCTTATGAAATTTTAAGGTAAGATTATTATTTAGACAACCTCATGAGCTTTTTATTATATTTTAATTTTTAAGCGAGTTATGAGTACTTTAAATGTACAAACAATTCACAATTTTAAAATACTCATAGCTCGCTTTAAAATTAAATTATAATGAAAAGCCTATGAGGTTGTGTAGATAATAATCTTACCTTAAGATTTTATAAGAGTCCAATCCACTCAATTTTTTAAACTAACGGAGCTATGTGTGTTTTGCTTCGCGTAGAATTTGCTATGTTACGCACTTGTAAGACGGAGACAACACATGCAGGTATCATGTCCTCTTTAAGTTTGTGTGGCTCACTGACATTTTCTACTACTTCACAGGTTTGATCTGAGCCTGATTAGCTGATGATTAGTTACGAAATCCATGTTCAAATATCAGTTAGATAAAACATTTTAAATTGGTTTCATAACTAAAAATCAAGGTTATACTTAAATCCACTGTAATATATAAATATACACTGACCTACACCATGTATGAAAATACTATTCGAATTTGAGATTTTAACTTTTTGTGCAGGTTATGGTATTGACATATTGAACAACTTATAATCCAAATAAAAGTAAAATAAAAATAAATTTGCAAAATAATGTGTAACTATTACCTGATCATATAAATTCAAAATTATATTGTTCATAAAAACAATTTAAGTCTCGAGTTTGATATAGAGACGTACTACTGAATTCAGAATTTTAATTTAATTATTAGTTAATTGTATTACACATTCATAAATTAATAAACATGTCACATAATTATGTTCAATGTTAGGTACTCAAAGTTTAAATTCTATTTCTACTTAACTATTAACGTTAAAAAAAGAATTAATAATATTTAATAGATTATAAAACATTTATTTAAGAATCAAGATAAAAGAAAATAATTTAATAAAATATTTGTGTTTATTATTGGATTATTTTAATTTTTTACATCTCAACTGAGATAATTTTACAATCCCAACAAAACTTCTGTGTATAATATTCATCTAGTACTTAATGAATTGATATTGTTGATTAATAGTATAAAATGTATTATTTAATATTCTTGCATAAGATTTTTTATCTGTCTCATTTATATTTATATAAGGCCAGATTTAGAATGCATTAACATAAAAACATTATTGTAGTTTTGAAATTTTGAAAATTAATAAAATTGTTTGGTTTTAGAGTAATAAAATTTTAGTTACATTATTACAGAATACACTAAATGTGCCATGTAATGATATAGGTAATTAAATAATTTTATTGCGATATATTACAAAGATAATTAAATGCTAATAATAGTCTGAATAAATCAACAATAGTTATTAAGGTTCAATATATTGAAAATATTAGATTATATTATGAATTTATAAAAGGGTGCTTAATATAATATCAACCATATCAGTTGATTATTGTGTGGATATTATTATCACTGTAATTATTATAATAATAGGTATTTATCTTTTATGATGACCACGCCTAATAAGTTTGGTAAAACTATGACTTACCTTGCTTTTTTCACCATTTGACTGTGCAAGCCATTGTAAGGTTCAACAGCAAGGGTTTGATCTTGGAGCGGCATACCTGTAAATTATTTAAAACAAAGTTACATTGGACTTGTTTTTTTTACTGATGCAAAATACTTACCGTTGAGTTGTGTCAGAGCATACTCGGCAGTGGACGGTTCCATAAAGTCAACCGTTGCACATGCTCCACCAGACTTAAACATTATAGTACCACAAGGCAAATTCTTACTGTTAATAATCTGTCTAAGAGAAGGTTCGTCTAAGCCACGAATGTTTCGAATGAACAGCAATTTACTCATGATGGATGAAAGGTTGTAAACTAAGTTTAGTATGAGAAATTTAATAAAGGTTTATAGGACGGAAAAACAAAAATGAATAAAAGAAAAATTAAACAAAAAAAAAAAAAAACACCAATAATACAATTTTTTAGAAAAAAAAATGAGATTAATGAAAATAATTTTTACAAGGATATCGAAACCGCTGATAAGAAAACGCAACGTTTTTCAAATATAACCTCAAATGTTAACACTTTCCCAGGAGCTGCAGCAGCTGGACGGTGTTAAGGCGAGTAATCACTGAAATTGAATAATATTATTATCATACGGGATAATATTACCAGAATACGTCATGTTTATATCTCTGTGGATAAAATGTAAAATTAAAAATATAAATATATAATATTCATGTTTAATAGCGATAACGCCACAGAATTCATTCTATGATAAGGCGAACGAAATATCTTCAGTGTTCATTTGATAACGCTAAAGAAAATTTTAAATTTTTTTGAGATTCCAATCTTTTTTTTAATTAAACTAAACGTCAAACTGTCTGCCGTTGGCTGATGTTAATATTCGGTTAATTAATAATTATCAGATTTATGAATCCACATTATGGAGACGACTTATTATTTGTGCAATGGAAATCTAGTTAAACGAGACCCTGAAATAGGTAAATTGGTTATATGTTATAATTCATGAACTGAAATAGCAAGTACATTTTTTCTTTAATTTTCAGATTCAAAAGATATATTTGTCATTGAAGGGCCATTTGAAACATATGAAAATAATACCATTCAAGATGAACCACTACAACTTGAAACTGATATTCTTGAAGAATCCCGTAATTGTATTAAATTATTATTATTTATTTAACACGTTAACTGCGGATCATATTTTAGTATACTTATTACTTGTTTTAACACTAAATAATTAATATAAAATTTTTAATACTTTTTTGAATATTTTAAAGAAACTACATCATTCCCATCAAAATAATTGATAATACATTTTAAAAATGTGTGTATTCATATTATATTAAACATTAAATTATTATGTATATACAATAAACATAGTTATAACTTACAACTTATAACAGACTCATGAGAGTTTACATGTAGCCTTCGGGTAGTACTTAAGTAGACTCGAAAGAGTTAACAGGTCATTAAAATCTGGAGAGTCTACAATCACCCTCCTAAAGTTATAATATAATTATATTATACTTATTCTAAACAACTAAAAATGTGTATTTTATTCAAATATCTCAGGTTGAGTTAGAAATGTAAAAATAATTATTGGTTTTTATACAGGTAAAAGAAATTGTCGAGAATGGAGTCAATATGAAACAAAGATTCTTCTGGATATGTATAGACGAAATATTACACAAGTAGGACCAATGAAAAAATTTAAAAGTAAAAGAGAAATGTTCAAATGTATAGCACAGACAATATCTACTAAATTAAATATCATCAGAAGTGCTCATCAATGTGAAAATAGGTATGTTAGTTATAAGAATTTTTTTTTAATGTATTGTGTTATGTATGGAAGAACTGAATTTATTTAGGTATAAGACGGTAGTTAATCAACGAAAAGTTGGATGTTCTATATTACAAAAGTCTAGATCAAATGTTGAAAAGAGATTCAATGAAGGGGATAGATTACAAAATGATGTTACAGCTTCTGTGTCAGCAGACCATGATTATAATGGACAGAACTCTAGAACTAATGGTAAATCGTATCAATAATATATATTTTTTTTTGGTTTGGTCATAATTGTGAACTTTCAAGAAATAATAATCTTACATATGCTCTAGAAATCATTAAGTAAATCATTAAATTGTTAGGTCAGTGTACGATGAAATCTATGAATGAATGGGGCGTTGATGATACTAAACTACTAATGGATTTGTACAAAAAGAATATTTCCAAAGTTGGACTCGAGAGAACATTCAGGACTAAATTAAAAATGTTTGAACATATTGCAAATTCCATAAACAATATACTAAATATTACTAGAACTGCTGAGCAATGTCTAAATAGGTATACTTAATATAATTATGTCATATGAGTTAGGAAATAATTGTAGTTAGTTAATTTAAAATAAAATATATGTTTAAGATATAAGACCATATTCAGAAGAAAAAATTTTAAACAGAATAGATTAAACAACGATAATATGTCCATGAATAACATAGTTATAGAAGATAATTTAAACAACAGTGATAATTCAAACTGTGATACACATTTTGTTGATAGTAAGTTAACTGCATCAATTAACAACTGTATTACATAAATTACATTAATGTTAATAATTTTTGATCCTCAGATTTATATGAAACTGAATTTAACACTCACGTTTATGATGGCAAAACATTAAGAAAGGTTGTTAAGCAGCCAAAGATAGTTCCTAAACCCAAGGAGCCTGATACTAGTCAGGACACATTGTTGACGAGGACTCTGAGAGAGATTGCCAACCAAAAGGAAAAGACATTATTGAAAATTGCAGCAAACCAAGAGCGTGCAGAAGAACGAAGGCATCAGGAAACGTTGACACTTATTCGACAACTCGGTAATATTTTATTATAAATATAAAACCTGGAAAAAAAATCTTTCAGGTATTAAATACTACAGATATTGTATAGTATTTATTTACAAAATATATTTGGTATATTGCAATATTGTACAGATTAGTATTCAAAAGTTGTCGGCAATACATTTTTGTTATGTTAATAAAATGGACTTTTGAGGATATCACATTCATATGTGTTACTATCTATTATCAAACTTAAATATAAAAACATAATCCCTGTTTATATGTGCGTCTTGCAATTTTTAAACGAGTTGTTAGAATCTTAAATATTGCAATATTTTACGTACTCACGTTTGAAAATTTAAATATCATTAAACCTTTAAAGTGTATGATAAACAGTGTTCGGACTTATAAAGAAATAGTTACAAGGTATCTGAACGTTCATCTTAAATAATTTTTTTCTAGTTTAAATAAATTCATCTAGATACATTTTTTTATTGATAAAAATCGTGAAATTGTACAAACCCATTTTAAATATTTATACAGATTCTCAAACCAAGTTTATGGTTTATAAATAATGTAAATATTTTTATTTATATCATTGTTATTATGTTCCTAGTGCCCAACTATAAAGTATACCTAAATTTAAAACCCATTTAAAAAGAATTGTATCTTTTTTTTCATCTAGATAAATATGAGTTAAGTTATCTTTTATATCTATCTAGATACATTTGAGTTCCATTATCTTTATCTTTATCTAGATAAAAAAATACTTATCTAATCCGAACACTGATAATAAGTCGATTGATTCTAATACAATACTAAACCTCACAACACAAAATTGGTTCTGTTGAGTGGCATCCTCAGACTGCATGTTAACACACTACACAGTTCACATTAAAAAAAAAATTATTATTATCATTCCTAAAAAATAAATTATTATTGGAAACTGAGTATAGTGTACAAGTAAAACGACAACTAAAAAGGCTTTTTTTCTGACTGCCATATTATATAGTGTGTATCATAAATATCTAACAATATTCACATAGAATTACTTTTGAATATGATCCTCATGATACACTCTGTATAAATAAAATTGCATAATATATTATTTGTTGACTGTATTAAATAATGTGTAATATTTATTATAATTTAGGTGAAACTATTGTTCGGTACATTGGAAATCAACAAGGTGATACATCTGAACAGCATTATTAAACAATGATATAATTTAAAGATTGTCTATTATTAGTTAACTACATATTTAGAACTTTGATATTTCGAAAAAAAGGTTGTGGCCTACACACGTTTAAATTTTTACATATAAAAACAAATAATAATTCAACATTTAATTATGAATATCGAGACTAGTATTTTATTCTTCAACAATTGTTAAAAATGTAGCTATGTTTTGATATCAACTAAAAATTAAACAATATAAACAGAATGTATTTAAAAAAATATTACTTAGTATAAAAATTGAAAAATAATATCAACCATTACTTAATGGACCGGCCTAAGTATTTACTATTATTTTTATTTTGTATAAAGTTACATTTTTGTAAATATTATTATTAAGAATTAATTTGTTATTTGTTAAGTTATGACATTTATGTCTTTATTGGTTCTAAAAAGACAAAAGTTTGATTTTATTTTTATATATTTATAAATTAAAAAAAGTATTTTGTTTTCCTAATTTGTCTTATTCTTTATTCAGTTTTTTATTTTATTATTCACTCAGGTAGGATAACTTTTATGGGACAATATTATTTTCTGCACACGTTTTACAATGCATTTATCAAAAAGTACTCAAGTTAAAAGTCTTTATTTTTTTTTAATAATTCTTAGGTATATAACAAACTCACTGTAATAAAAAAATACTTTTAATTGTTTTACTAATAGGTAATAGACAATTCCACAGTAAAAATAAAATATCTTAAACATTTATAAAAAATACCAAGCAAAATTAAATAGCATCGAAATAACTTTTTTCTTTCTAGACATTAATTAAGAATTAGTATTTATATTATCGTTTTTAACAAAACACTTATCAGCTTATTAACTTTAATTTCAAATTAAGTCCACAGAATAATATTAAGCAAATAAACATGTTATTTATTTATTATTTATTCAAAAAAAAAAAAAAAAAGAACAATAATATCTATTTTGTAATATTGCCTGAATGGCTTTATATAATATATTATAGGTATTTTTTTTTTTTTTAGTCTTAATCGACAATTACTTGAAATATTGATAATTCAAATTTAGATTTATTTTTCAAACTAAAGATATTTAAATTTTTCAATATATTAATTACATTTGATAAACATGTTATTTGAATTATATTAGTAATAATTGCAGTGCTTCAAATATTGACTTGGTTAGGTTCAAGTCATTAATATATATGGTTTTCATAAACAGATCAATATTAATTATTTATTTTATTTGTTATATCAAAATTGTGTCATATATGTCAGTTCTTCTCTGATATTCCGTGGGTATTTGCTGTCTTATGTTTTCTCGTACACCAAAGTCTACAACACATTAAATATTTTATGATTGAACAAGAACAATTAACACTATCTATATTTACCAAGATCTCTGTATAAATCCATATCCTTTTCAGAAGCTTCACCTAAAACTTTACCCCATGGATCCACAATCATTGAATGACCCCATGCTACATAACTGGAATCAGTAACTCTGGCTGGAGAAGCAACAGCTACAAATGCTTGATTTTCCATAGCTCTAAATCTAGTTAATAAATTCCAATGTAAAGGTCCAATCTCCGTACAAAATGCACCAGGGTATATTAACATATCACATCCTTAAAACCAAAATTGTTTATAATAATAGCTACCTTAATAAATATTTATAACTCAACAAAATAACAAACCTTGTTTTCGATATAATGCTGCCATCTCTGAAAATCTTATATCATAACAAATGCCTAGCCCAATCTTAAATTTTCCCAACTGAAACGTATTAAGTGTATTGCCCGCAGACATGGCATCAGATTCTTTGAAGCAAGTACTACCAGGTATGCTTACATCAAATAAATGCACCTATAAATGAGCCCATGTATAAGTTCTGTTGCTTTAATACTTTAATAGAATATTCAATATAGGTATATTGTGAGCGACAAATTCAAACGCAATAAGTGACATTTTTACTAACATTTATTATTTTAATGTAAGTATTTATTTTTATTTACAATACTGTTTTTTTAAATCTGATAATTTTTCTCTAATTTTTTAACAGTCAAATAAAAGTTCAAAAAAAGTTACATTTCAAGAGTCGACTTACACATTTTATTAGACCACTCACAAAAAATGATACTGTGATAGAATACTATAGTGTGTATCCATTAATGTATTATTTGAATACCACTACAGCCAATTTAATTACTAATAGTAATAACATATTAATTAACAAAATATTGATAAAATTATTTATTTTGGGAGTTCATTCTTTGTTGATGTCACCACAGTTTAATTGCACTACGAAGCTACCTACTTGAACTATGAAATCTTCTAAAACATAAATAGTACTTTTCTATGTTTGGCTATCAAATTTCCATCAGGATCCCAAACTGTACACGTGTTGTAAACTTTTTCATCACATATCTCTGGAATTGAACCACCAACAATGTACATTTGATTTAATTTAGCAGCTCGAGACAGAGCATTACATGTCTTGCCACCAGGAATAACTTCAGCATATTGTCTGAACAAGGCTGAAAGCAAATAGACTACCTATAGAGTTATTACTAGAAGTTTTATACTATTATTATTTTTAAGAGGAATGCTCGGGATGTTTCAACATTCTGCTTTTTTTTATCAAAATGTGGAAGTTAACATCATAGTTTGTCTTATGGATTATTTCATAACCACGGATCTATAAATTAATTAATATTTAATATTAACTAATTAATTAATTTTTATTATCTTTTTGAGTTTGTTATTATTTATGTCTATAATATTGTTAACCTTTCGGTTACACTTAACAAGTAAAAGACGCAATATTCATTAAACTCATTTATTCGTTACACTTATAATATTCGATACAATACATTTAATAAGACACGTTTCGACACATAGACGCATAAGGCGTACTTCTCGTCACACACTCTCGTACTACACTCTCTCTGCACTCCTCACTCGGCCGAACCTCACCACGGATGGCAGGGAGGGGGCCGCCGTCGTCGGCAGGACCGACCCGCCATTTAGAGGAGTTTACAATATTTATTATAATAGGTACCTACCTACAGTAATTAGTAATTACCTATGCCTTATATTTAATTTCTATTTTTTTTTTTGATTATTTATAAATTTTTTTAATATGATTTAAAAATGGGTATTAGAGCGTGTAGGGGCATAGTCCTCGCAACTCAATAACTTTTATTAAGTGATGGGGACACTCTTTTCCTACTTTAATTTTGCAAAGTCGAGCATTGTCTCTATCTATATGATTATTTAAGTAAAACTCGGTAGGCCACTGTAATTTTGGGCCGTTCAAGTCATGAGGGCCGCGCTGACTGAAAATAAGTTAAGAATTAAAAGTTGAAGAAATAAAGACTATACAATAAAAAAAACAATGCACGGAATAAGAACGTACCCAAGGGCCGCCAGTTTGTAAGTGGGCTGGTAAAGTATGAATAACTCGGTTGGCCGAATTTGTCCAATCCGGCCCTGAGGTTAGGTAATTACTCAAAATATTTTATAAATTGTTGCTATTAGCTAAGCTTTAAAAAATATAATAATAATATTCCTTATTTCCTTATAGATAGAAAAGTGGATTGATAATTTCATTTTAGTGATATTTTAGTAGATACAATGAACTAGGTAGAGGTAGGTATAAATTACTATTTATAATTATTTTAAAGTTAAAAATGTATACTTTTTTAAAAATAATTACTTTGAAAGCTGTATAATTATATATATAAATTTTAAACACAAGGTTATGAAATTATAAAATTAGTATAGTGACTGCATAAAACCATATTTTTGTAATATTTTTACTAATCAACATTTTAATGACTGTGTAGGTACAATAAAAATTATGAAAATGTTTTATGATAAATTCCCAATGATAAACATTTAAATCCAAATTGTACTTTGTAATTGTAGGTTGGTTATTTAATTTATTAGCATTGGTAACATGAATACATAACTAATTATAAACTTACATAATTTTAGGATAAAAAATATGGCTTATATTATTTTCTATGATTTAATATTATACCAGTGTCATATGGTGCGTTGAAACATTCGGGCAGTATGGCTAATGTGCAACCATTAATCTTTGCCATCTGTATTCTTTCCACCGCGATAGCCACATTAGTTGGTTTGTCGGCTGTAACAGTCAGTTGTAATATGGCAACTCGAAAACCTAATTTAAATAACATATACACATTATTTTATAAACAATTGTAAGTACAGAAATAATATTAGTCTTCAAAATTACCTGAATGAATTAAAAAAGTCATAATAGCATTGGTAAATAAGTAATAACTGTTGTAATGATATTTGTGGTCATTAAAACGTAAAGTGTACGCATATACCCTGTAGCAGACACCCTGGAAGCATTAAATTATTTTATCATAGACAAGTCATGACTGCAGTTAGGTAAACACAATATTATTATCAATTATTAATTATTATACATAACCCGTGTTTAAATGTTTTTAATTAAAATATGACCTCAATAATGGCTCAACTATATAGACCATAGTGGGAGATGTGCACATTTATAATATGTTAGTGGTGGGGTCCAAGGAAAACTATCTGATGAGATATTATAAAAAGTATAATATTGATGAACAAATACATATATTATGAAGATTAAGAGAGGCTTACTCAAAAACCGACTTGAATAAGTGCCCATCAACCGTATAAAATATAGATAATTTAAATAATCCCAACAATGTTATCACTGAACTAAATAATACCTATTAGTTCTCACTTTACAGTTAACGATGATGGGAATTGGGTACCTAAACGTTTATTTAAATTTAATAAACTTTTTTATTTAGGTACCTACTGTACTACTGTAGGTAAGTATAGGTTAATTTAGGTTTATTTTATTTTGTATAAATAGTTTTTTGTGTTTTAAAAGTTTATATTTTTTATAATGTTTTATATAATATATTAAAGGTCCTAGGTATTATTATGCCTGGTTGCACGAACAATCACTATACCTATATTCACTAAACATTTAATGAATCAATAGTGAGCTAATATAAGCTAATTGCCAGTAGTCGGTGGTCCCTAATACATGATTTATAGTAGTCAGTGGTAATAATGATTGATATATTAATCAATTTTTCATGCAACCTGGCATTATTATATCTTACAAGCAGCAGGTAATTTTATTCAAATGTCAAATAGGTACAATAATTATTTAGGAATAAATAAAACTAATAAAAGAAATCCGTGTGCATCAAGTTCTGCTGATACATTAGTTATCCATTCCAGTTTTTGGAATAATTTTTCTATTTTAAGCTACAGATAGATAACACCACATTTTGGAAATTGCATTACTATAATGTTCGTTTTATTTTTATTAAATAAATTTAATAACTAATAAATGAAACGTCTATGCTATGTGCTTAGTGCTTATGTATTATAGTATGTATAGCGTTATTTATGTAAGAAAATTACAGGCAAAGCCCTTGTTTATAAAATGAGTATTTAATGATATTACATTAGAAAATAATTTTAGATTATAAGAAATATTATAACATGTTATGTAACTTATATTAACTATCAAATTTACTTATTGTATTGTATATAAATATTACAGATTGTAAATACCTAGGTACTCTATTTTATTTAATAAAAAAAAAGATATTATTATAAAGTGAAGTATAGAATATAGAAATATAGGTACCTATGTAGTAAAAGTTTACAACAATAGTACATGCTCAACATTGTTGTTTAATTTCATGAACAGATACAAGAAAGGAGGATCCTCATTAGGGCAAGACTTTAACCACTTAATAGGTTCATTGCTCATGTAGTTGGTGATAGGAATTAAATTGGTCGAATGTGAAATTAAAAAGGGAACTCTCAACTCTGTCCTAGAGGCTAGAAGTGCACTGAGGAACTTTAAAACAAACTAAAAAGAAAATGACGGACAAATCCACTTTATTATTCAAGAGACTTTTAATGACATTGATGTATCCGTTAAACTTCTACGCTCAGTTAATGATGTTAAATTGAGTAAATCGTCACAGGGGAATACCTAATCATCTGGTTCACATGCAATCTGTAACGGGCTATAGCGAACCCCAAAAATCGTCCTTTACCCTTTCAAGCTGTAACGAGTCACCTGCAGTATGAGGATCCCATACAATCAGCACCATACTCGAATATTGGACGCACCAGTGCACAAAAAAAGTGCCTTAATAAACATTAATCCAGAACAGAAGTCCTTAGACAATCTCATTATAAACCCAAGGGTTCTAAAACCCTTATGATAATAATAATTAATAAGATATTATTATCCCTCCTAAATAGGTACCTACCATCATAGGCGAAATTTGAGGGGGGTCTAGGGGGGCTTAGCCCCTTTTAGTTTTATTTAAGCCTCCCTAAGTTTTTAAATATATTCATTCTTAAATCCACCGAATAAAAAAATTATGCGGGTCTGTATTGATTTTATAAATTTAGCCCCCCCCGCAAATCAACTGTCCAAATTGCGCCTATGCCTACCATAATATATAATATTAATTATATGAACCCTCAAAAATAGGTAATACGCCCAACTTGATTCGCTTCGTGGCTTCGTCTTCAATAATGAAATAAACCACATATACATTTATAAGAATCTTTTAAGAGTCTGCCATCAATGATAAACGGCCCAATGCGGTATATAAAAATAGGCAGCCACCTAGGGCTGCACCAATATAGGGGTGGAAAATTTCAAATGAATCCCCTTCCTCCTCAAAAATTAAAAATTATTAAATATTTTTTTATTAATTAACTATTAAATGGTAAATCAAATATTGAAAAAAAATTCAGTCTATACTGCGTATACGTCGTCATACCTACAACCGCACCTAACTATAGACATCTTCAATCTTTCATTGTTTCATCTTTCAAAATAGATAATGACTAGGATTTATTATATGCATTGACATTTTTTTTTGCAACTTCTGATTAGGTATCTACTGTTTTTGTATGAAATGTCCACGAAGTACGTCATGACGAATCAATAAGTGGTAGTTACTTTACTTTGCATATTTTGAATAAAATGCATATATTATATTATTATTGCATACCTACATGGACGTAAATAGGAGGGGGCTTAGGAGGCCTTAGCTCTCCCTGATCTATCTTAAGCCCTCCTTAAGATATTCTAATATATTGGTAATCGCTTAATTCTTTATTATAATACATTATGAACATAGAAATAATTATCTAACAAAATAGTTAATGAACATATTATAAACAAGCATCGTTTTACGAGAAGGAAAGAAGGATGCAATATTATAATATAATTAATTATATATTATGACTGTATACAACTGAATAAATGTATAGGTACAATAATTCAATAAATAAATTTACATTTAATTTGTCATAGTTTTGAATCGTATCATAAATAAAATTATGTGTATGTAATAATACTATAATAGTGGGTGGAAGACAAATCTCCGACTTTTGTTCTTGAAACCCTTTGGCTTTTGGGCTCAAGTCTTATGCATTTGAAAATCCTATTTACGTACATGCATACCTACGACCTACCTACTGGCTATTTGCATTTGCTTTTCAACAATAAAAACTTATAAATGCATGTTGTGTGGTATATTTTAGCCGTATTATTATATAATATATAGAAATAATATAAAAAAATATCGATAGGTAATAAAAATGATAAAGTATTTTTACTTTCAACTGATGCCCGCACCAAATATAGAGAAAACTATTTACTTTACTCTATTCCAAAATCCGAACAAGTTGGAAAAACTGCGCAGCCTCTGAACGATAGAACCGCTGTGATTGGCTGCAGCAGTCAGCCGCGCCGACCGCAGCCAATGAGACTGCACATGCGCAAACCGCGTCGCGTTTCAGTCGGGATTTTTTCCAAACTTATTCGGAAATTGGAATATCGAGTAAAACTTTTTTGTTTCCAAACATGATACCTACATAATATGTGACTTGTGCTGCATAGGGTGTGTAAAACAATAATGCTCAAATATCCTCAAATATCGATTGCACGATAAGTAATATAGTTGTGTTAAACAAATATTTTCAAGCTCCTATATAGTCTCGTGGATTGAAATTCCGAGAAATATTTCCTACCAATTGCCTCCACAGCATATATACTCATTAGTTATTACACTTACACGATGGAGAACTAATTGGCTAGACTACGCTGTATCATATTATGCTAATAATTTTTATTATACATATAAAACACTAGGTAATAAATACCTATTTTTGTCTTTGGAAGAAAACACTGCAGTCTATAAAATTTGAAAATAAGAAAATAAAAAATGATTTAGCTTATTTTAGCTTAATCACTCATCCTATTCAAAGACTCGAAGTCTCGAAAACTCATCACTTTCACTTGACAAAATTCTAAAAATTGTTAAAAACATCAATATCACACTATGCCAAAATTAAGGAACAACTGCTGAAAGTCAACAAAAATAATTCCATAACACATTTTAGAAAAAAAATCGAGGGATAAAATCTATGTTTATAATAGGTACATTACACTTATATGTGTTACTTTAAATGAAAGTTACATGGAACTAATCTGGATGAAGATTTTCTTCTGCAAAATTTGAAAACGCAAAAATTACATCATGTGATGTTGAACGTAGCTTCAGAAATTAATATATAAGAACTTACTTTCCATTAAACCTTTGTTTAAGAATTTTTTAGAAAAATATTGGTAAATGTGTTCCAGGCCAGTATACAATTATTTTTCTACAGGTTTATGAAAATACTATTTCTTCTACTATTCGTTCAGAAATTGGCGATTATTTTTTTCGGGTTAACGTATAAGTTTAAAGCTGTAACCACAAACCACAGCACTATTTACTGTGAAATAATGATTTAAAATATGGCACTTGAAAATGTACGGTTTACAAGGTGTTTAAATCTATTATTGTATCAAGTATAATAATATAATAATGTCATTGATCAAAAAATATAATCGACATTAATTGACAATTAAGCATAATAAACACATCATTATTTAATAAAATCAGACTTTAGCCATAACATAAGTAAACAACATAAGTTATCATTACTGCAAAGTCCATACATGTTAAATACTTTAGTCTATAACTATTAGTAGGAAAGTATAACCTGAGTAACAACTCACCAACATAAATAGGTACTATTTAAAAGTAGAAATAGAATTATAGGTATTCAATTTAACTAAATTATTTGTTAATAAAACAATATCATTATATTATATTACGCAAACTGTATTGAAAATAGTTACAGCTCATTCATAAACGGACTTATGTCCAAGTGATGCAGTCTCTTAATAATAAATATGTACAGATTATACTTTACAATTTTTTTAACATGCACACTGTACAACTCTCATAATAATATGGTGTTATAAACTTTAGACAAGATAAAATATCAAAGAAATAAATCCCCAAATTATAATATTGTTCCTAGGTACAGTACACATAAATTCTTACTATTTCTTCCGATTTCCGATAGAATTATACAAAATTGAATTAGGCTATACTTAACATTAGGTCTTACAAAAAAAAAAGTACTTTTTTTATTATGTTCTCTTTCTTTAATCTAGGAAGTAATACACAAATCATAAGGCCATTTATCATTCATATTAAACTAAATAAGCAGTATGGGAAGTTTTTATTTTTTTTTGAGCATTGCAACATAAAAATATATGTATATATAAATAGGTATTTTATATATTACAAATTGTATCATTTGTATATAATTATATATATATATATATTTTTTTTACAGTGGTGTTTTTAATAATATGACTATAGTAAAATAAGCAGATATCAACGCACAAAATTCCTTTAAACACATTTGATGTGTGTCATTTATTGATACTTAAAAAAACCGTAATTAGTAACATAAAAATTAATCACAATTTAATAAATACACAAAAAAAAAAAATTGAACTCTGAACTCATAAAATAATTTAAGAATCAGTATTAAAAAAAAATATATAATAATAACCCATGTATTTATGATTGACTTGTGTCAGTAAAATAATGTCACGGGTCAAATAGCCCAGCTGGCAGCCGGAACAGTATTCAAAAATTGGATAGAATTAGGTTACCAAATTGAAAAGTATAAAAGTTATATTTTCTAGAATTATACAAAGAAACTAAACAAAATAATAAAAGTAACGTAAATATTATACTGTAAACAAGTTAGACGTGTTTTTTTTTTTTTTTACAAATGAGACATGTACTTTATTAGGTTTTTTTATAGGAATGAAAAGTTTAGGTTGTGTTCGACTGTTATTTAACCATCTTCTTTAGGAGGAGTAAACCAACCTAAAAAAAAATTAAAACATTATAAATAATATATATATTATATACTACAAAACACAACGATTATTTACCATTTTTTTCATGTATTTGCACAAGAGATTTAAAAGATTGCTGTGCTCTGGCTAGAGAGTACTGACCCTAAAATTAAAATAATAATTATTAAATATGGTGGCTTTAAAAGCATCTATATTATTTAACTATATTTAACTAAGTATTAGTTTTAAATAGATTTCCACATACTACTGGATATGTTGCATGGGATACCTGGTTCATTGTTTTTGGAACACCAAACTGTATTCTTGCTTTTCCTTTAACCAAAGTAGCTGCAATTTGCATAATCACTGCTTCAACAGTGTATGCTGAGCTCCACCCTTGTTTGGTCAGCAATTCCATGCATATTGCACCCCCAACTAGGACATAACCACCTTGTATGATGGGATGAACTACACGCACAAACGGTGGCTCAAAGGGATATGTCTCTTTGAATGTAATATTTAATAGAACAAAGTCTTTTCCTTCTTTCTCCTTTAACTTTTGCAAATCATGATATAAAGAAGAATCTGGATCAACTGTCATCAATTTTATATTCCACTCATAGATGCTGTCGCAAACTAGTTCCACGCTATACATTCCTAAATAATTATAATTATTTATTATTTACAGACAACATATTTATTTTATAGTTAAAAATATATGATACGTCAATTTATAGTTTTTGTCCATCACAAGTCACAACTTATTGGTTCTAATGCATACAATTTAACATATTTTTAGGCTTAAATAATATTTATAATCTGTTAGTATGTACATCAAACAAAGTTTATATTACAAGCAGGTCATCGCCAGTGTTTAAAGTTCAGTTTTTACATTCATTTATTAAAATATGGCTGTTTGACTTGTCATAATGTACATATAATTTTACTTCATATATGGATAAGTAACTGTAAATAATATGTTTATCATTATTTAATTGAAACAATCAAAATAACTTAAATGTCAAATCTAATAATAAATAATCAGTCAAATATTATTGTGTCCTTTGGACTGGATTCTAGGACGATTAATGATCACTAAACTAAAGAACTAACGATCCCAAACTTAAAAAATGATTAAATTTCTTTATAAACAAAGATAAATCAAAAAAAATAACTGAAGCATAGAATTAGTATATTTTAAATCATATTAAATTTAGCACAAAGAGTGCAAATTGGCATAGTGACAAAACGACCAACATATTACATAATCTAAACTAGTATAAAAAGAAGAAAAATTGTTTGTTCAGGGTAATCTCTGGAACTACTTAACCAATTAAAATTTTTTTTTCACTATCCCTAGTTTATTTAGGCTATATTTATCTGAATAAGTGGCTCTTAACGTTTTTTATTGCAAATTTTAGAATTTTTTATAGAAATAACAATATTGTTTTTTCTATTATATGGTTGTGCTTTTGTTTACAAAAAAATAAAATAGTTATTATGATTGAATATAATTTTAGGCTTGTATTTTATATTTAGTCAAAATCATCAAAGTGACTGTATTAAAATTCTTTAATGAAGGTTAAGATGGGATAAATCGATGATAAATATAAATAATATGCCATATGGCAATAAATATTATTAATAATAATAATAATAACATAAATAATTTGGTATAACTTTGAATCTTTAGAGTTAGAAATTATTCACTTACGTACGTACCTCGTGGAGTCTGCAAAATAAAATAATAATATAATTTGACAATATACTGCTAGCATACTGACAAGCGAGTCTCACTGGGCGTGATAGCTATAATATAATATAATTGGATATGTCCTGACTGATTAACGTGAACAATGATAGCTTGGGGCTCATAATTTTCACGGTATTTCCTTACCACCATGTATGTGTACACTAAGAAAGCTTTTTCCAAAATTTGCATTTTAAAGTGGTGTTTGCGTTAGTATTTTGGGATTCAGATGATTAATGAAAATTTTTAAGTATTAGACACCATTACACAGAATATTAAATAACCAATTAAACAAAGTTTGAATCATATAATGTTGGCATTTTTAATTGGCAACAAAGTGCACTGGGTCAGCTAGTATATAATAATTTTAGCATAAATTTAATAAAACAAAAAAACCATATTTTCCCCATTTTCTACACCCAGAATTTTTTTTTTTATACAATAATTAATCAGTGAATTCAAAATTAATAGTGACTCAACGACTCAAGTGACTCAAAGTTATTCTAATAAACATAACAAACGGCATAAGTGAGTTCCGAGGGGTTTTATTACTAGTCGGTCTAAGCCGGTTCAGGTTAACACTAAGTTAAAGAGACCGAGAAAAAGTTTGAGGTAACGACAATTTCGAGTTAATTAAGTTCAACAGTATAAATATTCTTTGTATACATTTTAACGTTATTTTTTAATAATTATCTTGTTTTATATCAATGTTGTCGACAAAAGCATTCAACTCTCAATGATACAAAATACTACCTTAAATAAAAATACTTTATATCATGCCTAACAATTTAAACAAAACACAAATGCACAACTTAAGTTATATACTCGTGGGACAAAAATAAATTGATGCAACACTTTTTTTAAACAGATTACTTAATTTAATAGGTAATATAACTATTTATTACCTTTTTTGAAACTATCAGATCTGTATATATCTCTAAGCTCTTTCATAAGACGATCAGTAGCTTGGACAGATCCAGTTACAGCCCCTTTTAAGTAATCCTGACGTTGATTTTGACGTAATCTTTCTAAAGTTTCCAAGTGTTGAATTTCCATATCATCAACCTTGATTTCCCATAATCAAGATTAAAAAAATAAATAAAATAGAAAAAATGTATACAACACAATGTACACTACTGACTTGTTTTTTGGTAGATTCAGGGGTAGATTCTTCCATTTCAAGTTGAATATATTCTTCAACTTCTTCTTCGTCATCATCATCGTCATCTTCTTCATCTGTAAGTTTACTAGAGCAGGAGGTAGAGGTTGATGCCCCAGAACTAGAGGGCATTTGTATCAGTCTTTGTAACTCGGACGGTTCAGATAAACAATATGTACGGCACAGTTCACTAATCAATATTCCAACTTGGTTAATGACCTATGGCAAAAATTGCATTTTATGTTTGTATAAGATACTTTAAAAATTCTAAAATATACAGGGACATAATAATATGTAAATAAATATAAATAAAATATATTAAAATGGTCACCTATATAAAGTTATGTTTTACATTAAATAATTATTAGTGGTTGAACTCTATTATTATTAACATATTGAACAGTTAGAGCATCAAATTTATTTTAATTCACTATTGTTTTTTAAAAGTTATATCGTACATTTTTAAATGTTTGAATAAGATTCAAGTTTGCAAAAACCTAAATTTGATCCATCCTTAATTAATTATACTAGATATAATTTATAAATTGCCTTAATTTCATTCAACTGGTTTTTACTATTTTTATTTTTGGGTTAAGGGGGGATCGGTGGCGGACAGTTATTTTAGCCAAAACATACAAACCTTTATTCCATCATACTGAACGACCTAGTAATGCAATAATACTTTTTAAAACTGATTTGAATTTGTTATTATGTCTATTTGAAATCGGTCAGTCTACTTTTCTCAATTTAACCTCTCCAAAAACTATAAATTTAGTTAGAATATATTTTTTATTTTTAAACTTTGATTATTCGGTTTTTAAATCAGAAATCTTGATTTGGTCTGACCGAATTCTGAAAAATTATAGCATTATTAGGTCGATTGGTAGGATGGAACAATTTACATACAAATGAGCATAAATTGTTTACCATTCACGGATGCAACACTGTTCCGATGACGTGTGCATGTGCGTGCGGGAACGCTCTGCTAATTATTTTACACACACTAATGGTCACTTATTACACACATATATAGGATCCGCATAGGTACATGCAATTTTAAAATTGCCCAATTCAAACTCCTTAAAAACTATACAACACCGATCACCTTAACAATTTTAATTTTAATTCTGAGTCCTAAATGTACAAAAAAAAAGCATCTGAATTAAATTAAAAATAATAATAATGATTTTACTGGATAATGTACCAATATTTATAAGACTACGTGGTTTGAAAACATTTAACAGTTGGTACAGCTGCATCAACTATTCTTGTCAATTAGATATTAGAGAAAGTTTTATCAAAAATTGATGAAAATAAATGTAAAGACTACGTTTAAAAGCCAACTCTAGCTAACTTTAGGTAATGTAGACTAATATAAACTAAATAATTTTTTAATTTTTAACAAAATATTAACTTCATTATGTTAAATGTTTAATATCAGTTTATTTCAAAATAATATAGGTATATTTCTATATTTTCATTATGTAATATTATTAAGAACAATAAAACAATAGACACTTTTGCTTTTCTCTTTTTCCATAGGGGGTATTCATTCAAACAGATTTCAATAACTAAAAGAAGATAGATCTAAATATTGATTGTAATATTAGTTCATTGACAAATCTATAAAATATAAGATACTCAGTTCTTCAGTTTCATTTTAGTGTTCTTTATAATATATGTTATTACTTATTACTATATATGATTTGAATTATTTGAATATACTATACCTAAATGGTTTTTTTTTGTGATGTCATGTATAGGGGTTAGCAGGAAAACACCAAAACACTCAATTTATATACTTAATAAATTACTATATATATGCATACAAAAAACTAAAATAAAGTACTAATATATTTTGTAAGTAATGTAATTGTTTGAATATATTATTTTAAGTAAAAAATGTATAGGTAGGTAATACCAGGAAGATTGTAATTCATAACAAATAAGTTAGTACAAGCATTCTATTATTGTTCAACATTAATTATAAAAATAAATGGGTATTAAGTATTTATAGCACAAGAACAAATTATTTTCACCTGTTACTATAAAATATACTTAGTTGTTTTTGGTATTTTATATAAAAACATATGTTAGACTTGTGATGGTTGAAAATACTAGTCGTTGCTTAAGAATAAGTATTGCTTAAGCTATACTTATGACTCAAATGAGTTTCATAAACGAGACTTTGTCTTAAGTAAAGTAAAAGTATTACTTAAATTAAGGTTGATCGAGATCTACTTTAAGCATTGTTTTTAGTTATTATCACAATTTTTTTATTTTTAAATTATCAAAATCAGCTTAAACAAGTTTTTTTTAACAATCGACAATGAATACGGCTCTAGGTCTGGGAAGAATCAATAAATTAATATCTTAGTATATTTAAGAAATAAAAGAAGCGCATAGTATCATCTCTATCCACAAATAATATGCTGATTAAGTATTAGACAAGCAGGTGCACTCACGTGATTATTGAGTCCAGTAGTCTGACCTAGCTTTTCGATAGCATTGGTCACCTTACAGTCGTCGGTATCAGCAAACCAGACGGGTGGAGTGCCAGGATATGTCTCCTGTAAACAATTATTAGTGTATAAAAAAAAAAAAAAAACAAAGAATGAACAAGTACAATAAGTACCTATACTACATAACAGACAGACAAACGTGCATGACGTTTAGTTCGGGGATGCTTACCGTGATGTTACCGATGATCTCAAACTGTCGCCCGGTGGGGCCGACGAACTTGCATATTACCTCGTCGACGGTGGCCGCATGCACCTGGAACCGGTCGTGGTTCTTGGGGAACGTCGACTCGATCACTTTGATCTCCTGTTTCAACACGTTCAGGCAAGCCATTGTGAGCATCGACAACTACTGGTCGCGAGGATCACGACGATCTATTGACTGAATTAGGCGAGGGGCACCGCGGCCCGGAAGGCCGGACGGACGACGTGGTCGTGGACCATGTCAGGTTCGCGAAAGGGTCCGTTTACACGAGGGCGCACGTTGTCCGTAAGAAGTGGTTAGTGCGACGGAGATTGTAAACGGTGAACACAAATTACGATGGCGGCAATAATTATTATGATACTGTCCTAGCGGTCGTGTATCGGTTGGCGCGTGATGCGGCGGCGGCGGCGGTGACAGTGATGATGATACTTCAGCGACGACGACGACGACGACGAATGGACCGCGGACGACGTCAAACGTTGGAAACTTGGAAATACTGTGCACACGACCACGGCGTATGTCAGAGTATGTGTAACAACAGTCAACAATATCTGATATTTTATTAAACAAATAACAATATTATTAATATTACTATTATTATTATTACTATTACTATACTACTGTGGTGGTGGTGGTACGAGCTGCGGATGATAATAATAATATACTTTTTTTTAACGCGACCGTCTGTCCGGGAACGGAAAAAAAAAAAACCAAACAATAACAAAAATGAGAAAAACGTGGAGAAGAGATAAAGGAACGTAATATATTATTCGTGCGCGAGTATGGGTATGTATGAAGTATGTACTTCTATATATGTATATTATTATTGTAAGTGTGTGTGTGAGTGTATACGTACCGCCGCCGCGTATTATTATTATTGTCCTTTCGGGGAAAAATAATAAATATTCCGTTCGCGATCAGATGGAGTGATGGACAGCCGCTGCCGCGCGTACTGGTGCCTGGCGGACGGACTACGGCGGCGGTGACGACGGTGATTGGAGAATGGTGATGGTCTGGTACTAGTCTGGTAGAGCCGCGGTAGAGTCGTGTCGGTGAAGGCGGTGGTGGCGCCTTTGCGGTGGTTTTGGTTGAGGTTGTTGTCGTCGGTCGGTCGGTTGAGTTCGGCGCCCGGAGGTGGATGTAGACTGTAGTGGTACCACTCTAAACGAACCGTTTGGTTTGCCGGTAGAGAGCGCTACGAGACAGCCGCGTGCCTAACCATCGGGAAATGTGAACGGGGAACGGGCCAAGACGCCAAGAACGTCCAATTCCGCCGTCAGTTCTGTTTAAACAATTATTAATTCAACTGCAGCACTCGCAGCAGGCCGTCACACTGTCTCGGTATCTCTGCCTCGGCGACTCTGCCAAGTGCCCAGTACGGCCGCGGGACAATGTGTACCTCCAATAATAATAATAATAATAATAATAATTGCGTTTCACACCTGTATGGCCGTTGTACTGCACACCTGCCGCCGCTGTGGTGTTCGTTACTATTTTGCTTATTATTATTACCGTCTATTCCGTCCTCGATCGCGTGAAGTCTTCTTTCTTTTTTTGTTTACGTCGGGCGACCTCGGAGTTCGGACAATTGAGTGCCCACTCTCACGATACGACCGAATCAAATTACACAGCATGCTAGTTAGTAGTTTGAGTAGGCGATCTACCTGTATACATTATAACAGGTGCAACCTTTGAGTTTTATAATAGGGGTGCCAAAATTTAAGCAGTCCAATTTTTTTTGGTCATGCCACTTTTTTAAAAATAGTAAATACAAATACTGTTTATACTGGATAGTGGATACCCCCACCAACAACCGCCGGTACGCGACGTGCGTGCAGTGCCGTCAGTCCGCTGTGAACTATAATATACAGCCAGTTCCAATTAGCACCACTATAATATACGTGTTTACGTACAATTTATTTAAAATTGGTGTATACTTGTTGGACAGCTTTGATCGGCGACCGCCATGCAAGATCGAGTGCGAGAGTGGGAGAAATTGGGCTCGGGACGGCCGTCGGAGCATTCTAAATTTTAATCCAGGCCAATAAGACACAGAAAAAAATAGGGGAGCCAAAGTATACCCTGCTCCCCCCCCCCCCAAATGGCGCCCCTGATTATAAGGCACGTAGAAATATATTATACAGGTGATTCGCCAACATGCTCACGCCCTTTTCCTTCTTTAAAAGGCAGTTTTTAAAAATCTTATTTTTGGAATAATAATACTTAAAAGAGCGTATATTCTATATTTTCAAATTCTTGAGATTGTTTGTACTACTTGTGGAGTATCCCGAGAGTCACGTGATACAGCCCCCCGATTAGCCCTCCTGACTACGATTTAGCCCCCTCCAAAATATCCCTTTTAGATTTAATTATAAACCCCCTACGGCGATTTTAAGTAATTTAAATTAAATTTATTAATGGTTTTGTGTAGTTCAGTTTACTGTAGCCCCCTCTCTCCCAGAATTGTAACCATAGTTGCGCCTACATTAGGGTGACATTAGTCACTTGAACATTTTAGTAGGCAGTTAAAATGATTAGGTACTTACTTATGTATATTTTCCGGTATTAAAGAGAATCCAGGTACTTTGGTGGATCAAAAGTAAAAAACTCCCGGAATTTTTCAATAGCGTCGGGAAAAACTGAAATTTTTACGCAAAATACGTATTTTTTAAATTATTTATAGACAAGAAAATTTTGATTTACATTAGTATTTTTTAAAAATTATTGTCGATAAAAATTTTTTACTCGGTCTTTTTAATTAACTTGAAAATGTAATACAATAGGTTTATCTTAACTCTTAAGTTGTGAAAATTAAAAAAAAAATTTAAGCATGAATCCACTATAAATCATAAGTTCTGCGTGTACAACATTGCCATGACAAGTGATATTTTTTACCTGCAATTGTCCGAATTCAGTCGAATTTGAATTATTCTAGAAGTAGGTGAAATTGATAACGTGTTGGTTATAAATGTATATCATAATATGTTATAATTCTATATAGGTTATAGGTATTATATATTATATAGTAGTATAGTACCTATATACATTATACATTTATACATATATTTTTTGGGTAATAGTAGTTATCATGATTTACATATAATATTCGTCATAACCAGGCGCGGACTGGTAAAATAGGGCACGGGATGCTACACAATTTAAAGGGCAAATAACATAAATTGTTGGGGCGAATTTAATACATGTAGATTATTTATAAAATATTAATATATTTTATTTTGTTTTGAAAAAATATTGAATATACGTTAAACACGTAAATAAGTACCAAGTTACAAAAAACTTTCAATCAAAGTTGTACAATATTATAGATTACTAGTAATCGTAAGTTGGTAACAATCTGTTGTTCATTAGGTGTCTAGAGTCTTTAAATATATAATAAATAATATTAGGCAAATATATTTTAGGGCAAGGGATGCTGTAGCATCCCAGCATCCCAGCCAGTCCGCGCCTGGACCAGTTTGTATAGTTAAATTTGGCATGCGAACTATAATTGAAATAGAAAACCAGAATAGGTGCATTGCAGATGACAAAGATTTCTGTAAAAGAACATACGATTCATCAATATACCGTATAGGTACTGATAATACTGATAGTACTAGATAATCCTATAATATATAAGTTCTATGGATTTATCATAATAAACAATATATTTTATAATATCTATGGCAATCGTTAATTGTCGAAATTCGTCGGCGATGGTTAACAATTCTAATAATTTCAGCAAATACTATTGTATTATAAATATAATATATTGTATATTTTGATTTCAGTGAACAAAAAAACAATAAGCCACTAATATAAACAGACAGTTCGTTAAACCGTACATATTATAATATAAGTTTTAATAAAAACTCGCAAATTTCATTATGATCAGGTTATTTTCATAAAGTATTTCGATACTTTCAAGTTTCAGTTCATCGGAGTGAGATGATTAGATGGAGATGGATGAAGATGGCTGTTTCTTCGGCGATGGCGGCACTCTAGCTACGTTTCACCGGAAGAGTAGATGTTTACGAGTAAGTTTTTTTTATATTATTACCTACTATTTTACATTTACTTTTTAGACTTAAATCAGGGGTAAAATAGGAATTATTCTTGTTTTTTTAAATAATTTTTTCGAAAAATATATGTAACATGTATAGCTCATACAATTATGAATTTATAGTTAATAGAAATGCGGATGTTTATACTTCATAGATATTTTTTTATTGAAATCGTGTAAATAATTTGATTAAACAATCAGGTACCTACTCATCACTAGTATCAATTTTATTATATTACGTGTAAAATCACCGACACAAGGTGCAGACTGAATTAAAAAAATTAAAAACATAAAACAATGTTGTAGTAGAAGCTGGAAACTGTAGTTTTTATAATCCATATAATGTAACTATTAAATTTAATCATTGAATTATTATTCAGAGATAACTTTGGGATGAATGCCAAACGTATAAATGTAAATTAAATTAAAAATAATTAAAAAACATTTTGTGAAAGGAACAAGATTACTGCTAATATTTAAGTCTTCATTATTATTAACATATAAATACAAATAATAGATATTTTAATAGCTTTTTACTATTAACATTCAGTGTAAATATAGTTTCTGATCGACTTACCTATATGTAATAAAATAATTATTCATATCAAATAATCCTAACAATTTAATGCAAGGATTCTCATAAATTGATCTTACAGCAGCCTTAAAACACCAAAAATACATTTGTACATCATTTACAAAATTTTAGTTCCCTATTATGGTGTAGGTACTAATACAAACAATAAATTGCTATTCGAAAAAACAATTTCGTATACCTATTATTATTTACTAAATACCTACAACTAAACTAAACTAAAAAAAAACATATGATTACATATTATACTGAGTGCCTATAAAATAATATTATATATGAAAATTGAATCTTTATTACGAATACTTATCGTTTACACAGACCACCAAGACAAAATAATTAAAAATATTAAAAAATAAAGAACACATCATTGTAAAATTAATACAGTCATCGATCCGCTCAGAATCTAGAATTATGGACTCGGAGTTTTAGAAATCTAGTTGGTATTATAGTATTTGATGAATTTACTGTACCTCTAAAATCCAGTAATCACATTTTTATTTAATAATTCATAAAATACAATATGCTCTTAAAAAAAAAAAAATTATTGTGCTTCTGATATCTATTCACCACCTTAATCAATAATTAAATTGATAAACGAAAATAATAATTTAAATAATACCCATATCATATTATTATAATCAAAATTATAAACTATTTTGGTTTATTGTCATATCAAATTTCAATGAACAAATTGTTCCTTAACACGGAACTCTTTGATACAAAAAGTTGCATTATATTATATCCGTGGATTCATCATATTGATGTACCTAGTATAATATCTATCATTTATTTATTTATCTATGGCAAATCTCAGAGTCGTTGCAGAAGACACATTCGACTAAAAATTCTAAAATTTCAATAAGCAAAGAAGATATTCTAAGTTCTGGCTGTATTCTGGAGCGTTTCCTCATGGGCGTCGCAATTCACACACGTCACGGATTCCGCCGAAGGAGTCGATAATTAAAGTAAGTTTGTTTTTATATTCTTTTGGGGCTTGAATTTACTTTTAAGACTTAAAACAAATATTTAATGTCAGGAAAAATGTGCTATCCAAGTGTTGTAGGCGCATATTTTAGTTCTAGACTAGAAATGTATAAAATACGCGAGATATAAACGTCGTCGTCGTTTTTCCAGTCCCTGTTCGTAGAATAATTATAATTAATAGGTTCATACCTTTATAGGGTACTCAATATATATAAATATATAAATATTTTGGTTTAATTTATAGAAATATATGTTATGACTTATAACTGATAATAGTCATAAGATACAATTTTAATTAATAACTGGTATTTTTTTTTCCAAATCCAACGTTATAAGTTATAGGTAGCTGTTAATTTAGTGTCACATACTTAACTTCTATTGTTCACCTAATATCTATATTCTATATCATAGGGATTAGGGCCGTATAACCATGCACACATAAAAGTAATATTCACGGAATGGTCAACTGCTTAACCTGACGTGTGCGCACTTATGAATAACATACCTACTCATATACTCGTATAGGTATATAAATATACCTATATAAATAGTGTAATACTACATACACGAATGTGTTACCTATTATGTCCCTAAAAGTTCAATAGTTATTATTATATTTATTTATTTTTTACATATAGGTAGGTACATTACAAGACTAATTAAAATCACATTTATTTCTATTTTTTCGAACACAATGTTTCAAAAATTATTAATTAATATATAATTTGTTGGTATAGTATTAAATTAATTAATGAAATAAAACAAACACACCTACTATAATTATTAGTAATAATAATATATCTATTTAAAATTATTAAAATACAAAACGAACAAACGAAAAACGATTCTGAGCAAAGACATCGTTAACTAATAAATAATATTGAGATTAAAGTAATTTATTTTACTATTAGACATTAGCACCTAAAATAGTAGGCTAAAGTCATTTTTGCCCAAATAATAACATTTGAAAGTGTCATCGTGTCTATAAATTATAATAATATTAAATATACTCTAAAAATTTCATAAATCCGCGAATACTTACTATTTTTAAATTACAACAAAATAACTAAAATCGTTATTTTTGGTTTTAATATGTAATTTCGTCCAAATTTTCAACTTATAATATCTGTAAAAAGTAACTGTGTTTATAATAGATTATTTAGATTTTTCGGTTACAATATGAACCAGGAGCGGACTGGGCCGGCGGGATACTGGGAACTTTCCCGGTTGGCCGCTACTCAAAAATGATTTGTTATTGCTATATATTTATAATTATTATTAATATAGAAGATCGGTATAAATCGGTAGAAAATCGGTATAAATATTAATTATAAATATTTTTTATTTTCATACCATGACGCGTGTGTGAAAAATTGTTTATATTAAGTGTTTAAGATGTTAGATTTCGGTTCGGCTGATTGTGCACCTCTCTCACTCTTCAGCATCAATGCATCAGAAATTATTATTTATAATTAGGCCACGGATTTAAATATAAACTGCATTTTCTGAATTTTCTAAACATTGCTTTCCAAGCAAAGAATTCGTTTCATATATTATCAACGAATTGAAAAAATTAAATAAGAACATTTATATGGGTTGAAGTCAATATTATAAAAACTTATTGAAAAAAAATTAAATACAATTAAATAAAGGTAATTTTTTTAAATTATATTTCTATTTTTTTACGTACCCATTATGCTCGATACTATAACTTCGGTCTTCAGTTATAAAAACAACACTTGCCAATATGGAATTACTGTCGAAGTTTTTTATTTTAAAATATTAAATAGCATCTGATTGATTGATGTCCTATAATGAAACTCAAAATATAACGAATACACTACCTATACACCTATCTAAATTATATTTTATATTCGTTTAAATTGGACTTTTAATTTTTCTGGACATTTTATTAAGCTACGAATTTATTTAGTTATTTTGTTATTTAGGTAATACATATTAATTAATAGGTATTTCTTAAATTTTTTTATTATTTTATTTGAAACATTATTTTTAAATATTGGGATCAATAAAACTATTTTTATTCAATTACTATTTTATATCAATTAGAATTTGTTAATAAACCAAGTAATAAATGAATGGTTACCAAGTAAAAAAAACCGTTATCTATATTATAAATTTGAATTCAATTTACCGCATTTGCGTCTAGTAGAAACAAATAAATGTTTTTTTGAAGATAATGTAAAAATATCCATCATCCATCGGTTAGGACCATATATATATTTTCTATGATTAGGACGGTGAGGTTATAATTATAAATAATCTATGGCAAATGACAATCGTCTGAGACGAACAGCGATTCCAATACGTACTCACATATTTCGTTCCATTCTGGTTATTAAACTAGGTGCCTATTTTTATAAATGTCATTAATCTCAATACTTCCAGACTGAACTTTTGGATCGGAGATATGAAGACGCGCGCTGCATTTTCCTTGGCGGAGATGCACAGCTCTGACACTAGACAATATTATACACTCGAAGGGAACGCGTTTCGCCGGAAGAATAAATAATTACGTAAGTCTTGTCCTTCTATTCTGTTGAGGCGGTAGACCTAATGTAAATATTTATTGTCAGACAAACTTATATAACCGCTAGACGTATAGTAATTTTTAAAATCCAGTTTTTATAGGTGTGCAAAAATTATGAAAAATACCTTAAATTATAATACTTTGCCTACAACTGTTAATTTATTGTTATAGTAGAATAGTTTTTAAAATTTGAAATCAATGATTAGGCAATACTTTTATAAGTAGGAAGGTAGGTTTTTATACCTACCTAATAAAATAAGAAAATACATAATGATTAATGTTATTTAATATGATTTGTAAGTACATAGCAGATCATACCTAGAGAACACCTCAAACGTACGTTTTTTTGGGGGGGTTTTACGGGATATGCCTAAGGGAAATTTTCTTCAAATTTTCACATTTCACTATTTGATATTGTGATATTATTTGTGCCTAGGTTAAGTTTCTGTTTTAGAATCGATCGATAGGTTATCTATAGGTATATCACATTCTTTAATTTTAATTCTGGTAGTCGAGTATTGGACAAGTACCTACGTAATTTATAATTCGTATCGTAATTTAATTACTAAAAAAATATATTTTCCCCAACAGTGTCACCGGCAGGAGAATACATTATAGAATGTCTATAAACTTGTGGTCTAGTATATGGTTAAAATTGGCATGCGACCAACAACTGGGGGCTTGTTCTGGACAATTTAAATGATCTAATAAGGTTTATCTCATTATTTGAATTAAATCAATTTTTAACCGATTGTTGTGTTAATCAATTTTTTAATTTATTTCATTCAACACACTCGTCTCAGTTTTCTAGTACCTCTAGATTTCTCACAAAATTCATATCGATCATCTCACAGCTTTCATATTCAAAACCAAAAAAATATGTATTTTTATCTTATTTCAATCTTTTTCATCGAAATAAGTTTCAATTAGCGAGATGTAGAGAGAGATGGAGATGGAGCGAGATGTAGACGGATGAAGATAGCTGTTTCTTCGACGACAGCGTGTGCTGCAGTACAGCTAGGTTTCACTGGAAGAGTCGATGTTTATGCATAAGTTTGTTTTTATATTATTTTGGTCTTACATTTACTTTTTAGACTTGAATTAAATATTTATTGTCGCGGAAAATCTGTTAACTAAGTAACGTAGAAGCATATACGTTTACTACTGCCTACCAAAGGCGCAATGTATAATAATAATAAATTATACGCCAGTCCGAACAATCCAAACGCTGTCTTACTCGTAGTCGAGTTCTAGTTGATAACTGACTTGTGAATAAATGTAATTTTTGTTAGGTATAAAAATAAAACTAATAAATCCTTAAATACAACATTTAAAAATACAAACTCTGTGTAATAAAAATTAATATTAGGTATTTATTGGTAGGTTCATATAATATCTGTAGACTGTAACTAGGTCATTAGAATATTGTAGAACATTTTACTGCATAAGATGCGTGTTATTTCAGAAATGGTATTCGTTAGTGAACATTTTCAAACTGGGAATAATATATCATAAGCCGATTGAAATGTGTGAACGTTTCAGTGTTTCGAAGACTAAGTTTCGTAGCAGATTTCGATTCCGTCACGGGGTATGTATTTTCTTATTTCTCAGTAGATTTTTTTTTTATTATAGTTACCTAGGTACATCACATTCATTAATTTAAATTCTGGTAGTCGAGTATTGGACAAGTACCTACGTAACTTATAATTCGTATCGTAATTTAATTACTAAAGAAATATTATAATTTCCCCAACAGTGTCTAGGGCCACCGGCAGCAGAATGCATTATAGAATTCTATAAACTTGTGGTCTAGTATATAGTTAAAATTGGCATGCGACCAAAAACTAGGGGCTTGTTCTGGAAAATTTAAATGATCTAATAAGGTTCATCTCAGTAGGTTTTTTTTTATTATAGTTAATTGATCATGGGATGTATTGCCCGAAAATTTTCAATATTTGTATTGTAACTATACCGGTATAACACTATTCGGGCTATCAATAAAGTCGTGTTCAAAATTAGAAAATTGGTGAGGTATGATATTTTTTTAAGCAATTCTTTCGAGTAGGGAATTCGCTCAATGATATTTAAATATTTTCACCGATAATCAAGTACGATGACTTGTAGGTAACTAGAGACTGGGTGAATAGGAATTAGGTAGTGTGTAATTTGGCGAAGATAAGGAAATGGGTCAACAGGATTTCAGAATGTTTGGTGTATGAAAGGGAAAGATGAAAAATAAATGTAAGGTTAGGGTAGGTAAGTGGAGTGAGGGTAGCAGATATGAGAATAATAAGTAAGGTGTTAAGGTACAAAAGAGGATAGAATAAGAAATCAATTAATTAAGGGTAGTGTAGGGTAGTGTACATATTGTAGTGAAAACAAGAGAGAATAGGTTTAGGTGGTTCGGCCACTGTATGATAAGAGTTAGTGAGAGTGGCTATAGAAGTTAGTTAATTTAGGTGGGAAATGAGGGGCGAGAAGGCTGAAGAAGAGATGGATAGACAGAATACCGATCATATGGAGGTGTGGAATGAGAGTGGCTGAACCTGTATATAGCTGTGAGAGACGGGGGAAGAAAAAGTGTAAAGGTAGAATAGTTATGTTAACAATGCCGAATACGTAGGATAAGATCTTGAATTGCAAAGGCCACTAGCTTCAACTAACCATAGGTTTACCTAACTAACCTTCTTATGACTCATTAGTACACTTTGAATAAAAAGATCCTGAGTTGCTGCAGGTTGCCGAACTTGGTTGCCGTGTTTGATTATCAAGTTGATCCTCTGATTGTTGACACCATGGATAGTCCACGCCTATGTTAAATACATTTGAGGCCGCGTTCCCGGAGGGGAAGGCAATTGAGGCTCCTTTATATTGATAGTCGATACTCGATATGAGTATACTTTATTTGGCCTCAATTGTTCCCCTCGAAGGACGAAGACCGCTGATAAGACCATTATGTCCTATCCATATCTTTATTATCTATGATGGAGCCATACCCAGCTCACTCGTGTAAGTTGGGATGTCAGCGCACTATTTGTTTTCCATCTTTGACCCACGCGTAGCATACCAAATGTACGATTAAGAAAACACTAAAATGATTGTGCGTGGGTCGGAGAGAGAAATAAATGGTGCGCTAAAAATCTGACATCCTCTTAAGTGTTAAATATTTGCCTGCATGTATGCACTAAAAACAGGCAAATATATGCACTGAAATATTCAAAAATATTAAAAATAATAAAATATTCAAAAAAATACTGAATGAAAACGTTTTTATTAAAATTTTTTTAAATTAATAAATAATAATTCAAATTGGTTTACAAAAAAAATTCTTTATTTACACACTTGGTAGGTAGGTAACGGATGAACCGAAAATATAAAAACATTTTAAGAAAATAAGCATAAATACGAAGAAATCACGAAAACATGCAACTATATTAACTAACCAGAAAAAAACGCATATTGGTAACGGTGTTGTAATAATAGGGATCTCCCCAAAAAAATAAGTACTAATAGTTCAAACAAATCATAAAAGCCAACTGTAATAAATATTAATTTATGAAAAAGTATATTAAAAAGCATTATAATTATAAATGAAACAAAACTATCAACTATGGACCGTGACATAATATAGGTATTTCTATATTTTTAGCTCCATAATTTCTGTTAAAATATTAGGAAAATGTATTAAGTACCGTAAAAGTGCTAAATTTGAGTTATTACTTAAAATATTATATTCATAACAAATTATAATAGAAGGTTAGGTACTGTTATTCCACATACCTATATTATAGTTTAAATTAACTACAACATTCTAGTAGAGTCTGATAAAATTTGGTTCCACGACTTTGATCATACAAACTTAAAATACTAAACTATGGGTCTGAAATTTAGTTTATATAGATCTAAATAATCCAAAACATATAATATTGCTTCAAAATATAAAAATAAAGTGTCTTGTATTGTAGTAGGTAGGTAACTATCAAAAAAAAAACTAAAAAAAATCATACTTGAAATCTATGTATAATATACATATATTGTAATAAACGTTCAAATGTTTACTTAGTACATTATAAAAAATTAACTTAAGTTCATTATAATACATTATAACAGGTGTTCAAATAAACATTTCATACCACAAATTTTGTTAATTCACACAGTCTCTCTTAAATTTTAAATTTTTCTTCAAATTATCTACAAAACATAAATATTTAAAATTATCATTTATCTAAAAGAGATGTGCCGGGTCGCCACATTACTATATCGAGGGGCCATGGTGCAAGTGTCGTCCATAAATATCATAACATATATTATATTAGTTACAAACTCTTGAATTAAGAGTTATGTTTGAGAATTTAATTGATTTCCTAAAAGGAAATGCCTCAAGGTTGCCTTAGTAGATCGAGGGACCGTTGTTTAAGTGCCGTCCACCAATAAAGTACCGGGAAAAAACGAAGAATTCAAATATAGAAGGTACTTATATCATATAATTTTATCAAAGTATGATTGTGTTAGTCACAGTCTTGTAAATGATATTGTCTTATGTTTTCCCAATCTAATTATACAAAATACTGAAAATTAATGAAATCACAAATATTAGTACAATAGAGAGACTGTGCATTGATTTACAAATTTGTCTTAAATTTACTTTTTGCATAGATAATATGAAGGTGGGCTGGGCTCTTAATATCAGAGTATGGGGGACAGGTCTGGGATTTCATATTATCATTAATAGAGACTCGTTAATCGCTTTTATGTGCTTCAAGTTGTTTACACGAGTGAGCTGGGTATGGCTCCATCATAGATAATATAGATATAACATAATGGATAGGACATAATAGTATATGGTAATAGTCTTACCAGCGGTCTTCGAGGGGAACTAAGGTGTCAACAATCTAAAGATCAACTTGATAATCAATCACTTATAAGTTCGGCAACCTGCAACTCAAGAACTTTTTATTCAAAGTGTCCTAATGTAATTAGTCATAATAAGCTAGCTTGGTAAACCTAAGATTAGTTGAAGCTATGGTGATGATAGACGACTACAATCACTAGTCGAGAGCTTTGCGATGATGTTTTCCTACTAACTATAAAGGTATTCGATATTGTAAACATAACAATGAAAGAAAATATTTAAATATTATTAATTTGGTTATGTTAGGTTATAGGTTAGGATAGGACAGTAAATTAGACGTTAACTAATTATTATAGTTTTTAACACGGTCTTAAAGACTGTCAGCTAGAGTTGTACCAGTATAGTTATTAAAAACTTAAATACAGCCAACATTAAATAATGATTTTTTTAACACAACAAATTATAAAATGTATTTTAAAATATAACAAAATATAATTTTTTTAAGATTTTATAAGGTTTTCAATACTTATGAGCTTTTGTAAATAGAAAATGTATAAAATCAATAGTTTTGTGTTTTATTATCCTACTGTCAAAGAATTCTCAGGGTTTTCTTTCCACATTTTTTTACATTGTACTATATCTAATTTTTTTCCGCACATATTTACAAAGACTAAAACAGATATCTGACTATGTTTTTATTTGCGTTTAGACTTTATAGTTTGTTATTTAATATTGACTGTAGACCCAGCCAAACACAATATTATTTTAAATTAAACATTATTTTGTGTCCTTCATAAATTACAATCACATAATAGAGTCCGTGCAGGACCTTTTTCTGATTTAATTTTTTTGCATCCTTTATAAATTACATTCGTTTTTATACATTTTCTAATACATATATTACGGTGATACACCTCTGATCATAATAACTGTTCGTATTATTATAATGTAAACAATACCTAGTTTTTGGATTGTAGTTAATATGTATTGCAGTATTTAGCTTCCAGCGTATTCTTTTGTTTAGTGTTATTTCACACAGATTTCTCAAACAATTTTTTTTTCAATTCATTGAACTCTAGTAGATTTTTTTGTATAAATATTTTTCAAGATTAACCGGCTATACCTGGGAGTACGCTGAGTACCCGTGTACTCATAAAGCGTGTTCCTAAAGTCAAATTTTTTCCAAATTTTTTTTTTGTTTTCTAAAATCAATTTGCCTGCAGGCTCCAACACCTCCCTTCAATTTTTTTTTTAGTACTGTAACTCTAGTTGAATATTTTGTATTGACTTGAAAATTGATAACTTGGTGCCCCATGAATAATCATTCTTCAATGAACTAAATATTTTGAATAGTTTTTTCTAATTTTTTTTCCAAATTTAATTTTGTTTTCTAAAATGGATTTGCTTGCGGGTGCCAACACCTCCCTTCAATTTCTTTTTTAGTACTGTAACTCTAGCCAAATTTTTTAAACATTGACAATCTGTTACCCTTTGAATAATTCTTTAATGAACTAAATATTTTGAATAGTTGTTTCTGTTTAAGATTCTGGGCATTTTAGTTCGTACTATGTAATGTGTATTCATACGTTAAATTGTTTGTATTGACTTGAAAATTGATAACTTGGTGCCCCATGAATAATCATTCTTCAATGAACTAAATATTTTGAATAGTTTTTTCTGTTTAAGATTTGGTTAGGACATTTTAGTTTGAACTTCGTAATGTGTGTTTCTAATGTAAATTTTTTTCCAAATTTTTTTTTTGTTTTCTAAAATGCTTTTGCCTGCGGGCGCCAACACCCTCCTTCAATTTTTTTTTAGTTATGTGACTAGTTGAATTTTTTGTATAGGCTTTGTAATGTGTATTCCTACAATAATATTTTTTTTTGTTTTCTAAAATGCTTTTGCCTGCGGGGGCCAACACCCACTTTCAATTTTTATTTTTGTTATGTAACTCTAGTTGAATTTTTTGTATATACTTTTTGAACATTGATAACCTGGTGCACTTTGAATAATCCATCATTAATGAACTAAATATTTTGAATGGTTTTTTTCTGTTTAAGATTCTGGACATTTTAGTTTGATGTTTTTAATTTCAATTTTTTTTCGTTTTCCAAAATGCTTTTGCCCGCGGTCGCCAACACCCTCCTTCAATTTTTTTTTGTTATGTGACTAGTTGAATTTTTTGTATAGACTTTGAAATGTGTATTCCTACAATAAAATTTTTTTTTGTTTTCTAAACTGCATTTGCCTAAGGGCGACAACACCCTCCTTCAATTTTTTTTTTGTTATGTAACTCTAGTTGAATTTTTTGTATATACTTTGTAATGTGTAGGTATTCCTACAAAAATATTTTTTTTTAAATTTATTTTTGTTTTCTAAAATGCATTTGCTTGCGGGTGCCAACACCCTCTTTCAATTTTTATTATTGTTATGTAACTCTAGTTGAATTTTTGTATAGACTTTGTAATGTGTATTCCTACAATAATATTTTTTTTTGTTTTCTAAAATGCTTTTGCCTGCGGGAACCAACACCCTCTTTCAATTTTTATTTTTGTTATGTAACTCTAGTTGAATTTTTTGTATATACTTTTTGAACATTGATAACCTGGTGCACTTTGAATAATCCATCATTAATGAACTAAATATTTTGAATAGTTTTTTTGTGTTTAAGATTCTGGACATTTTAGTTTGAAGTTTTTAATTTCAATTTTTTTTTGTTTTCTAAAATGCTTTTGCCTGCGGGCGCCCACACCCACCTTCAATTTTTTTTTTGTTATGTGACTAGTTGAATTTTTTGTATAGACTTTGAAATGTGCATTCCTACAATAATATTTTTTTTTTAATTTTTTTTTGTTTTCTAAACTGCATTTGCCTGCGGGCGCCAACACCCTCCTTCAATTTGTTTTTTGTTATGTAACTCTAGTTGAATTTTTTGTATAGACTTTGTAATGCGTGTATTCCTACAAAAATATTTTTTTTTAAATTTTTTTTTGTTTTCTAAAATGCTTTTGCCTGCGGGCGCCCACACCCACCTTCAAATTTTTTTTTGTTATGTGACTAGTTGAATTTTTTGTATAGACTATTTGAACATTGATAACCTGGTGCACTTTGAATAATCCATCATTAATGAACTAAATATTTTGAATAATTTTTTTCTGTTTAAGATTCTGGACATTTAAGTTTGAAGTTTTTAATTTCAATTTTTTTTTGTTTTCTAAAATTCTTTTGCCTTTGGGCGCCAACACCCTCCTTCAATTTTTTTTTTTGTTATGTGACTAGTTGAATTTTTTGTATAGACTTTTTGAACATTGATAACCTGGTGCACTTTGAATAATCCATCATTAATGAACTAAATATTTTGAATAGTTTTTTTCTGTTTAAGATTCTGGACATTTTAGTTTGATGTTTTTAATTTCAATTTTTTTTCGTTTTCCAAAATGCTTTTGCCCGCGGTCGCCAACACCCTCCTTCAATTTTTTTTTGTTATGTGACTAGTTGAATTTTTTGTATAGACTTTGAAATGTGTATTCCTACAATAATATTTTTTTTTGTTTTCTAAACTGCATTTGCCTAAGGGCGACAACACCCTCCTTCAATTTTTTTTTTGTTATGTAACTCTAGATGAATTTTTTGTATAGACTTTGTAATGCGTGTATTCCTACAAAAATATTTTTTTTTAAATTTTTTTTTGTTTTCTAAAATGCTTTTGCCTGCGGGCGCCCACACCCACCTTCAAATTTTTTTTTGTTATGTGACTAGTTGAATTTTTTGTATAGACTTTTTGAACATTGATAACCTGGTGCACTTTGAATAATCCATCATTAATGAACTAAATATTTTGAATAGTTTTTTTCTGTTTAAGATTCTGGACATTTTAGTTTGATGTTTTTAATTTCAATTTTTTTTCGTTTTCCAAAATGCTTTTGCCCGCGGTCGCCAACACCCTCCTTCAATTTTTTTTTGTTATGTGACTAGTTGAATTTTTTGTATAGACTTTGAAATGTGTATTCCTACAATAATATTTTTTTTTGTTTTCTAAACTGCATTTGCCTAAGGGCGACAACACCCTCCTTCAATTTTTTTTTTGTTATGTAACTCTAGATGAATTTTTTGTATAGACTTTGTAATGCGTGTATTCCTACAAAAATATTTTTTTTTAAATTTTTTTTTGTTTTCTAAAATGCTTTTGCCTGCGGGCGCCCACACCCACCTTCAAATTTTTTTTTGTTATGTGACTAGTTGAATTTTTTGTATAGACTTTTTGAACATTGATAACCTGGTGCACTTTGAATAATCCATCATTAATGAACTAAATATTTTGAATAATTTTTTTCTGTTTAAGATTCTGGACATTTAAGTTTGAAGTTTTTAATTTCAATTTTTTTTTGTTTTCTAAAATTCTTTTACCTTTGGGCACCAACACCCTCCTTCAATTTTTTTTTTTGTAATGTGACTAGTTGAATTTTTTGTATAGACTTTTTGAACATTGATAACCTGGTGCACTTTGAATAATCCATCATTAATGAACTAAATATTTTGAATAGTTTTTTTCTGTTTAAGATTCTGGACATTTTAGTTTGAAGTTTTTAATTTCAATTTTTTTTTGTTTTCTAAAATTCTTTTGCCTTCGGGCGCCAACACCCTCCTTCAATTTTTTTTTAGTTATGTGACTAGTTGAATTTTTTGTATAGACTTTTTGAACATTGATAACCTGGTGCACTTTGAATAATCCATCATTAATGAACTAAATATTTTGAATAATTTTTTTCTGTTTAAGATTCTGGACATTTAAGTTTGAAGTTTTTAATTTCAATTTTTTTTTGTTTTCTAAAATTCTTTTGCCTTTGGGCGCCAACACCCTCCTTCAATTTTTTTTTTTGTTATGTGACTAGTTGAATTTTTTGTATAGACTTTGTAATGTGTAGGTATTCCTACAAAAATATTTTTTTTAAAATTTATTTTTGTTTTCTAAAATGCATTTGCTTGCGGGTGCCTACACCCTCTTTCAATTTTTATTATTGTTATGTAACTCTAGTTGAATTTTTTGTATAGACTTTGTAATGTGTATTCCTACAATAATATTTTTTTTTGTTTTCTAAAATGCTTTTGCCTGCGGGAGCCAACACCCTCTTTCAATTTTTATTTTTGTTATGTAACTCTAGTTGAATTTTTTGTATATACTTTTTGAACATTGATAACCTGGTGCACTTTGAATAATCCATCATTAATGAACTAAATATTTTGAATAGTTTTTTTCTGTTTAAGATTCTGGACATTTTAGTTTGAAGTTTTTAATTTCAATTTTTTTTTGTTTTCTAAAATTCTTTTGCCTTCGGGCGCCAACACCCTCCTTCAATTTTTTTTTAGTTATGTGACTAGTTGAATTTTTTGTATAGACTTTGTAATATGTATTCCTACAATAATATTTTTTTTTAAATTTTTTTTTGTTTTCTAAAATGCTTTTGCCTGCGGGCGCCCACACCCACCTTCAAATTTTTTTTTGTTATGTGACTAGTTGAATTTTTTGTATAGACTTTGAAATGTGCATTCCTACAATAATATTTTTTTTTAAATTTTTTTTTGTTTTCTAAACTGCATTTGCCTGCGGGGTCCAACACCCGCCTTCAATTTTTTTTTTGTTATGTAACTCTAGTTGAATTTTTTGTATAGACTTTGTAATGCGTGTATTCCTACAAAAATATTTTTTTTTAAATTTTTTTTTGTTTTCTAAAATGCTTTTGCCTGCGGGCGCTAACACCCTCTTTCAAATTTTTTTTTGTTATGTGACTAGTTGAATTTTTTGTATAGACTTTTTGAACATTGATAACCTGGTGCACTTTGAATAATCCATCATTAATGAACTAAATATTTTGAATAATTTTTTTCTGTTTAAGATTCTGGACATTTAAGTTTGAAGTTTTTAATTTCAATTTTTTTTTGTTTTCTAAAATTCTTTTGCCTTTGGGCGCCAACACCCTCCTTCAACTTTAGTTGAATTTTTTGTATATACTTTTTGAACATTGATAACCTGGTGCACTTTGATTAATCCATCGTTAATGAACTAAATATTTTGAATAGTTTTTTGCTGTCTAAGATTCTGGACATTTTAGTTTGAAGTTTTTAATTTCAATTTTTTTTTATTTTCTAAAATTCTTTTGCCTTCGGGCGCCAACACCCTCCTTCAATTTTTTTTTTTGTTATGTGACTAGTTGAATTTTTTGTATAGACTTTGTAATGTGTTATCCTACAATAATATTTTTTTTTAAATTTTATTTTGTTTTCTAAAATGCTTTTGCCTGCGGGCGCTAACACCCTCTTTCAAATTTTTTTTTGTTATGTAACTCTAGTTGAATTTTTTGTATATACTTTTTGAACATTGATAACCTGGTTCACTTTGAATAATCCATCATTAATGAACTAAATATTTTGAATAGTTTTTTTCTGTTTAAGATTCTGGACATTTTAGTTTGAAGTTTTTAATTTCAATTTTTTTTTGTTTTCTAAAATTCTTTTGCCTTTGGGCGCCAACACCCTCCTTCAATTTTTTTTTTTTGTTATGTGACTAGTTGAATTTTTTGTATAGACTTTGTAATGTGTATTCCTACAATAATATTTTTTTTTGTTTTCTAAAATGCTTTTGCCTGCGGGCGCCAACACCCTCTTTCAATTTTTATTTTTGTTATGTAACTCTAGTTGAATTTTTTGTATATACTTTTTGAACATTGATAACCTGGTGCACTTTGAATAATCCATCATTAATGAACTAAATATTTTGAATGGTTTTTTTCTGTTTAAGATTCTGGACATTTTAGTTTGATGTTTTTAATTTCAATTTTTTTTCGTTTTCCAAAATGCTTTTGCCTGCGGTCGCCAACACCCTCCTTCAATTTTTTTTTGTTATGTGACTAGTTGAATTTTTTGTATAGACTTTGAAATGTGTATTCCTACAATAATATTTTTTTTTGTTTTCTAAACTGCATTTGCCTAAGGGCGACAACACCCTCCTTCAATTTTTTTTTTGTTATGTAACTCTAGTTGAATTTTTTGTATAGACTTTGAAACGTGTATTCCTACAATAATATTTTTTTTTAAATTTTTTTTTGTTTTCTAAAATGCTTTTGCCTGCGGGCGCCCACACCCACCTTCAATTTTTTTTTTTGTTATGTAACTCTAGTTGAATTTTTTGTATAGACTTTGTAATGCGTGTATTCCTACAAAAATATTTTTTTTTAAATTTTTTTTTGTTTTCTAAAATGCTTTTGCCTGCGGGCGCCCACACCCACCTTCAAATTTTTTTTTGTTATGTGACTAGTTGAATTTTTTGTATAGACTTTTTGAACATTGATAACCTGGTGCACTTTGAATAATCCATCATTAATGAACTAAATATTTTGAATAATTTTTTTCTGTTTAAGATTCTGGACATTTAAGTTTGAAGTTTTTAATTTCAATTTTTTTTTGTTTTCTAAAATTCTTTTGCCTTTGGGCGCCAACACCCTCCTTCAACTTTAGTTGAATTTTTTGTATATACTTTTTGAACATTGATAACCTGGTGCACTTTGATTAATCCATCGTTAATGAACTAAATATTTTGAATAGTTTTTTGCTGTCTAAGATTCTGGACATTTTAGTTTGAAGTTTTTAATTTCAATTTTTTTTTATTTTCTAAAATTCTTTTGCCTTCGGGCGCCAACACCCTCCTTCAATTTTTTTTTTTGTTATGTGACTAGTTGAATTTTTTGTATAGACTTTGTAATGTGTTATCCTACAATAATATTTTTTTTTTAATTTATTTTTGTTTTCTAAACTGCATTTACCTGCGGGCGCCAACACCCTTCTTCATTTTTTTTTTTGTTATGTGACTAGTTGAATTTTTTGTATAGACTTTGAAATGTGTATTCCTACAATAATATTTTTTTTTTTAATTTTTTTTTGTTTTCTAAACTGCATTTGCTTGCGGGTGCCAACAGCCTCTTTCAATTTTTATTTTTGTTATGTAACTTTAGTTGAATTTTTTGTATATACTTTTTGAACATTGATAACCTGGTGCACTTTGATTAATCCATCGTTAATGAACTAAATATTTTGAATAGTTTTTTTCTGTTTAAGATTCTGGAAATTTTAGTTTGAAGTTTTTAATTTCAATTTTTTTTTGTTTTCTAAAATTCTTTTGCCTTCGGGCGCCAACACCCTCCTTCAATTTTTTTTTTTGTTATGTGACAAGTTGAATTTTTTGTATAGACTTTGTAATGTGTATTCCTACAATAATATTTTTTTTTGTTTTCTAAAATGCTTTTGCCTGCGGGGGCCAACACCCTCTTTCAATTTTTATTTTTGTTATGTAACTCTAGTTGAATTTTTCGTATATACTTTTTGAACATTGATAACCTGGTGCACTTTGAATAATCCATCATTAATGAACTAAATATTTTGAATAGTTTTTTTCTGTTTAAGATTCTGGACATTTTAGTTTGAAGTTTTTAATTTCAATTTTTTTTTGTTTTCTAAAATTCTTTTGCCTTCGGGTGCCAACACCCTCCTTCAATTTTTTTTTAGTTATGTGACTATTTGAATTTTTTGTATAGACTATGAAATGTGCATTCCTACAAAAATATTTTTTTTTAAATTTTTTTTTGTTTTCTAAAATGCTTTTGCCTGCGGCCGCCCATACCCACCTTCAAATTTTTTTTTGTTATGTGACTAGTTGAATTTTTTGTATAGACTTTTTGAACATTGATAACCTGGTGCACTTTGAATAATCCATCATTAATGAACTAAATATTTTGAATAATTTTTTTCTGTTTAAGATTCTGGACATTTAAGTTTGAAGTTTTTAATTTCAATTTTTTTTTGTTTTCTAAAATTCCTTTGCCTTTGGGCGCCAACACCCTCCTTCAATTTTTTTTTTTGTTATGTGACTAGTTGAATTTTTTGTATAGACTTTTTGAACATTGATAACCTGGTGCACTTTGAATAATCCATCATTAATGAACTAAATATTTTGAATAGTTTTTTTCCGTTTAAGATTCTGGACATTTTAGTTTGAAGTTTTTAATTTCAATTTTTTTTTGTTTTCTAAAATTCTTTTGCCTTTGGGCGCCAACACCCTCCTTCAATTTTTTTTTTTTGTTATGTGACTAGTTGAATTTTTTGTATAGACTTTGTAATGTGTATTCCTACAATAATATTTTTTTTTGTTTTCTAAAATGCTTTTGCCTGCGGGCGCCAACACCCTCTTTCAATTTTTATTTTTGTTATGTAACTCTAGTTGAATTTTTTGTATATACTTTTTGAACATTGATAACCTGGTGCACTTTGAATAATCCATCATTAATGAACTAAATATTTTGAATGGTTTTTTTCTGTTTAAGATTCTGGACATTTTAGTTTGATGTTTTTAATTTCAATTTTTTTTCGTTTTCCAAAATGCTTTTGCCTGCGGTCGCCAACACCCTCCTTCAATTTTTTTTTGTTATGTGACTAGTTGAATTTTTTGTATAGACTTTGAAATGTGTATTCCTACAATAATATTTTTTTTTGTTTTCTAAACTGCATTTGCCTAAGGGCGACAACACCCTCCTTCAATTTTTTTTTTGTTATGTAACTCTAGTTGAATTTTTTGTATAGACTTTGAAACGTGTATTCCTACAATAATATTTTTTTTTAAATTTTTTTTTGTTTTCTAAAATGCTTTTGCCTGCGGGCGCCCACACCCACCTTCAATTTTTTTTTTGTTATGTAACTCTAGTTGAATTTTTTGTATAGACTTTGTAATGCGTGTATTCCTACAAAAATATTTTTTTTTAAATTTTTTTTTGTTTTCTAAAATGCTTTTGCCTGCGGGCGCCCACACCCACCTTCAAATTTTTTTTTGTTATGTGACTAGTTGAATTTTTTGTATAGACTTTTTGAACATTGATAACCTGGTGCACTTTGAATAATCCATCATTAATGAACTAAATATTTTGAATAATTTTTTTCTGTTTAAGATTCTGGACATTTAAGTTTGAAGTTTTTAATTTCAATTTTTTTTTGTTTTCTAAAATTCTTTTGCCTTTGGGCGCCAACACCCTCCTTCAACTTTAGTTGAATTTTTTGTATATACTTTTTGAACATTGATAACCTGGTGCACTTTGATTAATCCATCGTTAATGAACTAAATATTTTGAATAGTTTTTTGCTGTCTAAGATTCTGGACATTTTAGTTTGAAGTTTTTAATTTCAATTTTTTTTTATTTTCTAAAATTCTTTTGCCTTCGGGCGCCAACACCCTCCTTCAATTTTTTTTTTTGTTATGTGACTAGTTGAATTTTTTGTATAGACTTTGTAATGTGTTATCCTACAATAATATTTTTTTTTAAATTTTTTTTTGTTTTCTAAAATGCTTTTGCCTGCGGGCGCTAACACCCTTCTTCATTTTTTTTTTTTTGTTATGTGACTAGTTGAATTTTTTGTATAGACTTTGAAATGTGTATTCCTACAATAATATTTTTTTTTTTAATTTTTTTTTGTTTTCTAAACTGCATTTGCTTGCGGGTGCCAACAGCCTCTTTCAATTTTTTTTTTTGTTATGTAACTCTAGTTGAATTTTTTGTATAGACTTTGTAATGCGTGTATTCCTACAAAAATATTTTTTTTTAAATTTTTTTTTGTTTTCTAAAATGCTTTTGCCTGCGGCCGCCCATACCCACCTTCAAATTTTTTTTTGTTATGTGACTAGTTGAATTTTTTGTATAGACTTTTTGAACATTGATAACCTGGTGCACTTTGAATAATCCATCATTAATGAACTAAATATTTTGAATAATTTTTTTCTGTTTAAGATTCTGGACATTTAAGTTTGAAGTTTTTAATTTCAATTTTTTTTTGTTTTCTAAAATTCCTTTGCCTTTGGGCGCCAACACCCTCCTTCAATTTTTTTTTTTGTTATGTGACTAGTTGAATTTTTTGTATAGACTTTTTGAACATTGATAACCTGGTGCACTTTGAATAATCCATCATTAATGAACTAAATATTTTGAATAGTTTTTTTCTGTTTAAGATTCTGGACATTTTAGTTTGAAGTTTTTAATTTCAATTTTTTTTTGTTTTCTAAAATTCTTTTGCCTTTGGGCGCCAACACCCTCCTTCAATTTTTTTTTTTTGTTATGTGACTAGTTGAATTTTTTGTATAGACTTTGTAATGTGTATTCCTACAATAATATTTTTTTTTGTTTTCTAAAATGCTTTTGCCTGCGGGCGCCAACACCCTCTTTCAATTTTTATTTTTGTTATGTAACTCTAGTTGAATTTTTTGTATAGACTTTGTAATGCGTGTATTCCTACAAAAATATTTTTTTTTAAATTTTTTTTTGTTTTCTAAAATGCTTTTGCCTGCGGGCGCCCACACCCACCTTCAAATTTTTTTTTGTTATGTGACTAGTTGAATTTTTTGTATAGACTTTTTGAACATTGATAACCTGGTGCACTTTGAATAATCCATCATTAATGAACTAAATATTTTGAATAATTTTTTTCTGTTTAAGATTCTGGACATTTAAGTTTGAAGTTTTTAATTTCAATTTTTTTTTGTTTTCTAAAATTCTTTTGCCTTTGGGCGCCAACACCCTCCTTCAACTTTAGTTGAATTTTTTGTATATACTTTTTGAACATTGATAACCTGGTGCACTTTGATTAATCCATCGTTAATGAACTAAATATTTTGAATAGTTTTTTGCTGTCTAAGATTCTGGACATTTTAGTTTGAAGTTTTTAATTTCAATTTTTTTTTATTTTCTAAAATTCTTTTGCCTTCGGGCGCCAACACCCTCCTTCAATTTTTTTTTTTGTTATGTGACTAGTTGAATTTTTTGTATAGACTTTGTAATGTGTTATCCTACAATAATATTTTTTTTTAAATTTTTTTTTGTTTTCTAAAATGCTTTTGCCTGCGGGCGCTAACACCCTTCTTCATTTTTTTTTTTTGTTATGTGACTAGTTGAATTTTTTGTATAGACTTTGAAATGTGTATTCCTACAATAATATTTTTTTTTTTAATTTTTTTTTGTTTTCTAAACTGCATTTGCTTGCGGGTGCCAACAGCCTCTTTCAATTTTTATTTTTGTTATGTAACTTTAGTTGAATTTTTTGTATATACTTTTTGAACATTGATAACCTGGTGCACTTTGATTAATCCATCGTTAATGAACTAAATATTTTGAATAGTTTTTTTCTGTTTAAGATTCTGGACATTTTAGTTTGAAGTTTTTAATTTCAATTTTTTTTTGTTTTCTAAAATTCTTTTGCCTTCGGGCGCCAACACCCTCCTTCAATTTTTTTTTTTGTTATGTGACAAGTTGAATTTTTTGTATAGACTTTGTAATGTGTATTCCTACAATAATATTTTTTTTTGTTTTCTAAAATGCTTTTGCCTGCGGGGGCCAACACCCTCTTTCAAATTTTTTTTTGTTATGTAACTCTAGTTGAATTTTTTGTATATACTTTTTGAACATTGATAACCTGGTTCACTTTGAATAATCCATCATTAATGAACTAAATATTTTGAATAGTTTTTTTCTGTTTAAGATTCTGGACATTTTAGTTTGAAGTTTTTAATTTCAATTTTTTTTTGTTTTCTTAAATGCATTTGCCTGCGGGCGCTAACACCCTCTTTCAATTTTTTTTTTGTTATGTAACTCTAGTTGAATTTTTTGTATAGACTTTGAAACGTGTATTCCTACAATAATATTTTTTTTTTAATTTTTTTTTGTTTTCTAAACTGCATTTGCCTGCGGGCGCCAACACCCTCCTTCAATTTTTTTTTTGTTATGTAACTCTAGTTGAATTTTTTGTATAGACTTTGTAATGCGTGTATTCCTACAAAAATATTTTTTTTTAAATTTTTTTTTGTTTTCTAAAATGCTTTTGCCTGCGGGCGCCCACACCCACCTTCAAATTTTTTTTTGTTATGTGACTAGTTGAATTTTTTGTATAGACTTTGTAATGCGTGTATTCCTACAAAATATTTTTTTTTAAATTTTTTTTTGTTATCTAAAATGCTTTTGCCTGCGGGCGCTAACACCCTCTTTCAAATTTTTTTTTTGTTATGTAACTCTAGTTGAATTTTTTGTATATACTTTTTGAACATTGATAACCTGGTGCACTTTGAATAATCCATCATTAATGAACTAAATATTTTGAATAGTTTTTTCTGTTTAAGATTCTGGACATTTAAGTTTGAAGTTTTTAATTTCAATTTTTTTTTATTTTCTAAAATTCTTTTGCCTTCGGGCGCCAACACCCTCCTTCAATTTTTTTTTTTGTTATGTGACTAGTTGAATTTTTTGTATAGACTTTGTAATGTGTTATCCTACAATAATATTTTTTTTTAAATTTTTTTTTGTTTTCTAAAATGCTTTTGCCTGCGGGCGCTAACACCCTCTTTCAAATTTTTTTTTGTTATGTAACTCTAGTTGAATTTTTTGTATATACTTTTTGAACATTGATAACCTGGTTCACTTTGAATAATCCATCATTAATGAACTAAATATTTTGAATAGTTTTTTTCTGTTTAAGATTCTGGACATTTTAGTTTGAAGTTTTTAATTTCAATTTTTTTTTGTTTTCTAAAATTCTTTTGCCTTCGGGTGCCAACACCCTCCTTCAATTTTTTTTTAGTTATGTGACTAGTTGAATTTTTTGTATAGACTATGAAATGTGCATTCCTACAATAATATTTTTTTTAAAATTTTTTTTTGTTTTCTAAACTGCATTTACCTGCAGGCGCCAACACCCTCCTTCAATTTTTTTTTTTGTTATGTGACTAGTTGAATTTTTTGTATAGACTTTGAAATGTGCATTCCTACAATAATATTTTTTTTTTAATTTTTTTTTGTTTTCTAAACTGCATTTGCCTGCGGGCGCCAACACCCTCCTTCAATTTTTTTTTTGTTATGTAACTCTAGTTGAATTTTTTGTATAGACTTTGTAATGCGTGTATTCCTACAAAAATATTTTTTTTTAAATTTTTTTTTGTTTTCTAAAATGCTTTTGCCTGCGGGCGCCCACACCCACCTTCAAATTTTTTTTTGTTATGTGACTAGTTGAATTTTTTGTATAGACTTTGTAATGCGTGTATTCCTACAAAATATTTTTTTTTAAATTTTTTTTTGTTTTCTAAAATGCTTTTGCCTGCGGGCGCTAACACCCTCTTTCAAATTTTTTTTTGTTATGTAACTCTAGTTGAATTTTTTGTATATACTTTTTGAACATTGATAACCTGGTGCACTTTGAATAATCCATCATTAATGAACTAAATATTTTGAATAGTTTTTTTCTGTTTAAGATTCTGGACATTTAAGTTTGAAGTTTATAATTTCAATTTTTTTTTATTTTCTAAAATTCTTTTGCCTTCGGGCGCCAACACCCTCCTTCAATTTTTTTTTTTGTTATGTGACTAGTTGAATTTTTTGTATAGACTTTGTAATGTGTTATCCTACAATAATATTTTTTTTTAAATTTTTTTTTGTTTTCTAAAATGCTTTTGCCTGCGGGCGCTAACACCCTCTTTCAAATTTTTTTTTGTTATGTAACTCTAGTTGAATTTTTTGTATATACTTTTTGAACATTGATAACCTGGTTCACTTTGAATAATCCATCATTAATGAACTAAATATTTTGAATAGTTTTTTTCTGTTTAAGATTCTGGACATTTTAGTTTGAAGTTTTTAATTTCAATTTTTTTTTGTTTTCTAAAATTCTTTTGCCTTCGGGTGCCAACACCCTCCTTCAATTTTTTTTTAGTTATGTGACTAGTTGAATTTTTTGTATAGACTATGAAATGTGCATTCCTACAATAATATTTTTTTTAAAATTTTTTTTTGTTTTCTAAACTGCATTTACCTGCAGGCGCCAACACCCTCCTTCAATTTTTTTTTTTGTTATGTGACTAGTTGAATTTTTTGTATAGACTTTGAAACGTGTATTCCTACAATAATATTTTTTTTTAAATTTTTTTTTGTTTTCTAAAATGCATTTGCCTGCGGGCGCCAACACCCTCCTTCAATTTTTTTTTTGTTATGTAACTCTAGTTGAATTTTTTGTATAGACTTTGTAATGCGTGTATTCCTACAAAAATATTTTTTTTTAAATTTTTTTTTGTTTTCTAAAATGCTTTTGCCTGCGGGCGCCCACACCCACCTTCAAATTTTTTTTTGTTATGTGACTAGTTGAATTTTTTGTATAGACTTTGTAATGCGTGTATTCCTACAAAATATTTTTTTTTAAATTTTTTTTTGTTTTCTAAAATGCTTTTGCCTGCGGGCGCTAACACCCTCTTTCAAATTTTTTTTTGTTATGTAACTCTAGTTGAATTTTTTGTATATACTTTTTGAACATTGATAACCTGGTGCACTTTGAATAATCCATCATTAATGAACTAAATATTTTGAATAGTTTTTTTCTGTTTAAGATTCTGGACATTTAAGTTTGAAGTTTATAATTTCAATTTTTTTTTATTTTCTAAAATTCTTTTGCCTTCGGGCGCCAACACCCTCCTTCAATTTTTTTTTTTGTTATGTGACTAGTTGAATTTTTTGTATAGACTTTGTAATGTGTTATCCTACAATAATATTTTTTTTTAAATTTTTTTTTGTTTTCTAAAATGCTTTTGCCTGCGGGCGCTAACACCCTCTTTCAAATTTTTTTTTGTTATGTAACTCTAGTTGAATTTTTTGTATATACTTTTTGAACATTGATAACCTGGTTCACTTTGAATAATCCATCATTAATGAACTAAATATTTTGAATAGTTTTTTTCTGTTTAAGATTCTGGACATTTTAGTTTGAAGTTTTTAATTTCAATTTTTTTTTGTTTTCTAAAATTCTTTTGCCTTCGGGTGCCAACACCCTCCTTCAATTTTTTTTTAGTTATGTGACTAGTTGAATTTTTTGTATAGACTATGAAATGTGCATTCCTACAATAATATTTTTTTTAAAATTTTTTTTTGTTTTCTAAACTGCATTTACCTGCAGGCGCCAACACCCTCCTTCAATTTTTTTTTTTGTTATGTGACTAGTTGAATTTTTTGTATAGACTTTGAAACGTGTATTCCTACAATAATATTTTTTTTTAAATTTTTTTTTGTTTTCTAAAATGCATTTGCCTGCGGGCGCCAACACCCTCCTTCAATTTTTTTTTTGTTATGTAACTCTAGTTGAATTTTTTGTATAGACTTTGTAATGCGTGTATTCCTACAAAAATATTTTTTTTTAAATTTTTTTTTGTTTTCTAAAATGCTTTTGCCTGCGGGCGCCCACACCCACCTTCAAATTTTTTTTTGTTATGTGACTAATTGAATTTTTTGTATAGACTTTTTGAACATTGATAACCTGGTGCACTTTGATTAATCCATCGTTAATGAACTAAATATTTTGAATAGTTTTTTTCTGTCTAAGATTCTGGACATTTTAGTTTGAAGTTTTTAATTTCAATTTTTTTTTATTTTCTAAAATTCTTTTGCCTTCGGGCGCCAACACCCTCCTTCAATTTTTTTTTTTGTTATGTGACTAGTTGAATTTTTGTATAGACTTTGTAATGTGTATTCCTACAATAATATTTTTTTTTTGTTTTCTAAAATGCTTTTGCCTGTGGGGGCCAACACCCTCTTTCAATTTTTATTTTTGTTATGTAACTCTAGTTGAATTTTTCGTATATACTTTTTGAACATTGATAACCTGGTGCACTTTGAATAATCCATCATTAATGAACTAAATATTTTGAATAGTTTTTTTCTGTTTAAGATTCTGGACATTTTAGTTTGAAGTTTTTAATTTCAATTTTTTTTTGTTTTCTAAAATTCTTTTGCCTTCGGGTGCCAACACCCTCCTTCAATTTTTTTTTAGTTATGTGACTATTTGAATTTTTTGTATAGACTATGAAATGTGCATTCCTACAATAATATTTTTTTTTAAATTTTTTTTTGTTTTCTAAACTGCATTTACCTGCAGGCGCCAACACCCTCCTTCAATTTTTTTTTTTTGTTATGTGACTAGTTGAATTTTTTGTATAGACTTTGTAATGCGTGTATTCCTACAAAAATATTTTTTTTTTAATTTTTTTTTGTTTTCTAAAATGCTTTTGCCTGCGGGCGCCCACACCCACCTTCAAATTTTTTTTTGTTATGTGACTAGTTGAATTTTTTGTATAGACTTTTTGAACATTGATAACCTGGTGCACTTTGAATAATCCATCATTAATGAACTAAATATTTTGAATAATTTTTTTCTGTTTAAGATTCTGGACATTTAAGTTTGAAGTTTTTAATTTCAATTTTTTTTTGTTTTCTAAAATTCTTTTGCCTTTGGGCGCCAACACCCTCCTTCAATTTTTTTTTTTGTTATGTGACTAGTTGAATTTTTTGTATAGACTTTGAAATGTGCATTCCTACAATAATATTTTTTTTAAAATTTTTTTTTGTTTTCTAAAATGCTTTTGCCTGCGGGCGCCCACACCCACCTTCAATTTTTTTTTTGTTATGTGACTAGTTGAATTTTTTGTATAGACTTTGAAATGTGCATTCCTACAATAATATTTTTTTTTTAATTTTTTTTTGTTTTCTAAACTGCATTTGCCTGCGGGCGCCAACACCCTCCTTCAATTTTTTTTTTGTTATGTAACTCTAGTTGAATTTTTTGTATATACTTTTTGAACATTGATAACCTGGTTCACTTTGAATAATCCATCATTAATGAACTAAATATTTTGAATAGTTTTTTTCTGTTTAAGATTCTGGACATTTTAGTTTGAAGTTTTTAATTTCAATTTTTTTTTGTTTTCTAAAATTCTTTTGCCTTCGGGTGCCAACACCCTCCTTCAATTTTTTTTTAGTTATGTGACTAGTTGAATTTTTTGTATAGACTATGAAATGTGCATTCCTACAATAATATTTTTTTTAAAATTTTTTTTTGTTTTCTAAACTGCATTTACCTGCAGGCGCCAACACCCTCCTTCAATTTTTTTTTTTGTTATGTGACTAGTTGAATTTTTTGTATAGACTTTGAAACGTGTATTCCTACAATAATATTTTTTTTTAAATTTTTTTTTGTTTTCTAAAATGCATTTGCCTGCGGGCGCCAACACCCTCCTTCAATTTTTTTTTTGTTATGTAACTCTAGTTGAATTTTTTGTATAGACTTTGTAATGCGTGTATTCCTACAAAAATATTTTTTTTTTAATTTTTTTTTGTTTTCTAAAATGCTTTTGCCTGCGGGCGCCCACACCCACCTTCAAATTTTTTTTTGTTATGTGACTAGTTGAATTTTTTGTATAGACTTTTTGAACATTGATAACCTGGTGCACTTTGAATAATCCATCATTAATGAACTAAATATTTTGAATAATTTTTTTCTGTTTAAGATTCTGGACATTTAAGTTTGAAGTTTTTAATTTCAATTTTTTTTTGTTTTCTAAAATTCTTTTGCCTTTGGGCGCCAACACCCTCCTTCAATTTTTTTTTTTGTTATGTGACTAGTTGAATTTTTTGTATAGACTTTGAAATGTGCATTCCTACAATAATATTTTTTTTAAAATTTTTTTTTGTTTTCTAAAATGCTTTTGCCTGCGGGCGCCCACACCCACCTTCAATTTTTTTTTTGTTATGTGACTAGTTGAATTTTTTGTATAGACTTTGAAATGTGCATTCCTACAATAATATTTTTTTTTTAATTTTTTTTTGTTTTCTAAACTGCATTTGCCTGCGGGCGCCAACACCCTCCTTCAATTTTTTTTTTGTTATGTAACTCTAGTTGAATTTTTTGTATAGACTTTGTAATGCGTGTATTCCTACAAAAATATTTTTTTTTAAATTTTTTTTTGTTTTCTAAAATGCTTTTGCCTGCGGGCGCCCACACCCACCTTCAAATTTTTTTTTGTTATGTGACTAGTTGAATTTTTTGTATAGACTTTGTAATGCGTGTATTCCTACAAAATATTTTTTTTTAAATTTTTTTTTGTTTTCTAAAATGCTTTTGCCTGCGGGCGCTAACACCCTCTTTCAAATTTTTTTTTGTTATGTAACTCTAGTTGAATTTTTTGTATATACTTTTTGAACATTGATAACCTGGTGCACTTTGAATAATCCATCATTAATGAACTAAATATTTTGAATAGTTTTTTTCTGTTTAAGATTCTGGACATTTAAGTTTGAAGTTTATAATTTCAATTTTTTTTTATTTTCTAAAATTCTTTTGCCTTCGGGCGCCAACACCCTCCTTCAATTTTTTTTTTTGTTATGTGACTAGTTGAATTTTTTGTATAGACTTTGTAATGTGTTATCCTACAATAATATTTTTTTTTAAATTTTTTTTTGTTTTCTAAAATGCTTTTGCCTGCGGGCGCTAACACCCTCTTTCAAATTTTTTTTTGTTATGTAACTCTAGTTGAATTTTTTGTATATACTTTTTGAACATTGATAACCTGGTTCACTTTGAATAATCCATCATTAATGAACTAAATATTTTGAATAGTTTTTTTCTGTTTAAGATTCTGGACATTTTAGTTTGAAGTTTTTAATTTCAATTTTTTTTTGTTTTCTAAAATTCTTTTGCCTTCGGGTGCCAACACCCTCCTTCAATTTTTTTTTAGTTATGTGACTAGTTGAATTTTTTGTATAGACTATGAAATGTGCATTCCTACAATAATATTTTTTTTAAAATTTTTTTTTGTTTTCTAAACTGCATTTACCTGCAGGCGCCAACACCCTCCTTCAATTTTTTTTTTTGTTATGTGACTAGTTGAATTTTTTGTATAGACTTTGAAACGTGTATTCCTACAATAATATTTTTTTTTAAATTTTTTTTTGTTTTCTAAAATGCATTTGCCTGCGGGCGCCAACACCCTCCTTCAATTTTTTTTTTGTTATGTAACTCTAGTTGAATTTTTTGTATAGACTTTGTAATGCGTGTATTTCTACAAAAATATTTTTTTTTAAATTTTTTTTTGTTTTCTAAAATGCTTTTGCCTGCGGGCGCCCACACCCACCTTCAAATTTTTTTTTGTTATGTGACTAGTTGAATTTTTTGTATAGACTTTTTGAACATTGATAACCTGGTGCACTTTGATTAATCCATCGTTAATGAACTAAATATTTTGAATAGTTTTTTTCTGTCTAAGATTCTGGACATTTTAGTTTGAAGTTTTTAATTTCAATTTTTTTTTATTTTCTAAAATTCTTTTGCCTTCGGGCGCCAACACCCTCCTTCAATTTTTTTTTTTGTTATGTGACTAGTTGAATTTTTGTATAGACTTTGTAATGTGTATTCCTACAATAATATTTTTTTTTGTTTTCTAAAATGCTTTTGCCTGTGGGGGCCAACACCCTCTTTCAATTTTTATTTTTGTTATGTAACTCTAGTTGAATTTTTCGTATATACTTTTTGAACATTGATAACCTGGTGCACTTTGAATAATCCATCATTAATGAACTAAATATTTTGAATAGTTTTTTTCTGTTTAAGATTCTGGACATTTTAGTTTGAAGTTTTTAATTTCAATTTTTTTTTGTTTTCTAAAATTCTTTTGCCTTCGGGTGCCAACACCCTCCTTCAATTTTTTTTTAGTTATGTGACTATTTGAATTTTTTGTATAGACTATGAAACGTGTATTCCTACAATAATATTTTTTTTTAAATTTTTTTTTGTTTTCTAAAATGCATTTGCCTGCGGGCGCCAACACCCTCCTTCAATTTTTTTTTTGTTATGTAACTCTAGTTGAATTTTTTGTATAGACTTTGTAATGCGTGTATTCCTACAAAAATATTTTTTTTTTAATTTTTTTTTGTTTTCTAAAATGCTTTTGCCTGCGGGCGCCCACACCCACCTTCAAATTTTTTTTTGTTATGTGACTAGTTGAATTTTTTGTATAGACTTTTTGAACATTGATAACCTGGTGCACTTTGAATAATCCATCATTAATGAACTAAATATTTTGAATAATTTTTTTCTGTTTAAGATTCTGGACATTTAAGTTTGAAGTTTTTAATTTCAATTTTTTTTTGTTTTCTAAAATTCTTTTGCCTTTGGGCGCCAACACCCTCCTTCAATTTTTTTTTTTGTTATGTGACTAGTTGAATTTTTTGTATAGACTTTGAAATGTGCATTCCTACAATAATATTTTTTTTTAAATTTTTTTTTGTTTTCTAAAATGCTTTTGCCTGCGGGCGCCCACACCCACCTTCAATTTTTTTTTTGTTATGTGACTAGTTGAATTTTTTGTATAGACTTTGAAATGTGCATTCCTACAATAATATTTTTTTTTTAATTTTTTTTTGTTTTCTAAACTGCATTTGCCTGCGGGCGCCAACACCCTCCTTCAATTTTTTTTTTGTTATGTAACTCTAGTTGAATTTTTTGTATAGACTTTGTAATGCGTGTATTCCTACAAAAATATTTTTTTTTAAATTTTTTTTTGTTTTCTAAAATGCTTTTGCCTGCGGGCGCCCACACCCACCTTCAAATTTTTTTTTGTTATGTGACTAGTTGAATTTTTTGTATAGACTTTGGAATGCGTGTATTCCTACAAAATATTTTTTTTTAAATTTTTTTTTGTTTTCTAAAATGCTTTTGCCTGCGGGCGCTAACACCCTCTTTCAAATTTTTTTTTGTTATGTAACTCTAGTTGAATTTTTTGTATATACTTTTTGAACATTGATAACCTGGTGCACTTTGAATAATCCATCATTAATGAACTAAATATTTTGAATGGTTTTTTTCTGTTTAAGATTCTGGACATTTTAGTTTGATGTTTTTAATTTCAATTTTTTTTCGTTTTCCAAAATGCTTTTGCCTGCGGTCGCCAACACCCTCCTTCAATTTTTTTTTGTTATGTGACTAGTTGAATTTTTTGTATAGACTTTGAAATGTGCATTCCTACAATAATATTTTTTTTTAAATTTTTTTTTGTTTTCTAAAATGCTTTTGCCTGCGGGCGCCCACACCCACCTTCAATTTTTTTTTTTGTTATGTGACTAGTTGAATTTTTTGTATAGACTTTGAAATGTGCATTCCTACAATAATATTTTTTTTTTAATTTTTTTTTTGTTTTCTAAACTGCATTTGCCTGCGGGCGCCAACACCCTCCTTCAATTTTTTTTTTGTTATGTAACTCTAGTTGAATTTTTTGTATAGACTTTGTAATGCGTGTATTCCTACAAAAATATTTTTTTTTAAATTTTTTTTTGTTTTCTAAAATGCTTTTGCCTGCGGGCGCCCACACCCACCTTCAAATTTTTTTTTGTTATGTGACTAGTTGAATTTTTTGTATAGACTTTGTAATGCGTGTATTCCTACAAAATATTTTTTTTTAAATTTTTTTTTGTTTTCTAAAATGCTTTTGCTTGCGGGCGCTAACACCCTCTTTCAAATTTTTTTTTGTTATGTAACTCTAGTTGAATTTTTTGTATATACTTTTTGAACATTGATAACCTGGTGCACTTTGAATAATCCATCATTAATGAACTAAATATTTTGAATGGTTTTTTTCTGTTTAAGATTCTGGACATTTTAGTTTGATGTTTTTAATTTCAATTTTTTTTCGTTTTCCAAAATGCTTTTGCCTGCGGTCGCCAACACCCTCCTTCAATTTTTTTTTGTTATGTGACTAGTTGAATTTTTTGTATAGACTTTGAAATGTGTATTCCTACAATAATATTTTTTTTTGTTTTCTAAACTGCATTTGCCTAAGGGCGACAACACCCTCCTTCAATTTTTTTTTTGTTATGTAACTCTAGTTGAATTTTTTGTATAGACTTTGAAACGTGTATTCCTACAATAATATTTTTTTTAAAATTTTTTTTTGTTTTCTAAAATGCTTTTGCCTGCGGGCGCCCACACCCACCTTCAATTTTTTTTTTGTTATGTGACTAGTTGAATTTTTTGTATAGACTTTGAAATGTGCATTCCTACAATAATATTTTTTTTTTAATTTTTTTTTGTTTTCTAAACTGCATTTGCCTGCGGGCGCAAACACCCTCCTTCAATTTTTTTTTTTGTTATGTAACTCTAGTTGAATTTTTTGTATAGACTTTGTAATGCGTGTATTCCTACAAAATATTTTTTTTTAAATTTTTTTTTGTTTTCTAAAATGCTTTTGCCTGCGGGCGCTAACACCCTCTTTCAAATTTTTTTTTGTTATGTAACTCTAGTTGAATTTTTTGTATATACTTTTTGAACATTGATAACCTGGTGCACTTTGAATAATCCATCATTAATGAACTAAATATTTTGAATGGTTTTTTTCTGTTTAAGATTCTGGACATTTTAGTTTGATGTTTTTAATTTCAATTTTTTTTCGTTTTCCAAAATGCTTTTGCCTGCGGTCGCCAACACCCTCCTTCAATTTTTTTTTGTTATGTGACTAGTTGAATTTTTTGTATAGACTTTGAAATGTGTATTCCTACAATAATATTTTTTTTTGTTTTCTAAACTGCATTTGCCTAAGGGCGACAACACCCTCCTTCAATTTTTTTTTTGTTATGTAACTCTAGTTGAATTTTTTGTATAGACTTTGAAACGTGTATTCCTACAATAATATTTTTTTTAAAATTTTTTTTTGTTTTCTAAAATGCTTTTGCCTGCGGGCGCCCACACCCACCTTCAATTTTTTTTTTGTTATGTGACTAGTTGAATTTTTTGTATAGACTTTGAAATGTGCATTCCTACAATAATATTTTTTTTTTAATTTTTTTTTGTTTTCTAAACTGCATTTGCCTGCGGGCGCCAACACCCTCCTTCAATTTTTTTTTTGTTATGTAACTCTAGTTGAATTTTTTGTATAGACTTTGTAATGCGTGTATTCCTACAAAAATATTTTTTTTTAAATTTTTTTTTGTTTTCTAAAATGCTTTTGCCTGCGGGCGCCCACACCCACCTTCAAATTTTTTTTTGTTATGTGACTAGTTGAATTTTTTGTATAGACTTTGTAATGCGTGTATTCCTACAAAATATTTTTTTTTAAATTTTTTTTTGTTTTCTAAAATGCTTTTGCCTGCGGGCGCTAACACCCTCTTTCAAATTTTTTTTTTGTTATGTAACTCTAGTTGAATTTTTTGTATATACTTTTTGAACATTGATAACCTGGTGCACTTTGAATAATCCATCATTAATGAACTAAATATTTTGAATGGTTTTTTTCTGTTTAAGATTCTGGACATTTTAGTTTGATGTTTTTAATTTCAATTTTTTTTCGTTTTCCAAAATGCTTTTGCCTGCGGTCGCCAACACCCTCCTTCAATTTTTTTTTGTTATGTGACTAGTTGAATTTTTTGTATAGACTTTGAAATGTGTATTCCTACAATAATATTTTTTTTTGTTTTCTAAACTGCATTTGCCTAAGGGCGACAACACCCTCCTTCAATTTTTTTTTTGTTATGTAACTCTAGTTGAATTTTTTGTATAGACTTTGAAATGTGTATTCCTACAATAATATTTTTTTTTGTTTTCTAAACTGCATTTGCCTAAGGGCGACAACACCCTCCTTCAATTTTTTTTTTGTTATGTAACTCTAGTTGAATTTTTTGTATAGACTTTGAAACGTGTATTCCTACAATAATATTTTTTTTAAAATTTTTTTTTGTTTTCTAAAATGCTTTTGCCTGCGGGCGCCCACACCCACCTTCAATTTTTTTTTTGTTATGTGACTAGTTGAATTTTTTGTATAGACTTTGAAATGTGCATTCCTACAATAATATTTTTTTTTTAATTTTTTTTTGTTTTCTAAACTGCATTTGCCTGCGGGCGCCAACACCCTCCTTCAATTTTTTTTTTGTTATGTAACTCTAGTTGAATTTTTTGTATAGACTTTGTAATGCGTGTATTCCTACAAAAATATTTTTTTTTAAATTTTTTTTTGTTTTCTAAAATGCTTTTGCCTGCGGGCGCCCACACCCACCTTCAAATTTTTTTTTGTTATGTGACTAGTTGAATTTTTTTGTATAGACTTTGTAATGCGTGTATTCCTACAAAATATTTTTTTTTAAATTTTTTTTTGTTTTCTAAAATGCTTTTGCCTGCGGGCGCTAACACCCTCTTTCAAATTTTTTTTTGTTATGTAACTCTAGTTGAATTTTTTGTATATACTTTTTGAACATTGATAACCTGGTGCACTTTGAATAATCCATCATTAATGAACTAAATATTTTGAATGGTTTTTTTCTGTTTAAGATTCTGGACATTTTAGTTTGATGTTTTTAATTTCAATTTTTTTTCGTTTTCCAAAATGCTTTTGCCTGCGGTCGCCAACACCCTCCTTCAATTTTTTTTTGTTATGTGACTAGTTGAATTTTTTGTATAGACTTTGAAATGTGTATTCCTACAATAATATTTTTTTTTGTTTTCTAAACTGCATTTGCCTAAGGGCGACAACACCCTCCTTCAATTTTTTTTTTGTTATGTAACTCTAGTTGAATTTTTTGTATAGACTTTGAAACGTGTATTCCTACAATAATATTTTTTTTAAAATTTTTTTTTGTTTTCTAAAATGCTTTTGCCTGCGGGCGCCCACACCCACCTTCAATTTTTTTTTTTGTTATGTGACTAGTTGAATTTTTTGTATAGACTTTGAAATGTGCATTCCTACAATAATATTTTTTTTTTAATTTTTTTTTGTTTTCTAAACTGCATTTGCCTGCGGGCGCCAACACCCTCCTTCAATTTTTTTTTTGTTATGTAACTCTAGTTGAATTTTTTGTATAGACTTTGTAATGCGTGTATTCCTACAAAAATATTTTTTTTTAAATTTTTTTTTGTTTTCTAAAATGCTTTTGCCTGCGGGCGCCCACACCCACCTTCAAATTTTTTTTTGTTATGTGACTAGTTGAATTTTTTGTATAGACTTTGTAATGCGTGTATTCCTACAAAATATTTTTTTTTAAATTTTTTTTTGTTTTCTAAAATTCTTTTGCCTTTGGGCGCCAACACCCTCCTTCAATTTTTTTTTTTTGTTATGTGACTAGTTGAATTTTTTGTATAGACTTTGTAATGTGTATTCCTACAATAATATTTTTTTTTTGTTTTCTAAAATGCTTTTGCCTGCGGGCGCCAACACCCTCTTTCAATTTTTATTTTTGTTATGTAACTCTAGTTGAATTTTTTGTATATTCTTTTTGAACATTGATAACCTGGTGCACTTTGAATAATCCATCATTAATGAACTAAATATTTTGAATGGTTTTTTTCTGTTTAAGATTCTGGACATTTTAGTTTGATGTTTTTAATTTCAATTTTTTTTCGTTTTCCAAAATGCTTTTGCCTGCGGTCGCCAACACCCTCCTTCAATTTTTTTTTGTTATGTGACTAGTTGAATTTTTTGTATAGACTTTGAAATGTGTATTCCTACAATAATATTTTTTTTTGTTTTCTAAACTGCATTTGCCTAAGGGCGACAACACCCTCCTTCAATTTTTTTTTTTGTTATGTAACTCTAGTTGAATTTTTTGTATAGACTTTGAAACGTGTATTCCTACAATAATATTTTTTTTAAAATTTTTTTTTGTTTTCTAAAATGCTTTTGCCTGCAGGCGCCCACACCCACCTTCAAATTTTTTTTTGTTATGTGACTAGTTGAATTTTTTGTATAGACTTTTTGAACATTGATAACCTGGTGCACTTTGAATAATCCATCATTAATGAACTAAATATTTTGAATAATTTTTTTCTGTTTAAGATTCTGGACATTTAAGTTTGAAGTTTTTAATTTCAATTTTTTTTTGTTTTCTAAAATTCTTTTGCCTTTGGGCGCCAACACCCTCCTTCAATTTTTTTTTTTGTTATGTGACTAGTTGAATTTTTTGTATAGACTTTGAAATGTGCATTCCTACAATAATATTTTTTTTAAAATTTTTTTTTGTTTTCTAAAATGCTTTTGCCTGCGGGCGCCCACACCCACCTTCAATTTTTTTTTTGTTATGTGACTAGTTGAATTTTTTGTATAGACTTTGAAATGTGCATTCCTACAATAATATTTTTTTTTAATTTTTTTTTGTTTTCTAAACTGCATTTGCCTGCGGGCGCCAACACCCTCCTTCAATTTTTTTTTTTGTTATGTAACTCTAGTTGAATTTTTCGTATAGACTTTGTAATGCGTGTATTCCTACAAAAATATTTTTTTTTAAATTTTTTTTTGTTTTCTAAAATGCTTTTGCCTGCGGGCGCCCACACCCACCTTCAAATTTTTTTTTGTTATGTGACTAGTTGAATTTTTTGTATAGACTTTTTGAACATTGATAACCTGGTGCACTTTGAATAATCCATCATTAATGAACTAAATATTTTGAATAATTTTTTTCTGTTTAAGATTCTGGACATTTAAGTTTGAAGTTTTTAATTTCAATTTTTTTTTGTTTTCTAAAATTCTTTTGCCTTTGGGCGCCAACACCCTCCTTCAATTTTTTTTTTTGTTATGTGACTAGTTGAATTTTTTGTATAGACTTTGAAATGTGCATTCCTACAATAATATTTTTTTTAAAATTTTTTTTTGTTTTCTAAAATGCTTTTGCCTGCGGGCGCCCACACCCACCTTCAATTTTTTTTTTGTTATGTAACTAGTTGAATTTTTTGTATAGACTTTGAAATGTGCATTCCTACAATAATATTTTTTTTTTAATTTTTTTTTTGTTTTCTAAACTGCATTTGCCTGCGGGCGCCAACACCCTCCTTCAATTTTTTTTTTGTTATGTAACTCTAGTTGAATTTTTTGTATAGACTTTGTAATGCGTGTATTCCTACAAAAATATTTTTTTTTAAATTTTTTTTTTGTTTTCTAAAATGCTTTTGCCTGCGGGCGCCCACACCCACCTTCAAATTTTTTTTTGTTATGTGACTAGTTGAATTTTTTGTATAGACTTTGTAATGCGTGTATTCCTACAAAATATTTTTTTTTAAATTTTTTTTTGTTTTCTAAAATGCTTTTGCCTGCGGGCGCTAACACCCTCTTTCAAATTTTTTTTTTGTTATGTAACTCTAGTTGAATTTTTTGTATATACTTTTTGAACATTGATAACCTGGTGCACTTTGAATAATCCATCATTAATGAACTAAATATTTTGAATGGTTTTTTTCTGTTTAAGATTCTGGACATTTTAGTTTGATGTTTTTAATTTCAATTTTTTTTCGTTTTCCAAAATGCTTTTGCCTGCGGTCGCCAACACCCTCCTTCAATTTTTTTTTGTTATGTGACTAGTTGAATTTTTTGTATAGACTTTGAAATGTGCATTCCTACAATAATATTTTTTTTAAAATTTTTTTTTTGTTTTCTAAACTGCATTTGCCTGCGGGCGCCAACACCCTCCTTCAATTTTTTTTTTGTTATGTAACTCTAGTTGAATTTTTTGTATAGACTTTGTAATGCGTGTATTCCTACAAAAATATTTTTTTTTAAATTTTTTTTTGTTTTCTAAAATGCTTTTGCCTGCGGGCGCCCACACCCACCTTCAAATTTTTTTTTGTTATGTGACTAGTTGAATTTTTTGTATAGACTTTGTAATGCGTGTATTCCTACAAAATATTTTTTTTTAAATTTTTTTTTGTTTTCTAAAATGCTTTTGCCTGCGGGCGCTAACACCCTCTTTCAAATTTTTTTTTGTTATGTAACTCTAGTTGAATTTTTTGTATATACTTTTTGAACATTGATAACCTGGTGCACTTTGAATAATCCATCATTAATGAACTAAATATTTTGAATGGTTTTTTTCTGTTTAAGATTCTGGACATTTTAGTTTGATGTTTTTAATTTCAATTTTTTTTCGTTTTCCAAAATGCTTTTGCCTGCGGTCGCCAACACCCTCCTTCAATTTTTTTTTGTTATGTGACTAGTTGAATTTTTTGTATAGACTTTGAAATGTGTATTCCTACAATAATATTTTTTTTTGTTTTCTAAACTGCATTTGCCTAAGGGCGACAACACCCTCCTTCAATTTTTATTTTGTTATGTAACTCTAGTTGAATTTTTTGTATAGACTTTGAAACGTGTATTCCTACAATAATATTTTTTTTAAAATTTTTTTTTGTTTTCTAAAATGCTTTTGCCTGCGGGCGCCCACACCCACCTTCAATTTTTTTTTTGTTATGTGACTAGTTGAATTTTTTGTATAGACTTTGAAATGTGCATTCCTACAATAATATTTTTTTTTTAATTTTTTTTTGTTTTCTAAACTGCATTTGCCTGCGGGCGCCAACACCCTCCTTCAATTTTTTTTTTTTGTTATGTGACTAGTTGAATTTTTTGTATAGACTTTGTAATGTGTATTCCTACAATAATATTTTTTTTTGTTTTCTAAAATGCTTTTGCCTGCGGGCGCCCACACCCACCTTCAAATTTTTTTTTGTTATGTGACTAGTTGAATTTTTTGTATAGACTTTGTAATGCGTGTATTCCTACAAAATATTTTTTTTTAAATTTTTTTTTGTTTTCTAAAATTCTTTTGCCTTTGGGCGCCAACACCCTCCTTCAATTTTTTTTTTTTTGTTATGTGACTAGTTGAATTTTTTGTATAGACTTTGTAATGTGTATTCCTACAATAATATTTTTTTTTGTTTTCTAAAATGCTTTTGCCTGCGGGCGCCAACACCCTCTTTCAATTTTTATTTTTGTTATGTAACTCTAGTTGAATTTTTTGTATATACTTTTTGAACATTGATAACCTGGTGCACTTTGAATAATCCATCATTAATGAACTAAATATTTTGAATGGTTTTTTTCTGTTTAAGATTCTGGACATTTTAGTTTGATGTTTTTAATTTCAATTTTTTTTCGTTTTCCAAAATGCTTTTGCCTGCGGTCGCCAACACCCTCCTTCAATTTTTTTTTGTTATGTGACTAGTTGAATTTTTTGTATAGACTTTGAAATGTGTATTCCTACAATAATATTTTTTTTTGTTTTCTAAACTGCATTTGCCTAAGGGCGACAACACCCTTCTTCAATTTTTTTTTTGTTATGTAACTCTAGTTGAATTTTTTGTATAGACTTTGAAACGTGTATTCCTACAATAATATTTTTTTTAAAATTTTTTTTTGTTTTCTAAAATGCTTTTGCCTGCAGGCGCCCACACCCACCTTCAATTTTTTTTTTGTTATGTGACTAGTTGAATTTTTTGTATAGACTTTGAAATGTGCATTCCTACAATAATATTTTTTTTTTAATTTTTTTTTGTTTTCTAAACTGCATTTGCCTGCGGGCGCCAACACCCTCCTTCAATTTTTTTTTGTTATGTAACTCTAGTTGAATTTTTTGTATAGACTTTGTAATGCGTGTATTCCTACAAAAATATTTTTTTTTAAATTTTTTTTTGTTTTCTAAAATGCTTTTGCCTGCGGGCGCCCACACCCACCTTCAAATTTTTTTTTGTTATGTGACTAGTTGAATTTTTTGTATAGACTTTGTAATGCGTGTATTCCTACAAAATATTTTTTTTTAAATTTTTTTTTGTTTTCTAAAATTCTTTTGCCTTTGGGCGCCAACACCCTCCTTCAATTTTTTTTTTTGTTATGTGACTAGTTGAATTTTTTGTATAGACTTTGTAATGTGTATTCCTACAATAATATTTTTTTTTGTTTTCTAAAATGCTTTTGCCTGCGGGCGCCAACACCCTCTTTCAATTTTTATTTTTGTTATGTAACTCTAGTTGAATTTTTTGTATATACTTTTTGAACATTGATAACCTGGTGCACTTTGAATAATCCATCATTAATGAACTAAATATTTTGAATGGTTTTTTTCTGTTTAAGATTCTGGACATTTTAGTTTGATGTTTTTAATTTCAATTTTTTTTCGTTTTCCAAAATGCTTTTGCCTGCGGTCGCCAACACCCTCCTTCAATTTTTTTTTGTTATGTGACTAGTTGAATTTTTTGTATAGACTTTGAAATGTGTATTCCTACAATAATATTTTTTTTTGTTTTCTAAACTGCATTTGCCTAAGGGCGACAACACCCTTCTTCAATTTTTTTTTTGTTATGTAACTCTAGTTGAATTTTTTGTATAGACTTTGAAACGTGTATTCCTACAATAATATTTTTTTTAAAATTTTTTTTTGTTTTCTAAAATGCTTTTGCCTGCAGGCGCCCACACCCACCTTCAATTTTTTTTTTGTTATGTGACTAGTTGAATTTTTTGTATAGACTTTGAAATGTGCATTCCTACAATAATATTTTTTTTTAATTTTTTTTTGTTTTCTAAACTGCATTTGCCTGCGGGCGCCAACACCCTCCTTCAATTTTTTTTTGTTATGTAACTCTAGTTGAATTTTTTGTATAGACTTTGTAATGCGTGTATTCCTACAAAAATATTTTTTTTTAAATTTTTTTTTGTTTTCTAAAATGCTTTTGCCTGCGGGCGCCCACACCCACCTTCAAATTTTTTTTTGTTATGTGACTAGTTGAATTTTTTGTATAGACTTTGTAATGCGTGTATTCCTACAAAATATTTTTTTTTTAATTTTTTTTTGTTTTCTAAAATTCTTTTGCCTTTGGGCGCCAACACCCTCCTTTAATTTTTTATTTTAGTAATGTGACTCTAGTTGAATTTTGTATTGACTTGAAAATTGATGATATCTTGGTGCCCTATGAATAATCATTCTTTAATGAAATAAATATTTTAAATAGTTTTTTCTGTTTAAGATTCTGGGCATTGTAGTTTGTACTTTGTAATATGTCATCATAAAGTTAAATTTATTCAGAATTTTTTTTTGGTTTCCTAAAATGCATTTGCCTGCGGGCGCCAACACCCTCCTTCAATTTTTTTTTTGTTATGTGACTAGTTGAATTTTTTGTATAGACTTTGAAACGTGTATTCCTACAATAATATTTTTTTTTAAATTTTTTTTTGTTTTCTAAAATGCATTTGCCTGCGGGCGCCAACACCCTCCTTCAATTTTTTTTTTGTTATGTAACTCTAGTTGAATTTTTTGTATAGACTTTGTAATGCGTGTATTCCTACAAAAATATTTTTTTTTAAATTTTTTTTTTGTTTTCTAAAATGCTTTTGCCTGCGGGCGCCCACACCCACCTTCAAATTTTTTTTTGTTATGTGACTAGTTGAATTTTTTGTATAGACTTTTTGAACATTGATAACCTGGTGCACTTTGAATAATCCATCATTAATGAACTAAATATTTTGAATAATTTTTTTCTGTTTAAGATTCTGGACATTTAAGTTTGAAGTTTTTAATTTCAATTTTTTTTTGTTTTCTAAAATTCTTTTGCCTTTGGGCGCCAACACCCTCCTTCAATTTTTTTTTTTGTTATGTGACTAGTTGAATTTTTTGTATAGACTTTTTGAACATTGATAACCTGGTGCACTTTGAATAATCCATCATTAATGAACTAAATATTTTGAAGAGTTTTTTTCTGTTTAAGATTCTGGACATTTTAGTTTGAAGTTTTTAATTTCAATTTTTTTTTGTTTTCTAAAATTCTTTTGCCTTTGGGCGCCAACACCCTCCTTCAATTTTTTTTTTTTGTTATGTGACTAGTTGAATTTTTTGTATAGACTTTGTAATGTGTATTCCTACAATAATATTTTTTTTTGTTTTCTAAAATGCTTTTGCCTGCGGGCGCCAACACCCTCTTTCAATTTTTATTTTTGTTATGTAACTCTAGTTGAATTTTTTGTATATACTTTTTGAACATTGATAACCTGGTGCACTTTGAATAATCCATCATTAATGAACTAAATATTTTGAATGGTTTTTTTCTGTTTAAGATTCTGGACATTTTAGTTTGATGTTTTTAATTTCAATTTTTTTTCGTTTTCCAAAATGCTTTTGCCTGCGGGCGCCCACACCCACCTTCAATTTTTTTTTTGTTATGTGACTAGTTGAATTTTTTGTATAGACTTTGAAATGTGCATTCCTACAATAATATTTTTTTTAAAATTTTTTTTTGTTTTCTAAAATGCTTTTGCCTGCGGGCGCCCACACCCACCTTCAATTTTTTTTTTGTTATGTGACTAGTTGAATTTTTTGTATAGACTTTGAAATGTGCATTCCTACAATAATATTTTTTTTTTAATTTTTTTTTGTTTTCTAAACTGCATTTGCCTGCGGGCGCCAACACCCTCCTTCAATTTTTTTTTTGTTATGTAACTCTAGTTGAATTTTTTGTATAGACTTTGTAATGCGTGTATTCCTACAATAATATTTTTTTTAAAATTTTTTTTTGTTTTCTAAAATGCTTTTGCCTGCAGGCGCCCACACCCACCTTCAATTTTTTTTTTGTTATGTGACTAGTTGAATTTTTTGTATAGACTTTGAAATGTGCATTCCTACAATAATATTTTTTTTTTAATTTTTTTTTGTTTTCTAAACTGCATTTGCCTGCGGGCGCCAACACCCTCCTTCAATTTTTTTTTGTTATGTAACTCTAGTTGAATTTTTGGTATAGACTTTGTAATGCGTGTATTCCTACAAAAATATTTTTTTTTAAATTTTTTTTTGTTTTCTAAAATGCTTTTGCCTGCGGGCGCCCACACCCACCTTCAAATTTTTTTTTGTTATGTGACTAGTTGAATTTTTTGTATAGACTTTGTAATGCGTGTATTCCTACAAAATATTTTTTTTTAAATTTTTTTTTGTTTTCTAAAATTCTTTTGCCTTTGGGCGCCAACACCCTCCTTTAATTTTTTATTTTAGTAATGTGACTCTAGTTGAATTTTGTATTGACTTGAAAATTGATGATATCTTGGTGCCCTATGAATAATCATTCTTTAATGAAATAAATATTTTAAATAGTTTTTTCTGTTTAAGATTCTGGGCATTGTAGTTTGTACTTTGTAATATGTCATCATAAAGTTAAATTTATTCAGAATTTTTTTTTGGTTTCCTAAAATGCATTTGCCTGCGGGCGCCAACACCCTCCTTCAATTTTTTTTTTTGTTATGTGACTAGTTGAATTTTTTGTATAGACTTTGAAACGTGTATTCCTACAATAATATTTTTTTTTAAATTTTTTTTTGTTTTCTAAAATGCATTTGCCTGCGGGCGCCAACACCCTCCTTCAATTTTTTTTTTGTTATGTAACTCTAGTTGAATTTTTTGTATAGACTTTGTAATGCGTGTATTCCTACAAAAATATTTTTTTTTAAATTTTTTTTTGTTTTCTAAAATGCTTTTGCCTGCGGGCGCCCACACCCACCTTCAAATTTTTTTTTGTTATGTGACTAGTTGAATTTTTTGTATAGACTTTTTGAACATTGATAACCTGGTGCACTTTGAATAATCCATCATTAATGAACTAAATATTTTGAATAATTTTTTTCTGTTTAAGATTCTGGACATTTAAGTTTGAAGTTTTTAATTTCAATTTTTTTTTGTTTTCTAAAATTCTTTTGCCTTTGGGCGCCAACACCCTCCTTCAATTTTTTTTTTTGTTATGTGACTAGTTGAATTTTTTGTATAGACTTTTTGAACATTGATAACCTGGTGCACTTTGAATAATCCATCATTAATGAACTAAATATTTTGAATAGTTTTTTTCTGTTTAAGATTCTGGACATTTTAGTTTGAAGTTTTTAATTTCAATTTTTTTTTGTTTTCTAAAATTCTTTTGCCTTTGGGCGCCAACACCCTCCTTCAATTTTTTTTTTTTGTTATGTGACTAGTTGAATTTTTTGTATAGACTTTGTAATGTGTATTCCTACAATAATATTTTTTTTTGTTTTCTAAAATGCTTTTGCCTGCGGGCGCCAACACCCTCTATCAATTTTTATTTTTATTATGTAACTCTAGTTGAATTTTTTGTATATACATTTTGAACATTGATAACCTGGTGCACTTTGAATAATCCATCATTAATGAACTAAATATTTTGAATGGTTTTTTTCTGTTTAAGATTCTGGACATTTTAGTTTGATGTTTTTAATTTCAATTTTTTTTCGTTTTCCAAAATGCTTTTGCCTGCGGTCGCCAACACCCTCCTTCAATTTTTTTTTGTTATGTGACTAGTTGAATTTTTTGTATAGACTTTGAAATGTGTATTCCTACAATAATATTTTTTTTTGTTTTCTAAACTGCATTTGCCTTTGGGCGCCAACACCCTCCTTCAATTTTTTTTTTTTGTTATGTGACTAGTTGAATTTTTTGTATAGACTTTGTAATGTGTATTCCTACAATAATATTTTTTTTTTGTTTTCTAAAATGCTTTTGCCTGCGGGCGCCAACACCCTCTTTCAATTTTTATTTTTGTTATGTAACTCTAGTTGAATTTTTTGTATATACTTTTTGAACATTGATAACCTGGTGCACTTTGAATAATCCATCATTAATGAACTAAATATTTTGAATGGTTTTTTTCTGTTTAAGATTCTGGACATTTTAGTTTGATGTTTTTAATTTCAATTTTTTTTCGTTTTCCAAAATGCTTTTGCCTGCGGGCGCCCACACCCACCTTCAATTTTTTTTTTGTTATGTGACTAGTTGAATTTTTTGTATAGACTTTGAAATGTGCATTCCTACAATAATATTTTTTTTAAAATTTTTTTTTGTTTTCTAAAATGCTTTTGCCTGCGGGCGCCCACACCCACCTTCAATTTTTTTTTTGTTATGTGACTAGTTGAATTTTTTGTATAGACTTTGAAATGTGCATTCCTACAATAATATTTTTTTTTTAATTTTTTTTTGTTTTCTAAACTGCATTTGCCTGCGGGCGCCAACACCCTCCTTCAATTTTTTTTTTGTTATGTAACTCTAGTTGAATTTTTTGTATAGACTTTGTAATGCGTGTATTCCTACAATAATATTTTTTTTAAAATTTTTTTTTGTTTTCTAAAATGCTTTTGCCTGCAGGCGCCCACACCCACCTTCAATTTTTTTTTTGTTATGTGACTAGTTGAATTTTTTGTATAGACTTTGAAATGTGCATTCCTACAATAATATTTTTTTTTTAATTTTTTTTTGTTTTCTAAACTGCATTTGCCTGCGGGCGCCAACACCCTCCTTCAATTTTTTTTTGTTATGTAACTCTAGTTGAATTTTTGGTATAGACTTTGTAATGCGTGTATTCCTACAAAAATATTTTTTTTTAAATTTTTTTTTGTTTTCTAAAATGCTTTTGCCTGCGGGCGCCCACACCCACCTTCAAATTTTTTTTTGTTATGTGACTAGTTGAATTTTTTGTATAGACTTTGTAATGCGTGTATTCCTACAAAATATTTTTTTTTAAATTTTTTTTTGTTTTCTAAAATTCTTTTGCCTTTGGGCGCCAACACCCTCCTTTAATTTTTTATTTTAGTAATGTGACTCTAGTTGAATTTTGTATTGACTTGAAAATTGATGATATCTTGGTGCCCTATGAATAATCATTCTTTAATGAAATAAATATTTTAAATAGTTTTTTCTGTTTAAGATTCTGGGCATTGTAGTTTGTACTTTGTAATATGTCATCATAAAGTTAAATTTATTCAGAATTTTTTTTTGGTTTCCTAAAATGCATTTGCCTGCGGGCGCCAACACCCTCCTTCAATTTTTTTTTTGTTATGTGACTAGTTGAATTTTTTGTATAGACTTTGAAACGTGTATTCCTACAATAATATTTTTTTTTAAATTTTTTTTTGTTTTCTAAAATGCATTTGCCTGCGGGCGCCAACACCCTCCTTCAATTTTTTTTTTGTTATGTAACTCTAGTTGAATTTTTTGTATAGACTTTGTAATGCGTGTATTCCTACAAAAATATTTTTTTTTAAATTTTTTTTTGTTTTCTAAAATGCTTTTGCCTGCGGGCGCCCACACCCACCTTCAAATTTTTTTTTGTTATGTGACTAGTTGAATTTTTTGTATAGACTTTTTGAACATTGATAACCTGGTGCACTTTGAATAATCCATCATTAATGAACTAAATATTTTGAATAATTTTTTTCTGTTTAAGATTCTGGACATTTAAGTTTGAAGTTTTTAATTTCAATTTTTTTTTGTTTTCTAAAATTCTTTTGCCTTTGGGCGCCAACACCCTCCTTCAATTTTTTTTTTTGTTATGTGACTAGTTGAATTTTTTGTATAGACTTTTTGAACATTGATAACCTGGTGCACTTTGAATAATCCATCATTAATGAACTAAATATTTTGAATAGTTTTTTTCTGTTTAAGATTCTGGACATTTTAGTTTGAAGTTTTTAATTTCAATTTTTTTTTGTTTTCTAAAATTCTTTTGCCTTTGGGCGCCAACACCCTCCTTCAATTTTTTTTTTTTGTTATGTGACTAGTTGAATTTTTTGTATAGACTTTGTAATGTGTATTCCTACAATAATATTTTTTTTTGTTTTCTAAAATGCTTTTGCCTGCGGGCGCCAACACCCTCTATCAATTTTTATTTTTATTATGTAACTCTAGTTGAATTTTTTGTATATACATTTTGAACATTGATAACCTGGTGCACTTTGAATAATCCATCATTAATGAACTAAATATTTTGAATGGTTTTTTTCTGTTTAAGATTCTGGACATTTTAGTTTGATGTTTTTAATTTCAATTTTTTTTCGTTTTCCAAAATGCTTTTGCCTGCGGTCGCCAACACCCTCCTTCAATTTTTTTTTGTTATGTGACTAGTTGAATTTTTTGTATAGACTTTGAAATGTGTATTCCTACAATAATATTTTTTTTTGTTTTCTAAACTGCATTTGCCTAAGGGCGACAACACCCTCCTTCAATTTTTTTTTTGTTATGTAACTCTAGTTGAATTTTTTGTATAGACTTTGAAACGTGTATTCCTACAATAATATTTTTTTTAAAATTTTTTTTTGTTTTCTAAAATGCTTTTGCCTGCGGGCGCCCACACCCACCTTCAATTTTTTTTTTGTTATGTGACTAGTTGAATTTTTTGTATAGACTTTGAAATGTGCATTCCTACAATAATATTTTTTTTTTAATTTTTTTTTTGTTTTCTAAACTGCATTTGCCTGCGGGCGCCAACACCCTCCTTCAATTTTTTTTTGTTATGTAACTCTAGTTGAATTTTTTGTATAGACTTTGTAATGCGTGTATTCCTACAAAAATATTTTTTTTTAAATTTTTTTTTGTTTTCTAAAATGCTTTTGCCTGCGGGCGCCCACACCCACCTTCAATTTTTTTTTTTGTTATGTGACTAGTTGAATTTTTTGTATAGACTTTGTAATGTGTTATCCTACAATAATATTTTTTTTTAAATTTTTTTTTGTTTTCTAAAATGCTTTTGCCTGCGGGCGCCCACACCCACCTTCAATTTTTTTTTTGTTATGTGACTAGTTGAATTTTTTGTATAGACTTTGAAATGTGTATTCCTACAATAATATTTTTTTTTAAAATTTTTTTTTGTTTTCTAAACTGCATTTGCTTGCGGGTGCCAACAGCCTCTTTCAATTTTTATTTTTGTTATGTAACTTTAGTTGAATTTTTTGTATATACTTTTTGAACATTGATAACCTGGTGCACTTTGATTAATCCATCGTTAATGAACTAAATATTTTGAATAGTTTTTTTCTGTTTAAGATTCTGGACATTTTAGTTTGAAGTTTTTAATTTCAATTTTTTTTGTTTTCTAAAATTCTTTTGCCTTCGGGCGCCAACACCCTCCTTCAATTTTTTTTTTTGTTATGTGACAAGTTGAATTTTTTGTATAGACTTTGTAATGCGTGTATTCCTACAAAAATATTTTTTTTTAAATTTTTTTTTGTTTTCTAAAATGCTTTTGCCTGCGGGCGCCAACACCCTCTATCAATTTTTATTTTTATTATGTAACTCTAGTTGAATTTTTTGTATATACATTTTGAACATTGATAACCTGGTGCACTTTGAATAATCCATCATTAATGAACTAAATATTTTGAATGGTTTTTTTCTGTTTAAGATTCTGGACATTTTAGTTTGATGTTTTTAATTTCAATTTTTTTTCGTTTTCCAAAATGCTTTTGCCTGCGGTCGCCAACACCCTCCTTCAATTTTTTTTTGTTATGTGACTAGTTGAATTTTTTGTATAGACTTTGAAATGTGTATTCCTACAATAATATTTTTTTTTGTTTTCTAAACTGCATTTGCCTAAGGGCGACAACACCCTCCTTCAATTTTTTTTTTGTTATGTAACTCTTGTTGAATTTTTTGTATAGACTTTGAAACGTGTATTCCTACAATAATATTTTTTTTAAAATTTTTTTTTGTTTTCTAAAATGCTTTTGCCTGCGGGCGCCCACACCCACCTTCAATTTTTTTTTTGTTATGTGACTAGTTGAATTTTTTGTATAGACTTTGAAATGTGCATTCCTACAATAATATTTTTTTTTTAATTTTTTTTTGTTTTCTAAACTGCATTTGCCTGCGGGCGCCAACACCCTCCTTCAATTTTTTTTTTGTTATGTAACTCTAGTTGAATTTTTTGTATAGACTTTGTAATGCGTGTATTCCTACAAAAATATTTTTTTTTAAATTTTTTTTTGTTTTCTAAAATGCTTTTGCCTGCGGGCGCCCACACCCACCTTCAAATTTTTTTTTGTTATGTGACTAGTTGAATTTTTTGTATAGACTTTGTAATGCGTGTATTCCTACAAAATATTTTTTTTTAAATTTTTTTTTGTTTTCTAAAATTCTTTTGCCTTTGGGCGCCAACACCCTCCTTCAATTTTTTTTTTTTGTTATGTGACTAGTTGAATTTTTTGTATAGACTTTGTAATGTGTATTCCTACAATAATATTTTTTTTTGTTTTCTAAAATGCTTTTGCCTGCGGGCGCCAACACCCTCTTTCAATTTTTATTTTTGTTATGTAACTCTAGTTGAATTTTTTGTATATACTTTTTGAACATTGATAACCTGGTGCACTTTGAATAATCCATCATTAATGAACTAAATATTTTGAATGGTTTTTTTCTGTTTAAGATTCTGGACATTTTAGTTTGATGTTTTTAATTTTAATTTTTTTTCGTTTTCCAAAATGCTTTTGCCTGCGGTCGCCAACACCCTCCTTCAATTTTTTTTTGTTATGTGACTAGTTGAATTTTTTGTATAGACTTTGAAATGTGTATTCCTACAATAATATTTTTTTTTGTTTTCTAAACTGCATTTGCCTAAGGGCGACAACACCCTCCTTCAATTTTTTTTTTGTTATGTAACTCTAGTTGAATTTTTTGTATAGACTTTGAAACGTGTATTCCTACAATAATATTTTTTTTAAAATTTTTTTTTGTTTTCTAAAATGCTTTTGCCTGCGGGCGCCCACACCCACCTTCAATTTTTTTTTTGTTATGTGACTAGTTGAATTTTTTGTATAGACTTTGAAATGTGCATTCCTACAATAATATTTTTTTTTTAATTTTTTTTTGTTTTCTAAACTGCATTTGCCTGCGGGCGCCAACACCCTCCTTCAATTTTTTTTTGTTATGTAACTCTAGTTGAATTTTTTGTATAGACTTTGTAATGCGTGTATTCCTACAAAAATATTTTTTTTTAAATTTTTTTTTGTTTTCTAAAATGCTTTTGCCTGCGGGCGCCCACACCCACCTTCAATTTTTTTTTTTGTTATGTGACTAGTTGAATTTTTTGTATAGACTTTGTAATGTGTTATCCTACAATAATATTTTTTTTTAAATTTTTTTTTGTTTTCCTAAATGCTTTTGCCTGCGGGCGCCCACACCCACCTTCAATTTTTTTTTTGTTATGTGACTAGTTGAATTTTTTGTATAGACTTTGAAATGTGTATTCCTACAATAATATTTTTTTTTTAAATTTTTTTTTGTTTTCTAAACTGCATTTGCTTGCGGGTGCCAACAGCCTCTTTCAATTTTTATTTTTGTTATGTAACTTTAGTTGAATTTTTTGTATATACTTTTTGAACATTGATAACCTGGTGCACTTTGATTAATCCATCGTTATTGAACTAAATATTTTGAATAGTTTTTTTCTGTTTAAGATTCTGGACATTTTAGTTTGAAGTTTTTAATTTCAATTTTTTTTGTTTTCTAAAATTCTTTTGCCTTCGGGCGCCAACACCCTCCTTCAATTTTTTTTTTTGTTATGTGACAAGTTGAATTTTTTGTATAGACTTTGTAATGTGTATTCCTACAATAATATTTTTTTTTGTTTTCTAAAATGCTTTTGCCTGCGGGGGCCAACACCCTCTTTCAATTTTTATTTTTGTTATGTAACTCTAGTTGAATTTTTTGTATATACTTTTTGAACATTGATAACCTGGTGCACTTTGAATAATCCATCATTAATGAACTAAATATTTTGAATAGTTTTTTTCTGTTTAAGATTCTGGACATTTTAGTTTGAAGTTTTTAATTTCAATTTTTTTTTGTTTTCTAAAATTCTTTTGCCTTCGGGTGCCAACACCCTCCTTCAATTTTTTTTTAGTTATGTGACTAGTTGAATTTTTTGTATAGACTATGAAATGTGCATTCCTACAATAATATTTTTTTTAAAATTTTTTTTTGTTTTCTAAACTGCATTTACCTGCAGGCGCCAACACCCTCCTTCAATTTTTTTTTTGTTATGTAACTCTAGTTGAATTTTTTGTATAGACTTTGTAATGCGTGTATTCCTACAAAAATATTTTTTTTTAAATTTTTTTTTGTTTTCTAAAATGCTTTTGCCTGCGGGCGCCCACACCCACCTTCAAATTTTTTTTTGTTATGTGACTAGTTGAATTTTTTGTATAGACTTTTTGAACATTGATAACCTGGTGCACTTTGATTAATCCATCGTTAATGAACTAAATATTTTGAATAGTTTTTTTCTGTCTAAGATTCTGGACATTTTAGTTTGAAGTTTTTAATTTCAATTTTTTTTTATTTTCTAAAATTCTTTTGCCTTCGGGCGCCAACACCCTCCTTCAATTTTTTTTTTTTGTTATGTGACTAGTTGAATTTTTGTATAGACTTTGTAATGTGTTATCCTACAATAATATTTTTTTTAAAATTTTTTTTTGTTTTCTTAAATGCTTTTGCCTGCGGGCGCTAACACCCTCTTTCAAATTTTTTTTTGTTATGTAACTCTAGTTGAATTTTTTGTATATACTTTTTGAACATTGATAACCTGGTTCACTTTGAATAATCCATCATTAATGAACTAAATATTTTGAATAGTTTTTTTCTGTTTAAGATTCTGGACATTTTAGTTTGAAGTTTTTAATTTCAATTTTTTTTTGTTTTCTTAAATGCATTTGCCTGCGGGCGCTAACACCCTCTTTCAATTTTTTTTTTGTTATGTAACTCTAGTTGAATTTTTTGTATAGACTTTGTATTGTGTATTCCTACAACAATATTTTTTTTTTAATTTATTTTTGTTTTCTAAACTGCATTTACCTGCGGGCGCCAACACCCTTCTTCATTTTTTTTTTTGTTATGTGACTAGTTGAATTTTTTGTATAGACTTTGAAATGTGTATTCCTACAATAATATTTTTTTTTTTAATTTTTTTTTGTTTTCTAAACTGCATTTGCTTGCTGGTGCCAACAGCCTCTTTCAATTTTTATTTTTGTTATGTAACTTTAGTTGAATTTTTTGTATATACTTTTTGAACATTGATAACCTGGTGCACTTTGATTAATCCATCGTTAATGAACTAAATATTTTGAATAGTTTTTTTCTGTTTAAGATTCTGGACATTTTAGTTTGAAGTTTTTAATTTCAATTTTTTTTTGTTTTCTAAAATTCTTTTGCCTTCGGGCGCCAACACCCTCCTTCAATTTTTTTTTTTTTTATGTGACAAGTTGAATTTTTTGTATAGACTTTGTAATGTGTATTCCTACAATAATATTTTTTTTTGTTTTCTAAAATGCTTTTGCCTGCGGGGGCCAACACCCTCTTTCAATTTTTATTTTTGTTATGTAACTCTAGTTGAATTTTTTGTATATACTTTTTGAACATTGATAACCTGGTGCACTTTGAATAATCCATCATTAATGAACTAAATATTTTGAATAGTTTTTTTCTGTTTAAGATTCTGGACATTTTAGTTTGAAGTTTTTAATTTCAATTTTTTTTTGTTTTCTAAAAGTCTTTTGCCTTCGGGTGTCAACACCCTCCTTCAATTTTTTTTTAGTTATGTGACTAGTTGAATTTTTTGTATAGACTATGAAATGTGCATTCCTACAATAATATTTTTTTTAAAATTTTTTTTTGTTTTCTAAACTGCATTTACCTGCAGGCGCCAACACCCTCCTTCAATTTTTTTTTTGTTATGTGACTAGTTGAATTTTTTGTATAGACTTTGTAATGTGTATTCCTACAATAATATTTTTTTTTGTTTTCTAAAATGCATTTACCTGCAGGCGCCAACACCCTCCTTCAATTTTTTTTTTTGTTATGTGACTAGTTGAATTTTTTGTATAGACTTTGAAACGTGTATTCCTACAATAATATTTTTTTTTAAATTTTTTTTTGTTTTCTAAACTGCATTTGCCTGCGGGCGCCAACACCTTCCTTCAATTTTTTTTTTAGTTATGTTTATGTATTATGCATACAGCAGTATTATTATTATTATTATGAACCTTTTACATAAAAACATAAATAATACACAAATACTGCCAAATATGTTTGGGTAGTTATTTATTATTTTGTAAGATATCATTAAGATTAACGATCATTTAGATAATCTTTACATTTGTAATTAGTAATTACCGAATAAACCTTGAACAAATTACCTAATAAAAAAAATTATTTATACATGCATTTTTTTTTGTCATTCAGTACAACATTGAAGTATTAATAATAAAAAAGGTGAACTGGTGGATATCGCTCTGCTGTACAGTAGGTTACAAGTGGATCACTGTATAATGGATGGGATTAAATTTGAATTCAATGATATAATATCATTGTGTAAGAAAAACGATTCTGAGTGGAGACGGTATGTCAGTCTAGGTTTAAGACATTATATAGGTACTTATCTATAGTATTAAAAAAAATAATTGACCTATAATAAATTCCAAATTAATCATATCACAATATCCATTAGGTTATTAACGCGTTATACATCAACAAAAAACCGTGATACTATCATAGATATAATATATTAGTATACTTTAGAAGTTTCAAGTACCCACGAATAATATTATACAATCTCAACAAAATAACCGAAAAAATATTCTAAGTTTTTTCTTAACTCAAAATAATTTGCTAATTTTCGTGATTTTTCATTATTTTGTCAATTTTTGAACTTTAAATGCTTAACCACCAACAATATTCACTTTCTAATCGAACAAGATACTGAAGTTGAAAATCGAAGCATTATTTCGACTACTTATTGTGTACATAGACAAAAAAAAACACATCATTTTAAAATCAATACATTTATCGTTCCACTCAGAATCTAAAAACTAAATTATCAGTTTGTTTTATCTTATTTTTCTATTTTACAATTTACTCATTTACCTGCAGGCGCCAACACCCTCCTTCAATTTTTTTTTTGTTATGTAACTCTAGTTGAATTTTTTGTATAGACTTTGTAATGCGTGTATTCCTACAAAAATATTTTTTTTTAAATTTTTTTTTGTTTTCTAAAATGCTTTTGCCTGCGGGCGCCCACACCCACCTTCAAATTTTTTTTTGTTATGTGACTAGTTGAATTTTTTGTATAGACTTTTTGAACATTGATAACCTGGTGCACTTTGATTAATCCATCGTTAATGAACTAAATATTTTGAATAGTTTTTTTCTGTCTAAGATTCTGGACATTTTAGTTTGAAGTTTTTAATTTCAATTTTTTTTTATTTTCTAAAATTCTTTTGCCTTCGGGCGCCAACACCCTCCTTCAATTTTTTTTTTTGTTATGTGACTAGTTGAATTTTTGTATAGACTTTGAAACGTGTATTCCTACAATAATATTTTTTTTAAAATTTTTTTTTGTTTTCTAAAATGCTTTTGCCTGCGGGCGCCCACACCCACCTTCAATTTTTTTTTTGTTATGTGACTAGTTGAATTTTTTGTATAGACTTTGAAATGTGCATTCCTACAATAATATTTTTTTTTTAATTTTTTTTTGTTTTCTAAACTGCATTTGCCTGCGGGCGCCAACACCCTCCTTCAATTTTTTTTTGTTATGTAACTCTAGTTGAATTTTTTGTATAGACTTTGTAATGCGTGTATTCCTACAAAAATATTTTTTTTTAAATTTTTTTTTGTTTTCTAAAATGCTTTTGCCTGCGGGCGCCCACACCCACCTTCAATTTTTTTTTTTGTTATGTGACTAGTTGAATTTTTTGTATAGACTTTGTAATGTGTTATCCTACAATAATATTTTTTTTTAAATTTTTTTTTGTTTTCTAAAATGCTTTTGCCTGCGGGCGCCCACACCCACCTTCAATTTTTTTTTTGTTATGTGACTAGTTGAATTTTTTGTATAGACTTTGAAATGTGTATTCCTACAATAATATTTTTTTTTTAAATTTTTTTTTGTTTTCTAAACTGCATTTGCTTGCGGGTGCCAACAGCCTCTTTCAATTTTTATTTTTGTTATGTAACTTTAGTTGAATTTTTTGTATATACTTTTTGAACATTGATAACCTGGTGCACTTTGAATAATCCATCATTAATGAACTAAATATTTTGAATAGTTTTTTTCTGTTTAAGATTCTGGACATTTTAGTTTGAAGTTTTTAATTTCAATTTTTTTTTGTTTTCTAAAATTCTTTTGCCTTCGGGTGCCAACACCCTCCTTCAATTTTTTTTTAGTTATGTGACTAGTTGAATTTTTTGTATAGACTATGAAATGTGCATTCCTACAATAATATTTTTTTTAAAATTTTTTTTTGTTTTCTAAACTGCATTTACCTGCGGGCGCCAACACCCTCCTTCAATTTTTTTTTTGTTTTAAATTGATGATATCTTGGTGCCCTATGAATAATCATTCTTTAATGAAATAAATATTTTAAATAGTTTTTTCTGTTTAAGATTCTGGGCATTGTAGTTTGTACTTTGTAATATGTCATCATAAAGTTAAATTTATTCAGAATTTTTTTTTGGTTTCCTAAAATGCATTTGCCTGCGGGCGCCAACACCCTCCTTCAATTTTTTTTTTGTTATGTGACTAGTTGAATTTTTTGTATAGACTTTGAAACGTGTATTCCTACAATAATATTTTTTTTTAAATTTTTTTTTGTTTTCTAAAATGCATTTGCCTGCGGGCGCCAACACCCTCCTTCAATTTTTTTTTTGTTATGTAACTCTAGTTGAATTTTTTGTATAGACTTTGTAATGCGTGTATTCCTACAAAAATATTTTTTTTTAAATTTTTTTTTGTTTTCTAAAATGCTTTTGCCTGCGGGCGCCCACACCCACCTTCAAATTTTTTTTTGTTATGTGACTAGTTGAATTTTTTGTATAGACTTTTTGAACATTGATAACCTGGTGCACTTTGAATAATCCATCATTAATGAACTAAATATTTTGAATAATTTTTTTCTGTTTAAGATTCTGGACATTTAAGTTTGAAGTTTTTAATTTCAATTTTTTTTTGTTTTCTAAAATTCTTTTGCCTTTGGGCGCCAACACCCTCCTTCAATTTTTTTTTTTGTTATGTGACTAGTTGAATTTTTTGTATAGACTTTTTGAACATTGATAACCTGGTGCACTTTGAATAATCCATCATTAATGAACTAAATATTTTGAATAGTTTTTTTCTGTTTAAGATTCTGGACATTTTAGTTTGAAGTTTTTAATTTCAATTTTTTTTGTTTTCTAAAATTCTTTTGCCTTTGGGCGCCAACACCCTCCTTCAATTTTTTTTTTTTGTTATGTGACTAGTTGAATTTTTTGTATAGACTTTGTAATGTGTATTCCTACAATAATATTTTTTTTTGTTTTCTAAAATGCTTTTGCCTGCGGGCGCCAACACCCTCTATCAATTTTTATTTTTATTATGTAACTCTAGTTGAATTTTTTGTATATACATTTTGAACATTGATAACCTGGTGCACTTTGAATAATCCATCATTAATGAACTAAATATTTTGAATGGTTTTTTTTCTGTTTAAGATTCTGGACATTTTAGTTTGATGTTTTTAATTTCAATTTTTTTTCGTTTTCCAAAATGCTTTTGCCTGCGGTCGCCAACACCCTCCTTCAATTTTTTTTTGTTATGTGACTAGTTGAATTTTTTGTATAGACTTTGAAATGTGTATTCCTACAATAATATTTTTTTTTGTTTTCTAAACTGCATTTGCCTTTGGGCGCCAACACCCTCCTTCAATTTTTTTTTTTTGTTATGTGACTAGTTGAATTTTTTGTATAGACTTTGTAATGTGTATTCCTACAATAATATTTTTTTTTGTTTTCTAAAATGCTTTTGCCTGCGGGCGCCAACACCCTCTTTCAATTTTTATTTTTGTTATGTAACTCTAGTTGAATTTTTTGTATATACTTTTTGAACATTGATAACCTGGTGCACTTTGAATAATCCATCATTAATGAACTAAATATTTTGAATGGTTTTTTTCTGTTTAAGATTCTGGACATTTTAGTTTGATGTTTTTAATTTCAATTTTTTTTCGTTTTCCAAAATGCTTTTGCCTGCGGGCGCCCACACCCACCTTCAATTTTTTTTTTGTTATGTGACTAGTTGAATTTTTTGTATAGACTTTGAAATGTGCATTCCTACAATAATATTTTTTTTAAAATTTTTTTTTGTTTTCTAAAATGCTTTTGCCTGCGGGCGCCCACACCCACCTTCAATTTTTTTTTTGTTATGTGACTAGTTGAATTTTTTGTATAGACTTTGAAATGTGCATTCCTACAATAATATTTTTTTTTTAATTTTTTTTTGTTTTCTAAACTGCATTTGCCTGCGGGCGCCAACACCCTCCTTCAATTTTTTTTTTGTTATGTAACTCTAGTTGAATTTTTTGTATAGACTTTGTAATGCGTGTATTCCTACAATAATATTTTTTTTAAAATTTTTTTTTGTTTTCTAAAATGCTTTTGCCTGCAGGCGCCCACACCCACCTTCAATTTTTTTTTTGTTATGTGACTAGTTGAATTTTTTGTATAGACTTTGAAATGTGCATTCCTACAATAATATTTTTTTTTTAATTTTTTTTTGTTTTCTAAACTGCATTTGCCTGCGGGCGCCAACACCCTCCTTCAATTTTTTTTTGTTATGTAACTCTAGTTGAATTTTTGGTATAGACTTTGTAATGCGTGTATTCCTACAAAAATATTTTTTTTTAAATTTTTTTTTGTTTTCTAAAATGCTTTTGCCTGCGGGCGCCCACACCCACCTTCAAATTTTTTTTTGTTATGTGACTAGTTGAATTTTTTGTATAGACTTTGTAATGCGTGTATTCCTACAAAATATTTTTTTTTAAATTTTTTTTTGTTTTCTAAAATTCTTTTGCCTTTGGGCGCCAACACCCTCCTTTAATTTTTTATTTTAGTAATGTGACTCTAGTTGAATTTTGTATTGACTTGAAAATTGATGATATCTTGGTGCCCTATGAATAATCATTCTTTAATGAAATAAATATTTTAAATAGTTTTTTCTGTTTAAGATTCTGGGCATTGTAGTTTGTACTTTGTAATATGTCATCATAAAGTTAAATTTATTCAGAATTTTTTTTTGGTTTCCTAAAATGCATTTGCCTGCGGGCGCCAACACCCTCCTTCAATTTTTTTTTTGTTATGTGACTAGTTGAATTTTTTGTATAGACTTTGAAACGTGTATTCCTACAATAATATTTTTTTTTAAATTTTTTTTTGTTTTCTAAAATGCATTTGCCTGCGGGCGCCAACACCCTCCTTCAATTTTTTTTTTGTTATGTAACTCTAGTTGAATTTTTTGTATAGACTTTGTAATGCGTGTATTCCTACAAAAATATTTTTTTTTAAATTTTTTTTTGTTTTCTAAAATGCTTTTGCCTGCGGGCGCCCACACCCACCTTCAAATTTTTTTTTGTTATGTGACTAGTTGAATTTTTTGTATAGACTTTTTGAACATTGATAACCTGGTGCACTTTGAATAATCCATCATTAATGAACTAAATATTTTGAATAATTTTTTTCTGTTTAAGATTCTGGACATTTAAGTTTGAAGTTTTTAATTTCAATTTTTTTTTGTTTTCTAAAATTCTTTTGCCTTTGGGCGCCAACACCCTCCTTCAATTTTTTTTTTTGTTATGTGACTAGTTGAATTTTTTGTATAGACTTTTTGAACATTGATAACCTGGTGCACTTTGAATAATCCATCATTAATGAACTAAATATTTTGAATAGTTTTTTTCTGTTTAAGATTCTGGACATTTTAGTTTGAAGTTTTTAATTTCAATTTTTTTTTGTTTTCTAAAATTCTTTTGCCTTTGGGCGCCAACACCCTCCTTCAATTTTTTTTTTTTGTTATGTGACTAGTTGAATTTTTTGTATAGACTTTGTAATGTGTATTCCTACAATAATATTTTTTTTTGTTTTCTAAAATGCTTTTGCCTGCGGGCGCCAACACCCTCTATCAATTTTTATTTTTATTATGTAACTCTAGTTGAATTTTTTGTATATACATTTTGAACATTGATAACCTGGTGCACTTTGAATAATCCATCATTAATGAACTAAATATTTTGAATGGTTTTTTTCTGTTTAAGATTCTGGACATTTTAGTTTGATGTTTTTAATTTCAATTTTTTTTCGTTTTCCAAAATGCTTTTGCCTGCGGTCGCCAACACCCTCCTTCAATTTTTTTTTGTTATGTGACTAGTTGAATTTTTTGTATAGACTTTGAAATGTGTATTCCTACAATAATATTTTTTTTTGTTTTCTAAACTGCATTTGCCTAAGGGCGACAACACCCTCCTTCAATTTTTTTTTTGTTATGTAACTCTAGTTGAATTTTTTGTATAGACTTTGAAACGTGTATTCCTACAATAATATTTTTTTTAAAATTTTTTTTTGTTTTCTAAAATGCTTTTGCCTGCGGGCGCCCACACCCACCTTCAATTTTTTTTTTGTTATGTGACTAGTTGAATTTTTTGTATAGACTTTGAAATGTGCATTCCTACAATAATATTTTTTTTTTAATTTTTTTTTGTTTTCTAAACTGCATTTGCCTGCGGGCGCCAACACCCTCCTTCAATTTTTTTTTGTTATGTAACTCTAGTTGAATTTTTTGTATAGACTTTGTAATGCGTGTATTCCTACAAAAATATTTTTTTTTAAATTTTTTTTTGTTTTCTAAAATGCTTTTGCCTGCGGGCGCCCACACCCACCTTCAATTTTTTTTTTTGTTATGTGACTAGTTGAATTTTTTGTATAGACTTTGTAATGTGTTATCCTACAATAATATTTTTTTTTAAATTTTTTTTTGTTTTCTAAAATGCTTTTGCCTGCGGGCGCCCACACCCACCTTCAATTTTTTTTTTGTTATGTGACTAGTTGAATTTTTTGTATAGACTTTGAAATGTGTATTCCTACAATAATATTTTTTTTTAAAATTTTTTTTTGTTTTCTAAACTGCATTTGCTTGCGGGTGCCAACAGCCTCTTTCAATTTTTATTTTTGTTATGTAACTTTAGTTGAATTTTTTGTATATACTTTTTGAACATTGATAACCTGGTGCACTTTGATTAATCCATCGTTAATGAACTAAATATTTTGAATAGTTTTTTTCTGTTTAAGATTCTGGACATTTTAGTTTGAAGTTTTTAATTTCAATTTTTTTTGTTTTCTAAAATTCTTTTGCCTTCGGGCGCCAACACCCTCCTTCAATTTTTTTTTTTGTTATGTGACAAGTTGAATTTTTTGTATAGACTTTGTAATGCGTGTATTCCTACAAAAATATTTTTTTTTAAATTTTTTTTTGTTTTCTAAAATGCTTTTGCCTGCGGGCGCCAACACCCTCTATCAATTTTTATTTTTATTATGTAACTCTAGTTGAATTTTTTGTATATACATTTTGAACATTGATAACCTGGTGCACTTTGAATAATCCATCATTAATGAACTAAATATTTTGAATGGTTTTTTTCTGTTTAAGATTCTGGACATTTTAGTTTGATGTTTTTAATTTCAATTTTTTTTCGTTTTCCAAAATGCTTTTGCCTGCGGTCGCCAACACCCTCCTTCAATTTTTTTTTGTTATGTGACTAGTTGAATTTTTTGTATAGACTTTGAAATGTGTATTCCTACAATAATATTTTTTTTTGTTTTCTAAACTGCATTTGCCTAAGGGCGACAACACCCTCCTTCAATTTTTTTTTTGTTATGTAACTCTTGTTGAATTTTTTGTATAGACTTTGAAACGTGTATTCCTACAATAATATTTTTTTTAAAATTTTTTTTTGTTTTCTAAAATGCTTTTGCCTGCGGGCGCCCACACCCACCTTCAATTTTTTTTTTGTTATGTGACTAGTTGAATTTTTTGTATAGACTTTGAAATGTGCATTCCTACAATAATATTTTTTTTTTTATTTTTTTTTGTTTTCTAAACTGCATTTGCCTGCGGGCGCCAACACCCTCCTTCAATTTTTTTTTTGTTATGTAACTCTAGTTGAATTTTTTGTATAGACTTTGTAATGCGTGTATTCCTACAAAAATATTTTTTTTTAAATTTTTTTTTGTTTTCTAAAATGCTTTTGCCTGCGGGCGCCCACACCCACCTTCAAATTTTTTTTTGTTATGTGACTAGTTGAATTTTTTGTATAGACTTTGTAATGCGTGTATTCCTACAAAATATTTTTTTTTAAATTTTTTTTTGTTTTCTAAAATTCTTTTGCCTTTGGGCGCCAACACCCTCCTTCAATTTTTTTTTTTTGTTATGTGACTAGTTGAATTTTTTGTATAGACTTTGTAATGTGTATTCCTACAATAATATTTTTTTTTGTTTTCTAAAATGCTTTTGCCTGCGGGCGCCAACACCCTCTTTCAATTTTTATTTTTGTTATGTAACTCTAGTTGAATTTTTTGTATATACTTTTTGAACATTGATAACCTGGTGCACTTTGAATAATCCATCATTAATGAACTAAATATTTTGAATGGTTTTTTTCTGTTTAAGATTCTGGACATTTTAGTTTGATGTTTTTAATTTTAATTTTTTTTCGTTTTCCAAAATGCTTTTGCCTGCGGTCGCCAACACCCTCCTTCAATTTTTTTTTGTTATGTGACTAGTTGAATTTTTTGTATAGACTTTGAAATGTGTATTCCTACAATAATATTTTTTTTTGTTTTCTAAACTGCATTTGCCTAAGGGCGACAACACCCTCCTTCAATTTTTTTTTTGTTATGTAACTCTAGTTGAATTTTTTGTATAGACTTTGAAACGTGTATTCCTACAATAATATTTTTATTAAAATTTTTTTTTGTTTTCTAAAATGCTTTTGCCTGCGGGCGCCCACACCCACCTTCAATTTTTTTTTTGTTATGTGACTAGTTGAATTTTTTGTATAGACTTTGAAATGTGCATTCCTACAATAATATTTTTTTTTTAATTTTTTTTTGTTTTCTAAACTGCATTTGCCTGCGGGCGCCAACACCCTCCTTCAATTTTTTTTTGTTATGTAACTCTAGTTGAATTTTTTGTATAGACTTTGTAATGCGTGTATTCCTACAAAAATATTTTTTTTTAAATTTTTTTTTGTTTTCTAAAATGCTTTTGCCTGCGGGCGCCCACACCCACCTTCAATTTTTTTTTTTGTTATGTGACTAGTTGAATTTTTTGTATAGACTTTGTAATGTGTTATCCTACAATAATATTTTTTTTTAAATTTTTTTTTGTTTTCCTAAATGCTTTTGCCTGCGGGCGCCCACACCCACCTTCAATTTTTTTTTTGTTATGTGACTAGTTGAATTTTTTGTATAGACTTTGAAATGTGTATTCCTACAATAATATTTTTTTTTTAAATTTTTTTTTGTTTTCTAAACTGCATTTGCTTGCGGGTGCCAACAGCCTCTTTCAATTTTTATTTTTGTTATGTAACTTTAGTTGAATTTTTTGTATATACTTTTTGAACATTGATAACCTGGTGCACTTTGATTAATCCATCGTTATTGAACTAAATATTTTGAATAGTTTTTTTCTGTTTAAGATTCTGGACATTTTAGTTTGAAGTTTTTAATTTCAATTTTTTTTGTTTTCTAAAATTCTTTTGCCTTCGGGCGCCAACACCCTCCTTCAATTTTTTTTTTTGTTATGTGACAAGTTGAATTTTTTGTATAGACTTTGTAATGTGTATTCCTACAATAATATTTTTTTTTGTTTTCTAAAATGCTTTTGCCTGCGGGGGCCAACACCCTCTTTCAATTTTTATTTTTGTTATGTAACTCTAGTTGAATTTTTTGTATATACTTTTTGAACATTGATAACCTGGTGCACTTTGAATAATCCATCATTAATGAACTAAATATTTTGAATAGTTTTTTTCTGTTTAAGATTCTGGACATTTTAGTTTGAAGTTTTTAATTTCAATTTTTTTTTGTTTTCTAAAATTCTTTTGCCTTCGGGTGCCAACACCCTCCTTCAATTTTTTTTTAGTTATGTGACTAGTTGAATTTTTTGTATAGACTATGAAATGTGCATTCCTACAATAATATTTTTTTTAAAATTTTTTTTTGTTTTCTAAACTGCATTTACCTGCAGGCGCCAACACCCTCCTTCAATTTTTTTTTTGTTATGTAACTCTAGTTGAATTTTTTGTATAGACTTTGTAATGCGTGTATTCCTACAAAAATATTTTTTTTTAAATTTTTTTTTGTTTTCTAAAATGCTTTTGCCTGCGGGCGCCCACACCCACCTTCAAATTTTTTTTTGTTATGTGACTAGTTGAATTTTTTGTATAGACTTTTTGAACATTGATAACCTGGTGCACTTTGATTAATCCATCGTTAATGAACTAAATATTTTGAATAGTTTTTTTCTGTCTAAGATTCTGGACATTTTAGTTTGAAGTTTTTAATTTCAATTTTTTTTTATTTTCTAAAATTCTTTTGCCTTCGGGCGCCAACACCCTCCTTCAATTTTTTTTTTTGTTATGTGACTAGTTGAATTTTTGTATAGACTTTGTAATGTGTTATCCTACAATAATATTTTTTTTAAAATTTTTTTTTGTTTTCTTAAATGCTTTTGCCTGCGGGCGCTAACACCCTCTTTCAAATTTTTTTTTGTTATGTAACTCTAGTTGAATTTTTTGTATATACTTTTTGAACATTGATAACCTGGTTCACTTTGAATAATCCATCATTAATGAACTAAATATTTTGAATAGTTTTTTTCTGTTTAAGATTCTGGACATTTTAGTTTGAAGTTTTTAATTTCAATTTTTTTTTGTTTTCTTAAATGCATTTGCCTGCGGGCGCTAACACCCTCTTTCAATTTTTTTTTTGTTATGTAACTCTAGTTGAATTTTTTGTATAGACTTTGTATTGTGTATTCCTACAACAATATTTTTTTTTTAATTTATTTTTGTTTTCTAAACTGCATTTACCTGCGGGCGCCAACACCCTTCTTCATTTTTTTTTTTGTTATGTGACTAGTTGAATTTTTTGTATAGACTTTGAAATGTGTATTCCTACAATAATATTTTTTTTTTTAATTTTTTTTTGTTTTCTAAACTGCATTTGCTTGCTGGTGCCAACAGCCTCTTTCAATTTTTATTTTTGTTATGTAACTTTAGTTGAATTTTTTGTATATACTTTTTGAACATTGATAACCTGGTGCACTTTGATTAATCCATCGTTAATGAACTAAATATTTTGAATAGTTTTTTTCTGTTTAAGATTCTGGACATTTTAGTTTGAAGTTTTTAATTTCAATTTTTTTTTGTTTTCTAAAATTCTTTTGCCTTCGGGCGCCAACACCCTCCTTCAATTTTTTTTTTTGTTATGTGACAAGTTGAATTTTTTGTATAGACTTTGTAATGTGTATTCCTACAATAATATTTTTTTTTGTTTTCTAAAATGCTTTTGCCTGCGGGGGCCAACACCCTCTTTCAATTTTTATTTTTGTTATGTAACTCTAGTTGAATTTTTTGTATATACTTTTTGAACATTGATAACCTGGTGCACTTTGAATAATCCATCATTAATGAACTAAATATTTTGAATAGTTTTTTTCTGTTTAAGATTCTGGACATTTTAGTTTGAAGTTTTTAATTTCAATTTTTTTTTGTTTTCTAAAAGTCTTTTGCCTTCGGGTGTCAACACCCTCCTTCAATTTTTTTTTAGTTATGTGACTAGTTGAATTTTTTGTATAGACTATGAAATGTGCATTCCTACAATAATATTTTTTTTAAAATTTTTTTTTGTTTTCTAAACTGCATTTACCTGCAGGCGCCAACACCCTCCTTCAATTTTTTTTTTGTTATGTGACTAGTTGAATTTTTTGTATAGACTTTGTAATGTGTATTCCTACAATAATATTTTTTTTTGTTTTCTAAAATGCATTTACCTGCAGGCGCCAACACCCTCCTTCAATTTTTTTTTTTGTTATGTGACTAGTTGAATTTTTTGTATAGACTTTGAAACGTGTATTCCTACAATAATATTTTTTTTTAAATTTTTTTTTGTTTTCTAAACTGCATTTGCCTGCGGGCGCCAACACCTTCCTTCAATTTTTTTTTTAGTTATGTTTATGTATTATGCATACAGCAGTATTATTATTATTATTATGAACCTTTTACATAAAAACATAAATAATACACAAATACTGCCAAATATGTTTGGGTAGTTATTTATTATTTTGTAAGATATCATTAAGATTAACGATCATTTAGATAATCTTTACATTTGTAATTAGTAATTACCGAATAAACCTTGAACAAATTACCTAATAAAAAAAATTATTTATACATGCATTTTTTTTTGTCATTCAGTACAACATTGAAGTATTAATAATAAAAAAGGTGAACTGGTGGATATCGCTCTGCTGTACAGTAGGTTACAAGTGGATCACTGTATAATGGATGGGATTAAATTTGAATTCAATGATATAATATCATTGTGTAAGAAAAACGATTCTGAGTGGAGACGGTATGTCAGTCTAGGTTTAAGACATTATATAGGTACTTATCTATAGTATTAAAAAAAATAATTGACCTATAATAAATTCCAAATTAATCATATCACAATATCCATTAGGTTATTAACGCGTTATACATCAACAAAAAACCGTGATACTATCATAGATATAATATATTAGTATACTTTAGAAGTTTCAAGTACCCACGAATAATATTATACAATCTCAACAAAATAACCGAAAAAATATTCTAAGTTTTTTCTTAACTCAAAATAATTTGCTAATTTTCGTGATTTTTCATTATTTTGTCAATTTTTGAACTTTAAATGCTTAACCACCAACAATATTCACTTTCTAATCGAACAAGATACTGAAGTTGAAAATCGAAGCATTATTTCGACTACTTATTGTGTACATAGACAAAAAAAAACACATCATTTTAAAATCAATACATTTATCGTTCCACTCAGAATCTAAAAACTAAATTATCAGTTTGTTTTATCTTATTTTTCTATTTTACAATTTACTCATTTACCTGCAGGCGCCAACACCCTCCTTCAATTTTTTTTTTGTTATGTAACTCTAGTTGAATTTTTTGTATAGACTTTGTAATGCGTGTATTCCTACAAAAATATTTTTTTTTAAATTTTTTTTTGTTTTCTAAAATGCTTTTGCCTGCGGGCGCCCACACCCACCTTCAAATTTTTTTTTGTTATGTGACTAGTTGAATTTTTTGTATAGACTTTTTGAACATTGATAACCTGGTGCACTTTGATTAATCCATCGTTAATGAACTAAATATTTTGAATAGTTTTTTTCTGTCTAAGATCCTGGACATTTTAGTTTGAAGTTTTTAATTTCAATTTTTTTTTATTTTCTAAAATTCTTTTGCCTTCGGGCGCCAACACCCTCCTTCAATTTTTTTTTTTGTTATGTGACTAGTTGAATTTTTGTATAGACTTTGAAACGTGTATTCCTACAATAATATTTTTTTTAAAATTTTTTTTTGTTTTCTAAAATGCTTTTGCCTGCGGGCGCCCACACCCACCTTCAATTTTTTTTTTGTTATGTGACTAGTTGAATTTTTTGTATAGACTTTGAAATGTGCATTCCTACAATAATATTTTTTTTTTAATTTTTTTTTGTTTTCTAAACTGCATTTGCCTGCGGGCGCCAACACCCTCCTTCAATTTTTTTTTGTTATGTAACTCTAGTTGAATTTTTTGTATAGACTTTGTAATGCGTGTATTCCTACAAAAATATTTTTTTTTAAATTTTTTTTTGTTTTCTAAAATGCTTTTGCCTGCGGGCGCCCACACCCACCTTCAATTTTTTTTTTTGTTATGTGACTAGTTGAATTTTTTGTATAGACTTTGTAATGTGTTATCCTACAATAATATTTTTTTTTAAATTTTTTTTTGTTTTCTAAAATGCTTTTGCCTGCGGGCGCCCACACCCACCTTCAATTTTTTTTTTGTTATGTGACTAGTTGAATTTTTTGTATAGACTTTGAAATGTGTATTCCTACAATAATATTTTTTTTTTAAATTTTTTTTTGTTTTCTAAACTGCATTTGCTTGCGGGTGCCAACAGCCTCTTTCAATTTTTATTTTTGTTATGTAACTTTAGTTGAATTTTTTGTATATACTTTTTGAACATTGATAACCTGGTGCACTTTGAATAATCCATCATTAATGAACTAAATATTTTGAATAGTTTTTTTCTGTTTAAGATTCTGGACATTTTAGTTTGAAGTTTTTAATTTCAATTTTTTTTTGTTTTCTAAAATTCTTTTGCCTTCGGGTGCCAACACCCTCCTTCAATTTTTTTTTAGTTATGTGACTAGTTGAATTTTTTGTATAGACTATGAAATGTGCATTCCTACAATAATATTTTTTTTAAAATTTTTTTTTGTTTTCTAAACTGCATTTACCTGCAGGCGCCAACACCCTCCTTCAATTTTTTTTTTGTTATGTAACTCTAGTTGAATTTTTTGTATAGACTTTGTAATGCGTGTATTCCTACAAAAATATTTTTTTTTAAATTTTTTTTTGTTTTCTAAAATGCTTTTGCCTGCGGGCGCCCACACCCACCTTCAAATTTTTTTTTGTTATGTGACTAGTTGAATTTTTTGTATAGACTTTTTGAACATTGATAACCTGGTGCACTTTGATTAATCCATCGTTAATGAACTAAATATTTTGAATAGTTTTTTTCTGTCTAAGATTCTGGACATTTTAGTTTGAAGTTTTTAATTTCAATTTTTTTTTATTTTCTAAAATTCTTTTGCCTTCGGGCGCCAACACCCTCCTTCAATTTTTTTTTTTGTTATGTGACTAGTTGAATTTTTGTATAGACTTTGTAATGTGTTATCCTACAATAATATTTTTTTTAAAATTTTTTTTTGTTTTCTTAAATGCTTTTGCCTGCGGGCGCTAACACCCTCTTTCAAATTTTTTTTTGTTATGTAACTCTAGTTGAATTTTTTGTATATACTTTTTGAACATTGATAACCTGGTTCACTTTGAATAATCCATCATTAATGAACTAAATATTTTGAATAGTTTTTTTCTGTTTAAGATTCTGGACATTTTAGTTTGAAGTTTTTAATTTCAATTTTTTTTTGTTTTCTTAAATGCATTTGCCTGCGGGCGCTAACACCCTCTTTCAATTTTTTTTTTGTTATGTAACTCTAGTTGAATTTTTTGTATAGACTTTGTATTGTGTATTCCTACAACAATATTTTTTTTTTAATTTATTTTTGTTTTCTAAACTGCATTTACCTGCGGGCGCCAACACCCTTCTTCATTTTTTTTTTTGTTATGTGACTAGTTGAATTTTTTGTATAGACTTTGAAATGTGTATTCCTACAATAATATTTTTTTTTTTAATTTTTTTTTGTTTTCTAAACTGCATTTGCTTGCTGGTGCCAACAGCCTCTTTCAATTTTTATTTTTGTTATGTAACTTTAGTTGAATTTTTTGTATATACTTTTTGAACATTGATAACCTGGTGCACTTTGATTAATCCATCGTTAATGAACTAAATATTTTGAATAGTTTTTTTCTGTTTAAGATTCTGGACATTTTAGTTTGAAGTTTTTAATTTCAATTTTTTTTTGTTTTCTAAAATTCTTTTGCCTTCGGGCGCCAACACCCTCCTTCAATTTTTTTTTTTGTTATGTGACAAGTTGAATTTTTTGTATAGACTTTGTAATGTGTATTCCTACAATAATATTTTTTTTTGTTTTCTAAAATGCTTTTGCCTGCGGGGGCCAACACCCTCTTTCAATTTTTATTTTTGTTATGTAACTCTAGTTGAATTTTTTGTATATACTTTTTGAACATTGATAACCTGGTGCACTTTGAATAATCCATCATTAATGAACTAAATATTTTGACAAACTAATAGTTGTTTTCTAAACTGCATTTACCTGCAGGCGCCAACACCCTCCTTCAATTTTTTTTTTGTTATGTGACTAGTTGAATTTTTTGTATAGACTTTGTAATGTGTATTCCTACAATAATATTTTTTTTTGTTTTCTAAAATGCATTTACCTGCAGGCGCCAACACCCTCCTTCAATTTTTTTTTTTGTTATGTGACTAGTTGAATTTTTTGTATAGACTTTGAAACGTGTATTCCTACAATAATATTTTTTTTTAAATTTTTTTTTGTTTTCTAAACTGCATTTGCCTGCGGGCGCCAACACCTTCCTTCAATTTTTTTTTTAGTTATGTTTATGTATTATGCATACAGCAGTATTATTATTATTATTATGAACCTTTTACATAAAAACATAAATAATACACAAATACTGCCAAATATGTTTGGGTAGTTATTTATTAAAATATTTTTTTTTAAATTTTTTTTTGTTTTCTAAAATGCTTTTGCCTGCGGGCGCCCACACCCACCTTCAAATTTTTTTTTGTTATGTGACTAGTTGAATTTTTTGTATAGACTTTTTGAACATTGATAACCTGGTGCACTTTGATTAATCCATCGTTAATGAACTAAATATTTTGAATAGTTTTTTTCTGTCTAAGATTCTGGACATTTTAGTTTGAAGTTTTTAATTTCAATTTTTTTTTATTTTCTAAAATTCTTTTGCCTTCGGGCGCCAACACCCTCCTTCAATTTTTTTTTTTGTTATGTGACTAGTTGAATTTTTGTATAGACTTTGTAATGTGTTATCCTACAATAATATTTTTTTTAAAATTTTTTTTTGTTTTCTTAAATGCTTTTGCCTGCGGGCGCTAACACCCTCTTTCAAATTTTTTTTTGTTATGTAACTCTAGTTGAATTTTTTGTATATACTTTTTGAACATTGATAACCTGGTTCACTTTGAATAATCCATCATTAATGAACTAAATATTTTGAATAGTTTTTTTCTGTTTAAGATTCTGGACATTTTAGTTTGAAGTTTTTAATTTCAATTTTTTTTTGTTTTCTTAAATGCATTTGCCTGCGGGCGCTAACACCCTCTTTCAATTTTTTTTTTGTTATGTAACTCTAGTTGAATTTTTTGTATAGACTTTGTATTGTGTATTCCTACAACAATATTTTTTTTTTAATTTATTTTTGTTTTCTAAACTGCATTTACCTGCGGGCGCCAACACCCTTCTTCATTTTTTTTTTTTGTTATGTGACTAGTTGAATTTTTTGTATAGACTTTGAAATGTGTATTCCTACAATAATATTTTTTTTTTTAATTTTTTTTTGTTTTCTAAACTGCATTTGCTTGCTGGTGCCAACAGCCTCTTTCAATTTTTATTTTTGTTATGTAACTTTAGTTGAATTTTTTGTATATACTTTTTGAACATTGATAACCTGGTGCACTTTGATTAATCCATCGTTAATGAACTAAATATTTTGAATAGTTTTTTTCTGTTTAAGATTCTGGACATTTTAGTTTGAAGTTTTTAATTTCAATTTTTTTTTGTTTTCTAAAATTCTTTTGCCTTCGGGCGCCAACACCCTCCTTCAATTTTTTTTTTTGTTATGTGACAAGTTGAATTTTTTGTATAGACTTTGTAATGTGTATTCCTACAATAATATTTTTTTTTGTTTTCTAAAATGCTTTTGCCTGCGGGGGCCAACACCCTCTTTCAATTTTTATTTTTGTTATGTAACTCTAGTTGAATTTTTTGTATATACTTTTTGAACATTGATAACCTGGTGCACTTTGAATAATCCATCATTAATGAACTAAATATTTTGAATAGTTTTTTTCTGTTTAAGATTCTGGACATTTTAGTTTGAAGTTTTTAATTTCAATTTTTTTTTGTTTTCTAAAATTCTTTTGCCTTCGGGTGCCAACACCCTCCTTCAATTTTTTTTTAGTTATGTGACTAGTTGAATTTTTTGTATAGACTATGAAATGTGCATTCCTACAATAATATTTTTTTTAAAATTTTTTTTTGTTTTCTAAACTGCATTTACCTGCAGGCGCCAACACCCTCCTTCAATTTTTTTTTTGTTATGTGACTAGTTGAATTTTTTGTATAGACTTTGTAATGTGTATTCCTACAATAATATTTTTTTTTGTTTTCTAAAATGCATTTACCTGCAGGCGCCAACACCCTCCTTCAATTTTTTTTTTTGTTATGTGACTAGTTGAATTTTTTGTATAGACTTTGAAACGTGTATTCCTACAATAATATTTTTTTTTAAATTTTTTTTTGTTTTCTAAACTGCATTTGCCTGCGGGCGCCAACACCTTCCTTCAATTTTTTTTTTAGTTATGTTTATGTATTATGCATACAGCAGTATTATTATTATTATTATGAACCTTTTACATAAAAACATAAATAATACACAAATACTGCCAAATATGTTTGGGTAGTTATTTATTATTTTGTAAGATATCATTAAGATTAACGATCATTTAGATAATCTTTACATTTGTAATTAGTAATTACCGAATAAACCTTGAACAAATTACCTAATAAAAAAAATTATTTATACATGCATTTTTTTTTGTCATTCAGTACAACATTGAAGTATTAATAATAAAAAAGGTGAACTGGTGGATATCGCTCTGCTGTACAGTAGGTTACAAGTGGATCACTGTATAATGGATGGGATTAAATTTGAATTCAATGATATAATATCATTGTGTAAGAAAAACGATTCTGAGTGGAGACGGTATGTCAGTCTAGGTTTAAGACATTATATAGGTACTTATCTATAGTATTAAAAAAAATAATTGACCTATAATAAATTCCAAATTAATCATATCACAATATCCATTAGGTTATTAACGCGTTATACATCAACAAAAAACCGTGATACTATCATAGATATAATATATTAGTATACTTTAGAAGTTTCAAGTACCCACGAATAATATTATACAATCTCAACAAAATAACCGAAAAAATATTCTAAGTTTTTTCTTAACTCAAAATAATTTGCTAATTTTCGTGATTTTTCATTATTTTGTCAATTTTTGAACTTTAAATGCTTAACCACCAACAATATTCACTTTCTAATCGAACAAGATACTGAAGTTGAAAATCGAAGCATTATTTCGACTACTTATTGTGTACATAGACAAAAAAAACACATCATTTTAAAATCAATACATTTATCGTTCCACTCAGAATCTAAAAACTAAATTATCAGTTTGTTTTATCTTATTTTTCTATTTTACAATTTACTCATTTACCTGCAGGCGCCAACACCCTCCTTCAATTTTTTTTTTGTTATGTAACTCTAGTTGAATTTTTTGTATAGACTTTGTAATGCGTGTATTCCTACAAAAATATTTTTTTTTAAATTTTTTTTTGTTTTCTAAAATGCTTTTGCCTGCGGGCGCCCACACCCACCTTCAAATTTTTTTTTGTTATGTGACTAGTTGAATTTTTTGTATAGACTTTTTGAACATTGATAACCTGGTGCACTTTGATTAATCCATCGTTAATGAACTAAATATTTTGAATAGTTTTTTTCTGTCTAAGATTCTGGACATTTTAGTTTGAAGTTTTTAATTTCAATTTTTTTTTATTTTCTAAAATTCTTTTGCCTTCGGGCGCCAACACCCTCCTTCAATTTTTTTTTTTGTTATGTGACTAGTTGAATTTTTGTATAGACTTTGTAATGTGTTATCCTACAATAATATTTTTTTTAAAATTTTTTTTTGTTTTCTTAAATGCTTTTGCCTGCGGGCGCTAACACCCTCTTTCAAATTTTTTTTTGTTATGTAACTCTAGTTGAATTTTTTGTATATACTTTTTGAACATTGATAACCTGGTTCACTTTGAATAATCCATCATTAATGAACTAAATATTTTGAATAGTTTTTTTCTGTTTAAGATTCTGGACATTTTAGTTTGAAGTTTTTAATTTCAATTTTTTTTTGTTTTCTTAAATGCATTTGCCTGCGGGCGCTAACACCCTCTTTCAATTTTTTTTTTGTTATGTAACTCTAGTTGAATTTTTTGTATAGACTTTGTATTGTGTATTCCTACAACAATATTTTTTTTTTAATTTATTTTTGTTTTCTAAACTGCATTTACCTGCGGGCGCCAACACCCTTCTTCATTTTTTTTTTTGTTATGTGACTAGTTGAATTTTTTGTATAGACTTTGAAATGTGTATTCCTACAATAATATTTTTTTTTTTAATTTTTTTTTGTTTTCTAAACTGCATTTGCTTGCTGGTGCCAACAGCCTCTTTCAATTTTTATTTTTGTTATGTAACTTTAGTTGAATTTTTTGTATATACTTTTTGAACATTGATAACCTGGTGCACTTTGATTAATCCATCGTTAATGAACTAAATATTTTGAATAGTTTTTTTCTGTTTAAGATTCTGGACATTTTAGTTTGAAGTTTTTAATTTCAATTTTTTTTTGTTTTCTAAAATTCTTTTGCCTTCGGGCGCCAACACCCTCCTTCAATTTTTTTTTTTGTTATGTGACAAGTTGAATTTTTTGTATAGACTTTGTAATGTGTATTCCTACAATAATATTTTTTTTTGTTTTCTAAAATGCTTTTGCCTGCGGGGGCCAACACCCTCTTTCAATTTTTATTTTTGTTATGTAACTCTAGTTGAATTTTTTGTATATACTTTTTGAACATTGATAACCTGGTGCACTTTGAATAATCCATCATTAATGAACTAAATATTTTGAATAGTTTTTTTCTGTTTAAGATTCTGGACATTTTAGTTTGAAGTTTTTAATTTCAATTTTTTTTTGTTTTCTAAAATTCTTTTGCCTTCGGGTGCCAACACCCTCCTTCAATTTTTTTTTAGTTATGTGACTAGTTGAATTTTTTGTATAGATTATGAAATGTGCATTCCTACAATAATATTTTTTTTAAAATTTTTTTTTGTTTTCTAAACTGCATTTACCTGCAGGCGCCAACACCCTCCTTCAATTTGTTTTTTGTTATGTAACTCTAGTTGAATTTTTTGTATAGACTTTGTAATGCGTGTATTCCTACAAAAATATTTTTTTTTAAATTTTTTTTTGTTTTCTAAAATGCTTTTGCCTTTGGGCGCCAACACCCTCCTTCAATTTTTTTTTTTGTTATGTGACTAGTTGAATTTTTTGTATATACTTTTTGAACATTGATAACCTGGTTCACTTTGAATAATCCATCATTAATGAACTAAATATTTTGAATAGTTTTTTTCTGTTTAAGATTCTGGACATTTTAGTTTGAAGTTTTTAATTTCAATTTTTTTTTGTTTTCTTAAATGCATTTGCCTGCGGGCGCTAACACCCTCTTTCAATTTTTTTTTTGTTATGTAACTCTAGTTGAATTTTTTGTATAGACTTTGTATTGTGTATTCCTACAACAATATTTTTTTTTTAATTTATTTTTGTTTTCTAAACTGCATTTACCTGCGGGCGCCAACACCCTTCTTCATTTTTTTTTTTGTTATGTGACTAGTTGAATTTTTTGTATAGACTTTGAAATGTGTATTCCTACAATAATATTTTTTTTTTTAATTTTTTTTTGTTTTCTAAACTGCATTTGCTTGCTGGTGCCAACAGCCTCTTTCAATTTTTATTTTTGTTATGTAACTTTAGTTGAATTTTTTGTATATACTTTTTGAACATTGATAACCTGGTGCACTTTGATTAATCCATCGTTAATGAACTAAATATTTTGAATAGTTTTTTTCTGTTTAAGATTCTGGACATTTTAGTTTGAAGTTTTTAATTTCAATTTTTTTTTGTTTTCTAAAATTCTTTTGCCTTCGGGCGCCAACACCCTCCTTCAATTTTTTTTTTTGTTATGTGACAAGTTGAATTTTTTGTATAGACTTTGTAATGTGTATTCCTACAATAATATTTTTTTTTGTTTTCTAAAATGCTTTTGCCTGCGGGGGCCAACACCCTCTTTCAATTTTTTTTTTTGTTATGTAACTCTAGTTGAATTTTTTGTATATACTTTTTGAACATTGATAACCTGGTGCACTTTGAATAATCCATCATTAATGAACTAAATATTTTGAATAGTTTTTTTCTGTTTAAGATTCTGGACATTTTAGTTTGAAGTTTTTAATTTCAATTTTTTTTTGTTTTCTAAAATTCTTTTGCCTTCGGGTGCCAACACCCTCCTTCAATTTTTTTTTAGTTATGTGACTAGTTGAATTTTTTGTATAGATTATGAAATGTGCATTCCTACAATAATATTTTTTTTAAAATTTTTTTTTGTTTTCTAAACTGCATTTACCTGCAGGCGCCAACACCCTCCTTCAATTTTTTTTTTTGTTATGTGACTAGTTGAATTTTTTGTATAGACTTTGAAACGTGTATTCCTACAATAATATTTTTTTTTAAATTTTTTTTTGTTTTCTAAACTGCATTTGCCTGCGGGCGCCAACACCTTCCTTCAATTTTTTTTTTAGTTATGTTTATGTATTATGCATACAGCAGTATTATTATTATTATTATGAACCTTTTACATAAAAACATAAATAATACACAAATACTGCCAAATATGTTTGGGTAGTTATTTATTATTTTGTAAGATATCATTAAGATTAACGATCATTTAGATAATCTTTACATTTGTAATTAGTAATTACCGAATAAACCTTGAACAAATTACCTAATAAAAAAAATTATTTATACATGCATTTTTTTTTGTCATTCAGTACAACATTGAAGTATTAATAATAAAAAAGGTGAACTGGTGGATATCGCTCTGCTGTACAGTAGGTTACAAGTGGATCACTGTATAATGGATGGGATTAAATTTGAATTCAATGATATAATATCATTGTGTAAGAAAAACGATTCTGAGTGGAGACGGTATGTCAGTCTAGGTTTAAGACATTATATAGGTACTTATCTATAGTATTAAAAAAAATAATTGACCTATAATAAATTCCAAATTAATCATATCACAATATCCATTAGGTTATTAACGCGTTATACATCAACAAAAAACCGTGATACTATCATAGATATAATATATTAGTATACTTTAGAAGTTTCAAGTACCCACGAATAATATTATACAATCTCAACAAAATAACCGAAAAAATATTCTAAGTTTTTTCTTAACTCAAAATAATTTGCTAATTTTCGTGATTTTTCATTATTTTGTCAATTTTTGAACTTTAAATGCTTAACCACCAACAATATTCACTTTCTAATCGAACAAGATACTGAAGTTGAAAATCGAAGCATTATTTCGACTACTTATTGTGTACATAGACAAAAAAAACACATCATTTTAAAATCAATACATTTATCGTTCCACTCAGAATCTAAAAACTAAATTATCAGTTTGTTTTATCTTATTTTTCTATTTTACAAAAATAAAAGCTTTAATAAATTCAAAACATGACATGGTGTTTGTAATAGTCAGTGTCAATGTTTGTTTTATTGTAATGACCAATTAATTAAATAATACCATTGAATATGAATTATGAACTTAATTTTAAAAAAATATGAACAATAATTGTAAAAAACTTAAAACACTCACAAAAAACATATGAGGAACCCTCAACTTTTTTTTTCTTCCAGTAATAAGAACTAATGTTACACTTTGTATTAAATGTTCAATGTTTTTGACAATGCAAAAGTTTTTTATCAACAATTATTGAAAAAACAACATAGAATTCGAAAATTTATAATTTATAAAGTTCTCAAAAAGAGTTAAAATATTTTGAAAATTATTCCATGCATAGAAATTGGTAATATAAACATATTTTGGTGAACAGTTCAAGTTATACGGTTATTGGTTTTTTAATTTAAAAATAATAAGAGAATAGATTTTGTCGAAAACTTGGTTACTTATTAATTAAAACTATTAAAACAAGTACGGAGAATTTGTTACTTTTTGACACTACAAACTACCAACTAGAAAAGATATTAAAGTTGAAAATCTTGGTATTTTTACTGCTCCGAAATATGACGACAGACCCAAAGATAAAGTCCAATCAGTCTAAAATTAATTTTTATGCCTCATAAAAATTACCAGTGTTTAAACTTATTTAAATATTGGTGTTAAATTAAAATAATAATATTCAAAAGTAAACGTTTAATTTAACTTGTGGTTAAATTATTTTTGTCTATATATTTAAAATAGATATTATTTTAGATTCTGAGCAAAGCGATGAATGTATTGATTTTACAATGATGTGTGTTTTTTTTTTTTTAAATTTTTTAAATTTTTTTTTGTGCCTGTCATCGATTCGAGTTATCGAGATTTCACTGCATATGCAAAGATCAAAGGCAAACGACGACTAAATTGAGTATTGACACATAAAATCGAATGACATTTATTTTGACATACAAAACGTTTATAGCGATAACAAAAAAATAATATAATGACTTGTAAAGGTGCGTAGGTATACAATTAATACATAATACATTAATCAATAATAACAGGCATATTATATTCTATATGATTATGTTTCAGTACAGAATAAGACAAGTAGGTATATTAATTGGCTAGAATGCTTTGGCGAACTAAACAAAATTAAATTAAGAAAGTTATGAATTGTTAATGATTGTAAACGCGATGGACATTATTTATATTGACAAAACAAGGGTGTAGGGACTAAGGGAATTTGGAGTGAATGGCACGTAAGTTTAAATCATTTGTATGAACTGAAATCGACAAATTTTACTTAAATTTTTTTCTTTTAATAAATAAAGAAGTAAAGTTTATAAAAAAAGCAAAAATGCCAACGGCACGTAGTGTTCCCAAGCGGTCACCCATCCAAGTACTAACTACGCCCGACGTTAGGGAATATGTTCTAAGAAATCCAAAAATATTCTCTTAATAATCCTTAAACTATAGTAATATATAATATATTGCTTTACTGCTCTAGTTATATGCTTTTTTTCTTCAAATAGTATAAATATATATTATAATATCAATAACTGAATTACCAGTTATAACAGTGCCGCAACAACCGCAGGGGCAGCCGGGTCAATGCCCCTGTAGAGGGCTGCTAATCGTTGGCTCAAGGGGCCCCGACGGCGCACAGCATCTACTTTAAATTTTTAAATAATTGCATTGTAATCTAATGTTTAAATCAAATAAAATATATTAAATAAAAATATCTATTTTTATAATTTATCATGCTATCTAATTTGTTGTCGAAGAACAAGGGGCCCCTATTTATCCATAATAATACCTATATTTATCTTTAAAATTATATTTTTATAGTGTTTTATAATTTTATTGTTATTGAGTTACTTTTATGTGTGGAAAGCTTTAATTAATATTTATAATAAAAAAAAGAACACTAAAAGTATAGTTATATTTTAATAACAATACACTGGTCAGTGGGCCTTCACATAAAATTTTTTAGGTTTTTAAAAAAAAAATCACCATCATTATTTATTTTTGTATAGGTAACCTATAAACAAATGTTGTATACATATACCTCAGGGTCCAATACATTGACTTTGTCCGGGACCCCAAGAATCCTAATTGTTTTACTGGCCGTAGACAGGGCCGTATATACTTAACCAAAACTCGTTTGTCAGAATTTAAATAAGAAGGGAGGTCAATTAAAAAAAAATAAAATTTGGAAGTGACTCTGCTGAACAGTAGGGTACAAGTGGGTGACTGTTATGGATAGTGTTACATTTGAATTCAATGATATAATATCATTGTATACGAAAAACGATTCCAAGTGGAGACGATTTGACAGCCTAGGATATTGTATACTATACTTATATTGATATTATTAAATATTATTAATACCGTAGCCGGTTAAGTTGAGTTATTATTATTTGTTTATTATCATATTTTTATATAATAATACATTTTAGACGTTTCAATTACCCACGAATAATATTTTTAAAATAGGTATATAAATTACAAGTTACAACGAATTATGAACGATATTTCAAAAATTAATTGCCGAAAATCATTAGTTTTTAACTGAAAACGACAGAGAAGTCTGAATTTGGCGGTCAGTCTTATTTTTAAGTTATATTATAGCTAATTGAACTTTTTGGTATTTTCATATAATATATCCGGTGTAGTCACTCGCACACTGCGCTTGCTCGAACAATTAAAATCAAAAACATCCCTCGACTTGTTATGTAAATCCACCATGGGTGGATGTCAGAATTATTTTTGCATCATCAATTTTAAAACGTTGATTTACCTAGATAAAAAAAAAATTAATTTGTTATACTTAAGCTCGGTAAACTTTAAGCGTTGTACGGGTGCGTAAAACATCGAAAATCGTGAACTTCGTAAGGCTGTACCATAAATACCAATGGCTTCCCGGTAGTAGAGTTTTAGACAAGTACCTACATAGGTAACTTATAATAATTATTCATATTGAAAATTAATTAGGTACCAAAAAAATATAACTTCTCAAACACTGAGTCTGTTGACACTGCCGGGAGAATGTATTAGAATGTCTATAAACTTACGGACCAGTTCAGGCGCGGACTGGTAAAATAGGGCACGGGATGCTACACAATTTAAAGGGCAAATAACATAAATTGTTGGGGCGGATTTAATACATGTAGATTATTTATAAAATATTAATATATTTTATTTTGTTTTGAAAAAATATTGAACATACGTTAAACACGTAAATAAGTACCAAGTTACAAAAAACTTTCAATCAAAGTTGTACAATATTATAGATTACTAGTAATCGTAAGTTGGTAACAATCTGTTGTTCATTAGGTGTCTAGAGTCTTTAAATATATAATAAATAATATTAGGCAAATATATTTTAGGGCAAGGGATGCTGTAGCATCCCAGCATCCCAGCCAGTCCGCGCCTGCAGGTCATAACATAAAATAAAATCCATGGTAGCCGGTAGCAGTGGCGTGTAACATAGGGTCCAAGTATTTCTCAGGCAACACCTTAAATATTGGTGGATGGGTATTGATAGAAGAAAAATAGGACATTTTATAGGTCGGTATAACAGTATTATGAGGGGTAGGTCGCCTAAAATTATTTGAATAACACCAATTTTTTTTATGATACACGCCACCGGCTGGTAGGTTATGGTACTTACGAGTTACATGTTACAACATATAGGTATTATAGACGTAGGTAGAATACCTACAAAGTTATAATTTGTAATTCCAATCTCCTTAGGTATATACTAATATAATATGGGCAGTGGTGACGTGTACTTTGAATTTAAATGAAAAAATATATATATAAATACGGCATATTATCTGCATATTATTGGGTATATAATACGTGCCGTACGGTTTATAAATTTATATTTTATAATAATATATATATATTATATTGTACAGTAGTATGATTATTTTTATATTATAATTTACGACTATCGCGTCTATCACTGAAGCTGAAATATGTATAATTTATGTTATATATGGGTGTATGACGTTTATCGTGCCACTTAAAAAAGTTTATAGAAATGTATACACCTATGACAGGTATTTTTTTCTTAGATTTTTAGATTTTTACAAGCACTAAACACGCGACCGTGCTTTTCTAGTTTTTTCATGCACATAATAATGGCTTTGATTTAAGTTATTAATTCCATATTATACCGTTATAGCGTTCTTGACTCTTGTTCCACATCAAAAATGACTCGGGATAAATATAATTTGACGCTTGAAAATGTTATCACCTTACCACTCTATAAACAATCGATATAGCCAGAAAGGTATCGAGTTAATAATCTAATCTTCGAACCTAAAAAAAATGTATTACTGATTACTATATAGGGCTCGGATTTTTATGCACATGTATCTTTTTCTAGAATGCTCAACACGACGGTTTCCAAGATATAAATCCGGAGGTACGCACTAGTGATGTTCCGGGTACCCGGCAGTTACTCGAAGGCCGGGTACTCGATATCATATTTATGACTCGGTACCCGGCGTAATACCTACATTTTTACCCGGCCCTCACTCGGTGTACCCGGCGAAATACTACATTTTTACTCGACTCATATCCGATGGCAAACGCTGACAGTCTATTTATAAATATATGCATACCTATAATTAATATAACGGTAAAAATCTAAAATTCTAGGGTCATAAATTATTATTTATTTTGGTACATATTTGGAATAACTGAACCGATTTACAATAGCCAGTTGATTATAAACAAATCATGTTTTTCTTCTACGAATGACAAAAATAAATCTCGCGTTTACCGTTTAATGTTTATATATAAATTAGGTATATGATAACAATCTACTATCGAAACCCATTACAAAGCCGGATAAGACTGGTGTACTTGACAAGTAGGCCAATAATAGTACATTTGACCAGTGCACGATTAGGGTGTTCACTGTTCACACAACTGGTGTACTTGACAAGTAGGCCAATACTTGAGCACTTGTACAAGTAGCCAAGTACACTGTTCCCACAGCTGGCTGTTATAGCAATTAATATTGGTGGCGGGGGCCACATTTTAATAATAATATAATATTTTATTTTTTATAATATTTTTACTTTTTTGTTTTTGTGAATTTTAAGTAAGAAATTTGTAGTCATAATCGTTGTGTGGTAAAGACTTACCTACTAAATAGTTAATTATTTAAATTTAAATTTAATCAATAATTTATCGGGACCATGATAAGTAGTGCTCGAGTTGGTAGGGTCGCGGGGTACGTAGGGGGATGGAGTATCCCAACTAGTTTTTCAGAAATGTTAGCTTACTCCTACTATTATTTTTAAGGGGAACGTAGGGGATTTCAGGACACTTCATTATTCTGCATTTTTATCAAAATGCGCAAGATACAATCAGAATTTGTCTTATGGAATATCGAATATGAATTATTTCATGACTACGGAATACGGATCTATAAATTAGTTAATATTAACTAATTATTAGTAAGCTATTAACTATTAATTAATTTACTTTTATTATCCTTTTGAGTTTTTTATTATTTATACTATAATATAGTATGATATATATTAACTATGTCTTATATTAACTTATATATATATTTTTTTAAATGATAATTTATAAATATTTTTCATATGATTTAAAAAGGGTATTAGGGGTGTGTGGGGGCAATGTGATAAGATATCCGTGGTAAATTCCGAGGATTTTTTTAGTAGGCATTTTTTAGAGTTTTTGGGTCATATAAATACATTTTTTAAAAAGGCATTTACAATTTAAATCCTAGTCCTATATTTATCACATATTATAAGGCGTGGGTTGTTAAAATAATTAAAACGATACAACAAACAAACAAACGTGTTTGTTTTAGATCAGGTTCCATACAATTTTTTCTTGACAGCTGGAAAGCTTGTGCTGTAACGTACATTTCACCAGCCCCCCCAAATATAATTTTTGACATTTTTTATTTGCGAAACATTAGTGTGCCATTAGTGTGAATTTGTGTGACTATTTTCAGAATTTGTGCGATACTGGTTTAACCGTAAATTCAAAAATATATATGGGGGCTGTAGAAATGTTCCCCAGCCCCCCCTCATAGAAAAAATTACAATTTTCAAAATTTTCTTTTGCCAAACATTAGTGCGTCATTAGTGTGAATTTGTGCGACAACAACCAGCATTCGTGCGACACCCGTTATACTCGGAAAAATCGTTTTTTCATTTTGAGCATTTCCCCAGCCCCCCCTCATAGAAAAAATTACAATTTTCAAAATTTTCTTTTGCCAAACATTAGTGCGTCATTAGTGTGAATTTGTGCGACAACAACCAGAATTCGTGTGACACCCGTTATACTCGGAAAAATCGTTTTTCCATTTTGAGCATTTCCCCAGCCCCCCCTCATGGAAAAAATTACAATTTTCAAAATTTTCTTTTGCCAAACATTAGTGCGTCATTAGTGTGAATTTGTGCGACAACAACCAGAATTCGTGCGACACCCGTTATACTCGGAAAAATCGTTTTTCCATTTTGAGCATTTCCCCAGCCCCCCTCATAGAAAAAATTACAATTTTCAAAATTTTCTTTTGCCAAACATTAGTGCGTCATTAGTGTGAATTTGTGCGACAACAACCAGAATAGTATAAGTATAGTACTTGTGTACATTTTAATTGAATGACACAACAGTTTTTCCATTTTTCAAATCAATTACCTGTATTTTCCTTTATTTCCTATGCCCATACTATTATGTACTATACTTGTGTATATTTTAATTGAATGATGATACAAATATAAAATACATAAAACGTAGGAAGTATACTATTTTATTCCTCTTTTACGTAATACTTAATATACCTTCCATTCTAATTTATTATTTATACACATTTTATCATACCTTTTTTTATCCAATAGATAATGATAAATACTTAATATACTTGCTTACAGTCTCTTCCGTGTTTGAAATTATGTCATTGATATTTGATATTAAACCATTTAATTTATTGACGTGAATGATGTGATTATATTTTTAATACCAAAAGTCCGAAATGTAAATTTATCATTTTCTTTATAAATCTATATCAAATATTTTGGTAAGAATAAAAGTATGTTTATAATATTAATATTTTTAATTATTAAATAATCAAATTTAAAAATGAAATAATACAGGACAAAAACAGTAAGTATTACATATTTTAAGATTGTTTAAAGGACAATACAACTGATAATAATTTTTTTTTATATATTTTTATAAAATATAATTAAAATCGATAATTATTTTATTACCATAACAAATACCTAGAATATAATCTAACTAAGGTAATGATACAACTAAAATTTGTTTATGATTATTCGTTCGCTAGTTACGTTAAATTTTGACATTGCGGGTGACGTTACGGATTCGTTCATCGCGGCGGCGGCCATATAATATTATAATACACGGCAATATTTATTAATTTTTGGTTTAACTTAAAATAATTAAATAACTATTAATGAACTTATTTTCTTTCGACTGAACTAATCAAATATATTTAAGAGTACCTCATAATCTTTTCATTCGTATAATTATATCACATTTTGGCTTAATCTTTTAGAAAAAAAATAACACTCAAATAAATTATATTACGAATTTACCATGTATTCACTGCAGTAAACGTGTGTAGTATTGTTTTGATCGTGACATCAAATACCTATAGATTTTTTACGTCTTAACTGGCTATTTTAGTTTTAACTCGTAGCTAAAACTAGAAGTGAGTGAGGACTCGCATAATATTATTATCTATCAGTACTCTTACAAATTAGGATTGTTTTTAAATGATGATGAGTAATGACAGTTGTTATACCACGAATTAATTGAAACAGATCAAAATTATTTTTATTTTATATTTTAGTATTTTACTATAATTAATAATTATTAATTATTATTTTTAATAAAGAAATTAAATACTAATACTTTATTTTATATTTATTTTGCCTTCTTTACATACAATTGTGAAAAAATTCAACAGGTACACTATAAATTGAATTTTGATAAAAACTTGCCAATTTTACTGTAAATTTGGTAAATTTACCGGTAAATTTACTTGGTAAAATACCAAAAAACCGTGGCGTATAATACTGTATACAAAAATATATAAATATTATAAACATACTTTTATTCTTACCAAAATATTTGATATAGATTTATAAAGAAAATGATAAATTTACATTTCGGACTTTTGGTATTAAAAATATAATCACATCATTCACGTCAATAAATTAAATGGTTTAATATCAAATATCAATGACATAATTTCAAACACGGAAGAGACTGTAAGCAAGTATATTAAGTATTTATCATTATCTATTGGATAAAAAAAGGTATGATAAAATGTGTATAAATAATAAATTAGAATGGAAGGTATATTAAGTATTACGTAAAAGAGGAATAAAATAGTATACTTCCTACGTTTTATGTATTTTATATTTGTATCATCATTCAATTAAAATATACACAAGTATAGTACATAATAGTATGGGCATAGGAAATAAAGGAAAATACAGGTAATTGATTTGAAAAATGGAAAAACTGTTTTGTCATTCAATTAAAATGTACACAAGTACTATACTTATACTATTCTGGTTGTTGTCGCACAAATTCACACTAATGACGCACTAATGTTTGGCAAAAGAAAATTTTGAAAATTGTAATTTTTTCCATGAGGGGGGGCTGGGGAAATGCTCAAAATGGAAAAACGATTTTTCCGAGTATAACGGGTGTCGCACGAATTCTGGTTGTTGTCGCACAAATTCACACTAATGACGCACTAATGTTTGGCAAAAGAAAATTTTGAAAATTGTAATTTTTTCCATGAGGGGGGGCTGGGGAAATGCTCAAAATGGAAAAACGATTTTTCCGAGTATAACGGGTGTCGCACGAATTCTGGTTGTTGTCGCACAAATTCACACTAATGACGCACTAATGTTTGGCAAAAGAAAATTTTGAAAATTGTAATTTTTTCTATGAGGGGGGGCTGGGGAAATGCTCAAAATGGAAAAACGATTTTTCCGAGTATAACGGGTGTCGCACGAATTCTGGTTGTTGTCGCACAAATTCACACTAATGACGCACTAATGTTTGGCAAAAGAAAATTTTGAAAATTGTAATTTTTTCCATGAGGGGGGGCTGGGGAACATTTCTACAGCCCCCCATATATATTTTTGAATTTACGGTTAAACCAGTATCGCACAAATTCTGAAAATAGTCACACAAATTCACACTAATGGCACACTAATGTTTCGCAAAAAAAAAATGTCAAAAATTATATTTGGGGGGGCTGGTGAAATGTACGTTGTGCTGTAACAATATGGGAAATAATAAATAATAATTACAATCTGTAACAATATGGGTCACTTTTGGTCAAGTGAAGGCTCGAAAAGTTTTACAATATGTATAGTAACCCAGTACCCCACTAGTACCTATTTTCCTACTACCTATATACAAATACATTATATTATATATTAGTATAAATATTAAAGCTAATTTTGTTACTATAAAGATTGTTGTTGTTGTATACTTGTATATTTTATTTTATTTTATTTTTATTTTACAATACGGTACGAACCTTTTAATACATGAATATAATAGTAATAATTTGCTTTATGGAAACTAGGCTCAATTTTACAGTGAGAATGCAGGGTCAGTGTTGGCAATGCGCATAAAACGGATGATCGGTGAGTTAAGATAGTAGTTTGAGGAAGAGAAACGCATATGGAATGGAATAGACGATCGTGTACGGCGGGAGGGACATTGAATGAGACACGGGATGTCGGGATAGTGGTTTTGGACTGTCAATTTTAGAGGAAAGAAGATTAGATAGAAATGATAATAGTTAGCTGAATGACGACGATCAGAGAGGCTTTCTAAGGAAAATAGGCGTTGGATTGGCGTGTAATCGTGAGTTGGACGGGATATGTTTAGTTTATAAGCAGCGTGACGGAGGAATTTTCTTTAAACCTTTTCTATCATGCTACTTGCAGAAGCGGTGGACTGGTCCCAGAGGATGGTTCCACACTTAAGGATGGGACGGACCAAGGAACAGAAAAGAGTTTTTAGTGGTGTGAGAAAGCGAAAGTCAGTAGAGACACGGTTTATGAAATCTAGCAGTTTAAGAGCCTTACAACAGATTATCTGAATGTGCATATTAGGGCACAGGTTCTGTGTAAGAGTAAATCCTAAATCCTTAACATAATTATTACAAGTTATCAAGCGGGAATTGTTTACGGAGTAAGTATGCTTGATTACAACATTAATACGACAAAAAGTCATTACTGAATATTTACTAATTTTAAGAGCTACCCCCAAAGATAATAATAATATATAAAATATTCATAGGTACATTTTTTTTTTAAACATTTGTTTGTCTTAACTAATTTACTATTATATTTGTGTTAAATATAAACATTATTTTTATTCTTAATATTCTTTATTGAAGGAAAATGCCAAAACAGCTACGCGTAACTGTAATGAAATGGTATATTGCCTATATATTGCCCCTTATTAAATTGACACAAGCAGGCCAGGAAAATTATACTGTTAAAAATCTATTGTAATAACTAAGATCATCTCTGTTGGTTGTTGAAAAGTAAGGATGTGAATTTGTGGAAAATTACATTTCTTTAGCTTATTGTAAGTTTGAATTTTAAATTTTTACTCAATTTTATATTCACTCGTAAATTAACGATTTTCTTATTCTGTTGTAATTCAAAAACGAATAATCGTAGATACTTGAAATTATAAGATATCGGTGTTATTATTATATCATTTGTATCATCTATCATGGAATGTGGGTTTGCGACGGCGCTGTCAGTCGTAGATATACGATATCTAAATATTTTTCAAGTTCAAGGAAACTAAAAGATATTTTTGACGTGTAATGACTAGTGATGAGTAGTGACTGTTGGTCGTCATTACATTTAATCTAAACCAATTGCGAATTACGATGATCCGTTTTTATCTGAAAATACAGACAGTCACATTAGTTCAGTTACTATTTGTAATTTTATTTAAATTATTGTGGTTTATTAATTGTACATAATTATTTAGTATTTGAATATTTAGCAATTGTTATTATTATTTAATAATTTACAGGGGGAGGGGGGGCTAAAACCCCTTAATCCCCCTAAATATGCCACTGGCCATTGCTTCAATAAAGGTGAACAAAATGACACCTAATGTACAGCTGGGCAGTACACACTTGCCCAACTTTTTATTATTCATGTTTTGTCAATTTTGTCAATCAACATATTTTTCAATAGATTACATCATTTACATCAATTGTTTAAACTTTTTTATTTCTAGAGAGGAGGTGAAATATTATTCTGGTATTCAATACAAATATTATTATCTTCTATATGAATGTGTAGACTGTAGTAGAATATCAAGCTCAAGTAGCTCAACACTAGTAAATATACATAGGTATGGCAGTGATAATTAGTAGTCATATTAAAAATATGGATAGTAAATAAATACTAGTGTAATAAAAAATATATTGTAAGACTTTATTGTTTGAAAAATTAGTTCTATCACAGCAATATTTATATTCAATATACATATGAGTAATAAATATTTATTATATTTATATTATTTGGTAACTACAATCCCTTAATTTATTAAAACCATATAATTACAATAACCAATTTACAGGCACATACAACTTTTATAACAAGACACCAAATTTATTAAAAAACACTCATAATAGAAGACATGAAAATTTGTTGAATGATTTGTGGGATGTTTTTGAGGTCCATACATACAAAACTTTTCCCTGCTGGTAAGCTTTTAGTTAACCTGCAATACAAAAAATATAAATAAATACTTTTTATTAATATGACTAATGACTAGGGCTCGGATGTTGTTGCATTTGCAACTTTTTTTCTATTGTTCGGATTTGTTGCTAAGTAGGTTATAAATTTGTTTCAAACGAGTACCAATTAATATATAAAAATTTTAAGTGCAACTTTTTGCAATTTTTGACCTTTTTTCAATTTTATTGCAATTTTGTTGATTGTCGTCATTTTCAATACAATTTTATGTATTTTTTTGTGTTTTCACTTTTTTTTGTTAGATTATACAGGTTTAATCTATGGTTATGTCGGGCTTTGTTGGTTGAGACTTGTGACGGCTTATTTGACCGTCGTCGTCGGTGGTAACTGGAAAAACCATTTAATACAGTAGATATCGCGGTCATCACAGTTTGAGAACCTGAAGAAGTCGTTTATAGTACAGTGCAATAATTTTTAAGGTAAGGTAAAGTTTTAAAAAAAAAAAAATAAAAAGTTTTAAATTTTGATAAAATTATTTGTAGGTTTCTGAAAAAATAAGAAGACCGGACAATTTACCAGATTTTTAATGACAACTGACGAGAATTTGAATTTGAATCTTTTTTATTATCTACTCGTTTAAAACCTACCTAATAAAACTTTATAATATTACTTAATAAAATGACTTAATCCATTTCATAAAATAATTTGTTAATATATTTTTTTAATTTTTTTGGTACAAAATATTTTTTTATTGCAATTTTTAATTGCAATTTTGGGTTTTTTTCACAGCAATAATGCAATCAATTTTATAACATTTTTAGTGCAACAACATCCGAGCCCTACTAATGACTATACTATACAAATTATAAAATAAAATAATAATATTAAATACTTTTAACACCAATTACATAATATTTGTTTGAATTAATTTATGTATATTTTATATACATATTATTATTACTCGTTCACTATGTACAATGCTAATTGGTGTCATGATTATCTGGTCAGCACAGGGACAAGTACATACAAATATGATATGAGTTAATGCATGTTAAATTGTTAGTTACTTACATGTCTGCTTGATCACCAAGTGATCCAATGAAAATTGCAAAAGATTGAACGTCTTCACTCGAATTAAGTGCTGCAGCCAATCTATCAGGTCTTATATTATAGCGTGATAAGTTAGCATCTGATAATAGTATAATTATAGCTTCATCAAAATCAGTTCGCTCAGCTTCTAAGGTTTTTTGTGCATATATAACAGATTGGAGAGTATTATCTCCAGCCATACAGAATTGAGTATGAGCATGCATCTTTTTAATAACATCTAGTCGTCGCTTGTTATCAGTAGGCGGATTTGATTTATCTACAAACTTAAGGCATTCTGTCTCGCCTGAATGTCCAACAATATCATAACTAATTTTGTCTTCAAAACCACTAAGTGCTTCCATCACCATTATGACAGCTTCAAGTTCACGGTCTAAACGTCCATCATAGTTGTTGAATCTATACATACTGCCAGAAACATCCACAATAAACCGTAAACGTTTTGGTTTTAACTGAGGAGCTCCAATCTGTGGGTCGACATTCCCCCGTTTCCGATAAATAGAACGTTCGCCAATAACACCTAATAAATTAATAAATATAATATAAAACATTAAAAATAAAATGCATTATAATTTGGTAATGACCTTCTATTAATTTACTATCATCCAGTTCACCAGATGTTTGATGCCTAACCCATTGTCTTTCTTGGGATTTGGCTTGTAATGAATTCAATATCACTCTCAATGCTTGTACCTTAGTAACAAATGCATTTACTTTAACAAAATTGATTCTATTTTAGTGACAAATTTTATATTACTTGGTTTTTAACTGGTAAAGAGTATTCATTGTATACTTTATCATCATACTCAGTCATTTCTATTTCTTTGAGACGTTCCTTGTATGCCTTTTGACCCATTTGTCTTGCTGCTTCTTTGACATGTTCTGGTACTGCGTCTTTCTCTGCGTCAGACACCTGTTTGTAAACATGTACATATATATTTTTTTAGAAAATTGATGATTAATATAGTAAAAAAAAAACATAGAAATAAATTAAAAACTAATTGATGTAAGTATGTAACCTACCTGAAAAACTTTATGTTTTGCATCTAGCCTATAAGGACCACCTTTTCCACCTAGTCCAGCTGTATCCCGGCCGCCAGTACCACCAGCCCAAGTGTTTCCACCTACATGCGGTTCGTTTTTTTCATCCACTTTACCATGTTTTGGGCTAGAAACATCAAGACCACTTTCTTTTTCCACAGTGATTTGTAGATTTTTTTTTTCTGTAACAAAAAAGTTCATAAAATACTGGATCCTTAAAATTGATTGGATTACGTACGAGTTGGACCAGCCCAAGGTGATAGTTTTATTGGTAATTTATGTTTGTTAAGAACATTTGTGATTACTTCTTGCGCCTCTTTGGAATAGCAGTCAAAATCAAATACATTTCTAATGGCATCTAATAATGTATCTTGGGGATAAATTTGTAAATGTTTGATTATATTAACTGCTTCTCTAGTTGAATATGGATACGAGACTAAGTTTTGATCGAACAGCTGTCTCAGATCTCCAAAAGCAGCAATTACTTGATCAATAACTTCTACAGAAATATCGGGACCATAGCTTTTCAACAACTGTGTTTCAGATTCACGACTAGGATTATCAACAATGTGACAACTGAATACATCACCTAGAATAAATCATTCATCAATTAGTATATTTTTAATTTAATTACAATAATAAAAATTTACCGAGTGTGCTGAAAAGGTTATTTCCCAAAAATGGAAATCCTGGTCGATTTGCCAAGACTATCATTCGAAAGTCTGGATGAAGTACAATCATACTGTTATCATTTACAATATTAGCATTACTAATAATTTGTCTACCATCAGCAAGTCTCATGTTGCCAGTTTCTACGAGATTTTTCAATACACATGTCACATGAGCTGGAGCTTTGTCTGCTTCGTCTATAACTAAAACGTAACCATTCTTAACAGCTTTAACTAATGGTGAATCTTCAATTTGCAAAACGCCATCAATTACTGTTTGTTGACTAGTCAATGATTGTACTGTCGTATCCCTAGAAAAAAATATATCCTTGATAAATAATAAAAAAAAAAGTTAAATTAATAAACTCATACCTATGGAGTTGAATGTATTCTCTAGGCCTATTTACTAGTTGTAAAAATCGGTCAACCAGTTTGTTTTTACCGACACCTTGGTTTCCAACTAACAAAAGATGTTCTCCCAAAACAAAGTCTTGTAGCATAAGTTCTAGTTGTTTCAGATGCTAAAGAATAAGTTTTTTTATAATTAAACAAACATATTTTAATCATTACTGTTTTTCAGAATTATATTCTTACTTGAGGTAAATCGTAGAATAAAATATTTGGAACTTTACTAGATGCGCTAGTTTTATATCGAGCAATAGTTGTATTACCAATGGTTAAGTAGTCATCGTCATATTTACAGTTTATTGAAGAGTCGTCTAAATTTTCAGATATTGGTTGAATACTGCAACTGTATAATGTTTTTTCGAGCATTTGTTTTGTTAGTTGTGGTAAAAATCTATAAGCAAAAGAAAAAAATTTCGTATTAATACATGCATAAATTATTCAAATTATTCCAAATTATCAAGTAAAAAAAACATACTGAGATAAACAAGCTTTGTTTACAATACTGTAAAAGTCTGAATCAGGATATTTATCAAGTCTTTTTGAGATTCGTAACAATTGACGGGTAGATAAAGATGGAGCTAAAGAATTTAAATAAATATCAGATGATTCTCGAAGTTTTTTCGTAACAGCCACTAATCTTTTCATTGGTTTTACACTATTTGGATACTTAAAAAAAAAATGTATTATTTTTCTTTACATCTGAAACATCAACTAAAATACTAAATGATTCAAAAATCAAATCTTACAAGATGTTGTACAATTTTCAATTCTTCAACAGCGGACAAAGGTCTAAGCTCATGAAATATGAACATGTTTAGTACTTCCGGAGTAATCCACTGTGGAATGGTGCCACCTAACATATACAAAATATTTTATACAATATAAGCAATATATTTTTTGCCTTAAAACAATATTAACCAGGTGGTTCTGCAAGTGCCATAATTCTGAAAGCTGGATGTACGCGAATAATATTTGATTTGTCCATAACATCTACTCCTAACTTTTTCGCCAGTTTGTCATATCTATCTGATCTTAACAGTCTAGTACCATCATGAAGTTGAAGATCTCGATCTTGAATAAGTCTGAAAAACATAAAAGGTGTTTATTACTATTTACTATATTAGAGTTTATGCTTTATAGGTATGATCAGATCAATGAAATTTTAAGATAAATGTTTCATGTAGGTACAATAAATGTACAATAAAACTAACCTGTGTAAAACAGACAATGTTGACAAATGTAGTCTATGAAGGCCGTCAAGGACGGCTAATTTTCCCTCGATGGCAGCAACCACTAACGGACTATACTTCCAAACGGTGTCGCCGTTTGGTAGTGTGGTTCTTTGTTGGATTAAATCTCTTGCCGTCAAATCCTGTGGGAAAGAAATATAATTAAAAAAAAAAAAATGAATAAAATTGCTTTTGATCCAAACCTGATACAGGGAAACGGTTTCCACGTTGTAGTTAAATGTGCTCGCGAATCTATTCACGATTGCCGTCTTTCCACTGCCTCTTGGTCCAATGATGCATATGTCGGCTGCCGAATGACTGAGCGCGAGATCCGACAGTACAGCGTTTTGATAACCTGTGTCTACAAAATCCGGAAATACTGCAGCGACGTTTATGGAAGTCGCGTTTCCGAACGGGACCTAAGTGTAGTATAATATTATATTATTAAAATAAGTCAAACGGAATGCGATGTCATCGATGTCATGTAACTCACAGTAAGCGATGTAATATCATTGTCTATTTTGTTGTACCTACCGTAAAACGTTTGGAATTGTCTAGAACGACTTCGGCCTCGTTCTGGTTGTCCGGTCTTCCAACGGACGCGACATGACGATTGATCGGTTCGTCTCCGTTTTCAGGACAGAAAGACGACAATATGCCATTAACGGATCGTTTACCGTCCGGGTTCATGAAACTTTCGAATGGATAGAGTCGTTTCAGCACACTATTTGGCGACACGGACGGGTTGTTGTACTGAAATATGCGGCTGCAGTTTGTATGGAATACACGCGAATCTCAGTGTCAGGTGGTACGACAATAATATAATTTGGGTATGTCAGTATGATGTATATTATGGGTTTGCGACCATTCCCTACTTGGCTACGTCAGATGCATAAATCGTTTATTTTAAATATTTTTGCATTTTTCCGAATAAAATAAGATTTACAGTCGTATAACTTAAAATACAATGACAAATGTTTATAATATGTGCCTGTTTTAAATTACCAACCATATGTTTACGCAAATAAAATAAACGAAAATTATTCGAATAATTATGTTTGAAATTTAGTCGAATAATTTTTTACTCAAATAATGTTTGAAAATTATTCGAAAAATTTGAAAACATTATTATTCAAATATATTTTTACGCGAATAATTATGAATAAAACATCCGAATAATAATTTATTCGAATAAAATGTTATCTAAATAGTAAATAATCATCTAAATAAGATTTCATTCAAATAACGCGGCCCTTCTCTGTATAGGGCCATAGGGGCATAACATTTAATTAAAAAGCGAGTATAATTGAATTACCTATACACCGACGGCTAAGGCATAGCTAAAAAATATATTTTGTGTGACGTGTGTCATAACTCATAAATATTGTAAGTAACTAAAATAAATTACAATAAAAATTAAATGTATTAAAAAAATACTGCCTAGTTTGTTTTTCATCAACACTGGTACAGATGTCTCACCCGCATATGTAGTGGCTCAAAGCCTCAAACGTACAAGTGTACCTATAGGCTACAACATCAAATTTTACGTTCACAATAATCCATATTTTTACTCAGTTATTTTTAAAATTATAATGAATTAAACTATTGGCTATTATAGGGTGAACACACTGTCCGGTTACTACAGCCGCTGCGGTAATCGGGATAGTCAGATTGCACTTATTACCTAAAAAGAAATGGTCGAATTGCACTTGGTTTCAAAAAAGGTAATGGTCGAACTGCACTCGTTCAAAAAAAGGAGTTAAATTTTCAATTATTATTATAATAATAATTGACGATTTAAAAAAAAAATTACTAAAAAAATTATAAAAATTAAAATTTTTTATAATAATGACAATAATTATATTTGATGATTTAATATAATATGTATATATAATATTATATTAACATAATGAACAATGGTAATATGGTATGTATAAAACAATCATTTTTAACTACCCCAATAATTAAAATCATTGTCAGTTCTAAGCCTGTAAGTGGGAAGGGAAATTAGTGAATTATAAACGATTAACCCCTTCAAAGTTCAAATGCATGATATTTTTGTCAGAATACCTTTTTTGAGCCCAATTGCGGTTTGATTAAAATAAGTGCAATTTGGCCATACCCGCGGTAATGAACCCCGTCCGGTTCGACCGCGACACGTCGAGAGGGCATCTTTAAGGTTTTTATTGATATTTTAAGTACGAAGCAAGTTATGAGCATTTTAAAACTGTGCTTTTCTTGTTCATTTGGCTCATATAACTTATTTTAAAATTAAAATTAAAAATAGCCTCTGGATGTCCTAGAATCTAGATAATAATAATAATATTATCTATTACCATTGGTTATAAATAGGTACTAGTATTTATAATCAATGCTAATATATTTACATTTTATAAAGGGTAAATTGATAATTTACTCATTTTTAAAAAAAATGAGTTAAATGGATTATTATCAACGTAATTTTGCTATGTTGTACGTAAGATGGAGCCAACCATGCAGGTATTAAGAGGATATCAGCATTTGTTTTCTCTCTCCGACCCACGCGAAACATAGCAAATGTATGTTTAGCAGAAGGCGCAGACCTACCCTGTGTTATTACTTTTATTATTAGAGTGAATTCACCAATTACCAAACTTTAAACTAAGAACATTGCTCATAAAAGCATTTTTAAATTGTAATAATTTACAAGTTCATAACTTACATATATATACGTATGTATCATAAAATAGCCGACGTAGGGACATAGATAATATTGTTAACCTACATTTTGATAATTGTCGTGATAAATACTCTAATATTAAAAGTAATAACACAGGGTTGGTTCTGCTAAATGTTAATTTGTTATGTTGCGCGTGGGTCAGAGAGAAAAAACAAATAGTGCGCTGACATTATCTTAAGGGATAATATATCAGGGGCGCTGTTGATGCTTAATATTCCTACACTACTGTTATTTATTTTATACTCGGAATTATGTGTTTTTACTTACAATTAGTTTGGCGACAACGGGCACGTTTTCTATCGGGAAATCGTGCAAGCCCAATTCGCTGGACTCTGGCGACGCCAGAGCGTAGGCGCAGGACAACACATTTTCCAATTTTTCCTTGGGTGCCGTCGGGTACTCGGCAATCAGGTCGTTTAGCATGTTCTAGACATTAAATTATAATTTAATTATTACTAATACAAATAAATAATAGAGTCATTAACGATAAATTCATTTCGGGAAACTTTTGAGGTAGGTACTAGACAAGCCCGCACATAATAGCTTTAGTCACGCTATAAGCATTATACAGGAGTTTGATAGAGGCGATATAAAAATATAAGAACTGCAATTTGGGGGTTGATTACAATGTTTCGTTTGACGACTTTTTCCACTCTATAATTGTCATTAGTTTAACGGCTTGGGAACATGATTTTTTCAAAAACTTTTTTTTGTTTTGATTGTTTTAACATTAGGATATGTAATCACTATTCACAAAGATATAAAACTGTCGATGAAAACATTAAGCCGCACCTTTTTGAGAATATTTTATGAGTTTTCGTATATTATAGACTGCAGGAAACTTAGGTAGGTACCTATATTGCATTTTTACTTTAGGTATTTTACTATAATGTATATTAATTTAGAATATTAAAACTTACTTTATAGTTTAAATATATCTAAAACAAACTAAACCAAAATGTTTATATTAATTGTAAACTTAATTAACATTTCCTCCCTAGACCATAATTAGTGTTCGTATGATGCAGTTAATACTTATAATAAATATCAATATATTTTGTACAAAACAAATTGAATCGCTTATAAATCATTAGCCACACGATTTAAAATAGTTTTATAAATTTAAAAATATCCTGTTTCCTTACAAAATTTAAAAAAAGTAGCAAAACCCAAATAAGATTCCTATGATTGTTCGAAAACTAAATTTTTATGTAGTTGGATATTTATAAAAAAAATAACGCTATAGTCATTTTTTTTTGTAATTTTATTCAAAAAATATAAACTGTGAAAACTTGAAACATTCCACTGTATCTTAATTATCATTTTCTAATAAAATTTTTCTAAATACCACAAATATATTCACACTGTTCTACGGTATGTTTGTATTGGATTTTTAGCTAATAACAATTATATAATAAATGCAATGTTTTTGGCAAAAATGTGTTCAAACTACAATATTACTAATAGAAAAAATAAATTACTTTTATTCATTTTAGGAATATAAATAGTGATAAATTAAAATTTAATACATTTATAGTGACCTACTCAACGACGAGGTACACTCAACGCTTCTATACAGCAGAGCGACTTCCCCGGTTTTCAAGTTTTTATATTTAAAATTACGCATGTAATAAAAATACGAGTATTCGTGAACTAGTGAAAATTAATTGTCTCCTGAATTTATCTGATTTCATTAAAAGTTTAAAAAGTAATTATATTTTAATTAAACCATTTTTTGTTTATCTCGTAAATTGTTATTATAATATACCTACACATTTTATTGCAGCACGTCAATTTGAACGACTTTAAAGTTCGAACCTAATACATTTGGTAACTGGGTTGCATTGTCAATGCTGCCGAATGCAACCATCATCAATAGACATATTATAAAATTAAAAATAGTGAATACTATATTATTAATAACCCAATTTTTATATTTTTATGCGATTATCATCTCTCGTCATAAACACGTAGGAATAATAATTAAAATAAATGAAAAGAGTTTCAAAGAAATTCCGTCTAATAGCGAAAATGTCATAACCGATTAACGTAAAAAATAGTTCATAATAATTGAGGTATTTACATGGCATTACACACACACACAAGCATATAATATAATATATAAATAATGCATTCAAGATTCAACAGTAAAAAATTACGAACGATTAAAAAAAAACCTAAAATAATGCGGTATACAATTTAATGTGTGCTGTCTTTTATTATTCGTTCTACGACTGCGTTGTTTGTGTTTATCGTCACGGAAATTTCTATTTTTTTTTATTCATACCTCTATAAACGTTACCTACGGAGATACCTATATATAATCTACGTTTATTCGTTTTTGAAAACCGTATAATAATGACACTGTCACATTAAAAAAGAGGCTATGTATATACACCACCCCGCTGCATGCCGGCGACGACCGTAACCGCGCGATACACGTTTCAAGGAAATATAAAACGAAGGACGACTTAGCCGTGGGCGTCTCTCTTCGAGGGGGTGCATGGGTGGGGAGCACGATGGCGTGTGCATGTCTAAGAGTCGTTGGTTTAGCGATGAGGGGGTTGTCATTTACAACACACACACACGCGCACACGAGACGTTTACACAAATGTGTACGGCGATTTTGAATTCGGATACAATAATAATAATATAACTTATAAGTGCAGGTTCAGTCGGCGTCCCGGGCGCGCACGAGTCGGAACACTCGCAGAACTCCCGACTACGACTGCGATTATGAAGACGGCCGACGCGGACCCGTACGAGTTTTTCCGATGGAAATCGTCATGCGGACGACTGGTGGTTCGGACCACGTGGGTGAGCGGCGTAAGGCACGTCTTGTTGTCCGACGACGACAAATCGCCCGAAAAAGAAAAACGACTGCAGCTCCGGCGGCGGGCGACGCACGTTGACCGGGGGACGCAGAGCTCGCGGATAGTCGATGACCACAACGACGAAGACTGCAGTGAATACAATTGCAACGACGACGAAAATTACGTGGAACGCGTGTTGCAGTGGTTGCAAAAGCCGTCGGTGGAGCTGGATGCCCGCCGGAAACCCATGTCAGCGCCGGGCATCGACACTCGCGGCTGCAGGCGCCCGGCGCTTGTCAAGACCTGTTCGATCCCGGAACGCCAAAGCCCCAGGTCCGAACATCGGCAGGCAATCGTGATCCACGACGAGAGACCGGCAACGACGACGACGAGGACCTGCGTAAAGAGTCGACACAAAACCGAATTGCACGTCCACATGCCATCCGTAATGCAGGGTGGTGCAGCCACCACGGCCGATAACGGTAAAATCGCCCACGACTACGAATGTTATTAGCGAGTCCGGTTTTTCAGAGTGTAATATTTAAGTAGATACCTACACGAAATCTCTTGCAAAAATTATTCGTCTCGACTCATTGTCATAGCTAGGAGGGGCTCCCCCTCATTGGGGTACGAGTTTTTTTTATCTGTATTATGATGACATGCTTTCTTCGTTTAATAAAAGATTAACAACAAATGTAGACATTTAAATTTCACTGTCTTACCTGATAGTTACCTTCTAAACTTCTAAAACATGAAATAGTACTAGAATTTCCCTGAACTGGGAAAATTTAGAAGGGGATGCAAAAATCTAAAAAAAAAAATGTGAGAACCAGAATATTTAAATGTCATAATGTCATATTAATGAGGATATAATTAGAAGGGGTACATATAAATATTTCCTAAAAAGAAGAGGAGCTCTGCCTACCTCAATTCAAGCACTGAGTAATACCATTGATTATAAATACTAGTATAACCTTATAAATACTAGAATTTATAATCAACGGTAATACCTATGTTTGATGAAGTTAAACTGGCTTATACAACCATATTATGAAAAGTAGAATTTGAGTTGAGCAAATGAAATAGAAGACAAGCCAAAATAAATGCCTTGCTATAATACTATGGTCTCAAATATGTCAAATTATATGTATGTCTTTTAGTATTGAGTAGGTTAGTTTTGTAGTTGATATGATGAGTCAGTAAGACATTTGTTATAAATAAATAGTTATGACACACAACAAATTGCCAACAAGAAGAGAACAAATAATTGTAGTTTGTTCATAATTTTATATGTGCCGGATACCGGTAATAGTTAAAACTAAAATCGACAAAATTTAAAAATCATTTATAAGTAGATACACCTAGCTATAAAAATATTATATATATATCAGTTTGTATAGTGATCCTGTTAACTTAAGTATTGTGCATTAATTATGGTGAATGTTTTAATGTAATTTAGAACCTACACTTTAAGACATATTTTTATTATGTTAAGAAAATTTGAATCGTTAAATATTATTTAGTGATAATGATAACAAACAAATGTATTCAACCAAATATATATAATTATTAATTATTAATTAATAAACAGCTTGTTTTCATTTCATTATGACGTATTTATTTTGAATATATTAGAAGTTATTATTTGATTAGTACGTAATTAAAATATTCTTGAAACGTTATAATCTTTGCAGTTTTTAATGTTATTTGGTTTGATTAAACAAATATTTTATTTCTGTTAAACCATAAAATATCTTGAAGTTTAAAGACATATATTCTGAATAAAAAAATTTAACACTCAAATCATAATTTCAAAATATTATGTAAAAATGTATTAATTTATTAATGTTAAACTTATATTTTTTTTATGAAATTAAAATTGCTATACTCAGTGGCATAACCAGGTTTATGAAAGGGAGGGAGCTTAAACACTTCTGTCTATGCCACTAATATTAATACTAATACTCTTGTCTCAAAAATAGAATACATTGGTTCTGCGCACTTTTTTCACCTTCTACCCAGGAGCGCAATTTCAATGAAAAAACAGGGCGTGCTGAAGCCCCTCTATTTTTTTTTGTCATATTATCATATGTAGACTTATGCACTTATGTAGACGATAAATACAAGCAAATAGCAATTCGAAAACATTGGTCACTAGTATAATTAGTATAAATGGAATTATTTACTATCATTATCAATGATAAAATTATAACAGTGGCAATAGTGGATTGGGGAAACATAAAGTATTCTGAGTAATATATTTTGTCACACTGCAAATGTATCCAGCAATGCGTTTTTGCCAAATTACTGTACGAACGGGTGTTATGGACACCGCTACGGTATTTACAAATAATCTAAATTTAAAATGTTTACTATAATTTTATGTTTTTATTACACGTCTTACGTATTACCCGTCTACACTCTACATACACAAACGTTTCATCAAAATATCACTTGATTAGTTTTTTAAATAATAATATTATTTATAAATATAAATAAAAAATAACATAATAAAAACTGTTTTTTTTATACATAATGACTATTAAAATGTAAATTAACATGAAAAAAATTTGGGGGTGCTAAGCACACCCAAGCCCCCCCCCCCCAATTTCAAAAATGCTTCTACCGGTCACTACTTATGCCACTATGTGGGAGATGCACGTCACCGGACGGAAATAGGTAGCCGCCCAGGGTTTTCTAATATGAGACAGAGTATAAAATTAATAAACATTATCTTACTGTATAAGATGGTGTCATGATATGTCTAGCTTGAAATCGAGACCGTAGAGGAGGATCTAGTGGAATGCCATTATATGTAGGAACTGGCAAACCAAGTGCAATAACAAAGAAATCTTCACTGACACGAACCAGATTCCATTTCATCATATGCTCTAGACCATGTTCCTATGTGAATAGGTACATGCATATTAGTATATTACATTATTTTAATAAAAGTAATCAACAATTTTGTATTTTTACTTGTAACAATTTATCATATGTTTTGGGTGCTACTAAAAATCTACCATCTTCTAAATGAATCTCACGGTTTTCAAGTAAGTTGTTTAAAATTGGCAAAACATTACGTTCTGCTTTTTCTATTCCATCAAGAATTAATACATGCCCTTCAATTGCAGCTTTAACAGCACTCTATAAAAATAATTCTATTGTATAAGAATGATTTATGACAAAACTAATGTTAACGACTTAAAATAAAATTTACTTGGTTGATGTACTTTGCAGTGCCACCAATAATTTCTCTGCGTTGTTTCAAATCAGCTTCTGTAGTATCTTGAGACAATGAAACAAACTCAACAGATTTATTAGTAAGCTCCAAATAAGCTAAAGCTAAACGCCGTCTGAGAGGCCCAGGTTTTCCTATTAAAAACATATCTTGACCAAGAATATCTTTTTGAAGCATCCATCTTAAGTGGGACATAGCTTCCTGGTTGCAGGTCATGTTTACTGTGAATAAAATAAAATATTGTTCTGAATTTAATGAATATTATTTAAAATTAAAATATTTAATCCACAGTTTCCAAAAAATAGAAATATTTTAAAACTTAGAAATTAACAAGTGAATATTTAAATGAAAACAAATATTAAATAAATTTACAGAAAATGTATACAAACCACATATAATAATATATTAAAAATATATAATTTTTTAATTACTTACAATATTCAATAGGAACCATTTCAGGAGTTTTTGATGCTTTGGTAAGTTTTTTTACATCACCAATGGTAATTTTCAAAATACCTAGAATTACATTTATATTATTTAATCAACTATTTAAAAACAAAACAGTAGTTTTTAAAATCTTAGATAAATATTTTAAAGTTTATTAAATGTTATAGTATTTTTTTTTAAATATTTTACTTAGAAAAGACTTATAGTAATCAACTTAACAAAAAATACTGATTTATTATTCATTCGTAATAAAATTAAATAGTTACCTTCATCATCATTTAAATTAGTTCCTTCTCCAGTCCTCTTTCGGTCAGAAGACATAGCTTGAATTTGTGTTTGTTTTTTATGAATGAAAAATTGTCTATAACCCACTCTATATTTCCATACATTTGCCAATATCATAGACATTTAATACCTAAAATTAAAAATCTACATTAACACAAGAATCGACTAATATCAAATTATTTAAAAAATGATGGTAAAAGATAATTTATGTAAGCTTTATTAAACTACCTATTAATAATGTGTATGTCAATTAACCTTTGCATATCTTAATCATAAACCGGTTGCTATACACACACACATATATATGTAATATTAACCAATAAATTATCTACAATACTGACACAATCTCCTATAACTATAATTTAATTATATTGTTCAATTTTAATTTATGCTTTAACCTTATACGTAATATTTTTCGGGTATTTGAAACTAAAGCTACATGAATGCAGTAAAGGTTTTACTATTTTTTACATACAAGTGACAACATTAATCAAAATCAGTTTTTTTAAGCAATGTATATTTTTGCATTCTTATTTCTTAGTTAATAGTTTATTTGGTAGCCTGAAAAAAATCCAAAAAGCAAATTAGGTATTACTTATAGCTGACTAGGTATCTGTCATACTAGTATATTATCATGTAGGCAGTTCCATATTTCCATATAAACACTAAACACTATAAACATGTGCCTATAGCGTCAATTTAGTACCTATGTAATATATATGCATTTAAGTATTTGTCTCGTGAACAAATTATAATATTTTATCAATGAGTTTTATTTCATTTTACAAAAAAAAAAATAAGAAATTATATGGTTCATAGATAAAAAAATTAATCAACTTGATCAGTTTGAAACCGTTTTTATGACCATATTTTGGAACTCATATAGGAGCGTTTTAACAACATATCTAAAGAACTTAAAAAAGTAAATAGTGACATTTGACTTGAGAAAAATATAACTTAATACATTTCATAACATCAATTCTAAATGACAAGATATTTCATATAAATATTACTATACCAATAAATCCAAAAATATAACCAGCTCTGAATACTATTATACTAATACAATGTATCGGTATAATTTAATAAATTGTTGTGATTATAAGTTTATATCAGTGTATTTTTAATTTCATATATTTCATTATTACATTTATAGCTGTTATGGCCCTAACATATTCTTCAATTGTTATTTAAACAATTAATAGCCAATAACCAGAACATGCAAAACTTGTCAAAAAAACTACTTAAAAATTAAGTTTGATTTGTTTGATAGATATTACATACTGTTATACATACAATTATTACAATGCAGATTAATTTAATACATCTGGATCTGGTAATTTAGATAATATATTAGGTATATATGTAGACTAATATACATTTAGATAGTTGTCAAAAATAGTACTGAGTAAACTATGTAATAACTAATGAGTACCTAATGGTTATTCTTAACAGAAATAACATTGCATAAAATTAAGTAAAGGGAAGTAAATACACACAAGTTAAGAATGAATTTCGGAATATTTAAAATTAAAATCAATATATATTACCGTTGGAACACAGATCTAATCGGTATCAATTGTAATTATTATAATTTTTAATTTCAATTACGTAAATTGTTTTTAATTTATAAGTTTATTAGTCAACATAGATCAAACATTTAAGAATTTAAAACAAAATAATATTATATTATGATTATTGTAATATTAATTAATAAAATAATCTTAATATATTTGTTATAGTTTTTAAAACAATAATTATTAATTATTAATTTTTATAAAATATTTTTCATCATTTGACGTAAGAACCAAAACTAAAGTTTCAAGGTGTTTTATTCAATGTTATTATTTTATCAACACGTGTAGTGATAGCACCGAAGAACAATAACAAACAAGTTTTTCTCCCACGACAGATTGATATCTCTTTATCAGCCGTATGTAGTATCTTTCACGTGTGTTGTGCGTTATTTTTTTGTTTTAATTCTACAATGTTTTGAATTTGAACAGTACAATATTAATTATTATTATATTGACGTCTTAAGGTCTTAGCCCTTAGACTATATAATTGACTAATACATTTTAATATAATCAAAAAGACAACCAAATAAAATAATTTCCTTGACATTGCTGTGTTCTGACACAACACAGCAGCATCATGACTATGAAAGTGACATCGAAAACGTTTATACGCAAAACCAAGCGTGGTAATATTTTAAAGGTGAGTGTCTTCGCTACTGTTAAACTTCAATATAATGTATTTACTTTTGTAAATAATCCATTTAGATTGTACGCGAACACTACTTAAGAGATGACATAGGTTGTGGCTCAAAAATATGCAAGAAGTGCAAGCACAACAGCGAAAGACCACTTGTCAAACACCAATCTATTAACACCGATTTCCAAGACAAACATTATTTATTAGTAGATACAAATGTAGTTTTGCATCAGGTATTACTTTAGTTTAAGGTTTCTGTTTTTTTGATTGAATCTTTTTGGTTTTTGATAATATTATAGTCTAAATTAATGTTTAATTTTTGCACTGAGTATTCAAATAATTAGATTAAGGTTATGTTTGTAACTAGTGCTGAATTTTGGCCTAGGTTTGTGAGGCTCAAAGCCTAGGGTGGCTAATTTTGAACCAAATTGAAAAAAATTGGTTGGTTCCTTGGAGCTTTACAGCACATTAGTGCAGGTCTAGGGCGGCACTTGTGCTAAATTCGGCCCTGTTTGTAACATTATCTTTTTACAGTTTTATGAAAATCCTTTAATATTTAATAATATTTATTGATTATAGATTGATGCTCTGGAAGATGAAACTTTAAAGAATGTCATTATTTTACAAACTGTACTTGAAGAAGTCAAACATCTGAGTCATAGTGTTTATAAACGTTTAATGGATATTATAGGAAATTATTCTAGAAGTTTTTATGTGTTTGTTAATGTTTATCATAGGTAAGAACTATTTCTTATATTATTTTTAGAGTATCTATATTTGATACTTAGATTTTAACTTAGTTCATGATTTTTATTGTCTTATTAGTAAAATTATTAGATTAACTGATTACCAAGAAATTAATACTTAATTAATCGAAAATCCAAAAAACTAATTGACTAGGAACAAACTGATGATCAATTTAATATTGCTTTAATTACAGATTGCACAATTTGCTGTTTTTAATTTTTGATATCTCAAAATGATTTGTAATGAATTTTGATAGCTAGTTATTTTATGTATTACCTAATTGAAAATAAAAATTCATTATTTTATCTTGATTTTTTTTTTAATTGAAGGGATACATATGTTGAACGTGTTCGAGGAGAAAGTCCAAATGATTACAATGACCGTATGATTAGGGTAGCAGCTCTTTGGTATAATAAACATTTGGACGATAAGATAAAAGTATTATTATTATCCAGTGATGAAGCTAGCAAGGCTAAAGCAATCAATGAAGGAATACCTACAATGTCGCGTGAGTTAGTTGAAATTGAAAATTGAAATATTTTTGAGTAAATTTATGCTATTGATTTTCAGTCGAACAATATGTCAGTGGGTTAAATAATGTCACATTAACCGATAAACTGTCCAATCACTCTTGTATGGTAGAAGAAACTAGTAAAGAACCAATTTTCCCTCCTCATTTAACCCCAGCAAAAATACATCAGGGCATAAAGGCTGGAAAACTAATGCAGGGCACATTTTTCGCGTCTGTTGATAATTTTCTTGAAGGAAATGTTTTTGTGGAAGGACAAGAAAAGAATGTAAGTTAGTGTTGCATGAAAACAATAATTTTCATTAATTGATTTAACATTATATTTTAGATATTGTTGCAAGGCAGAGAAAATTTAAATCGGGCCATTAATGGTGATATTGTTGCCATTCAGATGCTTCCAGAAAGTCAATGGAGTGCACCTGCTAATTTAGTTCTAGCAGATTATGGTAAAATATTAATTTAGTTATTCTATAGACATCATATTTGATGTCTATTTTTGTTTACAGATGATTTGGACTTGGAAAATAATTTAAATATTGTTGAAAAGCCAAAAGAAAAGTATCCAACAGGTCAAGTGGTTGGAATAATACGAAAAAAATGGAGACAGTATTGTGGGATCATCCAACATAGTCTTGTTGAAAATGTAAGTAGACATCATACATTTATGTGATTATGAAGGTAAACAATAATACAAATAACCATCAGTAATTGTTTAAAAATTAAATGTTTGGTTACTTTTTGTTAGGCAACTCGGCATTTATTCGTACCAGCAGAGAAAAAGATTCCAAAAATAAGAATAGAAACTAGACAATATGACAAATTAAAAGATCAACGTGTTATTGTTTCCATTGACACATGGCCAAGAACTTCAAGATATCCATTGGTTTGTTTTTAATGTCTATGTTTGCTGTTTACCTTTACTTTGTGTGAATATACAAATTATATTTAAAGGGCCATTTTGTGAGGTCGCTTGGAAAAATTGGTGAAAGAGAAGCTGAAAATGAAGTTATATTATTAGAACATGATGTCCCGCACAGTAAATTTTCAGATGAAGTTTTAGGGTGTTTACCAAAAGAAACGTGGACTATTAGTGCCACAGTAAGTATTTATGGACATTTTGATTTAATTAACCTTTTAATAAAAATTTTAGGTACCATATAAAATTTAAACTTTAAAAAACTAGATTTATTTTTATGAAAATTAACAGTCATTACAAATTATTGATTTATAATAGATGATTTCTCATATTTATTCTTGGTTTGAAAAGATTACTTTTTAATCATTTATATAATAATATTGAAATTATTAAGATTCCATCCAATTATTATGTGGTTGGAGTAGTAAATATACATCTCCACTATTATTATCTTCGTTATCCTTACATAGATTCACTGAGCTGTCAAAGTTAGGAGATTCTACAAGCTGTAAGTCATCTTCCACACTCATTAAATCGTTGCTCATTGATTCTTCATTACGTCTATATCTATAAACATTAATCATCTAACAATGTAGTAAAATTCACATCTAATTGTTTCAGACTCAGTGTTGGCCTGCTAGCCGCTAGGCCACAAACAAGACCGGGGCCCCTCAGTTTTTTTTTAGGGTCTCGTAAATTTTTTATTTGCTTGGCATGTTTCTGGTTTATATAGGGAGTAGGGATTCCGCAAAGTATTTATTGAAATATTTAACAGTACATAATTTGTTGGCTCAATATCTCTTTACGGGGCCCAAGGCCGTTTATTATGTCGCCCCTGTAAACAACTGATCCATGGGCCTTTTGCTTGCCAGGCCAGCAGTGCAGACACCATATTATAATTTATTAAATTATTCATAGCTCATACCTTGTGTTTTGGTCAATATTTGGTTTATTACTGAAGCTATCCACCATATCGGTATGATCATTTTCAAATCTCATCCTTAATGCCTCATTGGTTTGTGAGTTGAAAATTACATTGTCATTATTAAAATTTCCCAACTGTCTTATATGTTCAACTTGTATTCTAGGATGTACCCGGATGTTAGCGTCATGATTGTTTCTTCGAGATGCATTTGAAATACATAATATTGATGGTCTACGTTTTACTTTCTGTGCTACTTTAATTTCTGATTTTTTGGATAATTTTTCTTTGGGTATTTTATCTAACACAACTCTCAATTCATTTTCTATCTTAGTAACATTATCTAAACTAATCTGAAAAATAAAATGTTCAGTAAATGATAATTTTATTCTGTATTGTAAATCTTGGTATAAGCATACTTAACCGGGCAACCTTTTTTTTCTAATGTTTTTTTTTGAAAAGGGGTGTATTGACAAGTTAAGAACGATGGCGCAAAAAAAAAAATTGCACAAATCATTATTATGGAAGTTACAGCCTTCCAACATTTTTGATTTTACTTTATACTTATGCGCGCAATACTACTATAATGCCGGGTGGACGACCTTCAGTTCGGCTACTTTGGGGACTGGAGCCGGCAGGCGAAGTGACCCACTATAATACTTGTGTTACTGTAACTAACAGTGTTAAGTTTACCTATCAGGAATTATCCGTCTGCCCACAATTTTATTGTCCGAGCGCAGCGCAGTGAGCGAGGTGCAACGCTGGCAGATTATTTGCTTTTTAACAACATTGTTTAATTTCTCCTACCCAAGGTGGTTTTACACAACAAGCTGAGAGATATTTTCGATTTTTTTGTTTGAGCACAGGGCAGTGAGCGAGTGGCCACGCGGGCATTGCTGTGCGCAAATTGCAACATGCAATTTTTACCCTATGATCTACTTGAGGTGGTGTTGCATAGCAAGTCGAAGGATATTTTCGTTTTATATTGACAAATAACAAAAATGCTGTTTGCATTTGTATGTGTTGAACCCCTAATCATAGTTTCTTTGCATGATGCGTTTAACACAGTCAGCCGTACACCAGAGCAAAAATAGTAATTTTACCTTAAATTTTTGAACTAACAATTTTGAAATAAGCATATGAAAACAACGCTTTCAAAAAAATAAAAATTTCAAAAACAAAGGTTGGCCCGGAAAGAAGTCTTGTTTCTAAATCTTTACTTTATTTAACTTTATAAAGTCTTTTAGGGACTTGTCATTTTTTGAACTTTTTAAGATCAACATTTTAACATTCATTAGACAATCATACATCTCAGTAATATCCTTCGATGCTAACTCTGAAATACCTATATTTTAAATTGAGTAAAATGCATAGATATAATTTATTTTTTCAGTGACTTACCTTTTTTGTTCAATTTGTTGTCCAAATCATTTGTTATGACATTAATATATTTTTGTAATTCATTTACTGCGTTATCTTCAACTATAATTTGGTCGTGACGACGATGGCGTTTAATTATTTGCTCTGCCCTCTGTTCAAATTTCATTTCATTTTGTAAACTAAAATTATTATTATATTTTGATTAAGAAAATTATTTATTTATAATGCTTGTCTAAGTTACTCAATTTTTGATGGTTTCAACAACATTTGACCATCAATGTTAAGATAATTAACAATGTCAGCTAATTTATCAATAATATCTATTGAATCATCATTCTTTTTATTTTTAGTTTCAAATTCATAAAGTTTATCTTCAGCCATAACTTTCAATAAGAGTAATTTATTTTTGATAGTTTACTTGTGTAAATGAAAAAAAAAATGTTTTTATTACCATAGATACAATTTTTTTTGTGAAATATATCTATGGCACCTATTCATATTTTAGTTTATAACCACAGTATAAAGAAAAATAGATAATATAAAAAATAAATTATTCTTTATACTGTGTTATAAATATTATAATCATGCAGACTAGATTAATGACTTCAAATTGTGTCACATCCTCCAAAATTTGAGATATATTTATGTCAAAACCATACAATTTACAATTAAAAAGAAACCTATTTTTTTTTGTTATTAGTGTTACTAGTGCAGCAACCTTCTTAATTGTATAGACCCCAATTTAGGTATAAAAAACTTTGAGGCGTACTTAATATAGCTTACTTAATATACAGGTATAAAATATAAACATACACAAATAAAACGATAGAAGAAAATATATAGACGTGTAAAAAATCGTATAAAAATCTCGATGTTGATGTCAATTAAATTTTACTTACCCTTGGTTTAGACTCTCGACCAGATTCTGCAGCCCAGTGCCACATTGGCCCCGGCCGATGGGTTAGGAAACGCTGCACTAGTGAATATAATGATAAATAAACATGTGAATAAATCTCAATTTTCAATCTTTGTTTGAAAGTATTTTTAAATGAAATGATTTTTAATTTTTCTCAAATTCAAAGATTTCCTAACCCAGTACCTCACTCAATTCTTGTGTTCAATTTTTAAATTATTATGATAGTAATGTACCTATAAGTATACTTTTTCATTTTTTTTTTTATGATCTTATTTTTACAGGACTTTGTGGGCAGAAAAGACTTTCGTGATCTGGATATTTGTTCGGTTGACCCTCCAGGTTGTACAGATATAGATGATGCATTACATTGTATGCCTTTGGACAATGGAAATTTCCAAGTTGGTGTGCACATTGCAGATGTTACTCATTTTGTTAAACCTGGTACAGCCATAGATCTAGAAGCCAGCCAACGTGCCACTACTGTGTATCTAACTGGAAGGCGTATTGATATGGTACCAGGTAATATACTTTTTATTAAGACAATGAATAATAATATTATAAAAACAGGCAAAGCCTCGAGATATTAGATTCTGAGCGGAGCGAGGAATCTAGTGGTTTTATAATGGTGTTTATTTTATTTTTTGTTTTTTTTTTTTATCCTGTATACAAAATTTCTACCAGAAGGAGTGATTTGATTTCAACTTATAGTACCTTATTTTTTAGAAAATTGGATTAAGATGGTATTTTAAAGGTCATTTTTTGATTTTCTTAATAATTATTTAAAGCCACAGGAAAATCTATTGACAAATTATGAAAAACCTCTAAAAATGGGTTTTTAATTTCTAACCTATCCAGCTTCCTTGCTCTGTACAGTTTTGAAAGAAATTGTACCACTTGTTTTAATTAACCTAATTTTATTTAGGTATGTGTTGTATAATTGCTTACATATTTTATTAATTATTTTGTACGCGTTAAGTTTGTGCTTTGTATATCATTTCTTATGTTTGTTTCTGGAACAATGTTTTGTTCAAAAATAATTTTAATGTACAATTTGTTATATTTTATTTTTTAGTTTTTATATCCTGTATTTCTACTAATTAAAATCAAGGATGTATACGTCCGTGATTATAATAATAATATGATTTCTAACCAATGGCAATTTAAATAAACAAAAAAAAGTCAAAACTAAATTCAATTCATGTATATAGGAATTGAAAACATAAGTTATCATTATCTTCTGAGTCTCAAAGAATCTATTGATATAACTTTTATTGAAAACGGTCCATTTGTTTCTGTTTAGACAGAAGACAAAGAAACATTCATTTTTATATCTATAGATTATATTTAGCTTATATTATATTTGGATTAAATTACATACTCAATATATTTTAACTATTATTATTTCATGGTAATTAATAATTCTAACTAATGTTTTTAGGCTTATTGAGTTCAAACTTATGTTCTTTAAGAGGAGGAGAAGAACGTTTAGCATTTTCTTGTGTCTGGGAGATGACTCCAAATGCAGACATTGTTAATAGTACTTATACAAAAAGTGTTATTAAGTCAAAAGCAGCTATGACTTACGATCAAGCACAGTTAATAATTGATGATCAGAACCAAGATAATTCTATTGCCTTGGGATTGAGACAGCTTAATAAGTTTGCAAAGATTCTTAAAAAACGTCGTATTGAAGCTGGGTTTGACATTTATTTTATGTTTTACATGATTATTAGTATATTATTATATTTATTTAAAGTGTAATACATTTATAGAGCATTGGTCTTGGCCTCACCTGAAATTCGTTTCCTCGTAGACAGTGAAACAAGAGATCCATTGGACGTAGAAGTAAAACAGTTAAAAGAAACTAATTCAATGGTAGAAGAATTTATGTTGTTAGCTAACGTAGAAGTTGCAAAAAAGATACACTCAGATTTTCCAGAATTTGCAGTTTTAAGACGTCACCCTAAGCCACCACCTTCAAACTTTGAGTCTCTTATTAAAGCTGCAGCACATCTGGTATAAATATTTTTTGATTGTCTAAAATATTTTTCATTTTACATGTTTGTTTTTATTTGTTGTAGGGAGTGGAATTAAATGTGGACACTAGCAGAGACTTGGCAAATTCTTTAGATAAAGCTGTTAAACTAGATAATCCATTTTTCAATACAATGCTCCGTATTTTGGCCACTCGTTGTATGTTACAAGCTGTTTATTTTGCTAGTGGCACAAAAACCTATGATGAATTTTTGCATTATGGATTGGCTGCTCCAATTTATACCCATTTTACATCTCCAATTAGAAGGTGAGCACTCAACAAAAAATATAATTATTATCAAATTTAGTGTAATCCAAATATTAAATTAATTATACATTTTTATGACAAGTAAATTAAAAGTAAAACCGGTTTATTATTCCTGGATTACTTGGCAAGTACTCCAATTACCAAATGCTCAAGTAATTTGTGTATTAAATGTTTTGATGTCTGATATATTTCTCACGTATATTCATAAGTATTGGTTACAGTTATCTATTCAGGTTGGGGGTTGTAACGTTATCGCTGGTCCATGTGGCGACCATGGTGAACTATTAGCACTAGTAGTCACAGGCCCTATATTAATTGTGTGTAGATGACACTAGACGTACAGAAAATCATTTATTTTTACTAAAATACATTTATTATAGTGACTATATGTATTATGTATGCTTTTCTTGAATGTAGAAACCATTAAATATGCATTAAATTTTATTTTCCTTATTATTAAGTCATCTTATCTTATTATATGTCACAATCTATTATAATATTGCTATATATTATATATTTTAAAATGTTATTATGAAGACAAAGTAAATACCTATTTATTTTCTAATGATTATAAACAAAAATGGAAGCCCTTCACAGGTTAGATTATGTTAGGTAACTGTTTTTTTAATAATTTAATTATAATTATAAGTATACAATTCTAAAATTCTATGGTTTTCATACTTTAATAACTAAGGCTTTGTCTAATGCTAATCTAATAGGACGTAATAAAGAACAGTGAACATACTACTCCTTTAAATTTTATATAATATTTTTTATTTGTTTTATAATATTATTCAAACGTCACAAACTAGCACAATTGACAGTATTATAATAGGCCCATGATCTTTGACACAAAATAATTAAATAATGTGCAATATATTCTCAGTGACACTTTTTATGTTAATTTCTTTACAAAGATCATGGATCTATACAATTGGCTTGTGCATAGCTGTTGATGGTGGATATATTGAACAATATTATAAAACAAATAACTTGTACAAGTAGTGTTCTTTGTTAGGATTTACACTAGTTATTAAAGTGTGAAAAGTGAAAAAAACCATACAATTTTACAATAAATATACTGTATTTATGTAAATATAAGTTTCTATCATTCATTCAAAATTAAACCAATTTCAAAATTTTTATTGACTCCATAATATCATAAATAAATAACTCAACAAAGCGACTTATTTTGAATTTTTAAAAAATATTTTGAGCGTATTTTTTTATTTATTTTTTGACCATAGTAAAAATAAGACTATTAGCATTATATTATTCTATGCTATTGGTCATGTAATCATGACATTACAATATTGTGGATATTTAAACTCAAATTTTTAATTTTTAAATTTAAATAAAAAATTCACAATTTTCACCTACATCAACAATCAAAAATGGTTTTGACCATGGTATTTTTATTAAATACTACTAGTCACAACTTATAACTGAAGAAAATGAACCATTTTTATTGAGACCCGAGTTAAAAACTAATAAATATTGAATTTAATTAATACATTTAAAAAAAATTTTGTGGTAGAAAATCGATACCCTCGCTATCACAAAAAAAAATGTATGGGGTAACAAATTACCCCTCAATACCCCTTAGGGATGCTTATGTGTACAAATTATTGTTCCAATGGCATACCAAGTAACCAATAGTACTAAATATTGTCCAAGTACATTAGTCTTGGGAATACGGCTTAATTCAAGTGCATACTCATATTTGATAATTAATATTAATATTATACTATATAACAAACTGTTTACAAAAAATAGACTATGGAACACCGCCACTCATTGTTTTTATTTTCAGGTATGCCGATGTGATGGTTCATAGACTTTTGGCTGTATCCGTTGCAGTAGATAACACTACACCTGAAATGCTTGACAAACGCAAAATTGAAGCACTGTGCCAAACATTAAATACTAGAACCCGTATGTCAGCTTATGCTGAACGAGCATCAGTTGCTTTAAATACTCATGTAAATCAGTTATTTTATAATAATTTAATAAATTGAATAATAAATAAATGAAATAATTTTTCATTAGATATTTTTCCGTGGAAAAATCAGAGATGAAGAAGGTTACATATTGTATGTTAGAAAAAATGCTTTACAAATACTCATACCAAAATATGGTTTGGAGGGAACTCTTTTCTTGTCACCTCGTAAAGGGCAATTACAAGCTGCTACATTCATCTATAATGAAGAGGTGAGTTAAATATTTTAACCTTTATTTAAAACCAAATGCAAAATAATAAAACAATTTAAATTTATTTTATTTTATTCATACATATTTCTTATTTATAATAATTAGGAGCAAACCCAGAGGTGTGGCGAAATAGTTTTTCGAACTTTTGATCCAGTAAGCATTCAGTTAAGTCTTGACAGCAGCAATGTTCAACATGAAAGAATTGTTTTGAAGCTGGTCAAACCGGAAATACTAAATTTCAGTGTACCGTCAATAACTGCAAGTACACTTGCTGTACAACTACCACAGAAGAACCCTCTTGAACCATGTGATTCTCCATGTGAACCACAACTTAAAAAAGCCAAAATTTAAAAATTAATTTGTTTATTCTGTTACAAATAATAAAATAATTTCATAAACTTAATACTAAACTCACTGTCCGTATATTTTATACCCGTCTTTAAAATTAAAATATCAATAAAACTCTTAACACATCTCGACATTCAAAACGTATGACAGTACCTAATCATTAATTCTTATTTCATTTAATAAAGGTTATATTATGGAATATTAAAATTGCATGTAGGTAACTTACATTTAAAAAAAATTTTAATACTTTTGGAAATAGTTTCTATTCACACTGTTAAATTATTATCCTGTGTATAATAATATATATTAATGAGTATATTAAAAGGACTCATATGACATTGTATATTTCTAACAACTTTTCAAGAATCAAGATAAACAAAAAACTATTTGGCACATTTATAATTTGTGTTTCAATAAAATAACATAGGTATATCTACTGAAATATAAATTAAATAGCAAATTATTATTTGAAAATTTCAAAATAATATTAAACTTTTTTACCTAATATATTTTATTTATTTCTTGAAGATTTGTTAAAAATGTACATTGGTTGTTTTTAACAAACTACCCAATGTGTCATGTGAGTATGTGTATTATAATTGTAGATAATATATTGTTGTATATTATCTATGATTATAATATCTATTTCCGGCTATATATTATCATAGTTTTAGAGACTAGAGATAGACCTTTTAAGTTCTTAATGTAATATTGTAATGTTAAAAATTTGTTGAAAATAATTCATAAACTATCAAAAACAAATAATAATTAATAATTGATACAAATGAAAATGATACAATAATGGTAAACAACGTGCTTGCATAAAGATATACCTAATTCTCAAAGACAAATTATCATTAAATCATATAATCTTCCGTGGATTTTTCATAACAGTTGAAGTCTTCCGGTGTTCACCTTTAATACTTATAATATTTTCATGTGTCTTGTCCCAAATTTGGAAAATTGTAGATGTACGTTAATGAAAAAAATGAATCATATTTTGTTGAACACGATTAGATAAGTTCTATTTACTTTGGTGTAAAATGCGTGACGGTATGAACTGTAGGTACTATGTTCACTGCATCATTCTCAACACCATGGTTCATTGTTAATAATAATAAAAGGTAATAAAATCGTAACGAGTAGGTATTGTACATATTTTAATAAATGCATTTTGTCGACAGTTAGTACCTATTTGTCGAAGGGGGATTGAAATCAACACTGAATCGATTCGATGGTCGATACCTACGCATCGTTTCAATTTCGAGCAAGAAGCTATACATTATACATTAATATTGCCAACGATACAACCAGAATTTTTCTTTTTTCCAATATCGGTTTGGTTACCTATTGTATGGTTGCTTCTTGCTTATACAGGTAGTATAGGAACGACAAGTGACGAGGGGGTAGGAGTGTAGGACGCATAGAATATTATATTATATGAGATAATTTGTGAATTTATTTATGCGATTTTTCCTACGCAAGTCACAATAAACGTCCCACGGACGCACTGTTATTTTTATTAAAACACGACCGCCATCGTGACAACATCGGCTCTGCCGTTCTCTATGGAAACGAAATATTTCGTCATCACTCTTCGTGTTTTTTTCTTACGTGAACGGTAGATTGTAATTTTTCGGCGGACCACTGTATATTTGCTCGTTGTTATAATTATTTTATTTTATAAATTTATGCGTTTACCCGCCCGTTAGGTACCTATGTAGAGGTTTTCGTCCGTGTGCGCCGCCGCTCCGCCCGTAGGTGGATCTCTCTGCTATAATATATTTCGGTAAGCAAACCATGAAATGATTTTGAACAATGCATTTTAATTTAGGCATAAGGTACCACCTATCAATATTATTATTAAAAAGGAATTAACTGCACGTCTGCACAAGACCGCATATCTATACGGTAAACAAATTAAATGCCAAATGGGTATAACTACTAACTAGGTACCTAAATGAAAAACTCAAGACCAAAAGGCTACAGATACCCTTATTAGATATTTAGATATTATTTTATATTAGGGATTACGACTGTATTACTAGAAAGTGTTACAGTTGGGAAATAATTTTTATTCTAATCGACCTTCCCACATCTTTAAATGGATAATATCAAAAATGTGGGAAAGTCGATTTCAAGTAGACTTGATGGCAAATTCAAATCTGTTTTTAGAATTCTTATCGCTTCATTGGATCAATCGGTAGGTACGTTTGACAAAGAACCAGTCTAAAATCCTATGTCGCGTGTGTGTTAGACAAAAACAGAAAATCACGGTTTCGAATCGCCTTAATTAAACGTTTTATTATAATAATATATTGTATTGACGATTGCGCTACAAGTACAATACTATTTTTCATTTTTATTTCTATTACTGAAAATAAAAAATTTAAATGTCATTAGGTTTTTTTTTGAAAAAATTCAAAATAACCAATTTGTAAATCTAATTTTCAGATAAATATTGATGCTATATTAACGTTAATTTAAATTTTAAGTAGATTAGTTTATTTTTTTAAATATCAGATTTTTTTGGAATTAATTGATTTGAAATGTATATATTTTTTATTCATATAATTTTCATAATTTATCGTTGTCATAGTTTAACTAGTATCAATTTTTTTTTAATTTGTCAGATATTTCTGTTGCACCAATGCGTCATGTATATCCCTGTAAATTAATAAATGCAAATAAATCGATTGGTTACAATTAAACTTCACAGATAGCAGCACCTATTTTATAAAAGATATTTTACGGTCACTTAATTTATGCGAAACAAAAATACATTTGAGGGAAAAACGTACATAATATTATACGTCCATGTTCTTTTTGACAGTGGTTTTAATGGATCAGCTCTGTAAAAATGTGGATTTCAAAAAAAAATTTACAGTTTTTGACAACATTATAATATTATGTAGGTTTTCTTCACAAAATGTCTGAATTTTTGCACACACTAGTTCAATAAAAAAACACGTGTCTACTGAATTATTTCTAATAGTGTTTTTAATGTATAAATAATTATTAATACTGAACACCACACCACACTATTTAAAATTTAAATGTTTATTAAAAAAAAAACCACATAGATTCCCGTGGCTCAAAAATTACAAAACTTGCAGTACGTACTGTGTTTGTGTGCATAACGTATTTCAGTTAAATAAATAAGTAATATAGGTAGATAATATTGTTAGTAAGTTTATAAAAGTAGTGTTTACTATTTCATTAGGTATTTGATATTGGTGTACATGGGACTTTTGTAGTTTTGTCATAACGCATTGTTTTACTTCCTTATACTTATCTGTTAAATCTATCAGTCAATAACTCACCAATCAAATAATAACCAAGTATAGGCACCTAAGTAGGTATATAGATAGTAGGTACCTACAATTTACATAGGTACGTAAAGGAACCTATATACATGAAAACCAGTTTACATACAATAATTAGATCACCCGTTTTGTTTTTTACACATGAACTTTCGAACAGATTGATAATTTTTCAAATACATGAACTTGCAAACACGTTATGCCCGTCATATGCTGCACTGATTATAAAATATATATTATACTACCTATTTAGTATAATATAATATTTGTTACTATTTCAGATTCTTCTACAATCAGTGATGAAGATTTAACAATAGTCTATTGTCTTATTGACTAGGTATTTGGTTAGTTAAAAAATATTGTATAAAGTATTTTTTAAATTACATTTTTGTTAAAACAACCTTTAACAATATAAGTTTTAAACCTCTACTGTGATGTGTTCACGTCATCATTGTTTACATTATGGATTGTCGTTACTCGCTGGTGTTGAAATAATTAATAAAGTATTGTAAAAATAATATTAAAAACAAAATCTTGTCTAGCAATGTATCTTGTAGTCGTTCTTGCCAACTACTATATTTTGTTCTTACTTCTTAGTTCCTACTTAACGTCCTACAATCACATCACATCAACCACACCTATTCAGATAGAAAATATACTGTATATAAAGACTGCATTTTTTTTTGTAGAATGTTATGCACAGATTACTTTTCTCTGTAAACATACGCCCAACAGAAATTTAATTTCAATATAAAATAAAAATAAAAACATCTAAATGGATACATCCCTGTGTGGCTGCACCTAAACAGGATGACTTTTTAAGCACAATCACCCTATGCATATATTTAAATTCTAATTTTTGAAATTTTTAAATACCTGAAGACCATATTTTCGAATACTTAAGATATCTTGTATCAATTAAGGATGATTCTGTGACAATGCCAACTTCCGTTTTTCAATCAGGAACCCCCTTTTTTACTTTTAATTATTTAGCTGATATTTTTTTCTGAGAATTTTGATGTAGCTGGTATCTAATCGAAGTTTAAGCGGGTAGTTTTTGAGTTAGGTATATAACTTTGAGTAAAATAACTTCTAAGGATAATAATTTATGTTTATGGTAATGGGTTAAGTAGATATGAGGGATTAGATGAGGATTTGAAAAAGTTAATAATTACTACCTATTGATTTATCAATATAAATAATTTGTAAAAATGATCCAAGCATAATAAATATTACATAACCTATTACATATTATAGTTTTTATTTGTATAAAACTATAATTTTAAATATTATTATTCTTATGGGTAGTATAAACATTTTGGTAACTCAGAAACTACTAATTTTTCAAAATGTTCAAGAAAAACATCCGCTAAATAATTTGCATTAAATAATGGTGGTTCTCGTTTAAAATATAGAATTAGGTATCGAAAATTAATTAATTATCGCCAGAAATACTCCTTATTGAGTAGTACAAAAACATCAGAAATTGGAAAAAAATAGCCTTTAGGTAAGTATAGGTACCTACTTAGAAATTCCTAAAATCAGGATTTGAATGAATGTAAAATTAAAGGGAAAAATATGCTTAAAAAATCATTCCGTATAACTAAAGCAGTGGCGTCATTTGGGGGGGGGGCAAGGTGGGCATTTGCCCCTGTCTGATTTTAAAAGCAGCCCTATGGGCCGGTGTCCAGTTGTTGCCGTTTTACCATTATTATATTTTATTAGCGTAAAAACGTGCCTACAATAATGTTATAATAATATTTTTAGTCAAACATTTGCTGTCTGGGTATTTTATAATATTTTCAGAAAATATTAAAGTATGTACTAAGAAATTATTGTCACAATGATACATTTTTACTAATTGATAGTTGGAATATATTTAGACGTATGCGGGGACGTACACATTGTATGTATGGGTATGTATTTATGTATGTTTGTTTGTGTGAGTGTGTTTTGTGAAGGAAAATGAACAATTAGACATTAGTATCATAATCTCGTATAGTTTAATTTCTAAAATCTAAAATGATTACAAATTCTAAAAACAACAACCGATTGACGCTCTTATCATTGATCACGGACTTCATAACTTGCGACAGTCGTGTATGATTCAACTATTTTGCGTATTGTGTTAATTTAGTTGAGTACCTAAATTAAAATTAATTTTTTTCGTGACGCATGTTTACATTAATCTTTTAATTTGGGCAAAATATGATCTAAAAAAAATAGATGGGTGGTATTAGGTGGTGCGACTAAAAATATAAAATTACCGCTAACTGCTCGAAAAGTATCGAAAATAATTTCTAACATGTTAATAAACAGACAAAACTTGAGCCGGTAATCAAGCAATAAAAAAAAATATATTATAATTTAAGATAATATTAATTTGTAAATATATCATATACTTATATAAGATAATATATATATACTTATATACTTATAATGAATCAGGTAAAATTGATTTATAGATAATGCAGTTAATAGATTTTCAAAAATAAAAAAAAGAAGATATCTTAATAAACTACTAATATTTTTGCGGTTTTTTTTACCCATTCGGGCCGGTCTAAACCTTTGCCCCCCTCTATTGAAAACTGAAATGACGCCACTGAACTAAAGGTGTTTGCTTTTTTTTGTTGGTATAGTTGACTATAGTGGTATTTTAATACATGAACTTAACCGTGTTAAAATTGGGTTACAATGTATTTCTTTTATTACCTACTCAAACTAATTTAATTTCAAAAACTAAAAAAATTTAATTCATTTTTCAAATTTGTTGATTTACAACATCATTAATTATTATTATTATTATTATTTTCAAATCTTTATAAAACTATTTATATAAATCCATAAGCTTCCGATTAAAATAACACTATTCAAGTTGAAATAAAATAATTCTCTGTACTTAAAAATAATGAAAAATTTATTGATGAAAAATTTAAAAGTGTGTGGTGCTCATACACTTGACATATATTCCCAGTCACTATCTTATAAACATGATTGAACAAAGAAGTGTATGTGAGACTTTCCTTGGCTTTTAAATTTTTCATCAGTAAATTTTTCATTATTTTGCTCTTATACTTGACATATACTGCCAGTCACTATCTTATAAACAGGATTGAACAAAGAAGTGTATGTGAGACTTAGCTCGGCTTTTAATGTTTTGTATGATGCACCACACACTTTTAAATTTTTCATCAATAAATTTTTCATTATTTTTAAGTACAGAGAATTATTTTTGTCTTTTTAGTGCAATTTTTAAAATTTTTTTTTAAATGTTTTTATGGAAAAGTGTGTTTTTAAAATTTTTTTTTTTATTTTTTATTTTCTACTTTTTAGTTGAAAGTAAATATTTTTATCAAACGTTTAAGAAATATGTTATCCGGTGTTTTCGGTACCTATATCAGAATACCGGTATAATGTTATTTGGTAATAATTACCGTTGTTACCATAGATATTATAATAATGGATAGGACACGCCTATACTTGCTTCGTAAGAGGTTGCGGTTTTTTTTGGGGAAGAGAGAAAGTTCAATATCTGCGAGAGATATTACGGCGACGTCGTGGGGACAATCCTTTTTTTTTTTTTTGGTCCATGTCCCAAAATGACAACGGATTATTGTATTGTCATCCAAGACCAAGGTCTATACCAATTTTCAGAATTTTTCATCTTCAAAAAGTGCCTCAAATCGAGCGCGCAAGATTTGATCACAGACAGACGTGAAACCAAACTTAAGAAAAGTGTTAAAAAGTACTTACGTTGAAGCAAATTTCAACCCATAAAACTATCAAAGTGAAACATTTTTTAGATAGTTAAAAATTTTAAATAGGTAGTCAAAATATTGTGCTAAGATTATTACATGTAGTTACTCAGAATTACTTGAATGAATCACTTCTATTTTTGTGTGCCATGTGTACGTTAATAATCCACTCTGCATATTTTAGACACTTGTGGCTTCTCACATCATATGTAATACTGACCTGAGTGCCCTATCTGTGCAATAAAATATGAGTTTTTCGACGATCAAGAAATTCTTTATCAACAGAAAAAAGAAAACCGTCAACATTGGAGACGAACTCAAACGTTCTCTGATAAAAAACTTGGAAATCTTTAGGCATGTGCCAAATGAGACTGTCAGTCGCATCGACGACGTCAAGTCGACACTGACCGCGATTCTGTTGTTATCTGTGCACGACCGGAGTTCGATGGACTTTCAGTTATTCGACCAAAAATTAAAGTCTCTCGTGGAATACTTTGAGCAAGACGTGCTAGTACGAGAATACGTAAACCGCGTTTATTCCAAGCAAGTATTTAAGTTATTTAAATATTATAATAATCTTAATAATAAATAATAAGTATTATCTTGATATGATCGTAAATTATACACCTAAATACTAATACTATATAATATACATACGAATATACAATAATATAACATAATAGGTAACTATATAGTACTATACCTACTACTGTACATATTTTATCCTCGAACCTATATTGGCACGCGCGAATCCGATCGCCGCGCTGTCTTGTTCAATAAATTATTACGAAATTTATCCGATTTGTTATAAATCTGTATATTATAATATTATGTAGGTAGTTATCTCGTTTTAAATTTTTCTTTTTTTTTCTTACGCGTGTTTCGAAGTGCAATTAAATTTTCGAACGATTTCATTAACGGTATACAAACTTTATTTTATTTAGATAATTGTATTTATTACCATGCGATAGTTGTTGGCACGCGCCCAGACAGTTTTTATAGTGGTTATACACGCATTAGATGACATATTTTGTTTGCTTTAACATTATTCTTTTCCCCGTTGAGCAGTTTATGGAGTATAACATACTCGTATAGTATTATTATATAGTAATAACTATAATAGCCATAGCAGACTATTATTATGGTGGCCGGTGGGCGATACAAATATTTTTTTAATTTACGTGCTTTCAGGTACAATAATTATTGTTGTTTTACAGGGATCAGCAAGTTCATTATAATATAGTCGTTAGTGAACTATTTCAGACTTGTGAGCTATTAAGTTCCCAACTGAGAACCATGTTATATTTTAACGACAGAAACTCGCGGATCGCCGAAATGACAATCGAAATCGCCCAGTCGTCAAAACAGCTAAAAGAAAAAAGTAATTTTTCGTAAATTTTTTTTTTAACCTGCGCTTATAAAATGTAAATGTTTTAATTATTTAATTTAAAAGTTAAAATTCTACATCCCACTCATATAGCACTATTATAGCTCCAGCTGCGAATCCGGGAGGGATTTGTTAGGGGGTCTTACCCCCCCCCCCCCCCCCCCCCCGAAATGTTATAGAAATCTAAAAAAACCTATCTATTAATACTAAAGTATTAATAGATATAACTTATTGAATAATTTGAAATGAATAATATTATACCTATGATAATCGGTGACTTGATACTTTAAAACTAGCAAATAACAACTAACAGTCGAGCCTATATTATAATACTGACCCTTCATTCTCCCTCTAAAAATTGAGCCTCTTTTCCATAAAGCAAATTATTATTGTTTATATTCATGTTATTAAAGGTTCATCCCGTATTGTAAAAATAAAAATAATAATCTAAATACTACAGCGGTACTCAATAGGTAGGAACTTAAAAAGCGGTAAACTATACGAATGGGCATGGTACTTATATAGTTACAATACATCGAAACAATAATAAAATTGTTGTATTATGATTGAGCACGCTTTTTCTTGTTGCTCAACGCTAAATTTATTCACAGTATTTATATTTTATAACAATATTCTTAGTATCCATCGTTTAGTAAATCCCAATTTTAAATATTTTTAAATTTTAGCTATAAGTTATAACTTACATATTCTCATTAACCCCACATACAAACAAATATTGAGTAATGTCAAAGAAGAAACTAAAATAATCAAGAAACTTGTAACTTTAAATGTACTAACTACAGTAACTGCAGTAACTTTTAATCAGTTACGACTATAGATTATAATCTATTATATATGTAAGTCACAACTTACCCAGTTGCCCATCACTGATTGTACATGGAAAATATAGATAAAAATATTTTTTATAAACTGATATTGTCTGGCTTGTGACTGTTTATGCTAAAAAGCAGTTTTCTTATTAAATAAATTATATTGCAACGTTGAACGTGATTGTATGCTCAATCGTATTAGTTTTTATTGTGTCGACGGTGTTACCTCTGTGCAATTTTAAATGTGCTAAATCGTTTTATAGTAATATTTTTATGATATATTAAATATCATGAATTCAGTTTTTTTTAGCAAAGCACATTGGGGGCAGACAGGATTAGATATAAATAGAAATTAAAAAGTCTGGCTTACTTCTGCCCTTACAATTATTATTAAATTTTATATTGTACGCACCCGACGGCCGACACCCATATATTATTTAAACATTGAATCTTAATTTGATTGTGTTTGTGTGTTTATTGTGCCTACACCGAGCAGGAGAAAAAATCTGCGATGATTTAGAATTGGCGATTAAAAACCGCATGATACGCAAGTGGTCCATATTAAAAACTTCAACCGATAAGCAATCACTAGAGTCGTTTCTGAGTGAATTAACCGTGAGTTACATGTTACATAATTTTACACCGAAAACATAATATTATAATTATTATTACGGAAAGCAGTCGTGTTTATTAGGTATTTTACGCGAGTGCTATTTATAGGTATTGGTATTATAAATTATTATAATCCTTTAGATATTTTAATTTTGAAAATTGAATTTTACCTACCTACGTAGCCAAATTGTGATCTATGAACCAAATACACCACCATAATATTATTTTAACCGCACGGACGTGCTCGCGTGGTAATATAGATATTATTGTTTTTTTTTATATACCTGCACATAATTATTAGTTATTATAATCAGTACGAAAATATTGAAATAAGATAATTATAATATATTTTTGGTTTATAAAAGACAAGACAATAAATTATAAAAACAATTTATCTTAGTCGAGAATGTTAAAAAAGATAAAAATGGTCATAATATATAGGTAGGTTGTAGGTACGTATTTTTCCTATACATAATATTATACTATTTTAATTAGTGTAATGTTATTACCTTAAGCTGAAGATGGATGAAAATAGATAAATGTCATTTTTGTTATGACATATATAGTTGTGTTGTTTTCGACGAGTCGTTGATGAGCGTATTTCAAATAGGTACAATTATTGATAATGACGTAAAATAAAGAACATAATAAGATATTTTATTACCGTTTAATGACGTGATAATGCGTGATATTTATATTTATCATACGTCATATTATTGTTCCAAACGAACTGGCAAAAAACCAAGAAAATCAAGTCTTTATTTTATTCAATTGCAGTTTTCAAAATTTAAATATGTTTGAATATATAGTTATCGATTATCAGGAAATATCTCGATTTTAGATAATATTATCTCATTCATTTCACATAATTATATATTTATATATGAAATCCCCGCAAAATGTATAGGTACCCACAGGTACCCTTGATTTATAACAAACTCGCGTGTGAAATATTTCACTATAAGGTCATAGGTATATACCCAACTATCATACATTCATACATTTTCAATGAGACATATATGATATCACGATTTATTAGACTAGTAAGTCCACTTTCGGGGAGGGGGGAGGCACTAAGCCTGGCACATGTGTATTTCTATAATATAACCTATATTCATTATACAGTGTATGTATACTATATACATTGTATAGGTATAGTGTACCCGGAGAATATAGAAGACAAAATTATGATATATTTCAATATAATTAAATTGTCAAATTGTCAAATCCTCCAGATACACTGCATGTACCTACGTCCTACCGGCTACAGTATACCGTACTATAGTATATATTACAGATCAGAGGACACTCAAAAATAAAACTTAACTACTCAACACTATATTATATAATTATAATTGCTACACTCTTATATGTACCTACGACCTACCTATATCACACATGACACAATACATATTATATAATATAATATAGCCAATATAGGTACATATACCTAATGTTTGTGACTGTCTTGCGAAGGGCATGAAATCAGCGATGATCTTGAGGCATCAACAGGTGATTGGCGTTCTGGAAAAAGTGCAGCGACGCGTTCACTCGTCCAAAATGGCGTGCAGCGGCGTCACGGACTGCAACGACGGTTTCGATGTTTCCGCGATCGGGTCGCAGCGGTACAACTATTTGCTCCAGGACGACGAAGCCGACGTCGCCGCCACCTCAAAGGTCATAATCGATGCAGACTGCTGGGACATGATGGACGAAAGCAGCTCTCGCGGGACATTTCATCAAGACGCGATAAGTGTTATTATTGTATAGGCATTTTTATACGTTATGATTTATATTTTTTATATGTAAATTATAAACGCCTTGTTGTTAATACTGTTATAGACATTTGTTGTTTGCTTTTTCTCTAGAAATTGACTCTTTGACGAAATGCGTCGAGTTCATGCGCGTGATATTCAATATATAATATATAACTATTAACATAGAGTATTCTATGCTATTAACTATCTGTATAACCTGACTTCGCCCGTGAAAAATTAACAAATATAAAATATAGTGTTATATATAGGTAATAGGTTATATATATCTTGTGCCTGTCTCAGTTCGCGGGAAAATATCGGAACCGGTGCTTTGTGAACTAATTGAACTGAAAAGGACTTTCTTAAGACCAAATCTCGTTTATGAATCTCATTTTAGTCATAAGTATAGCTTAAGCAATACTTATTCTTAGCATCGACTATGAATACGAGTGAATACGACCCTTAATGTTTGGTTGTAGTCACAAGCCATAACTCGCACGAAATACTTCTTTCCATCTTATAGTCTACAGATATCCATACGTCCGTTCGTTCCAATTTTAAATTATTGAGTATTAATAACCTATAAATCAATGCATACGTTTGTTAAATATTCAGTATTTAGGTACACATAATAATATTAAGAAAAGTATTCTGCTTCCGGTTATAAAATTGAAAACGTTTTTATCAGAATATAATTTAGTGTTGTAATAGCAGCGCGGTAACCTCTATACATAGGTATATAGGTACTTCAAAATTAAAATTTATGTAAAATCATTTTTCGTATGATATACCTACTCGAAAATTGACCGGGTATTATTGTGATGAGCGTGTTACTTTAAAAAAATCAACCGGTTAAATAGGCACATACAGTACACGCGAAAACTTGTTTCAAAAACACTGGCCCGCGCTGAGGGTGCAGCAGAAAACTATATAGGTGCGCGTATTATACTTGTCACGAACCGATCGCTCAATTAGAATATAGCGCGTCGCTCGTTAAAAAATCGAAATTTCAAACACGTATTAAACACGCCACATTTATGTGTGTACACATAATAATAATTACGGGTTTTTAATGTTTCCGTATAATATAATGTGCCGGGTAAGAAGCGCCCACGCCCGTTGCTCGGTAAATTTCGGCGCGTTAAACGCCGTGAGAAAATCAAACACCGGCGCGATCGTAGAATTTGACAGCTATATATGTACCACCTGTAGGTATATACACACTTGTAGGCGCTCGCCCTTAAACTGCTCTCGCGGACCCGCAGCACCCACGACCGCGGGGGGATAGACGTCCGTGAAATAACATATTATATACGTATGATGTGTACCTATACGTGAAAACTTAATACGCGATATAGGTATTTAGCCAGTTTACATATTATTATTATTACATATCGTGGACAGTGAGATGTGTAAAATAAAGAGAATAATATTATGTAGGAATAAAAATGTGTCTATAAAATATATGCTCGCGCATATTTATAGACATATAATAATATTGTGTTTTAATATTATGTGTACACGTCGGCCATTAGCGTACCTATATATATATATGCTCCCATATAATATTATCCGTCTGCCCGACGACGTCGGTAAAATCGTCTCAAACGGGTCTCTCAGCGATTATCGCGTCACCTCCCGCTACATTATAATGTACATACCTATACTTATATATGCTTATCATATACATAATATTACAATATAATATACACTCGGGTAACTGCAGCACACACACATTATTTTGTACGCACGTCGGTCGGGCCGTCACGCGCGCGCGTGTGAAAAGAAGAACTCGCGGCCGCGAGATCGTGCTCGGCGATTAGGGTGCGTTTCGAAACACACCGCACCGTGTCTCGAATTGACGGCTTGTTTGTATATTATGTGTACCTTATAATAGATTATATTATGTGTGTGTATATATAAGTATAATATGTATGTATGTATGTATGTATGTATGTATGTATGTATATACGGTCGCGGCGGTATATCTGCTGCAGCGTGAAACCGCTTCCGGAATATAATATTATTATACGCCTGCACCGCGGTCGGAAAGCCATTGACTCGTTAATGGGCCCGATGAAGACAAATAAACAAACAGACGAACGAATAATAATATAATAAACACGGCCGTGAAAATCTATAATACGCGATCTGCGACGATCCCGCTGCAGTAGACTCGTCGGGGATACTCCTCCTGCAGCGCGATCTAAATATATTCGAGATTGAGGTCCCCCCTCAAAATATCCCATACTTCAAAATATCATCCCCGGTTAAAACTTATTCCTAATAGCCCATGTATAAATTAATATACTCATTAGTATTGTCCTATATTATTAATTCATATATAATCATATTTATTAAATTAAATTACATTTTTATATCAAACATTAATACTATATCGTACTTTAAATATTATATTTGAATTAGTAATTAATTTTATACTAACGAGTCATTACTATTTATTTCATATTACTATAATATTTATAAGGTACCCACCTTAAATACATAAATAACAATATATTATATACTATTATTTTAATAAACTTAATTTTTGTTAGTTAAAAATTATACGCTATGGCTATACCTTTTAAAATACCTAGTGGTATTGACCTAGTATGGTCGAATTTTCACAATTATGAACTTTACGAATTACGTGATTAACGTCTATCCAATTTATCGTATACTTTAAAGTTCGTCAAATAATAATATGTTTTTGATTCTGGGGAGCAATATTATTTCATAAACTATAAGGTACTCACCTAATAATATTTATGAAATTATTGTTGCATCAAAAACGATAGAATAATAATATTTTTTGTGTAAGTATCTACTTAAAGTTATATTTTCATTAGATAGTCATATTAACCAACTCTTGTTCTGAATTGAGTATAATATAATATAATATTATAGTTATCATATTTTCGTGATATTCATTAGGTACATTGAATTATATTGAGTTCTTATTTCAATGAAAATGATAAAGTAACATAAACTACAACAAATAGGTACACACTAATATACTATAATATCTGTTATTATACTTATTACCTATAAAAAATTATAAACAGCTCATTTCAAAAAAAATTATGTTAATTTTATACGTTCCAAAACCAGTAGTTTTAAATAGAAATAACTAGTGTATATTTATAATTTTATTTTGTAATTGAAAATATACTGTGAGTTTCAGTTTTACGTTTTTTTTATAATGATTAGGTATATAGATACATAAAAAGCATTATTATAATAATATGAAATAAATTGTAATGAGTAATATGAAAATGAAAATATAATTTTAAGTACGATAGTAAGTTTGATACAAAAAGTTTAATAAAATTTAATAAACGGAATACAATTAAATAAGAGAATATATAAAGATTATATCTGTGGCTTGGATCTAAAATGGCCAATCTCATTTTTTCCAACTTTTGACAATAAATATGGATTAAATGTCAGATTGGTCGTTTTAGAAATATAACTAAATAATTTTTTTTTGCAACATTGGCCTAATATCTCTGTGATTATTAGTGTAAATTTAATACTCTCTTATAAAGTATAGTGATCGCCACTTAATCACTTTTGTATGGAACAAAACTGATAAAATAAACCGATTGATAACACTAAACAAAAATTGAAAAAATAATAAAACGTACGTCAAATCAAAAAATGAATGTATTATCAAATTGAACACACACGCATAGTTATAAAAAATAAATAATATATTATTATATAATAAATAAAATAATATTATTCACACTATAAAAATTAAAATTAAAATACATATTAACTATTACTAACTTGTTAATAATTCTTTGATTGAAGTCTGTTATTTTTGTACTGTTAAAAGATCATTGATAACATATTAAAATGTTCATATTTGTAATGCGGTTTAAAATTTGACAAATTATATTACACTCTTTTTCGTAAAACTCGTTGGCCCACCCTAATTTCAGAAGGACTGAGGTGTTTTAGTATCCATTTCCAGAGTTGAGATGGAATTTGTTCCAAAAGGAACGGGATTTCTGGAACGAGTTTTTTTACTCCAATTTTTTTAATTTAAACAACACTAAATAGGGTCTTAAAGGCCTACTCGGAACTCAAAAGGTACATACTGTGCACAAGCTTACCACTAAGTCCTAATCGACAGACATTTTTAGAGATATAATCGACAGTTCTACATACACTTACAAGTTACAATATGTACTATATCATTGATTATAAATACTAGTATTTATAATCAATGGTACTATATACACTATACAGTTACTATGCTAATTATATTGTAAACCTGTGGAAAATAAGTTAGGACCTTGGTTTCGTTTTTAGATTGTAGATCTGTGATCTGGATAGACCGATGTTGAATAATATTATAATATACGTGTACCTACTTATGCATTAGGGTATCCACTTATTATTATTGAGATGGGAAAAATTTCTGATTTTGGTGACTTAAACGCGCGGTGCAACGGGATACGGTGCAACGGGTTTTATAGGATACCTATACTACTTCTACAATTCTACACGATTCAGTAAGTAATTATAATACAATCATCCGATTTATATTTTTTTGGTAAACAATTTAAAGTAAACTTAAATATTTATTTATATAATTATTAGTAAAATATAAATTCACTGCAGTCTTAGGTATTATTACGTATAACCTATAGCTAAAATATTTTATGACACCTTCGTAATTTTCAAGGAATTTGATTTAAAACTTATTCGTGCATAATATATATATATATAATATAATTAAAATATACACAACATATGACATGTGAGCAGGCGCGGACTGGCTGGGATGCTGGGATGCTACAGCATCCCTTGCCCTAAAATATATTTGCCTAATATTATTTATTATATATTTAAAGACTCTAGACACCTAATGAACAACAAATTGTTACCAACTTACGATTACTAGTAATCTATAATATTGTACAACTTTGATTGTAAGTTTTTTGTAACTTGGTACTTATTTACGTGTTTAACGTATATTCAATATTTTTTCAAAACAAAATAAAATATATTAATATTTTATAAATAATCTACATGTATTAAATTTGCCCCAACAATTTATGTTATTTGCCCTTTAAATTGTGTAGCATCCCGTGCCCTATTTTACCAGTCCGCGCCTGAACTGGTCCGTAAGTTTATAGACATTCTAATACATTCTCCCGGCAGTGTCAATAGACACAGTGTTTGAGAAGTTATATTTTTTTGGTACCTAATTAATTTACAATATGAATTATTATAAGTTACCTATGTAGGTACTTGTCCAAAACTCTACTACCGGGAAGCCATTGGTATTTATGGTACAGCCTTACAAAGTTCACGATTTTCAGTGTTTTACGCACCCGTACAACGCTTTAAAGTTTACCGAGCTTAAGTATAACAAATTAATTTTTTTTTTAATCTAGGTAAGTCAACGTTTTAAAATTGATGATGCAAAAATAATTCTGACACCCACCCATGGTGGATTTACATAACAAGTCGAAGGATGTTTTTGATTTTAATTGTTCGAGCAAGCGCAGTGTGCGAGTGACTACACCGGATATATTATATGAAAATACCAAAAAGTTCAATTAGCTATAATATAACTTAAAAATAAGACTGACCGCCAAATTCAGACTTCTCTGTCGTTTTCAGTTAAAAACTAATGATTTTCGGCAATTAATTTTTGAAATATCGTTCATAATTCGTTGTAACTTGTAATTTATATACCTATTTTAAAAATATTATTCGTGGGTAATTGAAACGTCTAAAATGTATTATTATATACAAATATGATAATAAACAAATAATAATAACTCAACTTAACCGGCTACGGTATTAATAATATTTAATAATATCAATATAAGTATAGTACCTATACAATATCCTAGGCTGTCAAATCGTCTCCACTTGGAATCGTTTTTCGTATACAATGATATTATATCATTGAATTCAAATGTAACACTATTCATAACAGTCACCCACTTGTACCCTACTGTTCAGCAGAGTCACTTCCAAATTTTATTTTTTTTTAATTGACCTCCCTTCTTATTTAAATTCTGACAAACGTGTTTTGGTTAAGTATATACGGCCCTGTCTACGGCCAGTAAAACAATTAGGATTCTTGGGGTCCCGGACAAAGTCAATGTATTGGACCCTGAGGTATATGTATACAACATTTGTTTATAGGTTACCTATACAAAAATAAATAATGATGGCGATTTTTTTTTTAAGAACCTAAAAAATTTTATGTGAAGGCCTGCTGACCAGTGTATTGTTATTAAAATATAACTACACTTTTAGTGTTCTTTTTTTTATTATAAATATTAATTAAAGCTTTCCACGCATACAAGTAACTCAATAACAATAAAACAATAAAACACTATAAAAATATAATTTTAAAGATAAATATAGGTATTATTATGGATAAATAGGGGCCCCTTGTTCTTTGACAACAAATTAGATAACATGATAAATTATAAAAATAGATATTTTTATTTAATATATTTTATTTGATTTAAATATTAGATTACAATGCAATTATTTAAAAATTTAAAGTAGATGCTGTGAGCCGTCGGGGCCCCTTGAGCCAACGATTAGCAGCCCTCTACAGGGGCATTGCCCCGGCTGCCCCTGCGGTTGTTGCGGCACTGTTATAACTGGTAATTCAGTTATTGATATTATAATATATATTTATACTATTTGAAGAAAAAAAGCATATAACTAGAGCAGTAAAGCAATATATTATATATTACTATAGTTTAAGGATTATTAAGAGAATATTTTTGGATTTTTTAGAACATATTCCCTAACGTCGGGCGTAGTTAGTACTTGGATGGGTGACCGCTTGGGAACACTACGTGCCGTTGGCATTTTTGATTTTTTTATAAACTTTACTTCTTTATTTATTAAAAGAAAAAAATTTAAGTAAAATTTGTCGATTTCAGTTCATACAAATGATTTAAACTTACGTGCCATTCACTCCAAATTCCCTTAGTCCCTACACCCTTGTTTTGTCAATATAAATAATGTCCATCGCGTTTACAATCATTAACAATTCATAACTTTCTTAATTTAATTTTGTTTAGTTCGCCAAAGCATTCTGGCCAATTAATATACCTACTTTCACTAATTATACCTACTTGTCTTATTCTGTACTGAAACGTAATCATATAGAATATAATATGCCTGTTATTATTGATTAATGTATTATCTATTAATTGTATACCTACGCACCTTTACAAGTCATTATATTATTTTTTTGTTATCGCTATAAACGTTTTGTATGTCAAAATAAATGCCATTCGATTTTATGTGTCAATACTCAATTTAGTCGTCGTTTGCCTTTGATCTTTGCATATGCAGTGAAATCTCGATAACTCGAATCGATGACAGGCACAAAAAAAAATTTAAAAAATTAAAAAAAAAAAAAACACACATTGTAAAATCAATACATTCATCGCTTCGCTCAGAATCTAAAATAGTATCTATTTTAAATATATAGACAAAAATAATTTAACCACAAGTTAAATTAAACGCTTACTTTTGAATATTATTATTTTAATTTAACACCAATATTTAAATAAGTTTAAACACTGATAATTTTTATGAGGCATAAAAATTAATTTTAGACTAATTGGACTTTATTTTTGGGTCTGTCGTCATATTTCGGAGCAGTAAAAATACCAAGATTTTCAACTTTAATATCTTTTCTAGTTGGTAGTTTGTAGTGTCAAAAAGTAACATATTCTCCGTACTTGTTTTAATAGTTTTAATTAATAAGTAACCAAGTTTTCGACAAAATCTATTCTCTTATTTTTTTTAAATTAAAAAACCAATAACCGTATATCTTGAACTGTTCACCAAAATATGTTTATATTAGCAATTTTTATGCATGGAATAATTTTCAAAATATTTTAACTCTTTTTGAGAACTTTAGAAATTTTAAATTTTCGAATTTTTTTGTTGTTTTTTTAATAATTGTTGATAAAAACTTTTGCTTTGTCAAAAACATTGAACATTTAATACAAAGTGTAACATTAGTTCTTATTACTGGAAGAAAAAAAAAGTTGAGGGTTCCTCATATGTTTTTTGTGAGTGTTTTAAGTTTTTTACAATTATTGTTCATATTTTTTAAAATTAAGTTCATAATTCATATTCAATGGTATTATTTAATTAATTGGTCATTACAATAAAACAAACATTGACACTGACTATTACAGACACCATGTCATGTTTTGAATTTATTAAAGCTATTATTTTTGTAAAATAGAAAAATAAGATAAAACAAACTGATAATTTAGTTTTTAGATTCTGAGTGGAACGATGAATGTATTGATTTTAAAATGATGTGTTTTTTAAAAATTTTTTTTGTCTATGTACACAATAAGTATTCGAAATAATGCTTCGATTTTCAACTTCAGTATCTTGTGCGAATAGAAAGTGAATATTGTTGGTGGTTAAGCATTTAAAGTTCAAAAATTGACAAAATAATGAAAAATCACGAAAATTAGCAAATTATTTTGAGTTAAGAAAAAACTTAGAATATTTTTTCGGTTATTTTGTTGAGATTGTATAATATTATTCGTGGGTACTTGAAACTTCTAAAGTATACTAATATATTATATCTATGATAGTATCACGGTTTTTTGTTGATGTATAACGCGTTATAAGTACCTAATGGATATTATAATATGATTAATTTGGAATTTATTATAGGTCAATTATTTTTTTAATACTATAGATAAGTACCTATATAATGTCTTAAACCTAGACTGACATACCGTCTACGCTCAGAATCGTTTTTCTTACACAATGATATTATATCATTGAATTCAAATTTAATCCCATCCATTATACAGTGATCCACTTGTAACCTACTGTACAGCAGAGCGACATCCACCAGCCCGCCTTTTTTATTATTAATACTTCAATGTTGTAATAAATGACAAAAAAAAAATGCATGTATAAATAATTTTTTTTGTTAGGTAATTTGTTCAAGGTTTATTAGGTAATTACTAATTACAAATGTAAAGATTATCTAAATGATCTTTAATCTTAATGATATCTTACAAAATAATAAATAACTACCTAAACATATTTGGCAGTATTTGTGTATTATTTATGTTTTTATGTAAAAGGTTCATAATAATAATAATAATACTGCTGTATGCATAATACATAATAATAGTATTGGAAACATTCATAAACACAACATATCTGGAAAAATAATAATATTTTATTTGGTTAGATACTAAGTGTAAAATGTTTAAGTATATATTATACATTTATACGTTTGTCTATTAGATTTATAAAGATTTATAAAAGTATAGAATAAATATATTGAGTATTAATGTACAAAACTACAAAAGTGTATGAGAACATAAAAAATTAATTGACACTATTGGCTTCAGCCAAATTACCAAAACACCAACAATTGTGTTTCTATAAAAAAAAATATCTATGCATAATTAATTTTAAGATAAAAAAAAATCCTTAAAATGACATAATATAAATAAAATCACAAAATTCGAAGTAGGATCAGACATACTGTACTAAATAAAATCACATAACTAAAAAAAAAATTGAAGGATGGTGTTGGCGCCCGCAGGCAAATGCAGTTTAGAAAACAAAAAAAAATGTAAAAAAATATATTATTGTAGGAATGCACATTTCAAAGTCTATACAAAAAATTCAACTAGTCACATAACAAAAAAAAAAAATTGAAGGATGGTGTGGGCGCCCGCAGGCAAATGCATTTTAGAAAACAAAAAAAAATTTTTAAAAAAATATTATTGTAGGAATGCACATTTCAAAGTCTATACAAAAAATTCAACTAGTCACATAACAAAAAAAAAAATTGAAGGTGGGTGTGAGCGTCCGAAGACAAAAGAATTTTATAAAATAAAAAAAATTGAAATTAAAAACTTCAAACTAAAATGTCCAGAATCTTAAACAGAAAAAAACTATTCAAAATATTTAGTTCATTAATGATGGATTATTCAAAGTGCACCAGATTTTCAATGTTCAAAAAGTATATACAAAAAATTCAACTAGAGTTACATAACAAAAATAAAAATTGAAGGAGGGTGTTGGCGCCCGCAAGCAAATGCATTTTAGAAAACAAAAAAAATTAAAAAAAAAATTATTATTATTAGAATACACATCACAAAGTCTATACAAAAAATTCAACTAGAGATACATAACAAAAAAAAAAATTGGAAGACGGTGTTGGCACCCGCAGGCAAATGCATTTTAGAAAACAAAAAAAAATTAAAAAAAAAATATTATTATAGGAATACACATTACAAAGTCTATACAAAAAATTCAACTAGTCACATCACAAAAAAAAAAATTAAAATTGGGTGTGGGCGCCCGCAGGCAAATGCATTTTAGAAAACAAAAAAAAAATTATTGTAGGAAAACACATAACAAAGTCTATACAAAAAATTCAACTAGAGATACATAACAAAAAAAAAAATTGGAAGAGGGTGTTGGTACCCGCAGGCAAATGCATTTTAGAAAACAAAAAAAAATTTTTAAAAAAATATTATTGTAGGAATGCAAATTTCAAAGTCTATACAAAAAATTCAACTAGTCACAAAACAAAAAAAAAAAATTGAAGGAGGGTGTTGGCGCCCGAAGACAAAAGAATTTTATAAAATAAAAAAAATTGAAATTAAAAACTTCAAACTAAAATGTCCAGAATCTTAAACAGAAAAAAACTATTCAAAATATTTAGTTCATTAATGATGGATTATTCAAAGTGCACCAGATTTTCAATGTTCAAAAAGTATATACAAAAAATTCAACTAGTCACATAACAAAAAAAAATTGAAAGAGGGTGTTGGCGCCCGCAGGCAAATGCATTTAAGAAAACAAAAAAAAATTTAAAAAAATATTATTGTAGGAATACACATTAAAAAGTCTATACAAAAAATTCAACTAGTTTCATAACAAAAAAAAAAATTGAAGGAGGGTGTTGGCGACCGGGGGCAAAAGCATTTTAGAAAACGAAAAAAAATTGAAATTAACAACTTCAAACTAAATTGTCCAGAATCTTAAACAGAAAAAAACCGTTCAAAATATTTAGTTCATTAATGATGGATTATTCAAAGTGCACCAGGTTATCAATGTTCAAAAAGTATATACAAAAAATTCAACTACAGTTACATAACAAAAGTTAAAATTGAAAGAGGGTGTTGGTGCCCGCAGGCAAATGCATTTTAGAAAACAAAAAAAAATTTTAAAAAAGATATTATTGTAGGAATACACATTACAAAGTCTATACAAAAAATTCAACTAGTCACAAAACTAAAAAAAAAATTGAAGGAGGGTGTTGGCGCTCGCAGGCAAAAGCATTTTAGAAAACAAAAAAAAATTGAAATTAAAAACTTCAAACTTAAATGTCCAGAATCTTAAAGCCGTGGTTTCCTACAACCACGCATCCGTGATTGCGTGGTGCGCGATGCGCTATTGCGCGATCAAACTTGCGTGATGCGTGATGCGTGTTGCGTGATGATGTTTTGCTACACAGTGCGTGATTATGAGTGCGTGATGAAAATATTTGTCAGTTGGTGTCCAGTTCTTCGCCAAAATGGACGTGTTGACGCTTTATAATATTTTAGAAGACGAAGCTGACGAAGAACTGTTGCTACTTGCAAATTATTTCAGGGATGAAGAGGACGAAATGTTTATTGAACGAAGTAGAGAAGGATGTTATAATATTTTAGTTGAAAGACGCCTTATAGATAACGAAATTAGATTTCGTGCATATTTTAGGGTATCACTTGAACTATTCAATTATATATTAGATTATATTAAAGATGATATAAAAAGACGTCCAAGTAACAGAGTTAAAAGACCAATATCACCGGAGGAAAAACTCGCTCTCACTCTAAGGTAAGTTAATTATGATATTATAATTATTGAATATTCAGTAATTGAGATTTAAAAAAAAATAGAATATATCATGTTAGTTTTTAACAAACAAGTACATAATTTAATTTATTTAAATATTATTATGATTTGAAAAAAAGTTATTGTTGCAGGAGACATATTACATAAATACTAAAAATGGTTTAAATAACAATATAATAACATGTTGAAATATAGGTACATCATATTATAACACCGGTATTTCATTTTAATTAAAAACAAGATTAACATTTAACAAGATGTATACATACATTTTAATTATTTAAGTATAGTAACATTTACTAAAATGTTACAAAAAATTGCCATCCATATATCTGAAATTGTAGATATTTTGTTATAAGCAAACTACACGTTTTACCTTAAATACAAAAAAAAAATAAAGAATACAAATATTTCTTAAAATAAAATAAAAACATAACAACCCTTTTAAAATGAAAATAAAACAAAATATAAAAATAATAACACCTAGTTTTAACAAAATATGTAAAAAAAAATTAATAATCATTATTATAATATTGTAAAAAAGCATAACTGGAGTTTGCAGCTGTGGTAGGGCATGAAACACTGCTTGTTGCAGAAGTTGCAGAACTCGAAGAATCTTCTTCGACAAATATTGTCGGAACTATTTGTTTTGATGGAATAGGCGATACCGGTACAATTGGTTCTACGGAAGTTGTATTCGAAGCCTTTTCCTTTATTGCGCGTAATTCCAATTCGGAAATAATATTAAAAACCCTAGTTTTTGCTTCTACGGCCAATTCTGGGGGAAATGTTGCCACTGTCGAAGCCATGCTTTTAAAAAAAATTTGAATTGGATCATTACATAATTCGCCTAGTCTCATCTCTTTTAACGCCGCCAAACGCTCCTCTCGCCCTTTCTTAATTTCCTCAATTATCTTATCCTTTGTTCCAATTTTTTTTGGTTTTTCATACGGTTTTCGAAATCTGTCTGTCAAACTATCACGTATTTCATTTTCCAGTGGTTGATCGACTATCGAATTATCTGTTTCTAATGAAACTTGACCAGAATTATTAGAAAAACAATTTTCTTCTGACTCCGCAGTTTGATTAAAACTTTCATTTTCCATAACCTCTGAATAGTTTAAGTTTTCATTGTAGGCAATGTTCGACTTAGTTCTAGAAATAATTTTATAAATCATAAGATGTTTGAATTTTAAGCAGTAATATAAAAAAAGGTGGATAAGTGGATGTCGCTCTGCTGTACAGTAGGTTACAAGTGGGTCACTGTAATGGATGGTGATAAATTTGAATTCAATGATATAATATCATTGTATAAGAAAAACGATTCTGAGCGAAAACGGTCAGTCAGCCTATGATTTTCCCAAGTATATTTGATGATATTATTGTGAATAAAGTAATTTAATTATAACCTATTTACGTGGAGCCTTGTTTTAAATTTTCAATCCTTAGCCATAAAAGTTAAAAATTTATAAATTTTTAACCACAAAATAATTAATAAATTATAAATTTCATAAATGTTGTCAACATTTGAACTTTAAATGCTTATAAAAAAAAATTGTGCCTATGTATTTTTAATATTTTTCAAATGCTATTAGAACGATATATCAGGAGCCTTATATTCAATTTTCACGCTTTTTTACCCAACAAATAAAAATTTATTGATATTTATAGAAAAAAAAACTAAAAAAATTGAAAACTGACAATGTCCGTAAACAGCTCAAAAAGAGTCAAAATATTTTCAAAATTTTATGGTGTATAGAAAATGCTAATATAAACATTCAGTGAAATTTTCAAGTATCTACAGTCATTCGTTTTTTAATTACAATAAAATAAGAAAATTGTTACATGAGAAATCGAGTAAATATCAAATGTTGTAAAAATATAAATTTCAGACGCTCATAAAAATTTAATTTAAGTTTCTTGTAGACATTTTTTGTTCTTATATTACATTTTCAAATCTTATATTTAAAAAGAAAAATTTTTATGAATTCTCAACTCAAAATAATTTGCTATTTTTCGTGATTTTTCCGTATTTTGTCAAAATTTGAACTTTAAATGCTTATAAATAAAAACTGTGACTAAGGATTTTCAATTTTTTTCATCTGCCTTTGAAACAATAACCTAGGAGCCTTCTATTAAATTTTCAAGCTTTTTTACTCAACAGATAAATTTTTATTGATATTTATAGAAAAAAAAACTAAAAAAATTGAAAACTGACAATGGCCGTAAACAGCTCAAAAAGAGTCAAAATATTTTGTAAATTTTATGGTGTATAGAAAATGCTAATATAAACATTTAGTCAAAATTTCATGTCCCTACGGTCATTTGTTTTAGAGTTACACCAAAAACCAAAATCGATTTTCTCGAAAACAGATTTTGCGTAAAAATTCCCGTTTTTCCTTAATTTTTCTTTTGTTTTTGACGTCGCTTGTGAAAACTACTGGGAAATTTTTACTTTTGACCCCCCAAAGTACCAACTAGATTCACTTTCCTATCAGAAAAGTTACTATTGAAGAAAATCCAAGCACTTTTACTGTCCTAAAAGGTGATGACAGACACAAAAATAAAAAAATAAAAAAAAAAACACATATCATTGTAGAATCAATACATTCATTGCTTCGCTCAGAATCTAAAACACACATCATTGTAAAATCAATACATTCATCGCTTCGCTCAGAATCTAAAACTGGTCGGGGTGGTAGCATTTTTGCATTTTGGGTGGATGTTTAAGATTCTCAGTGAAACGAAGAAGTTATTGGATCTACAATGGTGTGTGTTTTTTTTTTCAAATCTCGATATACACTTACTAGTATATATTTAAATTTTAAACTCATAATATTCATCATTAATATTATGTAAGTTCTAAAATTAATTTGTGTTATTTAGTAAAAAATAATCGAATTCAGAAATTATTGAAATATTCTTGTGGTAATTCTGAATTATTTTAAAGTAATACCATTTTATGTATTTGTTTAAATATTAATAAAAATAAAAAAGATACAAAAATATGGATAAAAGGTAAAAATTAATAGACTTTACTACTCGTTGTAGTATTTACTATTTAGTTAAAAAAATAAAATATTTTTATACTACAACAATTAATCTCAAAATAAAATGTTATCTCCGAATTTTATGAAATGTTGATTAAAAATTTAAATACATTTATAATATATATACATATACGTATAAAGTAGCTTAATAATAATAATGGTTTTTACCTTCTTTCATCTTCAATGTTGTTTAAGAAACTTAATGCATCATCGTTATACTTTGATTTTGTCGGAGCTGCTGAACCAGTACCTAATTTACGTTTTTTCATATTTTTTTTGTACGAATCTCTTACTGTACGCCAACGTGTTTTGCAGTCGTTTACTAAAAATAATTTAAATGTATTTACATTTTACAGATTTTTAGCAACCGGAGAGAGTTACAGATCTCTTTCATTTCAGTTCAGAATATCGCACAGCTGGATAAGTACCATTATAAAGGAAGTACTTGTAGCTATTTGTAACCGATTGAAAAACATAACAATGCCAGAACCTACCGAACATAGTTTAAAAAAAGTATCCAATGATTTCTATGAAATGTGGAATTTTCCGAATTGCTGCGGCGCTATTGACGGGAAACACATAAGGATCGTTTGCCCTGATAGCTCTGGATCACTATATTTTAATTTTAAATCATTTTTTTCCGTTGTTCTATTGGCTTTATGTGATGCGAATAACAAGTTTCTAGTGGTCGACATAGGGTCATATGGAAAAGAAGGAGATGCAGGAATTTTCCCTAAATCAAATTTGGGAAAATTGATTTCAACCGGAAAATTTAAATTTCCAGACCCAGAGTGCTTACCAAATACTGATATAGTCGTGCCTCATGTATTTGTTGGTGATGAAGCGTTTAAATTAACGGAAACAATGATGAGGCCCTATCCTCGAAATCAATCGAAAACAGATCAAACGAAAGCCATTTTTAATTATCGTTTAAGTCGAGCGCGAAGAACAACGGAAAATACGTTTGGAATTATGTGTCAAAATTTTCGAGTATTTTTTACTCCAATTAATATTCTTCCTGAGACAGTAGACAACTTAATAATGGCATCGTGTATTATCCATAATCTATTACGAGATGAACGAATGGTGTGTCCTACAGATTCAACAGAAAAAGATCCCATAACGGACGTACAAACGAACATGATACAATTAAGTGCAATAGGGGGAAATGCAACACATGAAGCTTTTCGAGTCAGGGAAACTTTTAAAGATTATTTTAATAGCAGGATAGGATCAGTGAGCTGGCAGCAAAAACACGTCACACGAACTAATTGAAATAATATTATTGTATACATTGGGCTATTTTTAAAAGTATTTTCTATAATTTCAATTTTGTTTTGTTTTATTTTATTTGGTAATTTTAGAATAAAGTAGAATAAATATTTATTTTTTCTTGTATTCTCTTATAATATTATTTAATTTAAAAATAAACTCCATATTTTCCTTATATTATTTAAAAATGCATTATTTGATTGTGCACTACGCCTCACTAAAAACCCAAGAGTCGCCATATAATATAAATAATATGAAATTCCGAATCTAAATTTGATACAATCATAATAATAAATATTTAAAGAGTTTAATTATATTGGCTATTAATTATTTTAATAATCTTTATCCAATAATACATACCATTTTTTCCTACGAAGTGTGAAATTTCTTTCCAGGCGTTCTCTTTGACTGAATTATCCTTGTAATTTTTGTCGCTTAATTTGTACAAAACAGGATAATTTCGGACACATTCAATAAGCTTTTCGTCGTCTATGGAGTTAAATGATTTTGACTCCATACTTTTTTTGAAAACTAATGAATGATCTAAAATATTTATTGAATTTGGCAATGATTTGCACTTTGTCAATGAATAAGCATGTTTTTAAATGAAATGTATGGAATTGATACTTACCTACTAATTTATAATTTGAGTAATATATGCAGTTATTATAAGCAATAAATATTTAAATACAATTTATATTATATAATAAATAATAATAAATATATTATAATATTATAGAAGGGTATAAAATATTTTCGTCCTCCGCTGCGTGACACGCAAATGTTGCTCTACTAGCGACTGTTGCGCGATTGACGTGCGTGAATCGACAATCGCGCGCGTGAATATTCACGTGCGTGAATTATTGATAAACACAAATATGGTTTTTCATGGTTTCAACTTTTGCGCGATCACGCATCACGCATCGCGCACCACGCAATCACGGATGCGTGGTTGTAGGAAACCACGGCTTAAACAGAAAAAAGCCATTCAAAATATTTAGTTCATTAATGATGGATTATTCAAAGTGCATCAGGTTATCAATGTTCAAAAAGTATATACAAAAAATTCAACTAGTCACATAACAAAAAAAAATTGAAGGTGGGGTTGGCGCCCGCAGGCAAATAGATTTTAGAAAACAAAAAAAAAATTTGGAAAAAAATTTAGAAAAAACTATTCAAAATATTAAGTTCATTAAAGAATGATTATTCATGGGGCACCAAGTTATCAATTTTCAGGTCAATACAAAATATTCAACTAGAGTTACAGTGCTAAAAAAAAAAAATATGAAGGGAGGGGTTGGCGCCCGCAGGCAAATAGATTTTATTGTATGAATACTCATTACAAAGTACAAACTAAAATGCCCAGAATCTTAAACAAAAAACACTATTCAAAATATTTAGTTCATTAATGATGGATTATTCAAAGTGCACCAGATTTTCAATGTTCAAAAAGTATATACAAAAAATTCAAATAGTCACATAACAAAAAAAAATTGAAAGAGGGTGTTGGCGCCCGCAGGCAAAAGCATTTTAGAAAACAAAAATAAATTTTTAAAAAAATATTATTGTAGGAATACACATTACAAAGTCTATACAAAAAATTCAACTAGTCACAAAACTAAAAAAAAAATTGAAGGAGGGTGTTGGCGCTCGCAGGCAAAAGCATTTTAGAAAACAAAAAAAAATTGAAATTAAAAACTTCAAACTTAAATGTCCAGAATCTTAAACAGAAAAAAGCCATTCAAAATATTTAGTTCATTAATGATGGATTATTCAAAGTGCATCAGGTTATCAATGTTCAAAAAGTATATACAAAAAATTCAACTAGTCACATAACAAAAAAAAATTGAAGGTGGGGTTGGCGCCCGCAGGCAAATAGATTTTAGAAAACAAAAAAAAAATTTGGAAAAAAATTTAGAAAAAACTATTCAAAATATTAAGTTCATTAAAGAATGATTATTCATGGGGCACCAAGTTATCAATTTTCAGGTCAATACAAAATATTCAACTAGAGTTACAGTGCTAAAAAAAAAAAATATGAAGGGAGGGGTTGGCGCCCGCAGGCAAATAGATTTTATTGTATGAATACTCATTACAAAGTACAAACTAAAATGCCCAGAATCTTAAACAAAAAACACTATTCAAAATATTTAGTTCATTAATGATGGATTATTCAAAGTGCACCAGATTTTCAATGTTCAAAAAGTATATACAAAAAATTCAAATAGTCACATAACAAAAAAAAATTGAAAGAGGGTGTTGGCGCCCGCAGGCAAAAGCATTTTAGAAAACAAAAATAAATTTTTAAAAAAATATTATTGTAGGAATACACATTACAAAGTCTATACAAAAAATTCAACTAGTCACAAAACTAAAAAAAAAATTGAAGGAGGGTGTTGGCGCTCGCAGGCAAAAGCATTTTAGAAAACAAAAAAAAATTGAAATTAAAAACTTCAAACTTAAATGTCCAGAATCTTAAACAGAAAAAAGCCATTCAAAATATTTAGTTCATTAATGATGGATTATTCAAAGTGCATCAGGTTATCAATGTTCAAAAAGTATATACAAAAAATTCAACTAGTCACATAACAAAAAAAAATTGAAGGTGGGGTTGGCGCCCGCAGGCAAATAGATTTTAGAAAACAAAAAAAAAATTTGGAAAAAAATTTAGAAAAAACTATTCAAAATATTAAGTTCATTAAAGAATGATTATTCATGGGGCACCAAGTTATCAATTTTCAGGTCAATACAAAATATTCAACTAGAGTTACAGTGCTAAAAAAAAAAAATATGAAGGGAGGGGTTGGCGCCCGCAGGCAAATAGATTTTATTGTATGAATACTCATTACAAAGTACAAACTAAAATGCCCAGAATCTTAAACAAAAAACACTATTCAAAATATTTAGTTCATTAATGATGGATTATTCAAAGTGCACCAGATTTTCAATGTTCAAAAAGTATATACAAAAAATTCAAATAGTCACATAACAAAAAAAAATTGAAAGAGGGTGTTGGCGCCCGCAGGCAAATGCATTTTAGAAAACAAAAAAAAATTGAAAGTAAACCTTCAAACTAAAATGTCAAGAATCTTGAACAGAAAAAAACTATTCAAAATATTTAGTTCATTAATGATGGATTATTCAAAGTGCACCAGGTTATCAATGTTCAAAAAGTATATACAAAAAATTCAACTAGAGATACATAACAAAAAAAAAAATTGAAAGAGGGTGTTGGCACCCGCAGGCAAATGCATTTTAGAAAACAAAAAAAAATTTAAAAAAAAATATTATTGTAGGAATATACATTAAAAAGTCTATACAAAAAATTCAACTAGTCACATAACAAAAAAAAAAATTGAAGGGGGGTGTTGGCGCCCGAAGACAAAAGAATTTTATAAAATAAAAAAAATTGAAATTAAAAACTTCAAACTAAAATGTCCAGAATCTTAAACAGAAAAAAACTATTCAAAATATTTAGTTCATTAATGATGGATAATTCAAAGTGCACCAGATTTTCAATGTTCAAAAAGTATATTGTGTTGGCGCCCGCAGGCAAAAGCATTTTAGAAAACAAAAAAATATTATTATAGGAATACACATTACAAAGTCTATAAAAAAAATTCAACTAGTCACATAACAAAAGAAAAAATTGAAGGTGGGTGTGGGCGCCCGCAGGCAAATGCATTTTAGAAAACAAAAAAAAATTAAAAAAAAAATATTATTATAGGAATACACATTACAAAGTCTATACAAAAAATTCAACTAGTCACATCACAAAAAAAAAAATTAAAGTTGGGTGTGGGCGCCCGCAGGCAAATGCATTTTAGAAAACAAAAAAAAAATTATTGTAGGAAAACACATAACAAAGTCTATACAAAAAATTCAACTAGAGATACATAACAAAAAAAAAAATTGGAAGAGGGTGTTGGTACCCGCAGGCAAATGCATTTTAGAAAACAAAAAAAAATTTTTAAAAAAATATTATTGTAGGAATGCAAATTTCAAAGTCTATACAAAAAATTCAACTAGTCACAAAACAAAAAAAAAAAATTGAAGGAGGGTGTTGGCGCCCGAAGACAAAAGAATTTTATAAAATAAAAAAAATTGAAATTAAAAACTTCAAACTAAAATGTCCAGAATCTTAAACAGAAAAAAACTATTCAAAATATTTAGTTCATTAATGATGGATTATTCAAAGTGCACCAGATTTTCAATGTTCAAAAAGTATATACAAAAAATTCAAATAGTCACATAACAAAAAAAAATTGAAAGAGGGTGTTGGCGCCCGCAGGCAAAAGCATTTTAGAAAACAAAAATAAATTTTTAAAAAAAATATTATTGTAGGAATACACATTACAAAGTCTATACAAAAAATTCAACTAGTCACAAAACTAAAAAAAAAATTGAAGGAGGGTGTTGGCGCTCGCAGGCAAAAGCATTTTAGAAAACAAAAAAAAATTGAAATTAAAAACTTCAAACTTAAATGTCCAGAATCTTAAACAGAAAAAAGCCATTCAAAATATTTAGTTCATTAATGATGGATTATTCAAAGTGCATCAGGTTATCAATGTTCAAAAAGTATATACAAAAAATTCAACTAGTCACATAACAAAAAAAAATTGAAGGTGGGGTTGGCGCCCGCAGGCAAATAGATTTTAGAAAACAAAAAAAAAATTTGGAAAAAAATTTAGAAAAAACTATTCAAAATATTAAGTTCATTAAAGAATGATTATTCATGGGGCACCAAGTTATCAATTTTCAGGTCAATACAAAATATTCAACTAGAGTTACAGTGCTAAAAAAAAAAAATATGAAGGGAGGGGTTGGCGCCCGCAGGCAAATAGATTTTATTGTATGAATACTCATTACAAAGTACAAACTAAAATGCCCAGAATCTTAAACAAAAAACACTATTCAAAATATTTAGTTCATTAATGATGGATTATTCAAAGTGCACCAGGTTATCAATGTTCAAAAAGTATATACAAAAAATTCAACTAGAGATACATAACAAAAAAAAAAATTGAAAGAGGGTGTTGGCAACCGCAGGCAAATGCATTTTAGAAAACAAAAAAAAATTTAAAAAAAAATATTATTGTAGGAATATACATTAAAAAGTCTATACAAAAAATTCAACTAGTCACATAACAAAAAAAAAAATTGAAGGAGGGTGTTGGCGCCCGATGACAAAAGAATTTTATAAAATAAAAAAAATTGAAATTAAAAACTTCAAACTAAAATGTCCAGAATCTTAAACAGAAAAAAACAATTCAAAATATTTAGTTCATTAATGATGGATAATTCAAAGTGCACCAGATTTTCAATGTTCAAAAAGTATATTGTGTTGGCGCCCGCAGGCAAAAGCATTTTAGAAAACAAAAAAATATTATTATAGGAATACACATTACAAAGTCTATAAAAAAAATTCAACTAGTCACATAACAAAAGAAAAAATTGAAGGTGGGTGTGGGCGCCCGCAGGCAAATGCATTTTAGAAAACAAAAAAAAATTATTGTAGGAATACACATAACAAAGTCTATACAAAAAATTCAACTAGAGATACATAACAAAAAAAAAAATTGGAAGAGGGTGTTGGCGCCCGCAGGCAAAAGCATTTTAGAAAACAAAAATAAATTTAAAAAAAATATTATTGTAGGAATGCACATTTCAAAGTCTATACAAAAAATTCAACTAGTCACATAACAAAAAAAAAAATTGAAGGAGGGTGTTGGCACCCGCAGGCAAATGCATTTTAGAAAACAAAAAAAAATTAAAAAAAAAATATTATTATAGGAATACACATTACAAAGTCTATACAAAAAATTCAACTAGTCACATCACAAAAAAAAAAATTAAAGTTGGGTGTGGGCGCCCGCAGGCAAATGCATTTTAGAAAACAAAAAAAAAATTATTGTAGGAAAACACATAACAAAGTCTATACAAAAAATTCAACTAGAGATACATAACAAAAAAAAAAATTGGAAGAGGGTGTTGGTACCCGCAGGCAAATGCATTTTAGAAAACAAAAAAAAATTTTTAAAAAAATATTATTGTAGGAATGCAAATTTCAAAGTCTATACAAAAAATTCAACTAGTCACAAAACAAAAAAAAAAAATTGAAGGAGGGTGTTGGCGCCCGAAGACAAAAGAATTTTATAAAATAAAAAAAATTGAAATTAAAAACTTCAAACTAAAATGTCCAGAATCTTAAACAGAAAAAAACTATTCAAAATATTTAGTTCATTAATGATGGATTATTCAAAGTGCACCAGATTTTCAATGTTCAAAAAGTATATACAAAAAATTCAACTAGTCACATAACAAAAAAAAATTGAAAGAGGGTGTTGGCGCCCGCAGGCAAATGCATTTTAGAAAACAAAAAAAAATTTAAAAAAATATTATTGTAGGAATACACATTAAAAAGTCTATACAAAAAATTCAACTAGTTTCATAACAAAAAAAAAAATTGAAGGAGGGTGTTGGCGACCGGGGGCAAAAGCATTTTAGAAAACGAAAAAAAATTGAAATTAACAACTTCAAACTAAATTGTCCAGAATCTTAAACAGAAAAAAACCGTTCAAAATATTTAGTTCATTAATGATGGATTATTCAAAGTGCACCAGGTTATCAATGTTCAAAAAGTATATACAAAAAATTCAACTACAGTTACATAACAAAAGTTAAAATTGAAAGAGGGTGTTGGTGCCCGCAGGCAAATGCATTTTAGAAAACAAAAATAAATTTAAAAAAAAATATTATTGTAGGAATACACATTACAAAGTCTATACAAAAAATTCAACTAGTCACAAAACTAAAAAAAAAATTGAAGGAGGGTGTTGGCGCTCGCAGGCAAAAGCATTTTAGAAAACAAAAAAAAATTGAAATTAAAAACTTCAAACTTAAATGTCCAGAATCTTAAACAGAAAAAAGCCATTCAAAATATTTAGTTCATTAATGATGGATTATTCAAAGTGCATCAGGTTATCAATGTTCAAAAAGTATATACAAAAAATTCAACTAGTCACATAACAAAAAAAAATTGAAGGTGGGGTTGGCGCCCGCAGGCAAATAGATTTTAGAAAACAAAAAAAAAATTTGGAAAAAAATTTAGAAAAAACTATTCAAAATATTAAGTTCATTAAAGAATGATTATTCATGGGGCACCAAGTTATCAATTTTCAGGTCAATACAAAATATTCAACTAGAGTTACAGTGCTAAAAAAAAAAAATATGAAGGGAGGGGTTGGCGCCCGCAGGCAAATAGATTTTATTGTATGAATACTCATTACAAAGTACAAACTAAAATGCCCAGAATCTTAAACAAAAAACACTATTCAAAATATTTAGTTCATTAATGATGGATTATTCAAAGTGCACCAGATTTTCAATGTTCAAAAAGTATATACAAAAAATTCAAATAGTCACATAACAAAAAAAAATTGAAAGAGGGTGTTGGCGCCCGCAGGCAAATGCATTTTAGAAAACAAAAAAAAATTGAAAGTAAACCTTCAAACTAAAATGTCAAGAATCTTGAACAGAAAAAAACTATTCAAAATATTTAGTTCATTAATGATGGATTATTCAAAGTGCACCAGGTTATCAATGTTCAAAAAGTATATACAAAAAATTCAACTAGAGATACATAACAAAAAAAAAAATTGAAAGAGGGTGTTGGCAACCGCAGGCAAATGCATTTTAGAAAACAAAAAAAAATTTAAAAAAAAATATTATTGTAGGAATATACATTAAAAAGTCTATACAAAAAATTCAACTAGTCACATAACAAAAAAAAAAAATTGAAGGAGGGTGTTGGCGCCCGATGACAAAAGAATTTTATAAAATAAAAAAAATTGAAATTAAAAACTTCAAACTAAAATGTCCAGAATCTTAAACAGAAAAAAACAATTCAAAATATTTAGTTCATTAATGATGGATAATTCAAAGTGCACCAGATTTTCAATGTTCAAAAAGTATATTGTGTTGGCGCCCGCAGGCAAAAGCATTTTAGAAAACAAAAAAATATTATTATAGGAATACACATTACAAAGTCTATAAAAAAAATTCAACTAGTCACATAACAAAAGAAAAAATTGAAGGTGGGTGTGGGCGCCCGCAGGCAAATGCATTTTAGAAAACAAAAAAAAATTATTGTAGGAATACACATAACAAAGTCTATACAAAAAATTCAACTAGAGATACATAACAAAAAAAAAAATTGGAAGAGGGTGTTGGCGCCCGCAGGCAAAAGCATTTTAGAAAACAAAAATAAATTTAAAAAAAATATTATTGTAGGAATGCACATTTCAAAGTCTATACAAAAAATTCAACTAGTCACATAACAAAAAAAAAAATTGAAGGAGGGTGTTGGCACCCGCAGGCAAATGCATTTTAGAAAACAAAAAAAAATTAAAAAAAAAATATTATTATAGGAATACACATTACAAAGTCTATACAAAAAATTCAACTAGTCACATCACAAAAAAAAAAATTAAAGTTGGGTGTGGGCGCCCGCAGGCAAATGCATTTTAGAAAACAAAAAAAAAATTATTGTAGGAAAACACATAACAAAGTCTATACAAAAAATTCAACTAGAGATACATAACAAAAAAAAAAATTGGAAGAGGGTGTTGGTACCCGCAGGCAAATGCATTTTAGAAAACAAAAAAAAATTTTTAAAAAAATATTATTGTAGGAATGCAAATTTCAAAGTCTATACAAAAAATTCAACTAGTCACAAAACAAAAAAAAAAAATTGAAGGAGGGTGTTGGCGCCCGAAGACAAAAGAATTTTATAAAATAAAAAAAATTGAAATTAAAAACTTCAAACTAAAATGTCCAGAATCTTAAACAGAAAAAAACTATTCAAAATATTTAGTTCATTAATGATGGATTATTCAAAGTGCACCAGATTTTCAATGTTCAAAAAGTATATACAAAAAATTCAAATAGTCACATAACAAAAAAAAATTGAAAGAGGGTGTTGGCGCCCGCAGGCAAAAGCATTTTAGAAAACAAAAATAAATTTTTAAAAAAAATATTATTGTAGGAATACACATTACAAAGTCTATACAAAAAATTCAACTAGTCACAAAACTAAAAAAAAAATTGAAGGAGGGTGTTGGCGCTCGCAGGCAAAAGCATTTTAGAAAACAAAAAAAAATTGAAATTAAAAACTTCAAACTTAAATGTCCAGAATCTTAAACAGAAAAAAGCCATTCAAAATATTTAGTTCATTAATGATGGATTATTCAAAGTGCATCAGGTTATCAATGTTCAAAAAGTATATACAAAAAATTCAACTAGTCACATAACAAAAAAAAATTGAAGGTGGGGTTGGCGCCCGCAGGCAAATAGATTTTAGAAAACAAAAAAAAAATTTGGAAAAAAATTTAGAAAAAACTATTCAAAATATTAAGTTCATTAAAGAATGATTATTCATGGGGCACCAAGTTATCAATTTTCAGGTCAATACAAAATATTCAACTAGAGTTACAGTGCTAAAAAAAAAAAATATGAAGGGAGGGGTTGGCGCCCGCAGGCAAATAGATTTTATTGTATGAATACTCATTACAAAGTACAAACTAAAATGCCCAGAATCTTAAACAAAAAACACTATTCAAAATATTTAGTTCATTAATGATGGATTATTCAAAGTGCACCAGATTTTCAATGTTCAAAAAGTATATACAAAAAATTCAAATAGTCACATAACAAAAAAAAATTGAAAGAGGGTGTTGGCGCCCGCAGGCAAATGCATTTTAGAAAACAAAAAAAAATTGAAAGTAAACCTTCAAACTAAAATGTCAAGAATCTTGAACAGAAAAAAACTATTCAAAATATTTAGTTCATTAATGATGGATTATTCAAAGTGCACCAGGTTATCAATGTTCAAAAAGTATATACAAAAAATTCAACTAGAGATACATAACAAAAAAAAAAATTGAAAGAGGGTGTTGGCACCCGCAGGCAAATGCATTTTAGAAAACAAAAAAAAATTTAAAAAAAAATATTATTGTAGGAATATACATTAAAAAGTCTATACAAAAAATTCAACTAGTCACATAACAAAAAAAAAAATTGAAGGAGGGTGTTGGCGCCCGAAGACAAAAGAATTTTATAAAATAAAAAAAATTGAAATTAAAAACTTCAAACTAAAATGTCCAGAATCTTAAACAGAAAAAAACTATTCAAAATATTTAGTTCATTAATGATGGATAATTCAAAGTGCACCAGATTTTCAATGTTCAAAAAGTATATACAAAAAATTCAACTAGTCACATAACAAAAAAAAATTGAAAGAGGGTGTTGGCGCCCGCAGGCAAATGCATTTTAGAAAACAAAAAAAAATTTAAAAAAATATTATTGTAGGAATACACATTAAAAAGTCTATACAAAAAATTCAACTAGTTTCATAACAAAAAAAAAAATTGAAGGAGGGTGTTGGCGACCGGGGGCAAAAGCATTTTAGAAAACGAAAAAAAATTGAAATTAACAACTTCAAACTTAAATGTCCAGAATCTTAAACAGAAAAAAGCCATTCAAAATATTTAGTTCATTAATGATGGATTATTCAAAGTGCATCAGGTTATCAATGTTCAAAAAGTATATACAAAAAATTCAACTAGTCACATAACAAAAAAAAATTGAAGGTGGGGTTGGCGCCCGCAGGCAAATAGATTTTAGAAAACAAAAAAAAAATTTGGAAAAAAATTTAGAAAAAACTATTCAAAATATTAAGTTCATTAAAGAATGATTATTCATGGGGCACCAAGTTATCAATTTTCAGGTCAATACAAAATATTCAACTAGAGTTACAGTGCTAAAAAAAAAAAATATGAAGGGAGGGGTTGGCGCCCGCAGGCAAATAGATTTTATTGTATGAATACTCATTACAAAGTACAAACTAAAATGCCCAGAATCTTAAACAAAAAACACTATTCAAAATATTTAGTTCATTAATGATGGATTATTCAAAGTGCACCAGATTTTCAATGTTCAAAAAGTATATACAAAAAATTCAAATAGTCACATAACAAAAAAAAATTGAAAGAGGGTGTTGGCGCCCGCAGGCAAATGCATTTTAGAAAACAAAAAAAAATTGAAAGTAAACCTTCAAACTAAAATGTCAAGAATCTTGAACAGAAAAAAACTATTCAAAATATTTAGTTCATTAATGATGGATTATTCAAAGTGCACCAGGTTATCAATGTTCAAAAAGTATATACAAAAAATTCAACTAGAGATACATAACAAAAAAAAAAATTGAAAGAGGGTGTTGGCAACCGCAGGCAAATGCATTTTAGAAAACAAAAAAAAATTTAAAAAAAAATATTATTGTAGGAATATACATTAAAAAGTCTATACAAAAAATTCAACTAGTCACATAACAAAAAAAAAAATTGAAGGAGGGTGTTGGCGCCCGATGACAAAAGAATTTTATAAAATAAAAAAAATTGAAATTAAAAACTTCAAACTAAAATGTCCAGAATCTTAAACAGAAAAAAACAATTCAAAATATTTAGTTCATTAATGATGGATAATTCAAAGTGCACCAGATTTTCAATGTTCAAAAAGTATATTGTGTTGGCGCCCGCAGGCAAAAGCATTTTAGAAAACAAAAAAATATTATTATAGGAATACACATTACAAAGTCTATAAAAAAAATTCAACTAGTCACATAACAAAAGAAAAAATTGAAGGTGGGTGTGGGCGCCCGCAGGCAAATGCATTTTAGAAAACAAAAAAAAATTATTGTAGGAATACACATAACAAAGTCTATACAAAAAATTCAACTAGAGATACATAACAAAAAAAAAAATTGGAAGAGGGTGTTGGCGCCCGCAGGCAAAAGCATTTTAGAAAACAAAAATAAATTTAAAAAAAATATTATTGTAGGAATGCACATTTCAAAGTCTATACAAAAAATTCAACTAGTCACATAACAAAAAAAAAAATTGAAGGAGGGTGTTGGCACCCGCAGGCAAATGCATTTTAGAAAACAAAAAAAAATTAAAAAAAAAATATTATTATAGGAATACACATTACAAAGTCTATACAAAAAATTCAACTAGTCACATCACAAAAAAAAAAATTAAAGTTGGGTGTGGGCGCCCGCAGGCAAATGCATTTTAGAAAACAAAAAAAAAATTATTGTAGGAAAACACATAACAAAGTCTATACAAAAAATTCAACTAGAGATACATAACAAAAAAAAAAATTGGAAGAGGGTGTTGGTACCCGCAGGCAAATGCATTTTAGAAAACAAAAAAAAATTTTTAAAAAAATATTATTGTAGGAATGCAAATTTCAAAGTCTATACAAAAAATTCAACTAGTCACAAAACAAAAAAAAAAAATTGAAGGAGGGTGTTGGCGCCCGAAGACAAAAGAATTTTATAAAATAAAAAAAATTGAAATTAAAAACTTCAAACTAAAATGTCCAGAATCTTAAACAGAAAAAAACTATTCAAAATATTTAGTTCATTAATGATGGATTATTCAAAGTGCACCAGATTTTCAATGTTCAAAAAGTATATACAAAAAATTCAACTAGTCACATAACAAAAAAAAATTGAAAGAGGGTGTTGGCGCCCGCAGGCAAATGCATTTTAGAAAACAAAAAAAAATTTAAAAAAATATTATTGTAGGAATACACATTAAAAAGTCTATACAAAAAATTCAACTAGTTTCATAACAAAAAAAAAAATTGAAGGAGGGTGTTGGCGACCGGGGGCAAAAGCATTTTAGAAAACGAAAAAAAATTGAAATTAACAACTTCAAACTAAATTGTCCAGAATCTTAAACAGAAAAAAACCGTTCAAAATATTTAGTTCATTAATGATGGATTATTCAAAGTGCATCAGGTTATCAATGTTCAAAAAGTATATACAAAAAATTCAACTAGTCACATAACAAAAAAAAATTGAAGGTGGGGTTGGCGCCCGCAGGCAAATAGATTTTAGAAAACAAAAAAAAAATTTGGAAAAAAATTTAGAAAAAACTATTCAAAATATTAAGTTCATTAAAGAATGATTATTCATGGGGCACCAAGTTATCAATTTTCAGGTCAATACAAAATATTCAACTAGAGTTACAGTGCTAAAAAAAAAAAATATGAAGGGAGGGGTTGGCGCCCGCAGGCAAATAGATTTTATTGTATGAATACTCATTACAAAGTACAAACTAAAATGCCCAGAATCTTAAACAAAAAACACTATTCAAAATATTTAGTTCATTAATGATGGATTATTCAAAGTGCACCAGATTTTCAATGTTCAAAAAGTATATACAAAAAATTCAAATAGTCACATAACAAAAAAAAATTGAAAGAGGGTGTTGGCGCCCGCAGGCAAATGCATTTTAGAAAACAAAAAAAAATTGAAAGTAAACCTTCAAACTAAAATGTCAAGAATCTTGAACAGAAAAAAACTATTCAAAATATTTAGTTCATTAATGATGGATTATTCAAAGTGCACCAGGTTATCAATGTTCAAAAAGTATATACAAAAAATTCAACTAGAGATACATAACAAAAAAAAAAATTGAAAGAGGGTGTTGGCACCCGCAGGCAAATGCATTTTAGAAAACAAAAAAAAATTTAAAAAAAAATATTATTGTAGGAATATACATTAAAAAGTCTATACAAAAAATTCAACTAGTCACATAACAAAAAAAAAAATTGAAGGAGGGTGTTGGCGCCCGAAGACAAAAGAATTTTATAAAATAAAAAAAATTGAAATTAAAAACTTCAAACTAAAATGTCCAGAATCTTAAACAGAAAAAAACTATTCAAAATATTTAGTTCATTAATGATGGATAATTCAAAGTGCACCAGATTTTCAATGTTCAAAAAGTATATACAAAAAATTCAACTAGTCACATAACAAAAAAAAATTGAAGGTGGGTGTGGGCGCCCGCAGGCAAATGCATTTTAGAAAACAAAAAAAAATTATTGTAGGAATACACATAACAAAGTCTATACAAAAAATTCAACTAGAGATACATAACAAAAAAAAAAATTGGAAGAGGGTGTTGGCGCCCGCAGGCAAAAGCATTTTAGAAAACAAAAATAAATTTAAAAAAAATATTATTGTAGGAATGCACATTTCAAAGTCTATACAAAAAATTCAACTAGTCACATAACAAAAAAAAAAATTGAAGGAGGGTGTTGGCACCCGCAGGCAAATGCATTTTAGAAAACAAAAAAAAATTAAAAAAAAAATATTATTATAGGAATACACATTACAAAGTCTATACAAAAAATTCAACTAGTCACATCACAAAAAAAAAAATTAAAGTTGGGTGTGGGCGCCCGCAGGCAAATGCATTTTAGAAAACAAAAAAAAAATTATTGTAGGAAAACACATAACAAAGTCTATACAAAAAATTCAACTAGAGATACATAACAAAAAAAAAAATTGGAAGAGGGTGTTGGTACCCGCAGGCAAATGCATTTTAGAAAACAAAAAAAAATTTTTAAAAAAATATTATTGTAGGAATGCAAATTTCAAAGTCTATACAAAAAATTCAACTAGTCACAAAACAAAAAAAAAAAATTGAAGGAGGGTGTTGGCGCCCGAAGACAAAAGAATTTTATAAAATAAAAAAAATTGAAATTAAAAACTTCAAACTAAAATGTCCAGAATCTTAAACAGAAAAAAACTATTCAAAATATTTAGTTCATTAATGATGGATTATTCAAAGTGCACCAGATTTTCAATGTTCAAAAAGTATATACAAAAAATTCAACTAGTCACATAACAAAAAAAAATTGAAAGAGGGTGTTGGCGCCCGCAGGCAAATGCATTTTAGAAAACAAAAAAAAATTTAAAAAAATATTATTGTAGGAATACACATTAAAAAGTCTATACAAAAAATTCAACTAGTTTCATAACAAAAAAAAAAATTGAAGGAGGGTGTTGGCGACCGGGGGCAAAAGCATTTTAGAAAACGAAAAAAAATTGAAATTAACAACTTCAAACTAAATTGTCCAGAATCTTAAACAGAAAAAAACCGTTCAAAATATTTAGTTCATTAATGATGGATTATTCAAAGTGCATCAGGTTATCAATGTTCAAAAAGTATATACAAAAAATTCAACTAGTCACATAACAAAAAAAAATTGAAGGTGGGGTTGGCGCCCGCAGGCAAATAGATTTTAGAAAACAAAAAAAAAATTTGGAAAAAAATTTAGAAAAAACTATTCAAAATATTAAGTTCATTAAAGAATGATTATTCATGGGGCACCAAGTTATCAATTTTCAGGTCAATACAAAATATTCAACTAGAGTTACAGTGCTAAAAAAAAAAAATATGAAGGGAGGGGTTGGCGCCCGCAGGCAAATAGATTTTATTGTATGAATACTCATTACAAAGTACAAACTAAAATGCCCAGAATCTTAAACAAAAAACACTATTCAAAATATTTAGTTCATTAATGATGGATTATTCAAAGTGCACCAGATTTTCAATGTTCAAAAAGTATATACAAAAAATTCAAATAGTCACATAACAAAAAAAAATTGAAAGAGGGTGTTGGCGCCCGCAGGCAAATGCATTTTAGAAAACAAAAAAAAATTGAAAGTAAACCTTCAAACTAAAATGTCAAGAATCTTGAACAGAAAAAAACTATTCAAAATATTTAGTTCATTAATGATGGATTATTCAAAGTGCACCAGGTTATCAATGTTCAAAAAGTATATACAAAAAATTCAACTAGAGATACATAACAAAAAAAAAAATTGAAAGAGGGTGTTGGCACCCGCAGGCAAATGCATTTTAGAAAACAAAAAAAAATTTAAAAAAAAATATTATTGTAGGAATATACATTAAAAAGTCTATACAAAAAATTCAACTAGTCACATAACAAAAAAAAAAATTGAAGGAGGGTGTTGGCGCCCGAAGACAAAAGAATTTTATAAAATAAAAAAAATTGAAATTAAAAACTTCAAACTAAAATGTCCAGAATCTTAAACAGAAAAAAACTATTCAAAATATTTAGTTCATTAATGATGGATAATTCAAAGTGCACCAGATTTTCAATGTTCAAAAAGTATATACAAAAAATTCAACTAGTCACATAACAAAAAAAAATTGAAAGAGGGTGTTGGCGCCCGCAGGCAAATGCATTTTAGAAAACAAAAAAAAATTTAAAAAAATATTATTGTAGGAATACACATTAAAAAGTCTATACAAAAAATTCAACTAGTTTCATAACAAAAAAAAAAATTGAAGGAGGGTGTTGGCGACCGGGGGCAAAAGCATTTTAGAAAACGAAAAAAAATTGAAATTAACAACTTCAAACTAAATTGTCCAGAATCTTAAACAGAAAAAAACCGTTCAAAATATTTAGTTCATTAATGATGGATTATTCAAAGTGCATCAGGTTATCAATGTTCAAAAAGTATATACAAAAAATTCAACTAGTCACATAACAAAAAAAAATTGAAGGTGGGGTTGGCGCCCGCAGGCAAATAGATTTTAGAAAACAAAAAAAAAATTTGGAAAAAAATTTAGAAAAAACTATTCAAAATATTAAGTTCATTAAAGAATGATTATTCATGGGGCACCAAGTTATCAATTTTCAGGTCAATACAAAATATTCAACTAGAGTTACAGTGCTAAAAAAAAAAAATATGAAGGGAGGGGTTGGCGCCCGCAGGCAAATAGATTTTATTGTATGAATACTCATTACAAAGTACAAACTAAAATGCCCAGAATCTTAAACAAAAAACACTATTCAAAATATTTAGTTCATTAATGATGGATTATTCAAAGTGCACCAGATTTTCAATGTTCAAAAAGTATATACAAAAAATTCAAATAGTCACATAACAAAAAAAAATTGAAAGAGGGTGTTGGCGCCCGCAGGCAAATGCATTTTAGAAAACAAAAAAAAATTGAAAGTAAACCTTCAAACTAAAATGTCAAGAATCTTGAACAGAAAAAAACTATTCAAAATATTTAGTTCATTAATGATGGATTATTCAAAGTGCACCAGGTTATCAATGTTCAAAAAGTATATACAAAAAATTCAACTAGAGATACATAACAAAAAAAAAAATTGAAAGAGGGTGTTGGCAACCGCAGGCAAATGCATTTTAGAAAACAAAAAAAAATTTAAAAAAAAATATTATTGTAGGAATATACATTAAAAAGTCTATACAAAAAATTCAACTAGTCACATAACAAAAAAAAAAAATTGAAGGAGGGTGTTGGCGCCCGATGACAAAAGAATTTTATAAAATAAAAAAAATTGAAATTAAAAACTTCAAACTAAAATGTCCAGAATCTTAAACAGAAAAAAACAATTCAAAATATTTAGTTCATTAATGATGGATAATTCAAAGTGCACCAGATTTTCAATGTTCAAAAAGTATATTGTGTTGGCGCCCGCAGGCAAAAGCATTTTAGAAAACAAAAAAATATTATTATAGGAATACACATTACAAAGTCTATAAAAAAAATTCAACTAGTCACATAACAAAAGAAAAAATTGAAGGTGGGTGTGGGCGCCCGCAGGCAAATGCATTTTAGAAAACAAAAAAAAATTATTGTAGGAATACACATAACAAAGTCTATACAAAAAATTCAACTAGAGATACATAACAAAAAAAAAAATTGGAAGAGGGTGTTGGCGCCCGCAGGCAAAAGCATTTTAGAAAACAAAAATAAATTTAAAAAAAATATTATTGTAGGAATGCACATTTCAAAGTCTATACAAAAAATTCAACTAGTCACATAACAAAAAAAAAAATTGAAGGAGGGTGTTGGCACCCGCAGGCAAATGCATTTTAGAAAACAAAAAAAAATTAAAAAAAAAATATTATTATAGGAATACACATTACAAAGTCTATACAAAAAATTCAACTAGTCACATCACAAAAAAAAAAATTAAAGTTGGGTGTGGGCGCCCGCAGGCAAATGCATTTTAGAAAACAAAAAAAAAATTATTGTAGGAAAACACATAACAAAGTCTATACAAAAAATTCAACTAGAGATACATAACAAAAAAAAAAATTGGAAGAGGGTGTTGGTACCCGCAGGCAAATGCATTTTAGAAAACAAAAAAAAATTTTTAAAAAAATATTATTGTAGGAATGCAAATTTCAAAGTCTATACAAAAAATTCAACTAGTCACAAAACAAAAAAAAAAAATTGAAGGAGGGTGTTGGCGCCCGAAGACAAAAGAATTTTATAAAATAAAAAAAATTGAAATTAAAAACTTCAAACTAAAATGTCCAGAATCTTAAACAGAAAAAAACTATTCAAAATATTTAGTTCATTAATGATGGATTATTCAAAGTGCACCAGATTTTCAATGTTCAAAAAGTATATACAAAAAATTCAACTAGTCACATAACAAAAAAAAATTGAAAGAGGGTGTTGGCGCCCGCAGGCAAATGCATTTTAGAAAACAAAAAAAAATTTAAAAAAATATTATTGTAGGAATACACATTAAAAAGTCTATACAAAAAATTCAACTAGTTTCATAACAAAAAAAAAAATTGAAGGAGGGTGTTGGCGACCGGGGGCAAAAGCATTTTAGAAAACGAAAAAAAATTGAAATTAACAACTTCAAACTAAATTGTCCAGAATCTTAAACAGAAAAAAACCGTTCAAAATATTTAGTTCATTAATGATGGATTATTCAAAGTGCACCAGGTTATCAATGTTCAAAAAGTATATACAAAAAATTCAACTACAGTTACATAACAAAAGTTAAAATTGAAAGAGGGTGTTGGTGCCCGCAGGCAAATGCATTTTAGAAAACAAAAATAAATTTAAAAAAAAATATTATTGTAGGAATACACATTACAAAGTCTATACAAAAAATTCAACTAGTCACAAAACTAAAAAAAAAATTGAAGGAGGGTGTTGGCGCTCGCAGGCAAAAGCATTTTAGAAAACAAAAAAAAATTGAAATTAAAAACTTCAAACTTAAATGTCCAGAATCTTAAACAGAAAAAAGCCATTCAAAATATTTAGTTCATTAATGATGGATTATTCAAAGTGCATCAGGTTATCAATGTTCAAAAAGTATATACAAAAAATTCAACTAGTCACATAACAAAAAAAAATTGAAGGTGGGGTTGGCGCCCGCAGGCAAATAGATTTTAGAAAACAAAAAAAAAATTTGGAAAAAAATTTAGAAAAAACTATTCAAAATATTAAGTTCATTAAAGAATGATTATTCATGGGGCACCAAGTTATCAATTTTCAGGTCAATACAAAATATTCAACTAGAGTTACAGTGCTAAAAAAAAAAAATATGAAGGGAGGGGTTGGCGCCCGCAGGCAAATAGATTTTATTGTATGAATACTCATTACAAAGTACAAACTAAAATGCCCAGAATCTTAAACAAAAAACACTATTCAAAATATTTAGTTCATTAATGATGGATTATTCAAAGTGCACCAGATTTTCAATGTTCAAAAAGTATATACAAAAAATTCAAATAGTCACATAACAAAAAAAAATTGAAAGAGGGTGTTGGCGCCCGCAGGCAAATGCATTTTAGAAAACAAAAAAAAATTGAAAGTAAACCTTCAAACTAAAATGTCAAGAATCTTGAACAGAAAAAAACTATTCAAAATATTTAGTTCATTAATGATGGATTATTCAAAGTGCACCAGGTTATCAATGTTCAAAAAGTATATACAAAAAATTCAACTAGAGATACATAACAAAAAAAAAAATTGAAAGAGGGTGTTGGCAACCGCAGGCAAATGCATTTTAGAAAACAAAAAAAAATTTAAAAAAAAATATTATTGTAGGAATATACATTAAAAAGTCTATACAAAAAATTCAACTAGTCACATAACAAAAAAAAAAATTGAAGGAGGGTGTTGGCGCCCGATGACAAAAGAATTTTATAAAATAAAAAAAATTGAAATTAAAAACTTCAAACTAAAATGTCCAGAATCTTAAACAGAAAAAAACAATTCAAAATATTTAGTTCATTAATGATGGATAATTCAAAGTGCACCAGATTTTCAATGTTCAAAAAGTATATTGTGTTGGCGCCCGCAGGCAAAAGCATTTTAGAAAACAAAAAAATATTATTATAGGAATACACATTACAAAGTCTATAAAAAAAATTCAACTAGTCACATAACAAAAGAAAAAATTGAAGGTGGGTGTGGGCGCCCGCAGGCAAATGCATTTTAGAAAACAAAAAAAAATTATTGTAGGAATACACATAACAAAGTCTATACAAAAAATTCAACTAGAGATACATAACAAAAAAAAAAATTGGAAGAGGGTGTTGGCGCCCGCAGGCAAAAGCATTTTAGAAAACAAAAATAAATTTAAAAAAAATATTATTGTAGGAATGCACATTTCAAAGTCTATACAAAAAATTCAACTAGTCACATAACAAAAAAAAAAATTGAAGGAGGGTGTTGGCACCCGCAGGCAAATGCATTTTAGAAAACAAAAAAAAATTAAAAAAAAAATATTATTATAGGAATACACATTACAAAGTCTATACAAAAAATTCAACTAGTCACAAAACAAAAAAAAAAAATTGAAGGAGGGTGTTGGCGCCCGAAGACAAAAGAATTTTATAAAATAAAAAAAATTGAAATTAAAAACTTCAAACTAAAATGTCCAGAATCTTAAACAGAAAAAAACTATTCAAAATATTTAGTTCATTAATGATGGATTATTCAAAGTGCACCAGATTTTCAATGTTCAAAAAGTATATACAAAAAATTCAACTAGTCACATAACAAAAAAAAATTGAAAGAGGGTGTTGGCGCCCGCAGGCAAATGCATTTTAGAAAACAAAAAAAAATTTAAAAAAATATTATTGTAGGCATACACATTAAAAAGTCTATACAAAAAATTCAACTAGTTTCATAACAAAAAAAAAAATTGAAGGAGGGTGTTGGCGACCGGGGGCAAAAGCATTTTAGAAAACGAAAAAAAATTGAAATTAACAACTTCAAACTAAATTGTCCAGAATCTTAAACAGAAAAAAACCGTTCAAAATATTTAGTTCATTAATGATGGATTATTCAATGTGCACCAGGTTATCAATGTTCAAAAAGTATATATAAAAAATTCAACTAGTCACATAACAAAAAAAAATTGAAGGTGGGGTTGGCGCCCGCAGGCAAATAGATTTTAGAAAACAAAAAAAAAATTTGGAAAAAAATTTAGAAAAAACTATTCAAAATATTAAGTTCATTAACGATGGATTATTCAATGTGCACCAGGTTATCAATGTTCAAAAAGTATATATAAAAAATTCAACTAGTCACATAACAAAAAAAAAATTGAAAGAGGGTGTTGGCGCCCGCAGGCAAAAGCATTTTAGAAAACAAAAATAAATTTTTAAAAAAATATTATTGTAGGAATACACATTACAAAGTCTATACAAAAAATTCAACTAGTCACAAAACTAAAAAAAAATTGAAGGAGGGTGTTGGCGCTCGCAGGCAAAAGCATTTTAGAAAACAAAAAAAAAATTGAAATTAAAAACTTCAAACTAAAATGTCCAGAATCTTAAACAGAAAAAAGCCATTCAAAATATTTAGTTCATTAATGATGGATTATTCAAAGTGCATCAGGTTATCAATGTTCAAAAAGTATATACAAAAAATTCAACTAGTCACATAACAAAAAAAAATTGAAGGTGGGGTTGGCGCCCGCAGGCAAATAAATTTTAGAAAACAAAAAAAAAATTTGGAAAAAAATTTAGAAAAAACTATTCAAAATATTAAGTTCATTAAAGGTGGATTATTCAAAGTGCATCAGGTTATCAATGTTCAAAAAGTATATACAAAAAATTCAACTAGTCACATAACAAAAAAAAATTGAAGGTGGGGTTGGCGCCCGCAGGCAAATAAATTTTAGAAAACAAAAAAAAAATTTGGAAAAAAATTTAGAAAAAACTATTCAAAATATTAAGTTCATTAAAGAATGATTATTCATGGGGCACCAAGTTATCAATTTTCAGGTCAATACAAAATATTCAACTAGAGTTACAGTGCTAAAAAAAAAAAAATTGAAGGGAGGGGTTGGCGCTCGCAGGCAAATAGATTTTATTGTATGAATACTCATTACAAAGTACAAACTAAAATGCCCAGAATCTTAAACAAAAAACACTATTCAAAATATTTAGTTCATTAATGATGGATTATTCAAAGTGCACCAGATTTTCAATGTTCAAAAAGTATATACAAAAAATTCAAATAGTCACATAACAAAAAAAAATTGAAAGAGGGTGTTGGCGCCCGCAGGCAAATGCATTTTAGAAAACAAAAAAAAATTGAAATTAAAAACTTCAAACTAAAATGTCCAGAATCTTAAACAGAAAAAAGCCATTCAAAATATTTAGTTCATTAAAGAATTACTCAAAGGGTACCAGATTTTCAATGTTTAAAAAATTTGGCTAGAGTTAAAATCATAAAAAAAAAATTGAAGGAAGGTGTTGGCGCCCGCAGGCAAATCGATTTTAGAAAACAAAAAAAAAATTTTCAAAAAAATTTAGAAAAAACTATTCAAAATATTTAGTTCATTAAAGAATGATTATTCATAGGGTACCAATTTATCAATTTTCAAGTCAATACAAAATATTCAACTAGAGTTACAGTTCTAAAAAAAAAATTGAAGGGAGGTGTTGGCGACCGCAAGCAAATCGATTTTAGAAAACAAAATTAAATTTGGAAAAAAAATTAGAAAAGACTAATCAAAATATTTAGTTCATTAAAGAATTATTATTCATGGGGCACCAAGTTATCAATTTTCAAGTCAATACAAAATATTCAACCAGAGTTACAGTACTAAAAAAAAAATTGAAGGGAGGTGTTGGCGCCTGCAGGCAAATTGATTTTAGAAAACAAAAAAAAAATTTGGAAAAAAATTTACATTAGAAACACACATTACGAAGTTCAAACTAAAATGTCCTAACCAAATCTTAAACAGAAAAAACTATTCAAAATATTTAGTTCATTGAAGAATGATTATTCATGGGGCACCAAGTTATCAATTTTCAAGTCAATACAAAAAATTTAACGTATTAATACACATTACATAGTACGAACTAAAATGCCCAGAATCTTAAACAGAAACAACTATTCAAAATATTTAGTTCATTAAAGAATTATTCAAAGGGTAACAGATTGTCAATGTTTAAAAAATTTGGCTAGAGTTAAAATCATAAAAAAAAAAATGAAGGGAGGTGTTGGCGCCCGCAGGCAAATCGATTTTAGAAAACAAAAAAAAAATTTTCAAAAAAATTTAGAAAAAACTATTCAAAATATTTAGTTCATTAAAGAATTATTATTCATGGGGCACCAAGTTATTAATTTTCAAATCAATACAAAATATTCAACTAGAGTTACAGTACTAAAAAAAAAATTGAAGGGAGGTGTTGGCGCCTACAGGCAAATTGATTTTAGAAAAAAAAAAAAAATTTGGAAAAAATTTGACTGTAGGAACACGCTTTATGAGTACACGGGTACTCAGCGTACTCCCAGGTATAGCCGGTTAATCTTGAAAAATATTTATATAAAAAAATCTACAGTTCAATGAATTTAAAAAAAATTGTTTGAGAAATCTGTGTGAAATAACACTAAACAAAAGAATACGCTGGAAGCTAAATACTGCAATACATATTAACTACAATCCAAAAACTAGGTATTGTTTACATTATAATAATACGAACAGTTATTATGATCAGAGGTGTATCACCGTAATATATGTATTAGAAAATGTATAAAAACGAATGTAATTTATAAAGTATGCAAAAAAATTAAATCAGAAAAAGGTCCTGCACGGACTCTTTTATGTGATTGTAATTTATGAAGGACACAAAATAATGTTTAATTTAAAATAATATTGTGTTTGGCTGGGTCTACAGTCAATATTAAATAACAAACTATAAAGTCTAAACGCAAATAAAAACATAGTCAGATATCTGTTTTAGTCTTTGTAAATATGTGCGGAAAAAAATTAGATATAGTACAATGTAAAAAAATGTGGAAAGAAAACCCTGAGAATTCTTTGACAGTAGGATAATAAAACACAAAACTATTGATTTTATACATTTTCTATTTACAAAAGCTCATAAGTATTGAAAACCTTATAAAATCCTAAAAAAATTATATTTTGTTATATTTTAAAATACATTTTATAATTTGTTGTGTTAAAAAAATCACTATTTAATGTTGGCTGTATTTAAGTTTTTAATAACTATACTGGTACAACTCTAGCTGACAGTCTTTAAGACCGTGTTAAAAACTATAATAATTAGTTAACGTCTAATTTACTGTCCTATCCTAACCTAACCTAACATAACCAAATTAATAATATTTAAATATTTTCTTTCATTGTTATGTTTACAATATCGAATACCTTTATAGTTAGTAGGAAAACATCATCGCAAAGCTCTCGACTAGTGATTGTAGTCGTCTATCATCACCATAGCTTCAACTAATCTTAGGTTTACCAAGCTAGCTTATTATGACTAATTACATTAGGACACTTTGAATAAAAAGTTCTTGAGTTGCAGGTTGCCGAACTTATAAGTGATTGATTATCAAGTTGATCCTTAGATTGTTGACACCTTAGTTCCCCTCGAAGACCGATGGTAAGACTATTACCATATACTATTATGTCCTATCCATTATGTTATATCTATATTATCTATGATGGAGCCATACCCAGCTCACTCGTGTAAACAACTTGAAGCACATAAAAGCGATTAACGAGTCTCTATTAATGATAATATGAAATCCCAGACCTGTCCCCCATACTCTGATATTAAGAGCCCAGCCCACCTTCATATTCTCTATGCAAAAAGTAAATTTAAGACAAATTTGTAAATCAATGCACAGTCTCTCTATTGTACTAATATTTGTGATTTCATTAATTTTCAGTATTTTGTATAATTAGATTGGGAAAACATAAGACAATATCATTTACAAGACTGTGACTAAAACAATCATACTTTGATAAAAGTATATGATATAAGTACCTTCTATATTTGAATTCTTCGTTTTTTCCCGGTACTTTATTGGTGGACGGCACTTAAACAACGGTCCCTCGATCTACTAAGGCAACCTTGAGGCATTTCCTTTTAGGAAATCAATTAAATTCTCAAACATAACTCTTAATTCAAGAGTTTGTAACTAATATAATATATGTTATGATATTTATGGACGACACTTGCACCATGGCCCCTCGATATAGTAATGTGGCGACCCGGCACATCTCTTTTAGATAAATGATTAAATACTTTATCAAGTCATCCAATTTACTAAACATTTATGTTTTGTAGATAATTTGAAGAAAAATTTAAAATTGAAGAGAGACTGTGTGAATTAACAAAATTTGTGGTATGAAATGTTTATTTGAACACCTGTTATAATGTATTATAATGAACTTAAGTTAATTTTTTATAATGTACTAAGTAAACATTTGAACGTTTATTACAATATATGTATATTATACATAGATTTCAAGTATGATTTTTTTTAGTTTTTTTTTTGATAGTTACCTACCTACTACAATACAAGACACTTTATTTTTATATTTTGAAGCAATATTATATGTTTTGGATTATTTAGATCTATATAAACTAAATTTCAGACCCATAGTTTAGTATTTTAAGTTTGTATGATCAAAGTCGTGGAACCAAATTTTATCAGACTCTACTAGAATGTTGTAGTTAATTTAAACTATAATATAGGTATGTGGAATAACAGTACCTAACCTTCTATTATAATTTGTTATGAATATAATATTTTAAGTAATAACTCAAATTTAGCACTTTTACGGTACTTAATACATTTTCCTAATATTTTAACAGAAATTATGGAGCTAAAAATATAGAAATACCTATATTATGTCACGGTCCATAGTTGATAGTTTTGTTTCATTTATAATTATAATGCTTTTTAATATACTTTTTCATAAATTAATATTTATTACAGTTGGCTTTTATGATTTGTTTGAACTATTAGTACTTATTTTTTTGGGGAGATCCCTATTATTACAACACCGTTACCAATATGCGTTTTTTTCTGGTTAGTTAATATAGTTGCATGTTTTCGTGATTTCTTCGTATTTATGCTTATTTTCTTAAAATGTTTTTATATTTTCGGTTCATCCGTTACCTACCTACCAAGTGTGTAAATAAAGAATTTTTTTTGTAAACCAATTTGAATTATTATTTATTAATTTAAAAAAATTTTAATAAAAACGTTTTCATTCAGTATTTTTTTGAATATTTTATTATTTTTAATATTTTTGAATATTTCAGTGCATATATTTGCCTGTTTTTAGTGCATACATGCAGGCAAATATTTAACACTTAAGAGGATGTCAGATTTTTAGCGCACCATTTATTTCTCTCTCCGACCCACGCACAATCATTTTAGTGTTTTCTTAATCGTACATTTGGTATGCTACGCGTGGGTCAAAGATGGAAAACAAATAGTGCGCTGACATCCCAACTTACACGAGTGAGCTGGGTATGGCTCCATCATAGATAATAAAGATATGGATAGGACATAATGGTCTTATCAGCGGTCTTCGTCCTTCGAGGGGAACAATTGAGGCCAAATAAAGTATACTCATATCGAGTATCGACTATCAATATAAAGGAGCCTCAATTGCCTTCCCCTCCGGGAACGCGGCCTCAAATGTATTTAACATAGGCGTGGACTATCCATGGTGTCAACAATCAGAGGATCAACTTGATAATCAAACACGGCAACCAAGTTCGGCAACCTGCAGCAACTCAGGATCTTTTTATTCAAAGTGTACTAATGAGTCATAAGAAGGTTAGTTAGGTAAACCTATGGTTAGTTGAAGCTAGTGGCCTTTGCAATTCAAGATCTTATCCTACGTATTCGGCATTGTTAACATAACTATTCTACCTTTACACTTTTTCTTCCCCCGTCTCTCACAGCTATATACAGGTTCAGCCACTCTCATTCCACACCTCCATATGATCGGTATTCTGTCTATCCATCTCTTCTTCAGCCTTCTCGCCCCTCATTTCCCACCTAAATTAACTAACTTCTATAGCCACTCTCACTAACTCTTATCATACAGTGGCCGAACCACCTAAACCTATTCTCTCTTGTTTTCACTACAATATGTACACTACCCTACACTACCCTTAATTAATTGATTTCTTATTCTATCCTCTTTTGTACCTTAACACCTTACTTATTATTCTCATATCTGCTACCCTCACTCCACTTACCTACCCTAACCTTACATTTATTTTTCATCTTTCCCTTTCATACACCAAACATTCTGAAATCCTGTTGACCCATTTCCTTATCTTCGCCAAATTACACACTACCTAATTCCTATTCACCCAGTCTCTAGTTACCTACAAGTCATCGTACTTGATTATCGGTGAAAATATTTAAATATCATTGAGCGAATTCCCTACTCGAAAGAATTGCTTAAAAAAATATCATACCTCACCAATTTTCTAATTTTGAACACGACTTTATTGATAGCCCGAATAGTGTTATACCGGTATAGTTACAATACAAATATTGAAAATTTTCGGGCAATACATCCCATGATCAATTAACTATAATAAAAAAAAACCTACTGAGATGAACCTTATTAGATCATTTAAATTTTCCAGAACAAGCCCCTAGTTTTTGGTCGCATGCCAATTTTAACTATATACTAGACCACAAGTTTATAGAATTCTATAATGCATTCTGCTGCCGGTGGCCCTAGACACTGTTGGGGAAATTATAATATTTCTTTAGTAATTAAATTACGATACGAATTATAAGTTACGTAGGTACTTGTCCAATACTCGACTACCAGAATTTAAATTAATGAATGTGATGTACCTAGGTAACTATAATAAAAAAAAAATCTACTGAGAAATAAGAAAATACATACCCCGTGACGGAATCGAAATCTGCTACGAAACTTAGTCTTCGAAACACTGAAACGTTCACACATTTCAATCGGCTTATGATATATTATTCCCAGTTTGAAAATGTTCACTAACGAATACCATTTCTGAAATAACACGCATCTTATGCAGTAAAATGTTCTACAATATTCTAATGACCTAGTTACAGTCTACAGATATTATATGAACCTACCAATAAATACCTAATATTAATTTTTATTACACAGAGTTTGTATTTTTAAATGTTGTATTTAAGGATTTATTAGTTTTATTTTTATACCTAACAAAAATTACATTTATTCACAAGTCAGTTATCAACTAGAACTCGACTACGAGTAAGACAGCGTTTGGATTGTTCGGACTGGCGTATAATTTATTATTATTATACATTGCGCCTTTGGTAGGCAGTAGTAAACGTATATGCTTCTACGTTACTTAGTTAACAGATTTTCCGCGACAATAAATATTTAATTCAAGTCTAAAAAGTAAATGTAAGACCAAAATAATATAAAAACAAACTTATGCATAAACATCGACTCTTCCAGTGAAACCTAGCTGTACTGCAGCACACGCTGTCGTCGAAGAAACAGCTATCTTCATCCGTCTACATCTCGCTCCATCTCCATCTCTCTCTACATCTCGCTAATTGAAACTTATTTCGATGAAAAAGATTGAAATAAGATAAAAATACATATTTTTTTGGTTTTGAATATGAAAGCTGTGAGATGATCGATATGAATTTTGTGAGAAATCTAGAGGTACTAGAAAACTGAGACGAGTGTGTTGAATGAAATAAATTAAAAAATTGATTAACACAACAATCGGTTAAAAATTGATTTAATTCAAATAATGAGATAAACCTTATTAGATCATTTAAATTGTCCAGAACAAGCCCCCAGTTGTTGGTCGCATGCCAATTTTAACCATATACTAGACCACAAGTTTATAGACATTCTATAATGTATTCTCCTGCCGGTGACACTGTTGGGGAAAATATATTTTTTTAGTAATTAAATTACGATACGAATTATAAATTACGTAGGTACTTGTCCAATACTCGACTACCAGAATTAAAATTAAAGAATGTGATATACCTATAGATAACCTATCGATCGATTCTAAAACAGAAACTTAACCTAGGCACAAATAATATCACAATATCAAATAGTGAAATGTGAAAATTTGAAGAAAATTTCCCTTAGGCATATCCCGTAAAACCCCCCCAAAAAAACGTACGTTTGAGGTGTTCTCTAGGTATGATCTGCTATGTACTTACAAATCATATTAAATAACATTAATCATTATGTATTTTCTTATTTTATTAGGTAGGTATAAAAACCTACCTTCCTACTTATAAAAGTATTGCCTAATCATTGATTTCAAATTTTAAAAACTATTCTACTATAACAATAAATTAACAGTTGTAGGCAAAGTATTATAATTTAAGGTATTTTTCATAATTTTTGCACACCTATAAAAACTGGATTTTAAAAATTACTATACGTCTAGCGGTTATATAAGTTTGTCTGACAATAAATATTTACATTAGGTCTACCGCCTCAACAGAATAGAAGGACAAGACTTACGTAATTATTTATTCTTCCGGCGAAACGCGTTCCCTTCGAGTGTATAATATTGTCTAGTGTCAGAGCTGTGCATCTCCGCCAAGGAAAATGCAGCGCGCGTCTTCATATCTCCGATCCAAAAGTTCAGTCTGGAAGTATTGAGATTAATGACATTTATAAAAATAGGCACCTAGTTTAATAACCAGAATGGAACGAAATATGTGAGTACGTATTGGAATCGCTGTTCGTCTCAGACGATTGTCATTTGCCATAGATTATTTATAATTATAACCTCACCGTCCTAATCATAGAAAATATATATATGGTCCTAACCGATGGATGATGGATATTTTTACATTATCTTCAAAAAAACATTTATTTGTTTCTACTAGACGCAAATGCGGTAAATTGAATTCAAATTTATAATATAGATAACGGTTTTTTTTACTTGGTAACCATTCATTTATTACTTGGTTTATTAACAAATTCTAATTGATATAAAATAGTAATTGAATAAAAATAGTTTTATTGATCCCAATATTTAAAAATAATGTTTCAAATAAAATAATAAAAAAATTTAAGAAATACCTATTAATTAATATGTATTACCTAAATAACAAAATAACTAAATAAATTCGTAGCTTAATAAAATGTCCAGAAAAATTAAAAGTCCAATTTAAACGAATATAAAATATAATTTAGATAGGTGTATAGGTAGTGTATTCGTTATATTTTGAGTTTCATTATAGGACATCAATCAATCAGATGCTATTTAATATTTTAAAATAAAAAACTTCGACAGTAATTCCATATTGGCAAGTGTTGTTTTCTATAACTGAAGACCGAAGTTATAGTATCGAGCATAATGGGTACGTAAAAAAATAGAAATATAATTTAAAAAAATTACCTTTATTTAATTGTATTTAATTTTTTTTCAATAAGTTTTTATAATATTGACTTCAACCCATATAAATGTTCTTATTTAATTTTTTCAATTCGTTGATAATATATGAAACGAATTCTTTGCTTGGAAAGCAATGTTTAGAAAATTCAGAAAATGCAGTTTATATTTAAATCCGTGGCCTAATTATAAATAATAATTTCTGATGCATTGATGCTGAAGAGTGAGAGAGGTGCACAATCAGCCGAACCGAAATCTAACATCTTAAACACTTAATATAAACAATTTTTCACACACGCGTCATGGTATGAAAATAAAAAATATTTATAATTAATATTTATACCGATTTTCTACCGATTTATACCGATCTTCTATATTAATAATAATTATAAATATATAGCAATAACAAATCATTTTTGAGTAGCGGCCAACCGGGAAAGTTCCCAGTATCCCGCCGGCCCAGTCCGCTCCTGGTTCATATTGTAACCGAAAAATCTAAATAATCTATTATAAACACAGTTACTTTTTACAGATATTATAAGTTAAAATTTGGACGAAATTACATATTAAAACCAAAAATAACGATTTTAGTTATTTTGTTGTAATTTAAAAATAGTAAGTATTCGCGGATTTATGAAATTTTTAGAGTATATTTAATATTATTATAATTTATAGACACGATGACACTTTCAAATGTTATTATTTGGGCAAAAATGACTTTAGCCTACTATTTTAGGTGCTAATGTCTAATAGTAAAATAAATTACTTTAATCTCAATATTATTTATTAGTTAACGATGTCTTTGCTCAGAATCGTTTTTCGTTTGTTCGTTTTGTATTTTAATAATTTTAAATAGATATATTATTATTACTAATAATTATAGTAGGTGTGTTTGTTTTATTTCATTAATTAATTTAATACTATACCAACAAATTATATATTAATTAATAATTTTTGAAACATTGTGTTCGAAAAAATAAAAATAAATGTGATTTTAATTAGTCTTGTAATGTACCTACCTATATGTAAAAAATAAATAAATATAATAATAACTATTGAACTTTTAGGGACATAATAGGTAACACATTCGTGTATGTAGTATTACACTATTTATATAGGTATATTTATATACCTATACGAGTATATGAGTAGGTATGTTATTCATAAGTGCGCACACGTCAGGTTAAGCAGTTGACCATTCCGTGAATATTACTTTTATGTGTGCATGGTTATACGGCCCTAATCCCTATGATATAGAATATAGATATTAGGTGAACAATAGAAGTTAAGTATGTGACACTAAATTAACAGCTACCTATAACTTATAACGTTGGATTTGGAAAAAAAAATACCAGTTATTAATTAAAATTGTATCTTATGACTATTATCAGTTATAAGTCATAACATATATTTCTATAAATTAAACCAAAATATTTATATATTTATATATATTGAGTACCCTATAAAGGTATGCACCTATTAATTATAATTATTCTACGAACAGGGACTGGAAAAACGACGACGACGTTTATATCTCGCGTATTTTATACATTTCTAGTCTAGAACTAAAATATGCGCCTACAACACTTGGATAGCACATTTTTCCTGACATTAAATATTTGTTTTAAGTCTTAAAAGTAAATTCAAGCCCCAAAAGAATATAAAAACAAACTTACTTTAATTATCGACTCCTTCGGCGGAATCCGTGACGTGTGTGAATTGCGACGCCCATGAGGAAACGCTCCAGAATACAGCCAGAACTTAGAATATCTTCTTTGCTTATTGAAATTTTAGAATTTTTAGTCGAATGTGTCTTCTGCAACGACTCTGAGATTTGCCATAGATAAATAAATAAATGATAGATATTATACTAGGTACATCAATATGATGAATCCACGGATATAATATAATGCAACTTTTTGTATCAAAGAGTTCCGTGTTAAGGAACAATTTGTTCATTGAAATTTGATATGACAATAAACCAAAATAGTTTATAATTTTGATTATAATAATATGATATGGGTATTATTTAAATTATTATTTTCGTTAATCAATTTAATTATTGATTAAGGTGGTGAATAGATATCAGAAGCACAATAATATTTTTTTAAGAGCATATTGTATTTTATGAATTATTAAATAAAAATGTGTTTATTGGATTTTAGAGGTACAGTAAATTCATCAAATACTATAATACCAACTAGATTTCTAAAACTCCGAGTCCATAATTCTAGATTCTGAGCGGATCGATGACTGTATTAATTTTACAATGATGTGTTCTTTATTTTTTAATATTCTTAATTATTTTTTCTTGGTGGTCTGTGTAAACGATAAATATTCGTAATAAAGATTCAATTTTCATATATAATATTATTTTATAGGCACTCAGTATATGTAATCATATGTTTATTTTTAGTTTAGTTTAGTTGTAGGTATTTAGTAAATAATAATAGGTATACGAAATTGTTTTTTCGAATAGCAATTTATTGTTTGTATTAGTACCTACACCATAATAGGGAACTAAAATTTTGTAAATGATGTACAAATGTATTTTTGGTGTTTTAAGGCTGCTGTAAGATCAATTTATGAGAATCCTTGCATTAAATTGTTAGGATTATTTGATATGAATAATTATTTTATTACATATAGGTAAGTCGATCAGAAACTATATTTACACTGAATGTTAATAGTAAAAAGCTATTAAAATATCTATTATTTGTATTTATATGTTAATAATAATGAAGACTTAAATATTAGCAGTAATCTTGTTCCTTTCACAAAATGTTTTTTAATTATTTTTAATTTAATTTACATTTATACGTTTGGCATTCATCCCAAAGTTATCTCTGAATAATAATTCAATGATTCAATTTAATAGTTACATTATATGGATTATAAAAACTACAGTTTCCAGCTTCTACTACAACATTGTTTTATGTTTTTAATTTTTTAAATTCAGTCTGCACCTTGTGGCGGTGATTTTACACGTAATATAATAAAATTGATACTAGTGATGAGTAGGTACCTGATTGTTTAATCAAATTATTTACACGATTTCAATAAAAAAATATCTATGAAGTATAAACATCCGCATTTCTATTAACTATAAATTCATAATCGTATGAGCTATACATGTTACATATATTTTTCGAAAAAATTATTTAAAAAAACAAGAATAATTCCTATTTTACGCCTAATTTAAGTCTAAAAAGTAAATGTAAAATAGTAGGTAATAATATGAAAACAAACTTACTCGTAGACATCTACTCTTCCGGTGAAACGTAGCTAGAGTGCCGCAATCGCCGAAGAAACAGCCATCTTCATCCATCTCCATCTAATCATCTCACTCCGATGAACTGAAACTAGAAAGTATCGAAATACTTTATGAAAATAACCTGATCATAATGAAATTTGCGAGTTTTTATTAAAACTTACATTATAATATGTACGGTTTAACGAACTGTCTGTTTATATTAGTGGCTTATTGTTTTTTTGTTCACTGAAATCAAAATATAAAATATATTATATTTATAATACAATAGTATTTGCTGAAATTATTAGAATTGTTAACCATCGCCGACGAATTTCGACAATTAACGATTGCCATAGATATTATAAAATATATTGTTTATTATGATAAATCCATAGAACTTATATATTATAGTATTATCTAGTACTATCAGTATTATCAGTACCTATACGGTATATTGATAAATCGTATGTTCTTTTACAGAAATCTTTGTCATCTGCAATGCACCTATTCTGGTTTTCTATTTCAATTATAGTTCGTATGCCAAATTTAACTATACAAACTGGTCCAGGCGCGGACTGGCTGGGATGCTGGGATGCTACAGCATCCCTTGCCCTAAAATATATTTGCCTAATATTATTTATTATATATTTAAAGACTCTAGACACCTAATGAACAACAGATTGTTACCAACTTACGATTACTAGTAATCTATAATATTGTACAACTTTGATTGTAAGTTTTTTGTAACTTGGTACTTATTTACGTGTTTAACGTATATTCAATATTTTTTCAAAACAAAATAAAATATATTAATATTTTATAAATAATCTACATGTATTAAATTTGCCCCAACAATTTATGTTATTTGCCCTTTAAATTGTGTAGCATCCCGTGCCCTATTTTACCAGTCCGCGCCTGCATGTGAGTATATTGCAGTAAGCTGCAATCGATCCGATCGATTATATAAGAAATGCATAATATAATAATATAATACGTGTATGTTATATATTATTATTTACGTAGCTATATTATGTATTTATATGTCACTTATGCACATTTTATTATAAACAGTATTATATCGCAGCCGCAATCAACATTTAATTGTATGTTTTTTCTTCTTTTTTTTATGCGCGTTGTAGGTACACGCATTTTTTTTTAATCGTCAGCCCTTACAAGACATTACAATAATATCTACATAACATTATAAATACGGCTGCGTCTTAATTGAGAATTATTCATTATATCCCACACGTTATAATAATATAGGTAATAATATAATATTTGCCATGCGCATACAAGACTGCTGCAGCCGGTGTATATGGTGAAAATATATACATTGCAAATATTTTCAACTAAAATGTTCCATAATTTATCCGATCGACGACGTGATTAATACTCTTATGGAAAACACGAGTGTCCGCTGCAGGACTGCATTATACAGGCATATATATACATATAATATAAATATATAATATATGCACACACGTATATGATAATATATAATATTATAATACATTAGGCGTTATAAAGAGTTTTATGTGTATGAGATTTAGTACTACTGTCCGACGAAACTATCTGATCGTTTACCTGTTATTGAACCAATAAGTTTTCATTAAATGATATACATCCAAGTTCCTATACACAACAAGTATTATTTGTTGTTACTCTTATTTATTGTATAATATGTGGCGCACGCTCAGCGGAGTTGAGAAAATTGTATCTGTTACTTCAGTGTAGATCATATCTACTTATATTCAGCCGAGTACGAATGACGACGATATTTCATGTTCGATACGAACACACACACACACACACACATTCACATTTTGTATGCACTATTTTTAATAGAATATTATATCGTAATGATTTATATTGTGATTTTCTAAGCCCTTCTTTATATTATATCGGTAACATGTGTGGTTGTATTATATTATATACATATACATTATACCCATTATAATATATAGTTCTATATACGTGCGGCGGTATCGGTGAATCGGAATAACTGCTCGGTCGCGCGTATATTATTATTATTATTGTACATATAATATATTTATTATTTATGATTTCATTTGTGTAATCTAATACGGTCAAGTAAAAATATCAAAATGAAAAATTAACAAGTCAATACATATACAGTTATATCATATTATATTATTATATATGGTTTTGGATCATATAACACGGTTAATTATTTATGATATTATATTATGTAGGTATAATATAAATAAATAAATTATTACACTGTGTTTAGGTTCCATGACATAATCATAATAGACGATTGTGCGGTAAATTTTATTTTTAAATCTTAAATTTACGTATATGGTAGCCTTAAGTATAAATTTATGTATGGATAATAATATGTATAATATATAAATAGAAGTTTTAATGTGGTATTTTAAATAAATTATTATATTTCAAAACATAATATTGTCGTTGATTATATATATTACTCAATAATGATCAGTACAGTCAATATATGATCAATGATAAGTATTATTCAACGTATATAAATGCAAATTGTGTAGGTACCTACCTGATTTATTTTCCACATTATATTTTATTATTAAATAATATGCATTTGTACTTGGTAAGATTTTGTCAAAGTTAATCTAAAGAGATTATTTTCATTCTAATGATTTGTAGTCGTTCGTAGGTACTGAATAATGTGTCAAATTGTCAAGCTGAGAGACGAGAGTGTCCCAACTATTCATACATATTAATACATCCAATTTAGTATGTACAATACAATGACCGTGGATTGGTAAATCGTGGGTCGCATCCGGCTCTATTAATGCTTTTTGATTTGGTCTAATGTATTTTTGCATTTTCGTTGTATTTTTTTTTTTTTAATAGTTTTTCGAATGTAGCGTGTCAATAAAACGAATGTAATAAAATTTCATGACACGATCAATTGGAAATATTTATTGTTTTATTGAACAAATGTAATATTGCGCAATCAAGGTAAAAAAAAAAAAACTATTATAAAAATGATTACATTATTATTTTTTATTAGTAAGTAGGTACTATAATAACTACAATAATAAAACCTGATACCGGTCTGTAATAAAACTAAATTTAAACAACGTGGAAATCAATTTGTAACAAACTATAAGACCACCATAATAATTTACAGAATTAATATTATATTATAAGATAATGTTTATTATTATTATCGTTTTAGATTTTGAGCGTAGGGAATTAAAGTATTGTAAATACAATTATGTGTATTTTTCTCTGTTTATAACTTTAATTTGGGATAGTTAAAATGCTCAGATTTTCGTCATCAGCATCTTTTTTGATAAAAAGTGAATTTAGTTGGTGCTTTTGGGACGTCAAAATTGATAATTCCCAGTATTCTTTGAAAACAAAAATAAATAAAATAAATAAATAAATAAAGGAAAAATGGTAATTTTTACGTAAAGGCAATTTTTGAAAAAATCGATATTATTTTTTTGGTGTACTTAACTCAAAAACCGTAGGCACTTGAAATGTTCACTAAATATTTAAATTAGCATTTTCTACACATGGTAAAATTGTTTGACTATTTTTGTCTATTTATAGTCATGAGACATTATTTTAATTTTGTAAAATATTTTAAAATTACTGTCGACAAACACTTTTACACTTTGTAAAAAACCTTGAAAATCTACTGAAAGGTTCATTATAAGTGGTTTTAATAGTACCTCAAAAATATTAAAAATACACAGGCACTATTATTTTTTATATGCATTTAAATTTCAAATTTTGACAAAATTCATCAAAATCCTGAAAATTGTCAAATCATTTTTCACTTAGAAATTCATAAAAATTTTGAGTTTCATAGCTGATATTGGACATTTTAATAGAAAATTAAAGTTTTTATACTTTTAACAAAAAAGAATTTACCGGAAAGTTAAGTTATTTATACTTTATAGCCTTGATATGTTTTCGATTTTTATTAATTTATTATTATATTTTATTATTTATACAAGTACCTATGCTAGGATGACACAACGTCTCTACTCAGAATTGTTTTTCGCATACAATGATTTATCATTCATAACGCATTCATTACAATGACACACTCGGCGACTACTGAACAGCAGAGCGGCGGCGAACTTGTCCACTTTTGTAAACAAATGTATATAAACTATAGTTACCCAAGTCTAACGCAATATCCGAGTAAATCTAAATCGTAATTTTAATTTATACATTCCGCTCAAGCCTAAAGCGTTAAAAATTGTCGGCACTCATAATATATACCTGTTCAAACGGATAACAATAAACAAAATTAGTAACGTTGAAATGTTATACGTTTATTAGATTATATATTGTATGGTTGAGCACCAATAACACTAAAACTGCATGTTGATAAACGTATAGGTATCGTTATAATATTCCTCAAAATGCTGATATTCTGCCAAAACGTCTGTCGGGGGCTATAAAAACCAAACATGCATATTATTATTTAAATGCATTTTTTTTTATACATATTTACTAACCATTGATTTTTTACGACATATTATGATTATACGTTTGTCGTATATTATATCTATCTGTATAATATATAAAAGTATAAAGTAAATATTATAATAATATCGTGGTGACATTTCACAGCGTTCTGCGAATCGTCGCTTTGGTGCTAAAACGTTAATATTATATCATAATAATATTATGATAGTGCTTTAACTTAGAGTTTCATGTATTGTGTAAACTTATATCATATATATTATACTTCATAAAATTTTATTCTTCATAAGAGATATCACTGTATAATTGTCTCGGCGTAAAATGTAAAATAATAATTTCAAGAAAAAAAGTCTTATCCACGCGGCGCTGGTAATGTACGTAATATATATAATATTATCGAATTATTGTATTCGATGCGGATTTACGTATTTTTAATTTTTGAATCGATCACTGGGAAACGCTTTTATATATGAGAAAAATACTTTAGGGTTATAGTATATTATGCGGTGGTGAAAAAAAAAACTAGGTTGAACCGCAACTAATGGTTTTATTTAATTTATCGACTTAGGTTTTTTTTACCTAACGTTTTTTTACACGGAGTTGGCGGAGTGGTTTTTTTTGGGATATAGTATACAGTGTTTAATCCGATAAAAATCAATTTTTTTACGAAAAGACAAAACAAAAAAAACAGCGAACTCTCCCCCCTTGACAAATACAAAAAAAAGTTTTGACACAACATTATGTATTATACAGCATAATAATATTTTGGTTCGCTCGTAGTACAGCCCATCGACGCCTCGTGGATGTAGGGCTCACTACGGAGTTTCTATAAAAACGGAAAACGTCAAACGATGGTTATAATATTGCTATCTTATTTTGCCAAGCGTGAACTGTAAGTATATAATAGTATACAGTATAAATGTCGGATGGCATAATAACGTAATACCTGCCTGTTTCGGTAGGCATTGAGTGTCGGTATAATACCTTGGTTCTGTGCAGTAAACAAACGCTCACTGGCTCGCAGTAACACAACGCGATAACTGCAGTTTGATGGACTGCACGACGACGACGAGAAAATGTCGGGGGCAACTGTTTTCCTTTTAAAACTAGCCAACGGAGAAAATATCACGTTTACCCGGTCGCGAATAACATAAACCACAAAGACGGTATAGGAATTCCACCAACCATGACGTGTTCAGTGTATACCATATGTCGTATCCAACGATGTGATTGGACGAGTGTCGAGTACTTTATAATAATCATCATTGTCCGATAACCCAGTCAATATACAGTAATATACTGAGTGTTACCATCACACGTTATTATGTCAGTCGACAGTTGTTACCAGTCCAATAGCTATACCTAATAGTAGTTTAAAGTTTTCTATTGCTTACGATCTCTATCTTTCACACAATGCAAAGCTTTCCACTCTTCCGATGTAAGGTCAGAGTATAAAATGAGTAGGTACTGAATAGTATGTATGTATAGGTAGACATTAGACAGAATTATCATGCTACACTTTTGATAGTGAACGTAACTGGCGTTATTTGTACCTAATTTATTGTAACTTTGTAAGATCCAACTTAAACTTTGGTAAAATAGTCCATTCGTGTAGCTGTTAATGGGTAATTTCTGCATAAATATGTTTGCGTACCTCCTAGTGAGCACGCTTAAGAATTAACCTGTATAAAAAAATGGTATTTTTTTGGAATATCGATAGGCTATATGTTTAAAAAAAGATATAGGTAGCATTAGGTGCTCACAGTAATCACAATATTATATCCAAATTTATTACCTACCGTAAAAAACTAATCGTATTAATATAATATAATATAATATAATATAATATACTAATCGTATTACCTTTACTATTTTAATTTTTAGCACCTATACACGTTTACCTTATACAGCATACATTATAGTGCTGCAGGAGTCTGCAACTGGCAGACCACGGCCCAAATCTAGATCTTTCGTGGAATGTAGACAACTGGACTGTCAACATATAATTTTACTTCAAAACATTATTTTAATTTATTTTATTAATTTAAAATTATTTCCATAATAATTAGGTAATAATAAAAAATAAATGTACATTTTACGTAATTTATGAGACTCGGGTAGGTACCTAGCCACCTAGGTATATACCATATTGGTATAGTTGGACTATATAGTACTATAGGTAGGTATAGTGTGTAGTTTAGCACACGTCAATTTAATTCGCAAAATCACTAATCAGTGCATATTGTTGTTATTGATTGTTTACACCTCCAGGGCTCCAGCCGCAGGTGAACGTGCAGTATAACATATTATAGCATGTGATTATATTATAATTCGATATATAAAACTACTCGAGAGTGGGCGCTACACTAGATGTTATACATATAATATATTATGTACCTATTACCAGCGGCGGCGCAGGTTAAACCTAACCTAACCAGATTATACTATTATAGATATATTATATACTAGCTAGCCAACTAATCAGAGGTATATTTAAAATTTCACGCCACGGCGCTAAGGTTTTTTCCGTCCTAATACATAAAAAAATATCAATTTTTAACAGGAAAAAATTAATTTCATACATTATTATAATATAATAGTAAGTACCTACCTATATTCGATTAGATAGGAAGAACAAAATCATCAAAGAAAAACAAACAGTTAGTAATTTAATGTCAAGCCACAGAACAAATCAAATTATGGCGTCAATCATAGAAATAATATTAGGTACATCATACACTAAGCAGTAATAACTATTGAATTTCATGCAGTAATTTCGGCAGTGGCGACGTGGCGTTTGTCCCACAATAGTTCAAAACGGAACAGAATCAACATTTTTCAATCGGAATCGTTGAAACCAAACGAATTTAACAATTTAAATTTTCCAGTTGGGTCCGGTACCATGGCATGGCACAATATTACATCGCTCGGTACCCGCAATCCACCACAGCAGCCATCGAACGAGCTATGTGGACGAACCGTAGCTCGAGATGCGACTAAGCGAGGTTCCATAATATAGTGCCGAAATTTCAAACCGACTTATATTATTCTGTGTGAACTCGTTGGCGTATGATAATAAAATATTAATTGAGAGTTTTAACGTTTCTTGAAATATTTCATTTATGTGAAAAGAAAAACTAAAAAAATGTGCATCATAAATCATAATATATAAGAGTTTAACTTACAGAAAGAGAACTAGCCAGGAATTTTGTATTGGGGGGGGGGGGGGGTAAGTATACAAATACATTACGTCTTTTATTTACACTTTTTTTTTTTATTAATCTTGATAAAATTCTATGGTCAACACAGTCGATTGGGGGGGGGGGGGGGGGGTGGGCTATAGCCTCTTAGTCTCCCTGGCTACGGCACTGCCATGCTGCATATACTTCCGTATTTATTTCGATTTCGTGCGTCGCTTAGACTTCGTTTGATATCGATTTGACAATTTCAAGAATCTGCGAGGAGCATAACATCTTGCCAGAGCACTGTATAGTGGTCAGAAGATATAATTATATAACGCTTACTAACCCCATACCTCGTCGTTAACAATAACCTGTTACCTGAATAATATTATTTATGAATTATAACACCTTATGTAAATCAAAGTCATTAAAATGATTATCAAAAGGGCTACGATATGTTTATTATTATTACGTACTTTTTCTATTAGTCGTGCTGCACATTTAAGACCAAATTATAAATATGTTTGGAATAACGAAGAAATAGTTATACACTTATACCAGTAAGTTATAAATATAAGTTAGAGTATTTTGCATATTTTTGAATTTTTAGGCATTTCGGCTGTATATAATAATAATAATAATAATAATATAAAATATATAAAAATTAATCGAATATACCTTTATTATTTTTAACATTTCCCATAAACGTGTCACCACTGAGTTTACCTTTGCTGTAGTTTGTTTGATATAATATAATAGCCGACGATTATAATATGCGTATAATAATATTATTATAATATTGCAGTATTGCAAGCGTCAGTGTACAGCCTGGTTGGGTCTGAAATTTAAATACCAAGTGGCCTCAGATTTCATCATATGCATTTGAAAATATTTACGTTTAATAATAAAACATACGAATATAGTAAGAGACTACTAACTACAAGCCTGTCACAACGGCTGTATATATATAATATGTATAATATAGTGTGTATAGTGACGTAGTATAAGATGTAATGCACGTACGTAATCTAATATATTATTATAATATTGTTATAACTTATACCGCGGTATATCTATAGAAGGCAGCTGGTGTACAGGTGGCGGCGCGGCGTGATAATAATAACAAATATTATTATTGTTATATTAGATTATCCCGACCGACAATGATAAACGGTCTCGGCGCGGTTTTTATTATAATCTTTTCGTTTTGAGTGGCTTCGCTGCGTATCTATTGTGTACACACACACACACACACACACGCATAAATATACGCATGCTATAGAGTTTATTTATTTATTTATTTGTTTTTTTTCCTTTCATATTATTATACGGACACCACAGAAATCGATTTTGGACATGACGCTCGTGCCTGGCAACCGATATCGCACTAGTGTTATATAAAACTACCATATTATAATATACCTAATAATAATAGGTATGAGGCGAGAGAAGGGGTTGAGAGGAGGTTTTAGGTGCTTAGTATGATAATCAGACGTCAACGGTTGTAAATAAATAGACGATGACGTCCACCGTTATATTATATTTATATATACACACACACACACACACACACACACACACACACAAACATGATGAGTGAGTATGTGTGTGTGTGTGGTGTGTGCGTATACGTAATGAATCCCCTTTGTATACCTACCTCGTCCGTTGTCGGCCTCGGAGGTGTAAAATTGTATACCTATAAGATAATGATTATCGTTGTTATAATAATATTACCAAAGTTGCTATTTTGAATTACCCGTCGTCTCGGAGTCTCGTGATTTATGCTCGAAAACTACTTTTTCGTTTCTCTTCGATCTTTTCTTCTATTTTTCGATCATTTTACCAAACAGTCTCCGTTTATATTATAGACTCTCGTTCAAACATGCATACGCCACACGGCACACACACACACATACACACACACACACACACACACACACACACACACACACACACACACACACACATACTCTGTCCATATTACTCTGCACAGTCTCCGGTTTGCGGGGCTTCTAAAAAGGACCGAAATATCCGACCGAAGGCGCGCGGAGAGGCGTGAACACTATAGTACGCGGTAAATAATCGGTTTTTCACGGTGTCGAGTACAAAATTTGTTTTAGCCATAAGCCACGAAACGTCGTCGTGTGGCGGTCATATTCTAATTTCTAACCATATATACACATACACTACCTACCAAACATAATAATATAATAATATATATAATATCTCACCGCATGTGTCTTGGTGTTAATGTTTATATAATAATACGATTTCCGATTTCGCCTCGAACGAACTAAGATGAAATATGTGGTGATTTGTGTACTTTATTCACCGTAATCCCGTTTTTCGGTACCTATATAGCATAATATTATATGTCCGTCACTTATAACATAATGGTAGGCATTTGAAATTTTTTTATCTCCTTTATAATACCTGTATGAGTGTATGAGTTATGGTTTTTGCGTCACTTATAATATTTTTATCAAATAATCTGTGTATAACGATAAAATGACTCACCGATTTGCACTATAATAATATATACGTATATTGTTATTATATAAATTTACCTATAATATTATATGGTTTAAGTACCTATATATCGGAACCGGCGCGTTTTACGTCTCCATGTGAGCTAGTTTCATCGGCCAATTATATGTATATAATAAAAGCGTAAAATTGTTCGAATAGTTTTAAATACCGTAAAAAGTCGTTACGTTAATTATAATGTTGTTTTTTTTGTTGATTTTTGATACACAAATCAATTAATAGTCGGATTCAAATAATTTTCTTTATATCGACATATTGTATAGACTAGTTTTGCTTTAAAAACAATAACAGGTCATTGAAAATTATTTTTACAATATTATTTTGAGCGAGTTATTATAGGACCGATACATCCTCCGGCAAATTAACTTAGTAGGTATTAAACTCACCTCACAAGTATTACAAAAATAATTAAGATACCTACGGAAGTTAATATAATGTTAGTCAAAATTTATTGCACTACCGTCTGCAGTAATATATAATATATTTAAAAAATAGCGCCCGTGGTATATACTACAGAAGCCTAGTTGGTTATACTAAAACAGTAAAACCGATCGCAACCAAAAATATATTTTTATGATTTATAACTCTAGTTTGTTCAATTGAAAAGTACAAAGCTATTATGTTATAATATCTATAATACATTCCTAAACATTTTATAAATATAACCAGTATAGCATATTGAATACGGTTTTCGGTTATTTTTAATATTTTGGAGCTGTTGGAAAATTTTAATTCATCTCATCATTATTGAAGAACGGCACCATTATAATTTATACAACTAAAAACTTAAAAAGTATATAATCGTCATAAAAATTGATTTTAATTTTATTTACTTTGGCTATGCTGAATTGCTACTATTTGCTATATTTTGATGTATATTATGTTAATATTGAAAATGTACTCGCCATACATGCGCCATGTGTGTACAATAAAATAATTATTTTTTACTAAATACAATTTTTTCGTGAACATCACTTAACTAGGAAAAATGGTGTTTACTTTCTATTACTATTCACTTGTATATTATATTGATAGTATCTAACGCTCCCCGTTCGAGGTTAATGTTCCCACTCTCGGCACAAAGTATAATTTTTGAATAGTTTACTGTTTTTTTACGAGCAACAAATCATCCGCAATCATATTCACGTCGATCGACCAATTTAGATTTTAATCTATACAGTGTGTAAAGCGCCCGCCCGTCTTTTTTCTCGCCCCCGGGCACCCCAAAACATACGTTCAAATAATAATAATCATTTTAATAAAATTGGGTTAAAAATAGAGATAACATGTTCTTACACGCGTGTATATAACAATATTAAACGTTTCGGTAATAAATAAACACATCGCGCCGCGGTCGTCCGCAATGTTGTTACCGTTAATTAGTATGCACGCATTGTAAAAGTTACACCCAAAATGTGTTCAAGTTACGAAACGAGTGTTTTTGTATATAAACATAATACTTATTATAATATTGACCGAAGCTGATAATAATAATAACAACGACGCAAATTGATGTAAAATGACAGGGCGTCCTATACCGCGCTCTTTATATACAAAAAACACGTGTACAAGGCGTATACAATATAGGTATCAGGTACATAGGTACAGGATTTATATGTACAATACGTTATACGATCGTATTATTATTTATTAATATGTTCATTTTTATTATTTTATTCTACCGGATAATATATATGTCGAATTCGATGTTTTATTCAATATTTCAATGTATAGACTATAGCCGAATGGCCTAACGTAGGCGCCAGACGGGCAATGTAGAAATTATCACGTCATATATTGCCCGGGCATTTTATCACTATGATCTCTCGGCAAAACCTATAAAATATGGAGTTAAATGTCGTACTTTACAGATAATTATATTAGAAACGATTTTGTAGGTAACATATTAAATAATATTAATATTTAATCAACAATTTAAAAAATAATAATTTTTATATTTATCTTATAATTGCAGCACGAATTACCTACATATGCATGACATTTTAATATAAAAAGTTCTCAAACGGCTTTGTGGGTACTTTGTTTATAATGTTACACAACTCTATATTATTCACATAAAATTTAATTGTATTACCTTCAGTTATAGAAATAAGCTTGTGCTCTGGACTGACACTTGTCAGTTGTCACCGTATAGGCAGGTGCAGACTACTCAGTGAACTATTTGTTAGTCTGTTGTACACGACTGCATTATGATGTGTAGGTGTAATAGTCAACAGATAAACTCAACTATAATGTAGGTAATCTGGATGAAAGTAGACGACCCACAATTTATATTTTGGGGCTATGGAAGTGTCATTCCTAAATACTATAAAAATATAGATACCATATGAGAATATTATCATCGAGTGCATTCACAGTATTTAATGTATAGTTAATAGTGAACCATCTTCAAACCAAATCAGATGACTACTTTAGTCTTTTAACTATTTGCCTATTGCCGGTAACGGATTTAGGAAATTTGACACCCGGGGCTAATGAAAATGCAGCACTCTTTCGTAGGTGGAGATACAGTGTGCGTGTCAACACAAAACAAAATATTTAAATACAAATCAAAAAGTATATTTTTATTGAGACCACTGTTTTCATATATATTATATACTATAGTACTGAATATGTCAATATTGACAATATTATACTAAGTATAATTACAGTGCATTTTTTAAGCTGGTAAACTGGGCGACATTTGTGTCGCCCAGTGAAAATATTTCGTCTCCTTGTTGACTGTATATTTAAAGATTGGGCGCACCCAACTTATGAAGGAGGCAGTTTTATTCTATGTAAAAAAATTATAATTAGGTAATGAATACAATACATTTGTAGGTAAATAGTACTAAATACATATAATATTGGCCATATTATCAATATTAAATACGAAACTCATTTATTATCGTAGAGTTAAAATAAGTTATAATCATATTTCCATAAATTAATATAGTTATATTGCCATCAATTAATTATTACATTTATAACAATAATCGTAAAATTTAAATATGGGTGAAAATAGTCACCAAGAACGAAATTTCGATGCCATACCTGCAGTGATTTTTAAGAACAATGGAACAACGTTACATTCTGCCAGCCCATGGTTCATTCATTAAAAAGTTTTTTGAAAAAGAGTTAAGTTAGTATTTTAGTAATATTGTTAAGTCGAAACATAATTTTGTAACTTTGTTTTCAATTTATAGAATAAACAATAATAAGTGATTATTATATATATCAGTGATTTTCTATATTTGACTAACCCACGGAGAACATAGGGATTTTTAGACGTTTAATCTATTTATTACAAAGTACCGATTGATCTAGTGAAGCGATAAGAATTTTAAAAAACAGATTTGAACTTGTTGTCAAGTCTTGAAGTTGACTTACCTGGATTTTTAATTCTTTGATTTTAACTTCTCAAAAAATTTTAATATTCCATTTTCCTTTTGTTCGAATTTTTTTTTTCCACTTAAGTCTTGTTTGTTCTGTAGTTAATCGTAGATATGTTTTTATTAATTTTAATTTGCTAACTGGTATTGTAAAATATATTTGGTAAGCAACTGATATATTTGGATATATATTATCTTGAAGTTTATTCTTAGAAATAAAATCAAAAAAGCTTGCTTGGGCACCCGCAAAATAAAATACGTGTTGACATCTGCGTTAAACGTGGTAAATAACGAATGACTGTAATACCTATTATTATTTTTCGGAAATATGTTATAAATTATAACTTTTACATATTTTATGTTCATTATTATTTTTATTTTTCATAAACTTAAGAGCGCCCTTATACCAACAGCGCATGGGCAAGATACCCCCCGCCCCCTAGACCTGGCACTTCCTATTGCTATATCTTATGACTTATATGCTTTACCTATAGTAAGTTATAAACTAAAATAAGATAAATTAAACACGAATTGTAGTTTCAAAAGTTTTTAAACGTTTGTACAACTACACAACAACATAATTTATTAGCGCAAACGCTTATAGATTGATGTATAGTACATCATATTTTTTTTTTTTAAATTTATATTTCTCGTGATTAATCAGTCGTTCTATGACTGTTTCGTGCATTATAGAAAATGTTAAAAATAATTATTATTCTGCACATTGCCCAAAAATGCTGGATATAGCATCTAAAAAATTCCCTGGAAATATAATATAGAATGCTCGTATTCCACTTTGTTCCTTAACATAATAATATATATAAATATTATGTTTAGATCGACGCATTTTGATAACGTGAGTTGCTTACAGCGGAAGCGGGAAGTTATAGTTTTGACAGCATGAATACGTGTTTTACACTTTTACCCGCGCATTATATATAGTATATGTATATGGTTGCAGCACAGCAGCATAATATATTATGTTATAGGTATGCCTGTATTCCTGTATAATATTATCATATAAGTGTATTATAATGTTGGATGGTTTTAAGAATAGACGAAATTTTTTATACATAGGTAATCATATTTATATGTTTAAGTCTGAATTATTTCGAATGACTTTAGATTTTTTTATGTAAATATTTTTCACCGGATGAACGCGCGCGTTTTTAGAGTTATCTAATATTATTAATAATAATAATATTTAATAATAATAATAAAAAAAGAAGCCAATTAGGACACCGCGGCTGTTGTAAAAACTTCGAGTGGACAGATACTGTACTAATGGGGACGCGTATACGGCTGGACGAGTGAGTTATGGGAAAATTATTGCTAAACGAGATTCTTACCGAACATTTATTTTCACATTACACGCCAGAAATTATAATATGAAGGCATACGACATTGCACAATGCATGAAAATACAATTTCAACTTTAATAGTTGCCTCTTCAAGTCGCTCACATAATATATAGTAACACACACACAAATAGATACACACATTTTCAACCGTACGAAATGGAATGCCATATAGTTATGGTACATATAATTAATAAACGACGAGTAACTCGAAGTCGATGTGCTTAATTAGGACGTTTTCTTTAAGTCGTTGTAAACCGGATATTTATTTTGTTCTTACGTTTATACATTGTTTTAAAAAGAGATTCGAAAACATTTTCGTCTTCCTACCGGCACTGCTGTACCACTTGTACTAATTGATTGATGAATGACGAGTCGTTTAATACGTGACCACCGATCGGAGGAAAGCAGGGAATAACATACAATGATTATTTTACGTTTTTATTATATATTTAATATTCTCACGAGCTTGCGTGGAAATCGGCCTCGTCATAAAACACACGCCCAACACGCGCAATGACACCTCGGAATACCGTTCGTGTATCATAATAATATAGTCGTGTTTATTGTATTATTATATCTAATATATTATAATAATGCGCATTATAAATAACGCAATAGTAATTTCTTCCGATGTAATTATGTGCCCATCGGACTAAAGACCCGTTGTAAACAAAACGCGCGTTATACCTAATAATAATCGCACGGAACTCTCACACCGCCCCTCCCCCGCAGGACCACCGTATCGAATCGTCCACCCTCGGGGGTCGTGGCGCGACGACTGTGCGGTGTACTCATATCATTATACCCATACATAGGTACTATTATAGTGCGGTAGGTGAAATATCACTCTTTTAAATTTTAATATATTATATACATAATATTATTAATAATTTAATACTAATATTATGTCGGTATTTATATACATTATGCGCGCGTATATATACGGGCGCGTTACCGCGCGACTCGTCCGCAAAGATTTATTCGAATTTGCTCGTCTCCGTGCGACCGACCAACTGAAAATAATACGATATAGCTGGTACCCGCCTAACATTATTATAATGCGATCCGAATAATATTTCCGCGGCACCGAGGGCGGAATCGCGGCGAAGAGTTATGGGTCAATCGTCGATTCTAATTACGACGCGCGCGTGCGCCGTCGCGCCACACCTCGGTTTTTCGGAGGAATTATCGTTGCCGATGCGTAAATTAATGAGTCGTACATCAGACGAGCACCAGCAGAGAGAACGAAAAAAAAAAAGCGGCCACGGCAGTGCGGTATATATAAGAGCATACGCCGAAGAAAAGAGATTGGAACAACGTAACACCGGTTTATTTATTGTTTTTTACTCCGGGGCGACACCCAAAACGATCGTCAAATACCTGAGTATTTATACTCGTATCTTGTACACGTCTGATATTATAATATTATACGTATATTGTGTACCGTTCACGCCGCCGCCGCCGAAGACTTACTTCTCGAATATCGTATGATGATGATGATGTACACGCGGTATGGGATCTATAATAAATAAAAATCGTTCTGGATTCGGCTGATTATGCTATAGCCACTATAATATTATTATAAAGGTACATTTTGCCGTCGTGCACGTAATATTAAGTTCAATCATGTTATTATATACATTATATTATAATAACTAATATCATGTATTCACCTCCACCCTATATCGCGGGGATGATGGTATATACACTTACCAAATTTTGTGGGTTTATACCGTGGAATTAACCAGCGTATTACGGTAATTTCGCAACTAAATGTTTAAACTTCAAAAACAAATATGTATCGTAAATTCATAAAATATCGTGTTAAATTTAAATACATTACTATATAACTAAATCTTCTCTCCTCGAATCAGAACTTAATTAATACATAAAAAAAATACACAAAAAACATTTACACACCTATTTTTTAGTCGTAAACGTTTATGTTTTACAATCGGTTATTTTAAATTGTAATCGTGTAAATTGTCGTTAATCAAAAGCGACCAGTGTAATAAAAAAACAGTTTTTCAATAATGTCGGGACATACTATGCATAATATATTATAATGTAATTATTATATAATAATGTACGGTTTTTATAATTATTATAAAAACCACTGCACAATGCAGACCACAGTTTATAATAGTACCCAATCATTACAATACGGATTATGGACCTTTAGACGAATTTGTTACAAAAAATAAAACGATATAGTTGCAAGACATTATTTACATTTATGATGAAGAGGTGACATTTTTTAGATTTATGGCCAACCAATATGGCTATATGCCTATATGAGAAATTTCATAATCATAATATTATAATAGGTTGACATTTAATCGGACAATCATTTGATGCGCACATAATACATTTAACAGGGAACGTTTCATTTGGACAAATAGAAAATTTTACTTACGCATAATGTGTATGATTTACTCTTTTTGCGCAAACAAATGTTTTAACAAAACGTAGCAATTTTCCTTCTTAATTTTATAGAGACTTAGGACTCTCTATGACTGACTACAAGTTTGGTTAAAAATTGCTGAGTTTAATACTTATGAAGTGTGCAGAACACTTCTTTTGCCAATGTAATTATTATGACAAAATAGATAAATATCATCACAGTTGTAATAGTTTTTTTTCAGTTTTATTCAGTTTTTTGCAGTATCTCCTTCTCCTCCGGTTAATGTCGTAGTCCTCCGGTTAATGTCGTAGTCCTCCGATTCTGATTGGTTGATTTTTTTTTTTGTTATATATTATATACTATATGATTGACAGCCAATACAAAGTTGAAAACTACGAGATAGGCAAAGTAAAGAGCGGAAGATACGTATCAAAAAACTGTGATGATACCTATCTATTTTGTCATGGTAAGTAATTATAAAAATATTTTAAAAAAATTGAGTTTTAATAAAATAAAATAAATTATTTTCTTTATCAAACAAGTTTATTCTTATCTTCCGATAACATTAACTCGCTCAAATGGAATGCTGGAAAATTTGTCATTAAAGGTTATTCACCCAAATTAACTGTCCCATATTTAACATTTAACACTTGGAATACGAGATTGCTGTTTTATTTTAGAAAAGATTAATATAGAAACTGTATAGAGATTCAAGTATGATAAGCACATTTTGTGAAATAAAAATGGTAATGAATTGGCAATGCTTCGTGAGTGTGAAGATTACTATCCATTGATGGATCTCCAGAGAGAGAGAGAGGGGGGGGGGGGAGAGGGAGAGAGACAAACCGATATTAAAAAAACAAAATAAAAAAACAAATTTTCAATTATTTTTTAAAGTTTATAATATTTGGAAGTATATCTATGGTTGTCACAATGATGAATTAACCAACACAAGCTGTGTCAGTATTAGTTATAAATCAGTCGATATGAAAACTAAGATATTTCATGTAAATATATACATATACACCTATAATACAATTCAGTGGATTTCTTTTTGATGTTCCTATAAGTATATATACATTTGTTGAGGTATAATAGTAAGTTGTGTACTAGAAGCTAATAAAAAAAAATATATAAAAAAGTATTTAAATAATGTTTTAAAACTAAAATGTCTGTAAGTTTTCCTATTTCCAATTTAGTCGAATGAGCAGTTAATTCGTGTGCACATCAATAGGTGGTTCGATTATAAATACACACAAATATTACACACATAGTTATTGGTATCTATATAAACGCGTATTTTCTCGATAATAAAATAATTATATACACCAGTAATTTTTAAACCTATAGTGTGTAGTGTGTATACACAGGTCATATGAGCACAATTATTAGAAAAAAAAAATTCTCATTTGATGATAATATATAAATGGACCATCTCCGGTTAAAATCCAATCGTCCTGTTTTTCGATCTCGTAATAATCATCAAAAACTAACCCTCGAGGCCCGGTCAGTATTTTATACATAATAAATATATATTATTTTATACATGTATACGAAGCTATTATAATATTTAATATTATATAGTGTCAGAGGGAGGCTGGGTACCTATTATACGTAATATTTTTAATCGACTGCAGTGGCCCAGCCAGAAGCTAATAATCGTTTTGGAATTCGAGGCGTTCGATCGATAATAATCACTTTTGAAGCAGTAGCGGCGACGGCGGCATTGATAACGGCTGCACGTAATTTACGGCGTGTTAGAAATATTGACCGACTGGGATACCTGTTGATTCGTAGCCGTCAACGGCAGTTTTGCCGTGTGCATCTATTATAATATATATAATATTTTATAGGACGCTGCACACAACCAGAAAGCGGTGGACAGAGGAATAGGGGGAGGTAGAGAGAGAGATAGAGAGAGAGAGAGAGAGAGAGAGAGAATGCGAGTAATCATGTGTAAACGATGTAATTAATTTTACGCGTCGAGAACAAAACAACGTATATTTGCATAATGTAAAACAAGTCTTTGGAGCAAAAATATTACGTCTAGTTGGAAAAAGTAATAGAATATAGACGAAGAAAAGGCGGACAGCGACTCACGGCGTGGTGGTGTGTGTACCTATATATATATATATGCACGTGTATTATTAAAATATATATTTATACCTATATACCTATTATTAAGACGAATGCCGCCCCGCGTCCGACGTGTGTGCACGTATTTCGATTAGACCAAAGGGAACCGGTCGTAGGAGGTTCTCGTTAAGAAAGTGGCCATCTTCATGTCCAAAAACGGCACCTATATACGATATACCTGTGCAGTGTGCCTGTCGTCTCGCGGCGCGGTGTGATGTATATTATAATACATACACATATATTAATATTATTATTATTATTATTATTATTAATATATTATTATGCTCATGCTGACGGCGTGTTAATAAACGCTTGTCAACGTAATAATGTTGATACCCATTGGCAATAGTGTTATTAATATTTATTGTTTGTTATTAATTTTTGCCGCGAACGACTGAAAGTTTTTCACACTATCGCCGTGCCGGGCCGTTTCGGGAATACTGCACCATGGTGGTGTACAACGAGTGGTGGGTTTACAGAACTATATACATAATATTATATTGATCGTGGATCCGGGCATGTGGAAAAAAGAACGTCTGGAAATAAGCAAGGGTGCCCGCAGATATTTTCAGCGGGAGGGGGAAGGCTAGGTGTATATTATCCACATATTATATACAATATACGATTTGGAATCATATTATAATCCATATGAATTTGACATGAATTATTATTTTTCTTATTTGAAATGTGGAGCTTTATTAAGGGTTAACTTTTGAAATTCAAATGGGAACCTATAATTTTGAAATTTTATTTATTTACAGTTTAATTTTTAATTTGAATAATGGGTAGTTTACATTAACTTCGTGGGATCGCGGACAATATGTAACATCATATCAAGTAGGCAATTTGGGAAAATTTTAATTCATGCCTGCTTGCACCTGATCTGCCCGATTAATCAATAGAAACCAAATAATAAATACTAATTTCTACTAATTATTTCTCGCTTATATCCTAGCTGATCCCGTGCCCTTTGTTGCCCGCAACTGAGCAATTCTTAAAAAAAATATGATTGTTTAACTCATTTAGGGCGTGACTTGTTGCAGTAAGTTCAACTCAGCCATCCTGGTAGGCAATCCGACTATACGTCGAACTCATCCACCTTGGTATAGGCAATGTTTGAAAATTCAATTTGATGCAAGCTTGTACTTGATCTTAATAACGTATGGATCCGATAACCGAATAACCAGAATAACCAATGGTAACCAATAATAAATAATTTCTACTTATTATTTCTCCTATATAACCAAAAGCAACCATTTATAAACAAAAATTTCCACCGTAAATCTCAAAATTCCCGTTTGAGCACCTCCTCGGATGGGCGGTAGGAGGGTGAAAAATATTTTACGACCTACTCACAGACCGACTGAATATGCATATTAAATTTTATAAAAAATCGGTCAAGCCGTTTCGGAGGAGTAAGGTAACTAACATTGTGACACGAGAATTTTATATATTAGATACATATATATTTTGAAGTTTAACATAATCATATCGAACAGAAAATAGTAAAATATCACGTTATTATATGCAAAATAAGTTTGTACCTAACTATATTTTAAACCTCTACTTCTAGTTAGGTACTTCTATTCAAATCGAATCTGGTTATTCCAGAGTAATGGATAAAATAATAAATACTTGAAGTCTAGTATTTAATTATAAGTGTTACCGTGTCAGTTTTTTGAAAACATAATTGATGTGTGAAATTTAACATTTAAAAATCACCGCAATCGAGTATTAATCAAAAATTACACGGGCAACATTTTAAAATAATAACATCGTCAGATCCTTCGATGTACATAAGTAGTATAATATATTTTATAAACAATATATCAAATATTTAAAACCGATCCCATTAAAATTCGTTTATATAATATATTAGGATAATGGAATTTATCAGGTCCGTTACCTCAGCACCACCATGTTTGAAATATAATTTAAAATTATTCAGTATTATAATATACTTTATTTTGTCGTCTGATATAGGTAACGAAATAAAAAAATAATGACCGAATAGCTGAGTCAATTATTTAATATAGGTACTTACCGCGGCTGTAGATATACTGGTTGTATAACTATCATGATGCATATTAAATTGCTTACAATCACGGTTATATATCTACAACCTATAATATATTTTTATAGTTTTTGAAAAGTACATACATTGTACATTTTTTCTTGGTGATTTGAGATTCTAGTACTATGGTAATATACTGTGCGTTGTGGATGGTTAAGGTTCATCCCTGGAATTGGCAAATAATGTTAATTATAATTTCACTATCGTGGAGCCTGCCTCTTGGTTGGCTGCGGTCAAGCATCGTCCGGCTCCTGGATGGGTGGCCACCCGGGTTTTTAGTGAAGAATCCTCGCCCCACATACACATGTTTCTCAACCAACCGTCATAACTAAACCCCGCTACAAAATGCTAATGACCATAGTTACCGATGTTTAAGTTCAATAAAAAAAAATTCACTATCAACTGATATTGCACCACGAAATTACGAAAGTTATTCAATATGATAGTACATTATCATCCATACCTAATAAGGGATGTTCTTAAAATCAAGATATTCAAATATTTTTATAATGTTAAAAACATTAATTTACATTAACTTTTTTATACTTTTTTCGTTGTTGAATATAATGTACCTAACATAGTTCGGAACATTTACTAAAGTTATTTTGTGGTTGTGTGTGTTATAGCTTCTATACAAACCCTTACTCAATTTTTTTGTTCTAAATCTCGCGTAGTCAGGCCACTGAATGATTTTATATGTATAATAATATGTCACAAACGTGCAGACGTTCGTGTGCGATTTTCCAAACGTGGAACGAACCGCGAGATCATCATAAAAAACCGGGCGCGCATAAATATCATAGATAACTCGTCAATTCGTGTACCGGGCACAATACTATAACGCGCATAATGTTATGTAATATTGTTATTATAAAGGTCATTATTAATACCTCTATATATATAAACACGAATGCGATGTTTACCACCCGTCGGGTTATCGAATCGACTGTGTGTAAATCAAACCAGGAAAAAAAACGATGCAGCGGCATAATATGATGGCAAAACAAATATTTGGGCGAATAAACATGGAAGACCTGCGTAAACGCAGTAACCATACAAACTGCTGAAGTAGTCTCTTATACGTATGCAGTATGTACATAAATCTATCTATGTATACAAATTAATGTTTGTCTGTCTGTTTGTCTGTGTGTCCTTTGGTTGCCATGGGTTTTGAAGCTATTATAATAATAATTTTTGGTTGTCGGGCAACGAAGTGCACGGGATTAGCTAGTATATAATATAAAAACTATCCCTACATTATCACTTTGAACTATTCCTTTTGGTACCTAATTTTAAATTTTCAATTGAGTCCGAATACTTTGATTTTAAAGTAATAATACACTTCTGGACATTTTATATGGTCCTTTTCTACTTCTTTGGCTTGATAGTTGATACCATTCCTCTATACCGATATATTTTATATGGGTAAAATACTAATATAATATTATAGTGACCAGAATTTGAAAATAAGCATTGTGTACTAGAACTTTTCACGAAGTGTACAATAGTGTACAATGTGTCAATATGTGTAATTTTTTTTTTTTGAAGAATTGTCGGGTTTAGTAGTTTTATTTGAATTTTGCGACATACCCTAACTATTCTTATTTTCTTATTCATATTTAATTTTTCTCCGGAATTATTTGATCGAAGAAAATGGAATTGCGATAAAATATAAGCTTCTTTCCGTACATTTATTTAATTATAATCACATTATCTGTGGTTGTCGTCCACTCTTGACTCATTAGAATTTTGCATTCACTTTGTAATATATATATTTTTTTTATAATTATTCATATTTTTTATCATGTATGTATAGTAAGCGGCTGATAAGCTTATCATGATAATTGATAAACAATAATTTTTATACGAAAAAAAGTTCAAGGTTTTATAACTTGCACATATTTTGGTTTCGCGTTATCAATATAATATTTAGGTTCGGTTAAAAAAGAATCAAGTCGCCCATCGTGTCTGTAGATAATATTTAATTGAAAGATCCTATGGTATTGCAGTATATTTTACCGCGTGAATACAAAGAACTGCACCTCCCTGCACGTCCCACGGCTGAATAAAAAAAAATATATTTATATTAAAAATACCGTATAGGTACGCGTCACGATGATGGAATATGATTTTTTATCTCCCGGGTATAATTTGGAAAAAATGACTCGGCGCCTTTTATAAGAATACAGAACGACGCCCGCGGTATTTTATATGCGTTTAATAATAATAATAATAATAATAATATGAAACCGAACGAATATTGGACGTCGCCGCCGCCCGAAAAATATCGCTTTGCCGCGCTCACCCACCTGTAGCGTTCGTAAATCGCGGTCGTAAAGTTGCTGCTGTCTCTCGCGAAATACGCCGCCGCCGCCTCCGCGCATTATTATATTATGTTTACCTGACGGCTATTCTTGCATATAATATTATTATCACGTATTTTGGTGAGTTCGATGTTACGGGCGGCTGCCGTTTGGACCGGTATGGCGGGCGGTATCATAGTAGTTAAAATATTAACAGTAGGTACCTACCTACCTACTATATTATAGACACTAGTAGTAGTTTAAGTAGTAGTAGTATATAGCAGTAGTAGTTATTTTGATTTGTTCGTCCGCAATTGTTGCATCGCGTGTTCAGCAGGACGTCCAAATATATACCTACTATCCGTTATTACGATATTACGCATATATTATTTATATTATATTATATATATATAGGTTTTTATTCCTCGGGGACAAAAAGAATAAAATACGTTTCGTTATATTTCTTTTACAGAGATAATATATCGTTTCACGTATTATATAGGTATATCGCGTATATATACATATAAATGTGTCCGTTTCAAAATATATAATATTTTTTTTTATTATTCTTATTCTGTATTCGGATTTCGGGTTCCGACTCCCGAGTAGATATTATATACTAGCTGCAGTTCTCTGGAAGCTCTAGGCGATGAAAACGACCGCGTGTTTGTGTGATCCGACGACGCACGCCGACGGTATACGGTGGACTGGGGAGGGGGGAGGGTGGAGAGGATAAAAAGAAAAAGCCGGCGCATCGTAAAACACGTGTCCCGGACGAGGTCTCTATAACTCGCGTGGTGGACACTGCGGCAGTGCGGCTATATAATAATTAATAATATACATTATAATAATATCATTGTATAGATTTTTGAAAAGTTTATCATTGTCACGGCGGCAGATCAAAGTTGTAATATACTTAGAAGTGATGTGGGCATGTGGCAAAAGGGGTTTACTCAACACTGTGACATAGGTACCTACATAGTACCTACTACCTAAAGCAGGGGTGGCGAACCTTTTTTGGGTCAAGTGCCAAAATTTAAAATCAAGTTTTTTGAAATATGTTTGCGTGCCACCAACAAAAAAAATGAATTTTACTAGGTAAGATGAAAAGAAAAAGCATGCAATAATTACACACATTTTATTAGGTATATACTATATAATTTAATAAATAAATAATAAATAAATAGTATATATGTAAAGTTTTATTTCATTTATTAATGTGATTTCTGATGTTGGTTTTTAGAAGACGACATTTTAATATCTGGAGTATAGTTGGTAGTTTTCAGTGAAACACAAGCAGCACTAGTTTCATCGATTTATGTATTTCTCTGCTTCGTTTTTATTAAATTCATTATGGAGAATAAACTTTCACAAGCATAAGTTGACGAAAAAATCGATAGGATAGAATGAGCAACTTTTTTTAATGTATTAAATATGTTTGGAAACGGATTCCAGACTTTAAGAATTTCAGTATCTGCATTTTTTTACTATGTTTGCTTGAAGTCGGTTGATTTCTATTTCTTCGATTAGTTGTCTTAAGTCAATGAATTTTTGTTTCCACGTATTACAGGATTGAAGATCAATTAACTCAAATTCAAATGTACTTATTTATATTCATCCATTCAAAATAATGTAAATCTAATTCATCGTAATTGCAAGTATCAGGGCATTTGAGGAACTTAATATTACATTCAAACTTTTTAAAATCTATAAACTTGTTATTGAACTGCTGAATTGTTAATTTTATGATACTTAAAAATTGTTTATATTTTCATCTAATTTAGAATTTTTCGTTGATTTCAACCGGTCGCAACCGGTCGCGGTATCGGTAAATTTAAAATAAACTTCGTAATCGAATGTTGGGTACTTTGTACTTCTATCGTAGCAATAAGAGTACAAAAATCATAAATATTATTTATTATAACATTTATAAACACATTTTATTACAAACTTATAAATTTAATTCTTAAAATTTCTCATACTAAAGTTTTAAAATATAATATTTTTTTTTAAGATGAATAATATTTGCGTGCCACTTAAATTTGGTCAACGTGCCACTTCTGGCACGCGTGCCATAGGTTCGCCACCCCTGACCTAAAGTGTCGCAAATATAGACCGCGCTCGAGGCACTTAGTCCTCCCAAATATCTGTCAAATATAATCTATTTTTTACAAAGCCGGTTAAACTTTTTACATTTTTTAGTAAATTATGCGTATATAATTTGGGGTCAAAGTGTATTTTTCAATTTTTTTAGTTCATTTTCCCGATTTTATCACATATATTTTGACATTAAATACTATTTATCCTCTACTCATCACATCTAAAAGAATTTAGTTTTTCCTTAATTTTTCCTTTGTTTTTCATGTCGCTTTTGAAAACTACTGGGAAATTTTTACTTTTGACCCCCCAAAGTACCAACTAGATTCACTTTTTTATCAGAAAAAGTTACTGTTGAAGAAAATCCAAGCACTTTTACTGTCCTAAAAAGTGATGACAGACACAAAAAAAAATAAAAAAAATAATTGTAAAATCAATACATTCATCGCTTCGCTCAGAATCTAAAAGCATGATTATCTATGTGGCTGGTGATATTAAAAATCAAATGTCGATAGTGGTTTCGCCTACCAAAGAGTGGCAAAAAAAAAGTGCAGTATAATATATCAGGATTGCGTCGTGTATTTTAAATTTGTCAAACTAAAATTTACAAAAAAATTAATATTTTTTAAAACGACGTGAAATTCTACCTATTATAATATTCACCTTGCAGTATCTACTGCATAATGTAATTTGAATATGTTGTTTAATAAATTATTGGTCGACGAATAAATTAAAATTATTTTTAACAAGTAAGAAAATACTTGTAATAATAGTCACTGTGCAAAAGGCTCTGGGGCTATATTGGTTTTTTCGATGATTGTTATCATTGGCTATTGCGTATTCTATAATATATTATACCGTTCGCTGTCACTATATAGACTTGTGAAAGGGCTTTCAGTTTTACTTTAATCATACTCATTAAATTAAATCGTATTAAATTGTGTGTACCTACTTATAATGTGCAGACGTGTAATGGCGTTGCACGCTCAGTGTGATTCATGTTTTTGTTGTTGGCTTGCAGATATCGATCGTGTGTTGTGCGAAGTGGTAATATAATATACACATGCCATTTTTAAAGCAATCAGCGGTCTATGTGTTACGACAAGCGCGTATTATTTCAATTTGTTCGAAATTCAATTCAGCGAATAAAAAGCGATTGGTCACCGTCGAATTACTGTCTGTAAAATATGACAATTCCGACTGCTGCTGCAGCCATACGCGTAGTACCGCCAGCGGCCAGCGCAACATTTTATAATAATTAATATTATATCACCGAAAAAACAAAACAGTTGTTTGTACTATACAAATAGTAGGATTGACTGTACATTAAAATTGCTATAAATATAGCTATAAGATTAATCAGATTTACTAAAATATTATAGGCAAGTTATTATAGTTATTCGAACTGAAATGTGCTATTTTAACTATATATTTTAGTTACCTAATTCAAGCATTAAAAACTGCATTAACTATAAAATATAGTAAACCTAACCATAACTAATAATTATATATATATTTTTTTTTTATTGATCTTGAGCCCGGCAGCTGAGACCATTAGCTATTTTTAGTTTTTACTGTATGTTATTAAGTCGGTAGGGGGCCGGAACACGTATATGTTTAGTTTGGCAGAATTTTTGATTGGGCATCCGTAGGTATCTGCCATGCCCGGGAATGGCGACACTTGTTCTCCAGACACCGTGACTTGTCCGAAGAAAAATGCCACCCATGGCCTAGGAATCGAACTCAGGTCGACTGCGTCGCAGCCGACGCCTTAGTCCACTCGGCCACTCCGTCCCCTTAATTATATTTATATAGTCATAATAAGTAAATCATTTTATTTATTTTACCTATTAAATAGTTATATTTACTATAATTTTTTTAACTATAATATTATAGTAATTTTTTTCCCGTGTATATTTGTATCATACTTTTCACAACGTCCACCCCCCCCCCCCCCTATGCTACCTTATGTATACGCCATACGAAATACTCACAGAATGACCCTTTGTTTCAGGCAATATCATAAGAAAATACAAGAAATATCTTTTTTTTAATTTTTAGAACAATTTTTATTAATAATCATAGAAGATTTCAAAATAGTATGTTTTGCAGTATCGATTTCAAAATGTCTTGAATTTTCCAAGACACCTTGTTTGTAGGTTCACGATAATAAAATATAATCACGCCCTGTACCTACATAATATTCTGCACGACGACATTGATCGACCATTTTCTACATTATAATATTATCAATAAACAAATATTATGTAACCTACACCGGCTACTAATGACATGTGGAGTGATATTACTAGACATATGACATATGTAAGTTGTAGTGCATTGTGCTGTGTAACGTTTCAGCTAATAATAACGTGTTCAACCACGACAATAAATTATACGACTGCAGTTGGATTTCTGTTGTTAGTCCATTCGATATAGCAGTTCGTTAAATCGCATTATAACTTATAATATATAATATATTTTATAATAATATTATTATTTTGTACCTAGCATGCCGTATAATATGGTGGAAATGTGACATGCGAATTCTCTCAACAACAATCGTGTTGTGATTCACGAACGACAGCATAATATTAGGTGTATAATATGTGTAATTTATTATGTTTATGTATAATGCGTATTATCGTAGTAATTATTATTTCCAAGCGTACAATTATTATTATTGTCAAATCGGGCGTTTTGTTTTGTCTTTTCGGCTTGTAAACATAATAGGTAAGTATAGGTAATATTATAGCAGTATAATTCGCCTTCGATTTTGGATTAGTATTTCAACAACACTCTAGAACTTTGTTCTCGATTTCGGTCAGCATAGTGCTGCGGAGGAGCCATCAGGAAACCGTAGTGTATTTAAATATGTGAGTAATTTATTACTTATTTAACATTTTAATTTATGTACTCCTCTGAATCCGTCTGTGGCGGAGAGACGTCACGGTATAGCGTGTGTGTATGAAACGTAAACTCTTATTGTTCAAACGTAGAGAATAAAATACAATGATTAAAGAACGAAGTCGGCGCACAGAATCTATTTGACTCATTATTATTATATCATTATATTATAATATAGTTTCACTGAAAAGGAATGCAACAATATCATACACGCATATTTATAACCGTTTTTTAAAGGTGATCTACGTGCTCTGTTCTTATGTGTAAGAGTTTTCATAGAACCTAAAACAATAAAATGCTTTGATATAATATGAAATTGTTATTAAACGAAACTGTCAACTGAGTAGACCCCTCACCCTGAATAACTTTTTTTGGTTTTCTTTACAAACGAAAGTTTTTGTTTTACAAAACTTTACAAACGACTTACTTTGTAATGTTTTGATGAAAATTTTCGAAATTGGATGGGGGGGGGGGGGGCTGAAGAAATGTCCGTACTGAGTAGGTACCTACTTGTTTGTTATCGCACGGCTCGCGCAAAGTCGTCTAAGATACTCAATCACCCCGCCAACCGCCACCAGGAGACCTATACTCCAGCAGTATTTAATCCGAAATGTCGATATTCAAGATCGATATTTCTCTATTTCTCGATATCATTCGTGTAGCCGTGTAGGTTAGTGTAGTATAATATAAACAATTGTCAATTGATGAAAAAAGGGTAAAACCTACAAATTAGGTATGTGTATTGTAACTTGTAAGTACTATTGTTTCCTGGATACGCCACTGTAGGTTAGTATAAAACATGTAATCAATTTATGAAAAAAGGGTAAATACTTATTTTATGTATTGTTAGTAGGTTTATTAATCTACCTAATACAGTAATACCTATGTATATTATTTTAGTGTTTATATTTGTTGAGCTATTTACATCTATTACCGTCAAAAGTGTACAATACGCACTTATGCGCATCATAACACTAACTATTAGGTACGCGTTAGCGAATCGAATACTTATAATATTTATCAAAATAGTCTTACAAAACGTTTTTCGTGTAATAATTTCGTTTAAATAATATTTGTATAATACGTGTAACGTGTGTATATCGCGTGTTGTAGTTAATAGGTATAGGTACTGTCAGCGTTAAAATGTCGTCCACATACGTATCTCGTGAATCGGTAGACGTTTATATTATTATACAAGAAAGTGGCTATTATACGCGTTCTTCATTACGCTTTTACACCCATGGGTGTCGCGTGAACAAAAAAATAAATTCTCTCCTGATAAAATTAATTCAATAGGTGTACCACCGCTGCATATGCGTATAAATAGTACGATTATTGTCGTAGGCATAACACGTATAAGCCTATAACGATATGCCCATCGCCTGACAAATTATTCAGGTTCGAAAAACCATTTTATTAAAGTGAAAAAAAATCGTCGACCACCACCGAAGTGTCGTTTAACAGTCTTATCAAGTTATAAATAAGTAGTAATATTTTATTTTCGGAATAAAGTAATATTTAGATAAGAGCGCCGTTGGTTTTATCACGGAAAGACGCTTTTTTATTGCGGAAGCGGTTTAGAGGTGTTTTTTTTTTTACGAGTAGTCGTTCAAGTGTCCGGTTAGACATAAAAAAAATAAATAAATACAAGCAAAGCCACACAAGGAGGATTCGGGATGATAATTTATACGCGTACTTAATACCTATTATATTATATATGTTTACGAAAGCTAGCCGGACGGTTTTTTTTGACGCATTTCCGAGGGGAGCGTTCGGATCACGTGCGTGGAGTAATAAACCGTGTATGATAGTAATAATAATAATTACAGAGACTGGCGCCGAAACACTTATTATATGACACTATCATCGTACATAATATTACTATTGATTATTATTTATAAATTTATAGGTAATACTATATAATGTTATTGGTGACGGATTTCAGGATCGCGTGAATGTGCAGTGTATATTTTTCGTTCGATTTTAGCGACGTCGAACGAGGTCAGCCGGTGGTTTATCGCAGTGTATTTACGATACCTACCTATATACCTTTACTTGCGTTATCGGCATTTACGATATATTGTTTTATATATACATGGAGCGTTATAGTAGTTCACTAAATACGGACAACGCCATATTATATATGTGATATACGTGCAGCGCGTGCCGCCGTGATGACGCGAAATGTATGGGCAATTGTTATAACCGACTAAGGTTAGGGGCTGCGCGCACAGTCATAGGTGCAGGGGGTGCAGGATAAACCGGGGCAAGGTTGTGAGTAAAGACGTTAATGAGGAAAAAATTCAAATACGAGATCATATCGCCAACAGCAGCGCACACGGATCTCACACGATCAGGCGTTTTACCGTCGTCGTCGTTCGAGGGTTCGATTTCGAATAATATAAAACATATTATTATAATGGTAGTCATAATAATAATAATAATAATAATAATAATCATCATCCTGCAGTTCGTATACCGGATAGATAATAACATTATTGTATCGACCACGAAAACATATATGCATAATATATGTATAGGCGTACGACGTAAGCCCGCACCGATGGTATCTGCAGCATCGCGAGGCGTGTAGGTGTCCAATACTCGTTAATAGAATGAAAGAAAAAAGAAAATACCATCCAAATCCGAGTGGCTTAAATCGTATGGGACTGGCCTAACCGGATGAATACATAGACTTATATTGTGCATATGATGTGAATAGACGCCGCCTTTAACCGCGGTATCGCGCGTAAGTCATATGGCTCGAGGAGATTATAATATAGTTTCTAGCCGGATTTGTTTTGACCGGTCTAACGCTGTATGCCCGCCCTTATATATTATGGCCATATTAAACTTATATTAGAAAAACCGTAGTCCTTTGTCACCACTCTCCAGTATGGATGGTGCAGGGCATGTGATAAATCTGAAAACCTTTGCCACTTGCAATGGCTTATGGCAATGATAATTTAATGCCACTTAATATAATATAAACTAACCAATTGGTACTCGAAAACGATTGCTGTAGGAGTTTGAAAAACCGACGATCGTCCAAATCGAAACCACTGTTTACGCCGGCTCGAATTGCACTTGTGTTAGCTCGACGACCGACGTTCGTAAAACCCTATCACGTGACCCCTTGGTGGATCCTATGAAAGGGCAATAGGGTTATACTCCTTCCACCCTATTAAAAATATTACAATATAGTCAAACATCGAAGTCTTATACAATTATATGTAGAGGCACTTAAAACCAATAAATTTAAAAATGGCATATATATTATGTATAGCGTTGTTACAATAAAATACAATCGATGACTGACTCGATTGTATGACCGTACGGCTAGTTCGTACGTGATCTAGGTCAAAACGTCCAAGCACAAAATATCCAAATTTAAACGGTATAAGTAGTTTGAAAATGATTTGTTCGATCGGCCATCCCTAGAATACATATAGTTTTTACTGTTCAGTTTCCATTTATTAAAGTTGTCTCCCTTAGTGTTGATGTCAGTAGATAGTATAAGAATTGATTCAATACGATAATTTAAAAAAGTATTTATAGGTGCTGCTATGATAAATATGACCAAATTTTCGTATCGGAAAAAATTTGAATTACCCGCGCCTCATCTTTGATTCTTGAACCCGTGACTGACGCAGTCGCGCATATAATACCTATACCGAACGAGCCCACTGCAGCTATCATCGAAGTACCACGCATACCTATACAATAACTACTACATAATTGTATAACATAAAATGCATGTGTGTGCGGTGCAGTCGGGTCATCTACCGCGGTCGTAGCATCGTCCCTACTCGTCGTCGTCGTCGTCGTCGTCGTGGTCGAGAACAAATGTAACCGTCGACGAAACTTTAAAGTACTATCGTTGTACTCGCAGGCCACCGCACATGTACGCGCATGCGTATTACACGTAGGCGACCGCCAAACGGGGAAAAAAGCGACGTCATGTCGTCGGTCGCGGCGGGAGTGACGTCTGCCGCGGCGCGTACTTAATGGCCGCGTTTATAGCCGCGGCAAAACGATATATATTCTCACGAGCTTTGTCCGAGCGCGCGTGCACATTATACGTACACAGTAGGTAGGCACAGACGGATACCACTCACGTCGTACGCTTAAAATATACGAAAGGCATATTATCATGACCACTGTACCGGCGTACCTACAAGTTATATAGGTATACGAGTGCGTGTTTGTGCATATTATACATATATGTGAGCAAAACATATAAGCAGCAGATATATAATATATATATATATATATATATATATATATATATATACATGATGCGTGAGCACTTAGGTATATACCAGCGGCGGCAAACCGCAGCAGTAGTATACGCGCATATCAGCCATATAACTATATAATATTATAATTCCTCTATATATTGTGTGTTTATTTTAGAAGAATATATATTTTAATTTTTATTTTGTACCGTTACCCGCGCCTCCACCGCGAGCTTGTCAACGCTGCAGCAGTGGAGCGCACGCTGCAAGTCCCGGGTAAACGCGATTTGAGCTTCGATTTGACGTGCGTATATACGTGTGTTGGAGAACGGTTCCCAGGCAGCGGCGTATATAGGTAGGTATAGGTACACTTACCACGACGTATACTAATATATACACGTATATGTAAAAGAAAAAAAATCTCCGAGGGGGCACCGCTACCCTCGCCGCCGCCGCCGTCGACCGTGAAATAATGAATCCTTATTGTATTTAAATATCGTACACCCGCGCGCGCGCGCGAGCCTGACTGATGTGAAATCGTTTAACAATAGCCGAGTGTATACGATTGTTCTCCGGGTCCGGGGCACAATAATGATAATTAAAAAAAAAAAGAAAAGAAAAATAAATCCCGTAAAATCGTGGAGAAAAATCGTTTGTGATAATATTATTATTAAAATATTATATTATAACGTCGCGTGGCGAAGACGTGTATGCACCTACCTACCTATGTATAGTATCATATTATACGTATTATGTGTAGGTACCTACATTATACGCCGCGCAAACGGCAGAGACGTTTTTTGTTTTTACGACCGACTGCTGCAGTAAGTAGATACGCATTACCCATCAACCGGCTCTTTACATCTACCACGTCTATACGCCGCCGCAAAACTGCGTGTACAGCGCATCGTCTTCGTGCATTATCGATCACTCTAATGCTTATATATTATTATTATATGCATATAATATTATATACATGCTGCAGGTATACGTCGAATATAAATACTCGCTACATTATTATAATGCTCACTTATACGTCGAGCCGCGACGGATTTTTAATTAAAAAAACGACACGCTGCTACTGCCGCCGCAACCGCGCTGTCGGTATATATATATATATAGGTACACCGAGCGCATTCAGTATATACATTGGTAGGTACCTGGTTACCTGCCTACCTACCTAGCTGTACTATTGCTACCGCTGTTGCCGCGTTCGTCTGCGGACCACCGCCGACGGCAGCGGCGACCGAACGACCGTTAATGAAACCTAATTATCGGACATTAATTATGTACGTGCCTCCTCCTCACACGCCGCCACTCTCTCCCCCCCCCCCCGCGACGTTTGCTTCGAGCGGTGATTTATTGTGATATTCGCAGAAAAATAAAATAAATACAACCGAAGATGCGATTTTTTTCCTCGCATATAATATTATTATTATTATAGGTACGCGTCGATCGCAGCACGACAGGATAAACGTGAAAGCTCGTTGAAGTCTCCCGCGCGCGCATTTCTATGCTGCTCGTGGCGGAGAAGTCGAATTTTCGAAAAAAATCATAAGATAATCACACCGCGCTTGCTATCGATATTCGATAATGATTAATCTGAGGGGAATAAAATATGCCGTTCAGTAAATGTCGATGCGAAATATTTTCAAAAGACATCCTTAAAAATATATTATATACATTGCGTTATAATATCTTCCTTTCCACATAATAATTATTATATGTGCCAATAAACTACCAAAGTAAGTATAATAATTATATACTCCTATATAATATATTATATTATAATAAGTAATTATTAAAACAAAAACGTATTTTCCTATCCGCGGTCATTTTGGTATAATTCTGTTGAATGCCTATGTGACGATTTGCATTATGTTTAATTCGGTAAGTTTCAATGCGCACATTGTATTACTTAATAAAAGACATTCAATAATTTGACGATAAGATTAGATTTTTTTGAAAATATTTTAATTTGCAAATAGAAGCCTATAACCTCGCCCACTTACATAATATACAGGTATGCAGACGCGTCACATTCGAAAATCACGAATTTCGTAAATTAAAAAAGAATAATGTCCTCAAGACATATTTTAACCTCAAGTTCACCACATTCATTAGTCTGAAAACCTACAAACTTATGTCACTCGATTTTTCTTACCCAATTACATTATATCGCGTCCCACGTTTGAGTTTTTAAAATGTCCCTTGTATTCTCAGGCCATATATATTTGAATATATTTTTAAAATAAGCTATTACTAGTATTAACATTATATTGTATTATAACTTCCTATCAATTTTAATGTTCCCACGTACGTTTATCGATGTTAACACATATTATACATACTCATTATAACACCAAAACGATTGTCAATTTATAGAAAAAGGTATTTCACACATTCGTTTAAAACACGTAAATCAATTTTGTTCTAGGTGGTCCATTACGTTTACTTTGCATAATAATATTTTATACCAATTCTCTTATCATTACCATTGGTATTATATGTTTTGTAAATATAATTGAGTACCTATTCAATATTTATGAGTTTATGTCTTACAGCTATAATATAATGTGTGGTCGATCCTCTGATAATTAACTGACAATAATGACTTGGAAATGGTGTCATCCGCATCGTGGGATAATCGAATATCTAACAATAGAGATCCTAGAGTTATTTAATTAACATCATCGAGGGAATTAAATTAGAATTGTGAATTCATTTAACATAATTAGTCGACCGTAAATGATGACTAGCAATACTTTTTTCAATTCGTGTTAAATTGAAATAATAATAGAAATTAATTATTTATAATATTACTTTTACATGAGTATTTCATTTTTTACCAAACAAATTTAAATCATTTTTGTTGTCAGATTTTTTGAGATAAAATACAAATTGAGAATACTTAAATGTACATTTAAAATTAATTATATATATATTATGATGTTTAATATGTTGTTATTTAGTCAAAGATATAGATAGAAAGAACGTACAATATAATAACATGTTAATAAAACAATAATAACAACTTAAAGAATGAGTAAATCTTTATAAGTTTATTTAATTAAATAATTATATAAATATCTTTAATTACCAATAGTATCGACATTAAAAATAAATAAATAAGGTGTTCATTATTCTTTACTGTATAAGTATTCGTAACAGGCATATAAATTACATTTAATGATCCACATTATTAAAATTGAAAAATATATAGATAGTAAATACTCATTTATATTTATTATACAATACAACAACTAGAACAACTATACGTGAAAATGTGTTCAATAAAAAAAAAATAATACCGAACAAAAGTCTGATCATCAGAATAAAAATTGAAAAAAAGTTACAGTACGAGCATACTGATATATATTATTTGTAAGTTATAACGATAGCTACCAGCTGCATTGCCGTGTATAAAATTAAGGCAAATCATATGCAAATAATAAATATAGACGTTATAGATTTTAGAACAATAATTATATTAATATTGTATTACCTACAGTTATTTTATAATATTATGTACCTATACTTAAATAATATTGTTTCTGAACTAACCTTATGAAGAAGTCGACGTTTTCAACGGTTTGAACAAAACTACACTCCGAACTTTAAATTTTCGAAGTCCCGTAGTCTTAGTGCAGTGTTTATGTATTCAAATGGGCATTTCCGGTGGCCGATGAGCTTTGGCAACCGAGAGGAGAGACGACCAAAAATGGTGGCGCCTGCTCGTAATGGATACCCGGCGGCGGCGGCTGTAATTACCGTGTACGTGCAAGTCATGAAAAAGGTCACAGACAGGAAACGCATATGTACACAATTATACTTATGTAAATAAAAAATGAATTATTCCTAATTCGGGAATAGCACTGCACCACTGCCGTTCGTCTCGACAAAACGCCCCTGCCGAGACAATGGATGGCGTAATAATAATAATATACACGCATCAGAACGTCTATGCGTAATACTATGAAAAAACAGCACACTCGTTAAGACGAAGTACCTATAGGTACACACGAGCTGTACGTACAGTATAATATTGTCGATACCTATTTATTGTATTGCGTATACGTGGCCGGAATAATGGACCGGTGATGCGGTTATTATAACAGCGTCCCATCATTTAAGTAATCTATTTCGTATCTACAATCTACATAATATTATTGTCTAAATAAATCCGCGATTGCAAGACGACTTTTGATACGATAATAATATTAATAAATCGTATAATCCATCGCTCCACATCACTGCACCCGCAGCCATTCGCTTGAAAACGGATTTCGCTGACCATCTCCTCCTCCTCCTCCTCCTCCTTCGACAAACAAATAATATATCGAGATCGCAGACGAAATTAAATCAACCAAAACAAAATATATTTACAAAACCTATGCATTGGTGTATAATCTGCAACTTACCGTCAATATATTATCCCCATAATTTTATTAATTTTTAACACCTATATACTTCGACGAAAAAATTAACGTCACCGACGAAATCGTACCGATTGTGAATTTGTTTTCATATATTTCTACAATCGTCTATGAGTAGGTACCTATACATTAATATGGAGTTGACGGACACAAGCAATTTCCGGCATCGTTAGTTCCTGACAAAATATCTGCATATCCTGTCAGTGCACGCAGTGACGTCTGCAGTATGTTGTTTTTTTTAATGTTTATGAAATATAGTCATATGTATATAATCAGATCACGTCAGTATATAAGACTTATAAGTCATAATCATTAACCAGTAAATAAAATATTCTGGTTTGCATCCGTGGTAATTTTTCGTTTAGTGTGTACGACACCGACAACTCAGCTCATGAGGTTATTATTATTATTATGCCCATGATTGTCCATCGACTTTTATTACTAACGCGTATGTCACACCTCAACATCTTTACGTGTTGAAAATATGTATTAATTTTATACTTTATACAAGGTATATAACAGAATGACCTGACAAATAAAATAACTTTTATTCTAATCAATATTTTATAACTTTTTTTTTATACAGATATAATTTATAGACGTTTGCGTTATAAGTACAGTAGGTATAGTAAGTACAGTAGGTATACAGTTTTAAAAAATTTAGTCGATTTGTAAATGCTATTTTTAGAAACATTTTGACGGTAAAAATGTTTATTTGAGTAAAGTATGAAGTAGTTTATTTCTTAAATTGTTTTTATTATATCAATATTTTTTGGGAGTAAATTAATTCTGAACGTAGTTAAATTTTTCAAAATATTCTTTTTGGGAATTTTCAGATATAAGTAAATCTTAAATTATTTAGTATCCATATCATGAGTGTGAGAATTCTTCTCACTTTTCAGATATCTTCGGTTGCACTCAGTTTACCATGTATAATAATATGAAAAATACGTAATTGCGACGTTAAATGTGTAGATGAAGTGGTATATCTCAGGCTATGTAGGTACCTGCCTGTTGTGCTTTGTATTTGCTGTGTGAAAAATGATTGTCTTTGTGCGAATTAGTATAATATTATGCTGTATAAGTGTTGAACGGTTATTATCAAAAATTTTCATTCAAAATGTACCAAATGTATAGGTGTATTTTATATACCATTATTATAGGGCATGTTGTTTTCATGTCCAAAAATGTAATATGCCATTCTCAATTGATTAACAACACAAAATCGGTGCGGCTCAATAACAGCGACTTCCTGGCCTAATAATTTCTTGGTGAAATCATCCCTAGTCAGGACGGGAGTTTACCAATTGCACTTAAAATGACTTTTTTATATACTAATTGCGCTCAGTCTTTTCTGAGTCGATAGAGCAATTGTGCTTGGTAATTTTAAGGGTAATTTTAAGGGTAATATTAATTTTATTCAATAGCACATACAACAATATTTTTATTGGAATATACTTAACATGAACATTAATAATACATAATATATTATTCTAATATAAACACAAATATGTAGTTACAATTAAATAAATCATTATTACAATATTATTTTATATAACAGTACGTATATTGTAAGTGTATAATTAAAAATAATTAAAAATTATTCATAGTATATAAATAAATACTTTATAAATGTTTTTTTCAGATTTAATAAAAACGATTTGTTCGTAAATAGTTTCAATTGTTTTCTATACAATGAATATCAATAGTTAGTACATTTATAATATAGCTAATATACATAAAAATATCTAAAGTATATGAAGCGCAATTGGTTTACTGACTCTACAATATAAATGTTGTTTTAGGCGCAACTGGTTCATGCCCGCGGTCAATAGGCATAGATACATATGCTATATATATATCATATCTCAACGACCCATTTGACGACTACGGCACTACTTATGCTATTTTAACTGCAATATGTCATATTAAATTAATGTAAAAATATATGCAATAAGCGCGAGACGTGCAACAAAAACTGCTGCCGAGATATTTTATTAGGTTTATATAGCTGGTATTTAAGGCGAATATTACGGGTCGTCGTTGTCGGCAAAATAAATTTCTGCTTTGTCGAGCGGTCCACGTCGTCCGGCGGTCCCGCAAAGGCATCTGTATTCCGACATATAATCAGCGAGGAAGAATAAATAGCGCGAAGACGAATAAAATAAGATATGTGAGTTTTATAAATTTATCGTCCGTGAAAATACGACCCCCTAGCTCGATCGCGATTGAGTCGTATATAGCGCCGTCGTCTGCGTCACACCATAAATATTAATAATAATGATAATATTATAATATGAACAGTAAAATACACACAATATACGCGTATTATACACACGCTCGTCCACATCTATATTCTATAGACAGCGTTATATTATATTATACGCACACGTGGCTGTCGCAACGATACTATTCACAAATATATTATTATTATTATTATTTTTTATACCTTTTATATTCGTCGTCATTCCGCCTCATTACCATGTGCGCGCCTCGACGCGTAAAAACGTCGGTTGACGCGTGGCCGCCGCCGGCCGACGACGGCCTTTTCAGTTGTCAATATTATAAAGTCTTCGCCGCCGATGATAATGTTATAATGTCGTATCTGCGAAGGTATATTATAATATCGGTGGTACAAACGCGCTAGCATAAAGAGACGTATCGCGTAATAATATACGAGTGTTACGCGCACGTACCTACGCGGCCGAACCCGTTCGAAATGGAAAACGAAAGGCAGATAGGTACCTATAGGTATATTAATATGTATACCGAGATGCAGTACACATATATAATATTATTATTATATTATAATATTATGATGTAGGTAATATTATAGCCGCTGCGGGAAGATAAAAAAAAAATGGCCCCCGTGCGAGTCGCGCACATGTATATATGTGTATAAAATATTATAATAATAAGCGTGTATACAGTATATGTATATATATGTAGTACGTCGAGAGAATATTATTATAATATTATTACAACGACGACGCCGCCGCCGCCGAAGAGACGACGACGACTGCGGCGGCGGACTATTTACGAGTAGATCGTAAAAATCCATTGAATGCAAAACAGAAATTGATCGGTTATTATAGAAAAAAAAAAATAAAAAAAAATGTATGCACACTTCGGCTTACTAAAGGTGGTACTGGATAGGAGTATAAATTACTTTGGCACTATTTATTATAATATATTGTACACGTATTATATACAATATAATAAATACAGCTGATATATAGGTATATGTACCTATACTGCAGCAGTATAATATAATATAAATATATAATATATATATTTGTACGTGCGCCTGCACGGTTTGACGGGTTTTTATATTTAAAATTTTTACCCCGAGGTCCGGCGACGACGAGTTACGATTTTTCAGAGAATATCGCCGTTGCAGTGTGATAGTCGGTAAAAATGAATATTATACGAACGATCAATAACTTTCGTCGAGCTGATCGATAACGCGTGTATATTGATGACCCGCGATGACCGTAATAATATTAAGTACTCTCGCGACGGCGTACACGAACCACTATAATACCATGACACGTTAACGGTCCATAACTGTATTGGACTTTTAGAAATTCAACCGACTCTATTGTATTCCCACCACGCGGAGGTCCTGTATTTAATATGATATAATATATGTGTACAGAGCGATCGTTTTAACACAGTGAACACTCATTATTTCAAAAGGTCTTATCGTCTATTATAGGTATAAAGTACCTGCTACTATCAAAACTCAAAAGTTAGTTTTTTTAAACTTTGCTGTGATATGCCGCAAATCTACGTAGGTATGATATCGAAACGCTGGAAAGGCATAAAAGGTTGAAATTTATTAATAAACGAGTTTCATACAAAAGTTATGATGGTTTTATTTATATTATTATATGTTGGTATGATTGAAATATTGAATAGTTGATTAAAGTTACCAATTAGAAATATTTATAATATTAATCATTAGTCGAACGATAATTATTAGAATATATTCAATTAAATTTAATATATGTCAGGATCAGAATCACAGTAATCTATCTTGGAATATTTCTTTGTAGGTACAAAGACTTTTTCCACTCTCTTCGACCCTCTTTTGTTTCAATGTCGACTACCTGTAAATGCAGGTAAATAATTAAAGTCACAAAATAATTATAATTATAATAAATATAATATAATCTACATAATATTAAAAATTTTAAGTTAACTCAATTATTACATTACCACGTAATCCATGCATTACAATGTATTTAATTGTATGGTGGTATTTTTATAAAGTAATATAAAGTAAATAATATATTGAATACCTAATTATAAAGATAAATTATTATTATTAAATTAATATTTCTACCTATACTAAATGTTTTATAATATACATTTTAAACCTCATAAGTACATAATATTACTGTGCAATTTTAAAAGATTTTGTTTTATTTTCTCCTTAAAGATATTGACGCTTTTTAATTTCCAACTTCAATTTTTGCAGTCCAGATCCTGAATTGAATGTAATTTAATTTACTATAATTACTACCTATTCTAATGATAGTGCGGTAATTATATTTGAGTTCCATATTCAGGATGATGAAATAAATAAAAAATGTCGCCTATATTATTTCTCTCCATTAAAAACAGAGACACAGTTTTCCAATCAATTTACCTAGCTAAAGAATGTTCGTATTTGCGCGGATTTTCAGAATGTCGATGGATAAACACAGAGACGATTGTTAATTTAAAAACTTATTAGCTACTTTGTTGGCTTATATCCATCTGTACGCAGAATAAATAATGGACACAACTTCCAATTAATGACTCCAATTAAAATTTGATTTACGAAGTATTCATTATTTATTGTACATTTCGTTACAATATTAATTATATTATATTATATTATAACGGCATGTCGGCATGTTGCAGTAAATGTATTCAATGGGAAGTTCAGAAAATTTGCGATTTATTAACGCATTTGTCAAAAAATGTATAACACGACATTATGAAAATTCACGTTATTAACAATGCAAGGTATACGGTAAAGCTGGTATCGACCAGAAAATAAATACGACGAGAGAACGCTGCGGCAGTTGCAAGCCTGTGGCTATTCACCGGTATTCTGACGCAAAAATCTACGCGTTTTGGTCGCATAGAAAAACACCTTGAAACACCTGAAAAATGGCTTCGGTATAATTTAACGTATCCGGTTTGCAGCGAAAACTATGCAGTTTGGCCGATTAATAAATGCGTATTATTCACATGACAAAAAAATAAACACCCAACGCGTCTTGTTTGAAAACTCGCGGAAGACGTACATTTCCGCCCTTCGTTTACAACGGCAACTTCGCGTCCATTTGGGAGTGTATCATATTATAATATTATTATTATACTACCGACGATGAGCAAATAGTAATGATATTCTAAACGCGATTTTTGGCCAATATTCTTCGTATTTACGGTATATTATCATAATATAATATTATGATGATGCCGTAGGTACCAGCTACAGCTATACGGTCTGCCTGACAAATCCGTAATGCGACGGGATAACGACGCCCACCGATCCGTTCAATTAGGCGCGGAACCCGACGCGAACGGAAAGACTCGCGCGACGGAAAATACATTATAATAATAATATTATACACCTAAGTATTGTATTATGCGTCGTTGTTGTTCTTCGTCGTCGGTACATCGGGCGGACGGGCGGTGGCGTACCGCGTACTCATATATGTGTAGGAGACGACGGTTTACAGTAATAATTGGTCCCGAAGCGGAGACCGAAGCAGCAATAATAATAATAATAATAATAAAAACCAAAATAAAATTTAAATATATATAATATATATATACACGAGATAGACGCCTTCCGGAGTGCGACCGCGACGTGATCGACGCGTGTAAACAACTCGAATGACATAATATAACGAGCCCTCACACGTCGTTTCCAATAACGATTTCCAATCGAATTAAGTCGGCGCGCGCGCGCGCTGCGGACACGGATGACCGAGCTGCTGCTGTTTCTATCACCGCGTGCATATTATTACAATATATATATATATTATGATCCAGTATAAGGCGGGTTTAGCGTCTCCACGATGTGCACTATCGTTGTAGGTGTATACCGTAGTGGACAATGGCCATATTATATCATGCCCGTGGAGCAAAGGCGGTCAAGTTAATAAAAATGATCAACTCGAGGTAAATCGAGTTAAGAAGTCAACAGTTAACAAATCATAAATTAAACTCGATAAGTTAAAAGTTAATATGGAAAACAGTATTAACTATTGACTCACATTAAAAAAAGTCAATCTTCTTTTTTTAATTAGTACACGTGGACGAGCGGATCACATAAAGAGTTACTGCGTCGTTTCTAATTTTCTAAATTATAATAAACATCTGTAATGAACTTTCAACGTAATGTATACAGTGTATAAACCTATAGCTTATACCTATTTTACTTAACATGATTATTAAATATTTAAACTATATACCAACACATCCCAATAAATAATTTAACAAATATTAATTTCTTTATATCAAATAGCAATTTAAGGTCATATAATGTAATGCCTATCTAGTCTACTAAAATTATCTATTTATAAAATTATTCGATCCAGAGAAATAACAGAAATCTCTGTATTATTATAGTATTGAATTATTTTTAAATAAACCAAGGAAAGTTAAGTTATTTTAACTGTCAATTAAACTAGTTGAGTTCATATGTTGGTTAGACAATTAAGTTATAAAGTTAAAAATAATACAACTTTTTAACTATCTAGTTAATGCCCACCTTTGCTGTAGTCTATAATATCACAAATGGTATATTATACTTGTTTATAAGTTATAATCAACCTGAAAACGTATCATTATTATTTATTTACTTACTTTTTACGTCATACATTTTAACGAAGTTTATGAACCACTATAATTCATACATGCTATTAATTCTTATGGGAGGCTTTTGGGAGGCATTTCGTTTATAGGTTTAATTATAAACTACGTACCTGATCATGGGATATTCGCATATTTGGGAGCCAACTATAACAGTAGTACTTCCACAATTATTGTTGTTTTTTTCTAATATATTCATTAGTAAAATTGATTTTTAATTAATTGAGTGCCATATATGTGTGACGTAAGCGGTACCTATTATTAAAGTGTTGAGCACTTACCATAACGTCGGAAGACACTACGTGAAGAAAAGTACGTCTACAACACTTAAGCAACTAGGTATTATTAGGCCTTTCGAAAGAACACATATTTTTTGTTTAATCAGCAGTGGAATTTGTAAAAAATCTTGATTTTTCTATACCTACCAACCTATGATAACTGATTACTTTTACTCAAACGCCCGAGCCCCGAGTTATTGTTTAATGTAATATAATATTATTATACCGCATCGAATGGTAACTTATTGACACGACAATTATACACTCTCCTCAACATAATATACGAGTAACTTATGCTATAACTGGTACCTATATATATATCTGTTTTTAAAAACCAAACTAGATCACAAAAATTTTTATCGGCGATACATAGTTTTGTCTCCGAACAGTGTGCGCTTTTCGCGGGGACTGTTCGGTTAGTTAATACACTCAAGTCTAAACATATTATACAACGGCTGCACACGGTGCTTTTTTATTATATCGGTAAAACCAATTAACATATTCGAACCACGACCACAGGACTGATCACGATTCATGGCAAAACGAACGCAAAAACAATTATATAACGCTGTGCGAAGATCGCGGTTATAAAATTCGCATTCGGTGGCGGTAGGAGACCACCTTGTATAAGTACGACTGATAGTACAGCGTAATTGAACCGTTATGATGAATATTAATTTATTGGAGCCGACTGCACAGGTTAAGATATAATATAATATTACCAATGTCGTGCGTTGAGTATAAAATCAGCCGCCAAACACATAATATTGTGCATAGCGTCTGTAAAGGTAAAACAAGTCCATCGTCGCCATGTCGAATTTCGATAACATATAATATTGTACCAATGATGAGTAAACAAAAGACTAACCTTCATATTGCAAACTCATTTTCTATAATACAAACTTGTCGCTGTTTGATTTAAGTCATGCATTTCTCATGACTGCAAGATTTTGGGTAGGCATATATAGTTAATATTTTATCAGGAAAACGTATATATGGTACAGTGGTGTGTTTCATAAAAAGAATTGGTGTTGTTTAAATAATTTTAGGTGACCTACTCCTCATAATACTGTTATACCGACCTATACGATTTCCTATTTTTATTTTATCAATATCTACCCACCCATATTTAAGGTGTTGCCTGAGCAACACTTTGACCCTATTTTACACGCCACTGATTGGTATATAGGAAGAATTGCAATCAACTGTGAAAATATTTCTATTTTACACTACATTATTATACTGATTATGAAATTCTCTTAAATACTGTTTTTTTATAAAAATATGATTAGATTTTTGTAAATTTAGATATATTGTATTCAATTTTCAAATTATACATAATATACATTATACATACAAATAAGAATATAACTCATTTCTATTAACAATACAAAATAATATTGTCCAACGGTGAATTTATTATAAACAATAATATTGTACGAATTACTGTTTTTTTCATAAATAGTAATCGATTTTATTGATGTACGATGAATTAAGAACCGAACAGCTGACTGATATCGACCACTGCAGCGAAAAATCTTGACGCAGAGACAGTGGGCATTTTAAATTTAAATGCTGGTTAGAAGTTTATCAAAAATACCGGTGACTTACCAGTTCACTATAGCAGTTCGTCCTAGGGCCAGCTTGGACAAATTCGGCCCACCGAGTTTTCCGTACTTTACCAGACCACTTACAAACTGGCGGCCTTTGGGTACGTTCTTATTCCGTACATAGTTTTATTATTTTAAAGTCTCCATTTCTTCAACTTTTAACTCTTAACATAATTTCAGCGTGGCCCCTCATGACTCGAACGGGCCAAAATTGTCACGGCCCACCGAGTTTTACTGGGTAACTTGCCGGGCCAATCCGGCCCTGGTTCGTCCTTACGTCGAACGGCACAACGCAACTATATTATTATATACATTCGCGTCGAAGCGACATCATCTTTGAACTTTAAAGTATCGAAAAAACGGCATTACAACGGGTAGTAACTTCCCTACGCATGATATTTACGGCCTTCTCCGATGACGCATGACTCAGTCGTTTCTTTTTCACTTGTTGATTTATTGCCATTTCGTAACATCAACTACCTATAAAATATTTCAATTTACTCGGACGTAAAAATGAATGATTGTAAACGGACATCAATAAGCAATATAGGTACCGGAAAGTATATAATGGTATTATGTTGAAGGTTGTGCTGCAAAAAAAGTTTGTGCTGTGTCTGCCACCGATGCAATAGTTTAGGGATTTATGGTCACTGTTGGAACTTATGACATAATTTATAATACTATAATATAATATGTTGATGATGATTATTGCCTGTTTGATATTTCACGTTATTGTTGCATTTAATTCGAATAAATAACACCGCGTGCTACGTGCAGAATGTACATGGCGTGAATATAGGTATACTTATACTTACTATAATAAGTGTTTTGCATTTCTTGTGCGAGAATAATATAATATAAATATATTATAGAGCAGCGCGGTTCCTAATATTTTTAGTTATGTGGACCAACAATTGTGTAAAACAAACTTTTAAGCCCACTATTACCTAATATACAGGTATATAAAATATAAACACACACGAATAAGATGATAGAAAGAATATAATATAGACACGAATAAAATCATATAAAATCAGGTCCATTTCAATGGCCCCCCCACTTTCGAAATTTGAACTTATGACCACGCCAAACGTTTGTGCATCGTTTGTGCAGAAATGTGCAACAAGTCCAATCGTTTGTGCACAAAAACTGAAAGCTCTATCCCTAAAACAAAATGGGGGGGCCATTGAAACGGTAGCCCCCCCCCCCCACATTGAATACTTGGATTTTTGAATGTGCCAAACGTTTGTGCATCGTTTGGGCAGAAATGTGCACCAGGTCCCGACGTTTGTGCACATAAACTCCCAGCGCTATCCAAAAAACAAAGTGAGGGGTATTAACACGAGGGTCCCCCTTTTTTGAAATTTTAAATATTTGTCATATTAATAAATGTTGTTTACGTACCTAATAGGTTTAATAGAATTTTATTGCCATGTAAACGTCTAGAAATAGTAGGGCAGTAGGTTCATAATATATTATATTTAAATATTGTATTATAATAATATGAATAATATAATAATATTATGTTTTAAATATTCCTAGGTTATTTAAAAATTAAATACCAGTGTTTCTAAAATACAAATACAAAAATCTTAATTTAAAATATCTAAAAACATAACTACCGCTTATAAATTATAACCACAGGTTAGCAATACTAACTTAAAAATAAAAAGTTATAAATTAATATAATAATTGCTTAAGTCGTATACAACCGAACGCAACTTAACCTAATAACTATTAGTTGTTACATCTTATAATACGTATTTTGGGTATAACATTTAATTTTACACTTTTAATTTAATTCTGAATTGAAAATGTATCCCTCATACAGTTTTTTACTGTTACTAAAATAAACATTATTATTTATATGTAATATTATACCCACTCAGCACTCAATATTTTTATAATTGGCAAGAAAACATACATTTGCACCAATAAACACATTATCTTTCTTGAATTACTGTTAGAAGCAATCATAATAAAATATACAGCAAGTTAATAATTTAAGTTAATTTTATTTAAAAATATTAAAAATATTATCGATTTCTTGTGTTAAATTAACAAATTTGTTTTAATACTATATTAATTAAACAAGCAAATTTGAATTCTTTCAGTACACACTATACCAGTGGTCGGCAACCGGCAGCCCGCTTTAAATTCTACGACAACGACATTTAATCGAATATTATATCAAAAAAATCATATTGTATAAAATATATAATTGAACGTTTCTATCAGACATATTTTATAATGGTAGATATACCTTGACAGTTACCGATAAGATACCTAGAGTAGATACGACGAGTGTATTTGGATTGTAATATTAATTTTCTATTCTGTTCAGTAAAGTAAAACGTTGCGTTTTTCAACTACTCACCAATCCATTTAATATTGATTATAAAGATGTTGATGTTGAGCTTCAAATGGAAATAATAGATTTGCAGTCACAAGATATCTTAAAAGACTCATTCAAAGCATCTGCTTTACTTTTTTTCGTTGAACTTCCGGCATCATTTTCAAAAATTAAAATTATAGCTGCAAAATACTCCAGTATGTTTTGATCCACTTACGTGTGTGAACAGGCCTTTACTCATATGAAAAAAATTAAAAATCCATACCGTTCACGTTTAATTAATGACCATCTCCTCCATGTACTTCGAGCCAGCACAAGAAATTTTAATGTGGAAATTTAAAAAAATAATAAACAATATCCAACAACAAAAATCAAATTAAGCCTAAAGCAGTTGTAATTTCCATACTTTTATATTATAATTATTTTTTTTTTTTTTTTTTTATTGATCTGAAATATACATCGACAACTAGGCCATTAGTACACGAATTTTAGATTACATTGTTAGTATTTTAGCATTTACATGGTTACATTAAATTAAATTGTACAATTCTGTTTTTTTTAAGAATAAGATTAAGTTTTTAACGTCTTGTGGGTTTGGTCCTAGTGCTTGACAAATTTGTTCTGATATGTGGTATTGATTTCGATACATGTTGTATTTTTGACATTCTGTGATGACGTGGTTGACCGTTAAAAGTACATTGCACGCGTCGCATAGTGGAGGATCGTCTTTGGTCATCAAATAGCTGTGAGTTAGGTGTGTGTGACCAATTCGGAGACGGTTTATTATGGTTTCTTCTTTTCTACTGAGTTCAAGATTTATCCATAGATTTATATTGTTTTTTATTTTATTGAGTTTGGTGTTGAGTTTTCGCCAGTAGGAATGCCATTTGTTGTTTGTGTGTAGTTTAATTTCGTTTTTTGCATCTGCAAATGTGATGGACTTTATGGTTGCAGTTAATTTGGAGGTGATTGCATTATGGGCTTCTTGGTCAGCCATTTCATTTCCTGGAATGCCAATGTGGCCCGGAATCCATACAAACTGGATGTTTATATTTTTATTTTCTGCAAGAAAAGTTTCTTCTTGTATTAGCTTAGTAATATCTGTTTGGTTTCGAGTATTTGTGATGGCAATTAAATTGCTGAGTGAGTCGCTAAGTATTATACATTTTGTTTGGTGGTTTGAATATTCAGTGTGGAAATATTTTACAGCTTTGTATATTGCCATCGCTTCTGCTGTGAATATTGATGCTTGAGGTGGAAGTTTGTATGCTATTGTTTGATTGTTTATTATCATAGCGAGACCAACACCGTCATTTGTTTTGGATGCATCAGTGTATATGTGTACACTGTTTGGGTGTTCTTGCAATATGTTGTTGAGCATGTTTTTATATATGGATGGCATTGTGTTTTCTTTTTTGAATTGAGTTAAAGTAAGGTTAACATTGAATGTTGTGTTCCAAGGGGGAAAAATGTACGGTTTTCTTTCTAAAATATTGTTTATTTTTATATTTTCTTTTTCGGCTTGCTGTATGTGTGCATTTATTACTTTGATGGCTGGATTGTTGATATTTCTTTTGGTTCTGGCACAATATAATAGCAGTAGTTTTTCTCTTCTAAGGTTAGGTGGGATTTCATTAGCAATGTTTCTAATACTCTCAATTGGGCTGGATTTGAATCCCCCTATTGAAAGTCTTATAGCAGTATTTAGTTTAGTTTGAACCATGTTTAAGTGGTTGGTTTTGGCATTTTTTAACAGTATTGATCCATAATCTGTTTTAGATCGAATTAACGCTTTATAGATCATTAAAAGAGATGCGCTGTCACCACCCCATGATGTGTGGGCAATTATTTTGATTATGTTGAGTTTTTGAGATAACGAGTCACGAATATTTTTTAGATGAGGTATCCAATTAAGTTTGGAATCGAATGTTATTCCTAGAATTTTAATTTTATTATGGTGAGGTATAACTAGGTTGTCTAGTATTATATTGAGATCTTTTATTTTTTTTTGTTTTGTAAAGATAATACTTTTGGATTTGAGGTTAGAGAATGAGAAGCCAGTTTTTTTTGACCAATCTGATAAGCTGTTAGCACTTATTTGGAGTAATTCTTGGACGGTTTTTAGGTTTTTGCTTCTGCAAAAAATGTTAAAGTCATCGGCGAATAAATTAGCTTTTACAGGAACTTTGATTGTTTCGACAATATCATTAATGGCCAAGAGAAAGAGTGTGACTGCCAGTGATGATCCTTGTGGGATGCCATTTTCTTGGTAGAACGTCTTTGATAGGGTATGTGATACTTTGACCTGAAATTGTCTTTCTTTTAGGTAGTTTGTAATATACATGAACATATTGCCGTTTGTTAAGATTTTGCTTAGTAGAGCTAGTATTCTATGTCTCCATACAGAATCGTAAGCCTTTGTTATATCCAAACTGATCATTCCGAGTATTTGTTTATGTTCGAATGCATTTTCTATTTCAGTTTTTATTGTAATTAAGTTGTCCATTGTTGATCTAGTGTGGCGAAATCCACTTTGCTCTTTAGAAAGTATTTGGTTTTTTTCTAAGAACCATGTTAATCTTAAGTTTATAATTTTTTCCATAATTTTTGTCATTGTGTTTAGGAGTGTGATAGGTCTGTATCCTTCAGTGGAATGTTTGTTTTTCCCTGGTTTAAGAATAGGAATTATTATTCCCTTTTTCCATTCTTTAGGTATAACTCCTGTGTGCCATATATTGTTATATATATTCAATAGAAATTTTTTTGCTGTTATGCCGAGGTTTATAATAAAACAATAAGGGATACTGTCTGGGCCAGGGCTTTTGCTCTGGCATTTATTTAGTGCAGTTTCCATTTCATTGAGTGTTATACTGGAGTTCAAGACAATTTGGTCGCTATTGTTCGGGTTTATCATTGAGATTATTTGTGAGTTTTCGAATGGTATTTTTATTCCGTTAATAAATTCTTGTGTGTAGATTTTGTTGCTAAAATTATCTTGGAAGTAAGCGCCGATTTTTTCGGCGACATCTTCTGGAGCTGATGTTGTTCCTTGTTCGTCAGTTATATGAATTTCTTGGTTTCGGTTTATACCTTTCAATGAATGGATTTTGTTCCATATCTTGGATGAGTTAGTTTTGGAGTTTATGCTGGTTGTGAATTCTTTCCATGAGTTTTTTTTGCTTTTTTTTATTAAAAATTTGGCTTGGGCACGCAGTTTTTTGAGTTGTATGAAATTTTCTAAGGTTTTATTTTTTTTGTACGTGTTTAAGGCGTTCTTTTTATTGATTATAGCTCTTTTAATCTCATCATTCCACCAAGGAACTTTTGGTTTTTGGTTATGGTTTATACAGCTACCGATTGATATTTCTGCTGCTGAGGTGATTATGTTAGTTAATATTTTGACTGCGTTTTCTATATTGGATTGGTCATTATAATTATTATATTATTAAAAACTGTAATTTTTATGCTCTATTATTTTAAAGTTTTAAACAGTTTTTTTTTTCTGTTTACCTTCTTCAAAAGGCTGCCGACCACTGCACTATACTATATTAATAACTATCAGGCACATCATTAGAAATTTTTTCAGGGTGTTCTGAGTGGTTCAGATACATTTTGTACATCAACAATGCCACAACAGATTGTTTTTTTCATAAGCTACAGTGATTACTTAGATAAATAATTTAATTTATTTTAACACAACATAGGTAGAGTAGCACTGCACGTACTATGGTTTTAAATTTATATTCTAAGTTATAAATGGATATTATATAATATGAACTTTTGATTAATTAACAATGTTTAAATAATACTACCTATTTGGCTATATAATGTTTTTTTCATATAAATAAGGAAATATCTTAACACAGACGTTTAATGACTACATTAACAATGAAGTACAATTTTGACAATTTTATTTTAAATATTAGTACTGTTTATGTAAATTTTGAAAACAGTTAACAAATAAGTAATAACAATGGTTATGATTTATTAACATAATTTTAAATTTACTGTGTGAATACCTAATTTATCCAAAAGGTATTATTTGTTGACTATAATAAACAAAAAATCAAATAAATAAATATAAGTCTTGTAAATATATTATAACTTATAAGTGTAACATAAGTCGTAAATGTATCCATATATAATACACTATATATTATATTCTGTATTCTGGAACGCAGTTGTTAAATTATTATTTAAATCTATAATCTATTAGAATGTTAGTTTAACAATTAATATAATACTTACTAGAAAAAATACTTTTTAAGAGTATTCAAATACAGATACCTGTTTTGAAAAATATGTAAAATACGCGTATTCAAGTGATTAAAAAGTATTTGAATACTTTTGCTCAAGTAGGTACTTAAAGAGAATTTATCATAGCTGATCTGAGTTCCAAAAATTGAACTTTAGATTTATAGTTTTTTTAAAAATACTTGAAATCCTAACTTCATCAATATTAGTCTTATCGACTTGAAGCCTTCAGGATTCAACGCAGCCAAGCCTTGAAATCAAATTTAGATTCTCAAAAAAGTATCGACGTTAAGATTGACAAAAGAAAATTTCCCGCCAAATTAGTTTTTGAATAATTTAAATTTTGAACACATTTTTGAATTTATCATGTATTAAAAAACTAAAAACCCAACCAACTGTACCAACATTCCCTACTAATTATACGAATGGCGATACCAATATAAAAATTAACTTATGTAGGTATTCTATAAAAAATATCTATTTCCATATTCAAATATTATTGAAAAATTCAAAAAAACTTCAAAATCAATATTTAGTATTCAATATTTATAAAGGCAACTGCATTTTAGGAAACCAAAAAAAAATGTTGAAAAAATAAACTGTAGGAATGTACATTACAAAGTACAAACTAAAATGCCCAGAATCTTAAACAGGAAAAACTATTTAAAATATTTATTTCATTAAAAAATGATGATTCATAGGGCACCAAGTTATCAATTTTCAAGAAAATACAAAATATTCAACTAGAGTTACATTACTAAAAAGAAAAAATTGAAGGAGGGTGTTGGAGCCTAGTGGCAAATGCAATTTAAAAAAGAAAAAAAAAATTAAATAAATTATATTGTGGGAATACACATTACAAACTTCAAACTAAAATGCCCAGAATCGTAAACAGAAAAAAATATTCAAAATATTTAGTTCATTCAAGAATGATTATTCATAGGGCACCAAGTTATCAATTATCAAGTCAATATAAAATATTCAACTAGAGTTACATTACTAAAAAAAAAATTGAAGGAGGGTGTTGGCGCCCGCAGGCAAATGCATTTGAGGAAACCAAAAAACATTTTGAAAAAATTTAACTGTAGGAATACACATTACAAAGAACAAACTAAAATGCCCAGAATCATAAACAAAAAAACTATTTAAAATATTTAGTTCATTAAAGAATGACATAGGGCACCAAGATATCATCAATTTTCAAGTCAATACAAAATATTCAACTAGAGTCACATTACTAAAAAAAAAAATTGAAGGAGGGTGTTGGCGCCCGCAGGCAAAAGCATTTTAGAAAACAAAAAAAAAATTTAAATTAAAATCTTCAAACTAAAATGTCCAGAATCTTAAACAGAAAAAGACTATTCAAAATATTTAGTTCATTAATCATGGATTATTCAAAGTGCACCAGTATTTCTATGTTCAAAAAGTATATACAAAAAATTCAACTAGAGTTACATTACTAAAAAAAAAAATTAAAGGAGGGTGTTGGCGCCCAAAGGCAAATGCATTTTAGGAAACCAAAAAAAAATTTTGAAAAAAATTAACTGTGGGAATACACATTACAAAGTACAGACTAAAATGCCCAGAATCTTAAACAGAAAAAACTATTTAAAATATTTATTTCATTAAAGAATGATTATTCATAGGGCACCAAGATATCATCAATTTTCAAGTCAATAAAAAATATTCAACTAGAGTCACACTACTAAAAAAAAAATTGAAAGAGGGTATTGGCGCCTGCAGGCAAATGCATTTTAGGAAACCAAAAAAAAATTTTGAAAAAAATTAACTGTGGGAATACACATTACAAAGTACAAACTAAAATGCCCAGAATCTTAAACAGAAAAAACTATTTAAAATATTTATTTCATTAAAGAATGATTATTCATAGGGCGCCAAGTTATCAATTATCAAGTCAATACAAAATATTCAACTAGAGTTACATTACTAAAAAAAAAAAAAATTGAAGGAGGGTGTTGGCGCCCGCAGGCAAATGCATTTTAGGAAACCAAAAAAAAATTTTGAATAAATTTAATTTTATGATGACACATTACAAAGTACAATCTAAAATACCCAGAATATTAAACATAAAAAACTATTTAAAATATTTATTTCAGTAAACAAGGATTATTCATAGGGCACCAAGATATCATCAATATTCAAGTCAATACAAAATATTCAACTAGAGTCACATTACTAAAATAAAAAATTAAAGGAGGGTGTTGGCGCCCAAAGGCAAATGCATTTTAGGAAATCAAAAAAAAATTTTGAAAAAAATTAACTGTAGGAATACACATTACAAAGAACAAACTAAAATGCCCAGAATCTTAAACAGAAAAATCTATTTTAAATATTTATTTCATTAAAGAATGATTATTCATAGGGCACCAAGATATCATCAATTTTCAAGTCAATACAAAATATTCAACTAGAGTCACATTACTAAAATAAAAAATTAAAGGAGGGTGTTGGCGCCCAAAGGCAAATGCATTTTAGGAAACAAAAAAAAAATTTTGAAAAAATTTAACTGTATGATTACACATTACAAAGTACAATCTAAAATACCCAGAATATTAAACAGAAAAAACTATTTAAAATATTTATTTCAGTAAACAAGGATTATTCAAAGGGTACCAGATTGTCAATGTTTAAAAAATTTGGCTAGAGGTTAAATCATATAAAAAAAATTGAAGGAGGGTGTTGGCGCCCGCAGGCAAAAGCATTTTAGAAAACAAAAAAAAATTTAAATTAAAATCTTCAAACTAAAATGTCCAGAATCTTAAACAGAAAAAAACTATTCAAAATATTTATTTCATTAAAGAATGATTATTCATAGCCCATAGGGCACCAAGATATCATCAATATTCAAGTCAATACAAAATATTCAAATAGAGTCACATTACTAAAAAAAAAAATTAAAGGAGGGTGTTGGCGCCCAAAGGCAAATGCATTATAGGAAACAAAAAAAATTTTAATTAAAATCTTCAAACTAAAATGTCCAGAATCTTAAACAGAAAAAAACTATTCAAAATATTTACTTCATTAATGATGGATTATTCAATGTGCACCAGTATTTCAATGTTCAAAAAGTATATACAAAAAATTCAACTAGAGTTACATAACAAAAAAAAAAATTGAAAGAGGGTATTGGCGCCCGCAGGCAAATGCATTTTAGAAAACAAAAAAAAAATTTAAAAAAGATATTATTGTAGGAATACACATTACAAAGTCTATACAAGAAATTCAACTAGTCACATAACTAAAAAAAAAATTGAAGAAGGGTGTTGGCACCAGCAGGCAAATGCATTTTAGGAAACCAAAAAAAAATTCTGAATAAATTTAACTTTATGATGACATATTACATAGTACAAACTAAAATGCCCAGAATCTTAAACAGAAAAAACTATTTAAAATATTTATTTCATTAAAGAATGATTATTCATAGGGCGCCAAGTTATCAATTATCAAGTCAATACAAAATATTCAACTAGAGTTACATTACTAAAAAAAAAAAAAAATTGAAGGAGGGTGTTGGCGCCCGCAGGCAAATGCATTTTAGGAAACCAAAAAAAAATTTTGAATAAATTTAATTTTATGATGACACATTACAAAGTACAATCTAAAATACCCAGAATATTAAACATAAAAAACTATTTAAAATATTTATTTCAGTAAACAAGGATTATTCAAAGGGTACCAGATTGTCAATGTTTAAAAAATTTGGCTAGAGGTTAAATCATATAAAAAAAAATTGAAGGAAGGTGTTGGCGCCCGCAGGCAAAAGCATTTTAGAAAACAAAAAAAAATTTAAATTAAAATCTTCAAACTAAAATGTCCAGAATCTTAAACAGAAAAAAACTATTCAAAATATTTATTTCATTAAAGAATGATTATTCATAGCCCATAGGGCACCAAGATATCATCAATATTCAAGTCAATACAAAATATTCAACTAGAGTCACATTACTAAAAAAAAAAAATTAAAGGAGGGTGTTGGCGCCCGCAGGCAAATGCATTTTAGGAAATCAAAAAAAAATTTTGAAAAAAATTAACTGTAGGAATACACATTACAAAGAACAAACTAAAATGCCCAGAATCTTAAACAGAAAAATCTATTTTAAATATTTATTTCATTAAAGAATGATTATCCATAGGGCACCAAGATATCATCAATTTTCAAGTCAATACAAAATATTCAACTAGAGTCACATTACTAAAAAAAAAAAATTAAAGGAGGGTGTTGGCGCCCGCAGGCAAAAGCATTTTAGAAAACAAAAAAAATTTAAATTAAAAACTTCAAACTAAAATGTCCAGAATCTTAAGCAGAAAAAAACAATTCAAAATATTGAGTTCATTAATGATGGATTATTCAAAGTGCACCAGTATTTCAATGTTCAAAAAGTATATACAAAAAATTCAACTAGAGTTACAAAACAAAAAAAAAAATTGAAAGAGGGTATTGGCGCCCGCAGGCAAATGCATTTTAGGAAACCAAAAAAAAATTTTGAAAAAAATTAACTGTAGGAATACACATTACAAAGTTCAAACTAAAATGCCCAGAATCTTAAACAGAAAAAACTATTTAAAATATTTATTTCATTAAAGAATGATTATTCATAGGGCGCCCAGTTATCAATTATCAAGTCAATACAAAATATTCAACTAGAGTTACATTACTAAAAAAAAAAAAATTGAAGCAGGGTGTTGGCGCCCGCAGGCAAATGCATTTAAGGAAACCAAAAAAAAATTTTGAATAAATTTAACTTTATGATGACACATTACAAAGTACAATCTAAAATACCCAGAATATTAAACAGAAAAAACTATTTAAAATATTTATTTCAGTAAACAAGGATTATTCAAAGGGTACCAGATTGTCAATGTTTAAAAAATTTGGCTAGAGGTTAAATCATATAAAAAAAATTGAAGGAGGGTGTTGGCGCCCGCAGGCAAAAGCATTTTAGAAAACAAAAAAAAATTTAAATTAAAATCTTCAAACTAAAATGTCCAGAATCTTAAACAGAAAAAAACTATTCAAAATATTTATTTCATTAAAGAATGATTATTCATAGCCCATAGGGCACCAAGATATCATCAATATTCAAGTCAATACAAAATATTCAAATAGAGTCACATTACTAAAAAAAAAAATTAAAGGAGGGTGTTGGCGCCCAAAGGCAAATGCATTTTAGGAAACAAAAAAAAAATTTTGAAAAAATTTAACTGTATGATTACACATTACAAAGTACAATCTAAAATACCCAGAATATTAAACAGAAAAAACTATTTAAAATATTTATTTCAGTAAACAAGGATTATTCAAAGTACACCAGTATTTCAATGTTCAAAAAGTATGTACAAAAAATTCAACTAGAGTTACATGACAAAAAAAAAATTGAAAGAGGGTATTGGCGCCCGCAGGCAAATGCATTTTAGAAAACAAAAAAAAAATTTAAAAAAGATATTATTGTAGGAATACACATTACAAAGTCTATACAAGAAATTCAACTAGTCACATAACTAAAAAAAAAATTGAAGGAGGGTGTTGGCACCCGCAGGCAAATGCATTTTAGGAAATCAAAAAAAAATTTTGAAAAAAATTAACTGTAGGAATACACATTACAAAGAACAAACTAAAATGCCCAGAATCTTAAACAGAAAAATCTATTTTAAATATTTATTTCATTAAAGAATGATTATCCATAGGGCACCAAGATATCATCAATTTTCAAGTCAATACAAAATATTCAACTAGAGTCACATTACTAAAAAAAAAAAATTAAAGGAGGGTGTTGGCGCCCGCAGGCAAAAGCATTTTAGAAAACAAAAAAAATTTAAATTAAAAACTTCAAACTAAAATGTCCAGAATCTTAAGCAGAAAAAAACAATTCAAAATATTGAGTTCATTAATGATGGATTATTCAAAGTGCACCAGTATTTCAATGTTCAAAAAGTATATACAAAAAATTCAACTAGAGTTACAAAACAAAAAAAAAAATTGAAAGAGGGTATTGGCGCCCGCAGGCAAATGCATTTTAGGAAACCAAAAAAAAATTTTGAAAAAAATTAACTGTAGGAATACACATTACAAAGTTCAAACTAAAATGTCCAGAATCTTAAACAGAAAAAAACTATTCAAAATATTTATTTCATTAAAGAATGATTATTTACAGGGCACCAAGTTATCAATTTTCACGTCAATACAAAATATTCAAGTAGAGTTACATGACAAAAAAAAAAATTGAAGGAGGGTGTTGGCGCCAGCTTGTCAGTGTTTAAAAAATCTATATAGAAAGATCTAGATTGGAATTAAATAACAGAAAAAAATTCTCTGAAGACTTACAAATTTAAAAATATTTATATTAAAAATCAATTGAATTAAATTTATGAAAAAAAAAATTGAAAGGGGAACGTGGGCTACCGCAGGCAAACGCATTTTAAGAAGCAGATAAAAAATTTAAAAAAAATCTTATTGCACCAGGTTGTTAGTGTTTTAAAAAAAGATATATATAAAAGAATCAAAAAAAGTTAAATACATAAAAAAATAAATTGAATGGGGAACGTGAGAGAACCTATCCAGTCTCTTTTCAAATTATATATTATGTACACAGGTACTCAGCGTACTCCCAGGTATAGCCGGTTAATCTTGAAAAATTTTTATACAAAAAAATCTACTTGAGTTCAATGAAGTGAAAAAAAAATTGTTTGAGAAATCTGGGTGAAATAACACTAAACCAAAGAATATGCTGGAAGCTAAATACTGCAATACATATTAACTACAATCCAAAAACTAGGTGTTGTTTACATTATAATAATGCGAACAGTTATTATGATCAGAGGGGATACACGGTAATATATGTATTAGAAAATGTATAAAAATGAATGTAAATTATAAAGGATGCAATGAAATTAAATGATAAAAGATCCTGCACGGACTCTACTATGTGATTGTAATTTATAAAGGACATAAAATGTTTAATTTAAAATAATATTGTGTTTGGTGGGTCTACAGTCAATATTAAATTACAAACTATAAAGTCTAAATGCAAATAAAAACATAGTCAGATATCTGTTTTAGTCTTTGTAAATATGTGCGGAAAAAAATTAGATTTAGTACAATGTAAAAAAATGTGGAAAGGAAACCCTGAGAATTCTTTGACAATAGGATATTAAAACACAAAACCATATATTAAGTTAAAACTATTGATTTTATACATTTTCTATTTACAAAAACTCATAAATATTGAAAACCTTATAAAACCCTAATAAAATAATATTTTGTTATATTTTAAAATACATTTTATAATTTGTTGTGGTAAAAAAATCATTATTTAATGTTGGCTGTATTTAAGTTTTTAATAACTATACTGGTACAACTCTTGCTGACAGTCTTTAAGACCGTGTTAAAAACTATGATAATTAGTTAACATCTAATTTCCTGCCCTATCCTAACCTAACCTAACCTAACCAAATTAATAATATTTAAATATTTTCGTTCATTGTTATGTTTACAATATCGAATACCTTGATAGTTAGTAGGAAAAGATCATCGCAAAGCTCACGACCGGTGATGGTAGTCGTCTATCATTACCATACCTTCAACTAACCATAGGTTTACCAAACTAACCTTCGTATGACTCATTAGGAAACATTGAATAAAAAGACCCTGAGTTGCAGGTTGCTGAACCTTAAGTGTTTGATTATCAAGTTGATCCTTAGATTGTTGACAACCTTAATCCATGCTATGGATGAAGCCCATAGATAATAAAGATATGGATAGTCCCACCTATTTTAAATACATTTCAATCCGCGTTCCCGGAGGGGAAGGAAATTGAGGCTCCTTTATATTGATATTCGATACTCGAGTTGGCCTCAATTGTCCCCCTCGAAGATCAGACCGCTGATAAGACTATTATGTCCTATCCATTATGTTATATCTTTATTATCTATGATGGAGCCATACCCAGCTCATTCGTGTAAACAATTTGAACCACATAAAAGCGATCAACGAGTCTCTATCTACTTTATTGGTGGACGGCACTTTAACTACGGTCTGTAACGAGACAAAACCGGACGCACCGCTTACGTGGCGCACTCTCGTCACTAACCATTTATTCTCGCGTACCGAGTACCGCGACGCGCTTTTGCGCATCAATAACACATTACGCCCGCTGAACGCAGCAACATTCGTTCACGACGCAACCAAGAGCGCGTGAAGAAGCAAACTTGCTTTGCGACGGCACGCCGCCCGAGTTAATAAACTCATGTTCGTACCGAACCCCTCAACTTAAAACCCTTTTGAAGACATCATTGAAATCAGCATGTTCCGAACTATCGATAATAGATTTCAATGGGTTTTAAGTTAAAAAGAAAACATGGCAATCTTCAAAAACCTATCACATGTTTTATGCATCCCGTGAAAGTCATGACTATGATAAGTACCAGCCAGAAATACGGCCAAAACAACAGTTTCCCCGCTGAGTGCGGTATATTAGTGAGCCGGACGATAGTAGAACATCGTTAAACACGGACACCAATTCCCAGACAGATAACAGCATTCCCCCAGACTGAGTAAGCCGGACGATATTAAAAATATCGTTATACACGGATGCTCAATAGTCTGCCCCGGCTTTCCCTTTCCGCTCCGAACGACCGAGCGCTGTGTAAAAGTGTGCTGTTGTCGCTCGTTGCTCTACGTATACTCTGTGAGACGACCAATACCAGGCACCTCCGTAGTCAATCCGTCAGCCGAGTCGAGAACGCCGAGCCATCGCCGCCGCCGTCCGATCGTTATACTCTATACTCCACTGAGTGAGTCGAGAACGCCGAGCCAACCTAACCGCCGTCCTCATCTACACCCCTTTCACCGTCCACGCCGGTAAGTCACTATAAAGTGTTACCGTGCCACTGTACAAGCTGTTGTTATTGAAAGTACACCGCCATCGAGAGCAGAGCATACTTCACCAGCTACCGAACAAAACTGTGAGTTATATGTTCGCATTCCCACCCCTTTATGTAACCCCATTAAATATTTTTATTGTACACTCTAATGAGTTTAATGCATCCCGTGAAAGTCATGACTATGATAAGTACCAGCCAGAAACACGCCCATAACAACAATTTCCCACAAGCTGTTGTTATTGAAAGTACACCGCCATCGAGAGCAGAGCATACTTCACCAGCTACCGAACAAAACTGTGAGTTATATGTTCGCATTCCCACCCCTTTATGTAACCCCATTAAATATTTTTATTGTACACTCTAATGACTTTAATGCATCCCGTGAAAGTCATGACTATGATAAGTACCAGCCAGAAACACGCCCATAACAACAATTTCCCCGCTGAGTGCGGTATATTAGTGAGCCGGACGATAGTAAAATATCGTTATACACGGATGCTCAATAGTCTGTCCCGGCTTTCCCTTTCCGCTCCGAACGACCGTGCACTGTGTAAAAGTGTGCTATTGTTGCTCGTTACTCTACGTACACTCTGTGAGACGACCAATACCAGGCACCTCAGTAGTCAATCCGTCAGCCGAGTCGAGAACGGCGAGCCATCGCTGCCGCCGTCCGATCGTTATACTCAATTGAGCGAGTCGAGAACGCCGAGCCAACCTAACCGCCGTCCTCATCTACACCCCATTCACCGTCCACGCTGGTAAGTCACTATAAAGTGTTACCGTGCCACTATACGAGCCGTTGTTATAGAAAGTACGCCGCCATCGAGAGCAGAGCATACTTCACCAGCTACCGAAAACTGTGAGTTATATGTTCGCGTTCCCACCCCTTTATGTAACCCCATTAAATATTTTTATTGTACACTCTGATGAGTATAATTAAAATAATTTATAAAATATTGTTATACAAAACATTTGAATTATACAAAACTAAGATGAGGAGCATATTGGTTCAAAACATGATATTTCAATAAATAAAAACAATTTATTACCAACCAATTGCGTTTCATTACAGGTCCCTCAACTTACTTAGGCAACCTTGAGGCATTTCCTTTTAGGAAATTAATTAAATCCTCAAACATAACTCTTAATTCAAGAGTTTGTATAACTAATACAATCATAATATAATATGAGTATAGTACATTTCGTAATATTTATTTATAATATTTACTGTTAGTGAAATATTAAGTTTGTATTTCTAATATAATATATTATATTTTGACATTTATTCGTCCTTAAATACCACTTGCACCATGGCCCCTCGATATAGTAATGTGGCGACCCGGCACATCTCTTTTAGATAAATGATTAAATACTTAATCAAGTCTTCCAATTTACTAAACATTTATATTTTGTAGATAATTTGAAGAAAAATTTAAAATTGAAGAGAGACTGTGTGAATTAACAAAATTTTTGGTATGAAATGTTTATTTGAACACCTGTTATAATGTATTATATTGAACTTAAGTTAATTTTTATAATGTACTATAGTAAACATTTGAACATTTATTACAATATACGTATATTATACATAGATTTTAAGTATGATTTTTTTTGAAAATTACCCACCTACTACAATACAAGACACTTTATTTTTATATTTTGAAGCAATATATGATTTGGATTATTTACATCTATATAAACTAAATTTCAGACCCATAGTTTAGTATTTAAAGTTTGTATGATCAAAGCCGTGGAACCAAATTTTATCAGACTCTACTAGAATGTTGTAGTTAAATTAAACTATAATAAGTATGTGGAATAACAGTACTTAACCTTCTATGATAATTTGTTATGAATATAATATTTTAAGTAATAGCTCAAATTTAGCACTTTTACGGTACTTAATACATTTTCCTAATATTTTAACAGAAATTATGGAGCTAAAAATATAGAAATACCTATATTATGTCACGGTCCATAGTTCACAGTTTTGTTTCGTTTATAATAATAATGCTTTTTAATATACTTTTTCATATTTTAATATTTATTACAGTTGGCTTTTATGATTTGTTTGAACTATTAGTACGTATTTTTTTTGGGAGATCCCTATTATTACAACACCGTTACCAATATGCGTTTTTTTTTTGGTTAGTTAATATAATTGCATGTTTTCATGATTTCTTCGTATTTATGCTTATTTTCTTAAAATGTTTTTATATTTTCGGTTCATCTGTTACCTACCTACATACCTACCTACCAAGTGTGTAAATAAAGAATTTTTTTTGTAAACCAATTTGAACTATAATTTATTAATTTAAAAAATTTTTAATATAAACGTTTTCATTCAGTATTTTTTTGAATTTTAAGTGCATATTTTTGAATATTTCAGTGCGTATATTTGCCTGTTTTTAGTGCATACATGCATATTTAACACTTTTTCATTGCATTAAATTCACAGCCCTGCTAATTACTTTTACTTCCAATCATAACACCTACCACAGTTAATGTTAAATGTCAAATTGCCAACAATCAACTGCTTCTTCAACTTTATAACACTTAGAGGATGTCAGATTTTTAGCGCACCATTTATCTCTCTCTCTGACCCAATCATTTTAGTGTTTTTTTAATGGTACATTTGGTATGCTACGCGTGGGTCAAAGATGGAAAACAAATAGTGCGCTGACATCCCAACCGGCAACAAGTTTACACGAGTGAGCTGGGTATGGCTCCATCATAGATAATAAAGATATGGATAGGACATAATGGTCTTATCAGTGTTCTTCGAGGGGAACAATACATTGACGCCAAATAAAGTATACTTATATCGAGTATTGACTATCGACTATCAATATAAAGGAGCCTCAATTGCCTTCCCCTCCGGGAACGCGGCTTCAAATATATTTAACATAGGCGTGGACTATCCATATCTTTATTATCTATGGGCTTCATCCACAGCATGGATTAAGGTGTCAACAATCAAAGAATCAACTTGATAATCAAACACTTAAGTTCGGCAATCTGAAACTCAGGATCTTTTTATTCAAAGTGTCCTAATGAGTCATAAGAAGGTTAGTTAGGTAAACCTATGGTTAGTTGAAGCCAAAGAGTCAATAGGGCTTTTGCAATTCAAGATCTTTTCCTACGTATTCGGCATTGTTAACATAACTATTCTACCTTTACACTTTTTCTTCCCCCATCTCTCACAGCTATATACAGGTTCAGCCACTCTCATTCCACACCTCCATATGATCGGTATTCTGTCTATCCATCTCTTCTTCAGTCTTCTCGTCCATCATTTCTCCCCTAAATTAACTTCTATAGCCACTCTCACTATCTCTTATCATACAGTGACCGAACCACCTAAACCTATTCTCTCTTGTTTTCACTACAATATGTACACTACCCTACACTACCCTTAATTAATTAATTTCTTTTTCTATTCTCTTTTGTACCTTAACACCTTACTTATTATTCTCATATCTGCTACTCTCACTCCACTTACCTACCCTAACCTTACATTTCTTTTTCATCTTTCCCTTTCATACACCAAACATTCTGAAATCCTGTTGACCCATTTCCTTATCTTTGCCATATCACACACTTCCTAATTCCTATTCACTCAGTCTCTAGTTACCTACAAGTCATCGTACTTGATTATCGGTGAAAATATTTAAATATCATTGAACGAATTCCCTACTCGAAAGAATTGCTTAAAAAAATATCATACCTCACCAATTTTCTAATTTTGAACACGACTTTATTGATAGCCCGAATAGTGTTATACCAGTATAGTTACAATACAAATATTGAAAATTTTCGGGCAATACATTCCCTGATCAATTAACTATAATAAAAAAAACCTACTGAGATGAACCTTATTAGATCATTTAAATATTCCAGAACAAGCCCCTAGTTTTTGGTCGCATGCCAATTTTAACCATATACTAGACCACAATAGTTTATAGACATTCTATAATGCATTCTGCTACCGGTGGCCCTAGACACTGTTGGGGAAATTATAATATTTCTTTAGTAATTAAATTACGATACGAATTATAAGTTACGTAGGTACTTGTCCAATACTCGACTACCAGAATTTAAATTAATGAATGTGATGTACCTAGGTAACATATCGATCGATTCTAAAACAGAAACTTAACCTAGGTACAAATAATATCACAATATCAAATAGTGAAATGTGAAAATTTGAAGAAAATTTCCTATAGGTATATCCCGTAAAACCCCCAAAATAAAACGTACGTTTGAAGTGTTCTATTAAAACCCAAATATTTAATGCCCGTATCCCGATGCATAGAAAATGTATGTTTCACATTTAACGAAAACTAAAACTATCGTGACGGAACTGAATTACGAAGAACGTATAAAACAAAAATAATCGTCACCAAGTGATAGGTATAATCTGCTATGTACTTACAAATCATATTAAATAACATTAATCAATATGTATTTTCTTATTTTGTTAGGTAGGTATAAAAACCTACCTTCCTACTTATAAAAGCATTACCTAATCATTGATTTAAAATTTTAAAAATTATTCTACTATAACAATAAATTAACAGTTGTAGGCAAAGTATTATAATTTAAGGTATTTTTCATAATATCCTAATTTTTGTACACCTATAACAACTGGATTTTAAAAACTACTCTACGTCTAGCGGGTATATAAGTTTGTCTGACAATAAATCAGTAGTAGGAAAAAACTTACGTAATTATTTATTCTTCCGGCGAAACGCGGTCCCTTTGAGTGTATAATATTGTCTAGTGTCAGAGTCGTGCGTCTCCGCCAAGCAAAATGCAGCGCGCGTCTTCATATCTCCGATCCAAAAGTTCAGTCTGGAAGTATTGAGATTAATGACATTTATAAAAATAGGCACCTAGCTTAATAACCAGAATGGAACGAAATATGTGAGTACGTATTGGAATCGCTGTTCGTCTCAAACGATTGTCATTTGCCATAGATTATTTATAATTATAACCTAACCGTCCCAATCATAGAAAATATATATATGGTCCTAACCGATGGATGATGGATATTTTTACATTATCTTCAAAACAACATTTATTTGTTTCTACTAGACGCAAATGCGGTAAATTGAATTCAAATTTATAATATAGATAACGGTTTTTTTACTTGGTAACCATTTATTTATTACTTGGTTTATAAACAAATTCTAATTGATATAAAATAGTAATTATATAAAAATAGTTTTATTGATCCCAATATTTAAAAATAATGTTTCAAATAAAATAATAAAACAAATTTAAGAAATACCTATTAATTAATATGTATTACCTAAATAACAAAATAACTAAATAAATTCGTGTTTTTTTTTAAACATTTTCATGTCCCCACCCCCTTACGTAATTGTGTCACTCCTCCTTAGAGTGGTGCGCCCCTTAGGTTAAGAGCCCTTGAAATAGTGCATGTTAAAAAATCAGCCATATCCTCCCCCCCCCCACCCCTTGACAAAATCATTTGACTCATTTAGCTACTTTATGAATTAAGAACGATAGATTGAACGTACAAAACTGTACCTACCTACATAATAGTTATCAAACTATTAACCCATCAATAATATTATATTTTTTATCGTGTACACTTATCGATTGGTATATACAAAATAACGTTAAGTTATAAATAGGACGTGGATTTAAATGCATTAAAAATAAGAAAAATGCCTTAAAAATACGATTTAATGCACTTATACTACAAAGCTTAATAAAATGGCCAGAAAAATTAAAAGTCCAATTTGAACGAATATAAAATAAAATTTAGATAAGTGTATAGGTAGTGTATTCGTTATATTTTGAGTTTCATTATATTACATCAGTCGATCAGATGCTATTTAATATTTTAAAATAAAAAAATTCGACAGTAATTCCATATTGGCAAGTGTTGTTTTCTATAACTGAAGACTGAAGTTATAGTATCGAACATAATGGGTACGTAAAAAAATAGAAATATAAGAAAAAAAATTACCTTTATTTAATTGTATTTAATTTTTTTCTAATAAGTTTTTATAAAATTGACTTTATCCCATATAAATGTTCTAATTTCATTTTTCAATTCGTTGATAATATATGAAACGAATTCTTTGCTTGGAAAGCAATGTTTTAGAAAATTCAGAAAATGCAGTTTATATTTAAATATTATAAATAATAATTTCTGATGCATTGATGCGGAAGAGTGAGGGGGTGGACAATCAGCCGGACCGAAATCTAACATCAAACACTTAATTTAAACAATTTTTCACACACGCGTCATGATTTAAAAAAAATAATTATTTATAATTCATATTTATACCGATTTTCTACCGAAAAAATAAATTACTTTAATCTCAATATTATTTATTAGTTAACGATATCTTTGCTCAGAATCGTTTTTCGTTAGTTCGTTTTGTATTTTAATAATTTATACGTGGATATATTATTATTACTAATAATTATAGTAGTTGTGTTTGTTTTATGTCATTAATTTATTTAGTACTATACCAATAAATTATATACTAATTAATAATTTTTAAAACATTGTGTTCAAAAAAATAAAAAAAAAATGTGATTTTAATTAGAGTCTTGTAATGTACCTACCTATATTTAAAAAATAAATAAATATAATAATAACTGTTGAACTTTTAGGGCATAATAGGTAACACATTCGTGTATGTAGTATTACACTATTTATATAGGTATATTCATATACCTATACGAGTATATGAGTAGGTATATTATTCATAAGTGCGCACACGTCAGGATAGGCAGTTGACCATTCCGTGAATATACTTTTATGTGTACATGGTTATACATCCCTAATCCCTATGATATAGAATATAGATATTAGGTGAACAATAGAAGTTAAGTATGTGACACTAAATTAATAGTTACCTATAACTTATAACGTTGTATTTGGAAAAAAAATTACCAGTTATTAATTAAAATTGTATCTTATGACTATTATCAGTTATAAGTCATAACATATATTTCTATAAACTAAACCAAAATATTTATATATTTATATTAAGTACCCTTTATAGGTATGCACCTATTAATGATAATTATTCTACAAACAGGGACTGGAAAAACGACGACAGCGTTTATATCTCGCGTATTTTATACATTTCTAGTCCGGAACTAAAATATGCGCCTACAACACTTGGACGGCACATTTTTCGTGACATTAAATATTTGTTTTAAGTCTTAAAAGTAAATTTAAGCCTCAAAAGAATATAAAAACAAACTTACTTTAATTATCGACTCCTTCGGCGGAATCCGTGACGTGTGTGAACTGCGACGGCGACGCCCATGAGGAAACGCTCCAGAATACAGCCAGAACTTAGAATATTGTGATTTATGAAAAATAAAATTATACGAAACGCAGTAAGTTTTTTGCTCATATCTTCTTTGCTTATTGAAATTTTAGAATTTTTAATCGACTGTGTCTTCTGCAACGACTTTGAGATTTGCCATAGATTAAATAAATAAATGATAGATATTATACTAGGTACGCCAATATGATGTATCCACGGATATAATATAATGCAACTTTTTATATCAAAGAGTTCTGTGTTAACGGCCAATTTGTTCATTGAAATTTGATATGACAATAAACCAAAATAGTTTATAATTTTGAATTTGAATTATAATAATATGATATAGGTATTATTTAAATTATTATTTTCGTTTATCAATTTAATTATTGATTAAGGTGGTGAATAGATATCAGAAGCACAAAAATATTTTTATAAGAGCATATTGTATTTTATGAATTATTAAATAAAAATGTGATTACTGGATTTTAGAATTAACATAAAGCTATAAACGTATACAGTAAATTCATCAAATACTATAATACCAACTATATTTTTACAATGATGTGTGTTTTTTTTTTTTTTTTGATATTTTTAATTATTTTTTCTTATGGTCTGTGTAAATGATAAGTATTCGTAATAAAGATTCAATTTTCATATATAATATTATATTATAGGCACTCAGTATGTAATCATATGTTTATTTTTAGTTTAATTTAATTGTAGGTATTTAGTAAATAATAATAGGTATACGAAATTGTGTTTTCGAATAGCAAATTATTGTTTGTATACCTACACCATAATAGGGAACTAAAATTTTGTAAATGATGTACAAATGTATTTTCGGTGTTTTAAGGCTGCTGTAAGATCAATTTATGAGAATCCTTGCATTAAATTGTTAGGATTATTTGTTATGAATAATTATTTTATTACATATAGGTTTATTAAATATTGGTAAGTCGATCAGAAACTTTATTTTCACCGAATGTTAATAGTAAAAAGCTATTAAAATATCTATTATTTGTATTTATTTGTTAATAATAATTAACACTTAAATATTAGCAGTAATCTTGTTCCTTTCACAAAATGTTTTTTAATTATTTTTAATTTAATTTACATTTATCCCAAAGTGATCTCTGAATAATCATTCAATGATGAATTTAATAGTTACATTCTCGGTTACATTAATTGGATTATAAATTAAAATAAACTAGTTTCCAGCTTCTACTACAACATTATTTTATATTTTATTTTATGTTTTTAATTTTTTAAACGTAGTCTGCACCTTGTGTTGGTGATTTTACACGTAATATAATAAAATTGATACTAGTGATGAGTAGGTAAGTACCTTATTGTTTATTCAAATTATTTACACGATTATTAACTAAAAAAATATCTATGAAGTATAAACATCCGCATTTCCATTAACTATAAATTCATAATTGTATGAGCTATACATGTTACATATATTTTTTGAAAAAACTATTTAAAAAAACAAGAATAATTCCTATTTGATTTCACACGGGTTGATCTAGCAACTGACTGCTACGACAACTGTGCAATTTTTTTTAAGCATAAACGTCCAGAAAAGAGTTTGTTTTAAGACTGTCTGTCTTGATAACAACTAATTTAATTTAGAGTGTATTGTTGTATTATATTATAATGAAATTAATAATTATAGTAAAATATATAATTGCAAGACATTTAATACCTATATATATAGCCATCTAGGGTATAAACTACACTAAAAAAGGTGTAAGTATGCTAATAAAATATATGAGGTGTATAATGTATTTATGTATATAAAAATATAAAATATAAAGATTAATAACATTATATTGTTTTTAATACTTCGCGCAAACCTAAGGTGATACCCGGCGTATTGTATAACATGCAAAAAGGTGCGTATTAAACGTGGCGTGGTGAAACGAAGACGGTCTCGCGTATTTTATACATTGCGCTATTGGGATTAAACTTATAAATGCTTCTACGTCACGTAGTTAACAGATTGTCTGTGGCAATAAATATTTAATTTAAGTTTAAAAAGTAAATGTAAAATAGTAGGTAATAATATGAAAACAAACTTACTCGTAAACATCTACTCTTCCGGTGAAACGTAGCTAGAGTGCCGCCATCGCCGAAGAAACAGCTATCTTCATCCATCTTCATCTAATCATCTCACTCCGATGAGCTGAAACTTGAAAGTATCGAAATATTTTATGAAAATAACCTGATCAAACGAAATTTGCGAGTTTGTGTTACAACTTATACGGTTTAACGAACTGTCCGTTTATATTTGTGGCCTATTATTTTTTTGTTCACTGAAATCAAAATATACAATATATTATATTTATAATACAATAGTATTTCTGAAACTATTAGAATTGTTAACCGTCGCCGACGAATTTCGACAATTGACGATTGCCATAGATATTATAAAATATATTATGCCAATATGCCATAGATATTATAAAATATATTATGCCAATATGCCATAGATATTATAAAATATATTATTTACTATGATAAATCCAAAGTACTTATATATTATTATAATATAAGTACTCAGTAATCTATACAGTATATTTATAAATCGTATGTTCTTTTACAGTAATCTTTGTCATCTGCAATGCACCTATTCTGGTTTTCTATTTCAATTATAATTCGCATGCCAAATTTAACTATACAAACTGGTCCTCAAGTTTATAGAATAGATATTCTAATACATTCTCCCGCCAGTGCCAATAGACAAAGTGTTTGAGAAGTTATATTTTTTTGGTACCTAATTAATTTACAGTATGAATTATTATAAGTTACCTATGTAGGTACTTGTCCAAAACTCGACTTCCTGCAAATCATTGGTTTTTATGGTATAGCCTTACGAAGTTCACGATTTTCGGTGTTTTACGCGCCCGTACAACGCTTAAAGTTTACCGAGCTTAAGTATTACAAATTAATTTTTTTTTTAATCTACGTAAATCAACGTTTTAAAATTGATGATGCAAAAATAATTCTGATACCCACCCATGGTGGTTTTACATAACAAGTCGAGGGATGTTTTTGATTTTAATTGTTCGAGCAAGCGCAGTGTGGTATACCGGGTACATATGAAAATACCAAAAATTTCAATTAGTTATAATACATATAACTTGAAAATAAGACTGACCGCCAAGTTCAGACTTCCCTGTCGTTTTCAGTTAAAAACTAATGATTTCCGGCAATTATTTTTTTCAATATTGTTCTTAATTCGTTGTTACTTGTAATATATACATATGCCTATTTTAAAAATATTATTCGTGGGTAATTGAAACGTCTAAAATATATTATCATATACAAATACGATAATAAACAAATAATAATAATTCAACTTAACCGGCTACGGTATTAATAATATTTAATAATATCAATATAAGTATCGTATACAATATCCTAGGCTGACAAATCGTTTCCACTTAAAATCGTTTTTCGTATACTATGATATTATATCATTGAATTCAAATTTAACATTATCCATAACAGTCACCCACTTGTAACCTACTGTTCAGCAGAGTCACTTCCAATTTTTTTTTTAGATTCTGAGGGAAGCGATGAATGTATTGATTTTACAATGATGTGTGTTTTTTTTCATTTTTTTTTTTTGTGTCTGTCATCACCTTTTAGGACAGTAAAAGTGCTTGAATTTTCTTTAACAGTAACTTTTCTGATAGGAAAGTGAATCTAGTTGGTACTATGGAGGGTCAAAAGTAAAATTTTCCCAGTAGTTTTCAAAAGCGACGTAAAAAACAAAGGAAAAACGGAATTTTTTACGCAAAGACCGTTTTCGAGAAAATCGATTTTGGTTTTTGGTGCAACTCTAAAACAAATGACCGTAGGTACATTAAATTTTGACTGAATGCTTATATTAGCATTTTCCATACACCATAACATTTTCCAAATATTTTGACTTATTTTGAGCTGTTTACGGACATTTTCAGTTTCCATTTTATTTTAGTTTTTTTTTCTATAAATATCAATAAAATGTTATTTGTTGGTTAGAAAAGCTTGAAAATTTAATAGAAGGTTCCTAGGTTATTGTTTCAAAGGCAGATGAAAAAAATTAAAAATCCTTAGTCATGGTTTTTATTTATAAGCATTTAAAGTTCAAATATTGACAAAATACGGAAAAATCACGAAAATTATCAAATTATTTTGAGTTGAGAATTCATAAAAATTTTTCTTTTTCAATCTAAGATTCGAAAATGTAATACAAGATTATCCATAAGTTTACCTACCTATATCAAAAAAAAAATGTCTACAAGAAAGTCAAATTAAATTTTTATGAACGTGTGAAACCATTACAGTGACCCACTTGTAACCTACTGTACAGCAGAGCGACATCCACTTACCCACCTTTTTTTAATTGACCCCCCTTTTTATTTAATTCCTGATAAACGAGTTTTGGATAAGTACCTACCTACATAATAGGTACCTGTCCTACCTATATTAATTAAAAACTATTTTTAACACGACGTATTTACTTATTATTTTTGTCTTTTAGTTTATCTAATTTTGTATGATTAAAATATGTTTCCTTTATACCCAAATAATTTTTAAGTACCTACAAATAATATAGAACTCAATTATATTTTAACAATAAAAACTTTTATTAATACAGTGTTGACTTTGTAGATGGGTAGTAATAAATTAACTGTACATTCAGGATTACATGCATTCAAGTGAATAATTATAAGATTGCAATGATAGATGTAAGATGTAAGATGTATTGTTGATTCATCAATACGATGCTGGGTGGACTTGAGGACTTCTTATGTTCAGCGACCGGCGTCGACCCGTTTTGTGGCACAGCGGAAACTTCGTACAGCTGACTGTTCGACAAAGACACTGTAATATTATTTGAAAAATATTATTTCTACTTAATCGTAATAACTGGGTATAATGAGTTTAATATTATATTATATTACAATAAATATTAAGTATCTATATTATTAGCTTCTAATAATTGGGACGTCATTTTTGTAGATATTGATCCGGACAAAATGATGCTGGCCCAGCGCTATGCCACGGTTTATGGCGTACCTATCCGATGAAATTGTTGGAGACTCTTTCAAACTGGGCAATCTGATAAACGGTGACGTGATCGTTACTTCGCGGCCATCATAGGGTAGACCAGAATACACAAAAATGTAGGTCATCGGGCTGTCGGCTGTATGTATGATAAAGTCCTGGAAGTGGGAATTACAATAGGCCTTAAAATGCTGTTACACCTCAACCTTAATAAAAACAAAGAATGATTAAAAAATGGCAACGGAATTGGCCTACAAATCTGAAAATAAGTTTATGGACAGATAACTTCTCAACGTAATATTATGACCGATCCAATAATAACTTTCCATAAGTACATCAGACCTATGTGCGACGGCTGCTCACCAACGTATCGACATCCACCAGATAACTTTGGTAAGTTTTCAAACTATACCGCTCATTCTTGCGGAATGCTAAAGAAAATTAATTTATAAGATAAATATTATACTATAACAATTTTTAAATATAGATGTTTTCAACTCACAGTTATGCTGATGGATGTCGACCGGTTTGGGAGCGACGTCTGATACGCCATTGTTCTAATGAATTCAAACATAAATAATATATTATTATAATATTTTTATACGGTTTGGTATGTACGGTTAGGTATATTAAATTAATTAAGTAGGTACTTTATTAATATAGGCTATTAATTATTTTTTTACTATGCTTTTATTGTATTAAAATATACACAATGACTTATAACTTACATTATTGGACCGGACATACAGCAACGTCGAGTTGAGGTACCTGTCCATAAACACAATTTTCCAAAAAGCGGTTGTATCGTTTCAATGGCCGGGGGGGCCGTATTATAAGATGTAACAACTAATAGTTATTAGGTTAAGTTGCGTTCGGTTGTATACGACTTAAGCAATTATTATATTAATTTATAACTTTTTATTTTTAAGTTAGTATTGCTAACCTGTGGTTATAATTTATAAACGGTAGTTATGTTTTTAGATATTTTAAATTAAGATTTTTGTATTTGTATTTTAGAAACGCTGGTATTTAATTTTTAAATAACCTAGGAATATTTAAAACATAATATTATTATATTATTCATATTATTATAATACAATATTTAAATATAATATATTATGAACCTACTGCCCTACTATTTCTAGACGTTTACATGGCAATAGTAAAATTCTATTAAACTTATTAGGTACGTAAACAAAATTTATTAATATGACAAATATTTAAAATTTCAAAAAAGGGGGACCCTCGTGTTAATACCCCTCACTTTATTTTTTGGATAGCGCTGGGAGTTTTTGTGCACAAACGTCGGAACCTGGTGCACATTTCTACACAAACGATGCACAAACGTTTGGCGTGGTCAGAAGTTCAAATTTCGAAAGTGGGGGGGCCATTGAAATGGACCTTATAAAATCTCGATGTCGATGCCAATTAAAATTTACCGACCCTTGGCTTCAACTCTAGACCAGCTGCAGTGTCCGCTGCCCAATAGCACATTGCCCGTGGGTTGGGAACCGTTGTTATAGAATATATCAGTAATAGTACCATAGGCGGAGATCCTGTAAATATTGAGAGGGGCTCAAATATTTGGTAGCAAACCGACTAACAAACTCATTTTTACATTTAATAACTCATAAAAATATTGGAATGTTCTCATTATCATACCTACTAATTAAAAGATTCACAAACATAAAAAAGGAAAAATTAATAAAATACAATAAATTACCATTTTACAAATTTAAATTTGTGATTACTGATAATTTCCATTTATATATATGAACATTTAAAAAAAATAATAATAAAAAATTATCCCTAAAAAAACTGTAATCTGTACGAAAGTACGATTTTGTTTGTTTAATATTTTTAGGGGGGCTTTATCTTCAAATTATTTATTTTGGGAGGGCTAACCCCCCCCCCCCCCCCCGATCACCGTCTATGAATATTACACTATTATATAGGTATAGGGATATACCCAAACAGTGTTGTATTGCTGGAGTATGATCGTTGTGCAGGTCGACATAGTCGGATACAATTTTGTGCCACGTGTTGTAAGCAACAATTTAATTTATTTTTTAAATTTTAGGGTAGTTATACTAATTTTGATTGAATATAGAAAACCATTTATTATCGTCGAACGTATTGCAGAAAAATCCTCCCTTCACGCGTGACAGAGAATATCGCGTGTTCAATTTTTTTTTTAAACATGTTATTATAGTACAACTATATAAGACTATATTATTATTGACTTGTGCCGCCGTCTTACTCCAAGATGAATACCGCGGTCTTTAATTAGGTACGAAGGTACTAAATTATAGAATTCACGTCCGACACAACGGTACATTTTCTATTCAATCAATTAACAATTTGAATTTATTACTCAGGTGAGTTCATTGATTCGGATTATTTAAATCAATTACTATCTGCGCATAAAAAGGCAAACTCGAATGTAGCGGTATAATTAGAAAATAAGTAAGTGGCAGTAATATATTATTATCGTGAAATTGAAACCGACAAAAAAATCATTATAGACACGGTAATTTGAACGATTTAAATAGATATGAGATTTATTCTGTATCCACAAAATGTGTATTGATAAAAAATATAAATCGCTCAACCACCATATTAAGGGTAAGTTGGTAGAGCAATCAGTTTTTTTAAATTTAAATTAAATATAATATTACATAGTAAAATAACTACAGCTCTCTAAACATTTTTGGTGAGGTTATTTTAATACTTTTTATTAGGTATATTAGGTACAAAAAGTCTTAACCACACACGTTGAGATTCTTAATTTTTTTCTCGCGTGTTACGTTATAGTATTTCGTTACCTCTAGTAATCTAGTGTAATACCACCGAGAAAATCAAAAACTGCCAACGTCAGTTTAAAATAACAACTTCTATAAAGATTATTAATTGTTAGACGCTCCATCGATCCGGATATAATGAAACAACTTGTGAAAGCATAACATTTGTACAAGACTTTATCACTGTCAAAATGACAAGGTCCTTATGAAAAAAAATTCATGATAGAAAAAAAACACTTACGTCATCGGGGTGGATTTATCCCCAGTAATCCGAACATCCAACTCCGCTTTAATGTACACCACCGAACGTGTCGCGGATATTTTAATAAAGACCTTTTGTATAATATAAAGTTGACATAAAAATTGAAGATCGACATTATTATTATTTTTTTGTAATCGCCATCAGCGTCGTATTATTTTCTTTATTATTATAATCTTGTTCTGACATTTAACTTTATAATATAATATAATATAATGTCGGTATACCAATACCTGCACCGTTGACGTTATCAAAATCGCTCTTACCTTCATCGTAATCGTATATTACCCTGTGTTGTAGGTAGTAGGTACTTCGTCATATTATGTTGGTCACGGAGACGGAATTTAAATGCCATCGCCGACGGGCTTAAGTAATTTTATTTTATTATTGAAAACAAGTACGGTGGAATACTAAATGTTCATATTTATACATTGTATAGACCGTATAACGATTTACATTTGGAATATTGCGATACTGTATACCTATACCAACAATACACACAAATGTTTGTGAATAGTAATGTGCGTTTAATGCAACGACTTATTTATGTATTCTCAATCCAATCATTAACCGTGCCCGTAGCATGTATATAATATAATCTATGGATTGTGATTATGCACATAATATAAATATTGTCTTTTGTTCCCATTATAATATTTTCTCGTTGCTAAATAAAATATGTTTTGTTCAAAATATCGAGTCGTAAAACATCTAAACGTACTTTTGAGCTATAAAAAATATGGTGTACATAATATGTTTGGGTTGGTAAGAAATATTACGAAAGCATAAAATAGTCCGCCAAAATTATTACATCAGTTTATTCACGTGGTTGGCATAGGAATTAAATTAAATACGTAAGCACTAAAATAAATAAAAACATGTAACCTGTTATATTATGGTTTTAATTCGTATACCGTTTATCTATGGTATAGTTTTTTCCACGTACCTATACTCGGGTGTTTCTTTTTTCTGAGAAAACGACGTATGCACCCATCGCATCTTAATTTAATCGTTTAGGTATTAAGTAACGATTTATCATCCTTAACCCGTTGTTTACGCAAACGTCCGTCGTTCGATTTAGACCTGCTGCAGGTTCAAGTGACACGGCGACGTTACATTTAATACGTGCACCATACACACATTACACAGAATTAAAATAATAGATATAATATTATGTGAATAGAATGAACGAACGGCTATTCTCACTTTAAATCCTCCACCCAGCATATTACAGTTTACGTTTACCCTTTGCACCACCTGCATTCTTCGAGTGATATTTTGAAAATAAACGATTATAATATAAAACACGGATTACTAAATCCGATTTATGACTAAGTATATGAAAAAAACATAATATTATAAAGTGATGTCACGAATATCTGGGAAACGCGACACAACTGGTTCCATCGTCCACGTGGTACGCGCCACAATTCATCCGTTCCTCATCAACGTCGCGCGTACAATCCGAACAGCCGAAAAATCCTCGTTTTGATTGACAGTGAAAACCGTTCACGTCGTTTGGTTTCGATTTTTTTCCTCTCGTTTGTTTTTATCGTCCTCTTTAGCCGTAACTCGTGTTATTTGCAGCCAACTACAACTGCAGACACACTCACGCTCAACCCCACGTGCGGTTTATATTTGTTTTCAGACATTCCGTCCGTCGTGTTATACACGCACACACACACGCACAATACGGTTTTGTTTTCGACCCGAAAGGGGCCATTAAGATAAACGGGAAAAAAGCAATAAATCGAGATCAGTATTATTTGTTGGCCAAGCGCCACACAAGATGATCTCCACGGGGGAGATGGGCACGCTGTCGTCGTACAACTCTGGAGGGGAAACCACGTCATATATATATATACACCAGAGCACTAGCCACATATATAATATTATAAATATAATAATATGTATATAATAGTACACGCGTATAAGTTACTTACGGCACCGGTCACGGTCGTCAAATTTCCGTTAACTGGTGTGTGTTTAACGTTTTTTTTTTTTTTTTTTACCCGGCGATATAAGTACATATTATAACACAACGGGTACACCTATTATCTGGTCCATCGGCGAATATATGTATATACAATAATAATGCTATTATACACATCGAATACGAACGTACCTATTATAATATTATTAATGTACTAATGCGCGAAATTGCTGCAGCGTATATAGCCGAACGCGAGGACAATGCGAATACGACGTCGTACGACAACAATATTGCGCGGCGTGTTATTACGTGTGGCATACTATTAAATATATAATTATATGTGCTTGTACAAGTATTATGTAGGGGTATTGGAATAATATGTTTTACAGGCATAAAACAATACCTACGGCACAAAAATCGCATAATATAATATTATAAACTTATACCTATAGTATATTATAATCGACGACAGATTTTCATATACAGATATATACATCCGTATTATATCGTTTTACATTACTTGAATAAAATATATGGCATAAATAATATGCTTTAATTTTAAATAAATATTGTTGTATATTATTATCCACGACGTGTTTGAATTTAGACAGTACTTTATGTTTCCTCCGATATAGTGCCAAATCTGCAGACGCATGAACTTTTTACATGTATTTCATTTTGGTCTCATAATATAAATCGTATATGATTTAAAAAAAATTACTTTCCTTGTTAATGATATTAATAATGTTAATAAATGACAAATTATTAAACGATTTCAATCCAAGTAACTGATGATAAAATACAGACGTTATATGTTTATTTTATTTTTACGACAAAATAAATGTATAAGGTGTATAAATTAATTTTTGATTGTAAAATAGTACACATTTAAATTTTAAATTTATATCGTATATTTTTTTTCTTATATAGTCTTGAAAAAGTTGAGTGTGAAATACCGGTTAGTATACCGGTATTAACCGATATCTTATATATAGTTTGTTGTTTGAAACAACTGAGACCTATAAAATTATTTCGATTCCTATATATATATAGGTATAACCTGACAGAAAAATTGTTCCAATTTATATTTCTTCACAAGTAAATCGTTAACATTTTGTGATTTTATAGTTACGAAAATAATATTAAGTACCTATAAATAAAATATTTATTTTAATATATATTATATTTGATTGTAAATTTAAAAAAATAAAATGAACATAATACATAATATTATTATGTACACATAATGATAATATATTATATTGTGTACGTAGTGATGAAAAATATTAAACCCTGCTTAGGTATTTATGGTTAAAAATCCGATTAAAAGAATAAATTAGATTAGTTTTTAATATTTTCCTGCACCGGAGTGATCACATATTTTAATATCTATATACATAAAGTAACAATCACTTTATAACGCGTATATAATATACACGTCGACGGGGCGTTTAAGTCTCTATATACATACAAATGCAAGGCGGAGGTGCAATTTTTTTTTCTGTACGTAAAAGTATCATATAATGTGACGGCCACGCTTACAGATTTAAAACGATGGCTTAACGTGAACTCTATAGTATGAAACTATCTTTTTTCCCGAGACAATATTGCGTATTATTTTATTAAGGATTATTATTTTTATACCCACTTATTTAACACTCGCTAAAAACGTCTTGAGGCCATAGAATACATTAAATGTGACGAATCCATTACTGTCCCGTAACATTCCTGTCCAACGTAGGTATAATATATATAATTCCATATAATCAACGTAACATTTCAGATATACGTCTGTACATAAAAAGGGGCACGTGATCCGAAGATCACTGCAACATCAGTCGGCTGTGGATCACAAACGGTTCTGACCTAAGCGACTGACCTGATTCGCCTATCTGTCTATAATTGAGTAATTCTCTGTCATTGGGCAAATTGACATGGGCTTCGAAACATTAAACGAATCACAGTCGGCGTTTGAAACGACCGGCATAAGCTTGCCAAGTACAACATCACTCGCGCAAATCGTTCACAAATGTCCGTACAAACGTATACGTGTACCTAACAGGTTTTACTCGCTATCCACTTTAACCAATTCATAATTTATCGAGTAATCAGTGATAACCAAAAACCAGAGATAGTCAAATAGGACACTATATATAGTATATTAAGTTGTACAAATATTTTAGAACGATAAATATTATATATTTATATATAGATTATGCTAAGCCGGAGTAGCCGATGTCGTTGTACGTATACACATTTAATGTAATATTATTATTATTTATATTATTGTACTTCATTCTTAAATACGCGCCTGAGTATATATAATATATTTATCAATGGACATAATATTCATTGAATGTTTTCGGATTATATATAAACTTATATTATATAGTATGATTCTACAAAAACCGAAGAGTGTAACACAATGACCTATTGTTGTGTTTTTCAGTACCCTATTGAAGACGACCTGTCAGAATATTAAACTAGGATATTAAAGATATCTCGCGTGTTATTGTATATTATATAAGTTCGAACGATAATCTGGTGGAATTTTTCAATAGGATTTAAATACGACGTTTACAAGAATTTCTAAGTTGGAGTTCGAAAAGTGTTCGACGGTGAATCAAAGGGCGGCGTATAAGACGTACCTATATTTAATACTTATATATAATATATATATTATATACCTATGTTTGTATTATTATATTATGTGTAACGACAGAAGGAATTATTGTAATACGATCGACCGAGAAACAAAACAAGTTTTTGAAAAAATCTGTGAAATGTCCACGGTGTACAATAGTCAATAATATATTATTCAATATGGCCTCAATATTACCTACTATATTATCTATATGTCTTTTATTATATATTATTTTATATTGTATTCATTAAAATAATTTATTGTTTATTCGTTTCGTTCGTGTAGTGCGTTAAAGTCTCCATTCCATCACGTCATACGTTACAATACTATAATAGGTAAATACTAAATTACATATTATTATATTTTGGGTAAGTACTTAGGGGTTTGAAATAATCGTCGGATTATCTACGAAACTGTTATACGAGACGTCGTTAGATATTCCGACAACCGTATATATCTTATTCTTATATAAGCTATAGTAATTTGTGTATATAGTATACTATACCTACCTATAATATATTGTAGGTATCTATATATTTTATATAGTCTATTATATATAATATATATATATACGTTTCGTTAACCCCGTGCGATTGACGACGATCGTTCGTGCGTTGCCGGGTTTCGTGACTGGACGCTCACAATATAATAATAATACATTCGGTAAAATATTACGCTTCCCGGCGTCTGATTAATTGGTTCGTTCGTCTGTTGAATCGCCATCGATTTGGCTTTCGACCAAGTCGGCGCGGGAGACGTAGTTGTGCGGTAAAAGATGTGTATATAGGTATGCCCATGCGGTTCTGTGCGCGTATTGTACCCATAGAATATTATTATACAGGGAGGTCGGTGGTCGTGTAATAGTGACGTTAGAATTCTCGACGGTCATGATGGTTTTGCCGAGACGGTGGTAATATGTTCATCCCGCGCTTGTGGGTCCTAAAAACGCACGAATATAACAACTATCGAATCGGCCAGTAGATTCCGTGCCGGGGGCGATCGGTCATCGTCGTCATTACATTATTGTTATAATATACCTACATTAGATACAATGATGTCAAGATACCAACCAATACGCAATAATACATATTATAAACCTATATATATATATATATTATATTTATATATAAAATAATATATCGTATTCCGGGCGAGGTCCGTCGGTCATAAGTCAATAATATAAGAAATAACGATAGTGGCAATATTATAACGACCACAACAGTATATAACAATAATTAACAACTGCAGCAGTAATAGCTAGACAGTGTATTCCGACGTGTGTCGGCCGACACGCGTATACCCGATCTATGTGGCGAAACGGAGACTATAGGACGGACCCACTGCATCTTTTAGATGATTCATATTGTGTCATATTCTTATTATACTGTAAGAGTTTTTACCTACGTATAAAATATAATATACCTGGCTGTATACGAAAAATGAAATAGATGATAAATAACAATCGTTTCATATGTACATGGTATTGGTCGGGCATTAACATGACGATCGGCTGCGGTGGTGACCAGGTCTGTCCCCGGAGACTATAATATTATATTTAAACGTGAAAAGATCACATGAAAAACCGCTCTCGTATGCAATAATTTGCAACATATGTAGAAGCGTGCATTAGGGTTCTCGCATCTATATACATATATATACCATACATTATATGGTCGACATTTGTCATATTATGTAAGTACTTGAGTGGTGACGACTACGACGACGGCAGACTATGTATAATATAGTATGAATAGTGAATAGTGAATACATTTTGATATTGCGAACAGAATAAAAGAAAATTTGCAATGACTTTGGGAGTACTCAAAAAAGTCAGAATTATAAGGGATAAGGCAGTGAAATATAAATTATAATACAGTCGAGTCTCGATAACTCAAATCTCGATTAAAATTAAATTCAACTTATGTGTTTTTCGAGTTATATATCTCTAACACAACTTAAAAACATTTTAAGAATTACATTCGAGTTATCGAAATTAGAGTTATCGAGGCTCAACCGTACCTATTAGTTATTACTTATTACACTTAAAACGACACCTTGTAAAGGTATACTAAAGATTGTAATGGATATTGATATAATTAATGGATATAAGAACTTAATATATGCAGCTTAAGCCACTAAAGGGCGGTGATGGCACATGGAAAATTGCGTCGAGCCAATCAAACGATTTAGTATATTAGTGTCTAATTAACTTTTTTCTCGGGAAAAAATAAAAATATGTATTAGTCTGATACTAATAATAACTATAGGAACAGGTGCTTCAAAGATGTTTTTTTTATAATTTTAATCATTATCTAACACTGGTTTAAAATTCGATATATTCAGTTAACGTCAACAATTTAAGTAGGTAGGTAGTAAAAATTACAACAATTGAATGTATAAAATATAAATCATATATTTTTTATTGCTAATAAACTTAACTTTTTTTATTCTATTTATAAAAGCGGGGCCTGTCAAACTTTGGCGAAGACGTGGGGCTCGGGGAGAAGGCTCGCCCTAGGGACGGCACTGACTGTTATATACCCACGTCCTGTTCATATTCTTCGGATGAGAAGATGTAAGAATAAATAACGAAACTGGCAATTAAGAGAGTGTATAGCGACACTAACGAGCAAGAAATATCAAGCTGGGGAAACGAACAAAGTTCAAATATTATGTAAAAGATTCTTAAACACGGTCTGCAGCAGACTGCAGCCGGTATTAATTTAGTTGTGTACGGTATACCTACCAACAATATATTAATAAATAATTAATCACGGGTTTATCGATACTAAATAGTGATAATTCTTAATCGATGGACACGTTGAATATTACAAACTATATTGACCACAAATATTAAACCGCCGTTAATCATAATATAGTTACACGGGTTTTTATGGAACTGCATACGCCCATTCCTAAAACGTTCGTGATTGTGTGAAAATACCTATCTCCGTCAATAATAAGTAATTTATACCGTACAGATAGTAAATAATTTAAATATTAATTCAATAATTTAAATTATTAAACGAGTTTTATTTTTATTTTTGTTCAATGGTGTTTTACGTATTTATACAAGACGAATGGTCTTAAATTCAGTGTTACTTATGTTTGTTGTAATAGCTTTGAATTGAAACGCGTGTAGACCATGCAAACCCATTTATCATCATAATAACGCCATTATTCGAATTTTACAAATAAATCTGACCACCAACACGATAGCTATTAAACTATATATGTGTTCTTGTGAACGGCTTGTAATATATTGGTTTTGAAAAGTACTCGTATTTTCTGTTCTATAGATATTCGATTTTGGTAAGCAAATGTATAACAACTTGTATACGAAGCGATGTACATTTATAAGTATACTGTATTGTACGATAAATAACGTAAACGATGTATAAAAATGGTATATCCATTGTTGTATTGACTTTAAAATATTGTAAAAGTTTCACCCGTCGAATATAGGATTTCCCATGTCCTATAGGCACACAATAAAATACAAGTTGGTCTGAATTCATATTTTATAATTTTATTATTATTACAATATAAATGAAACTCGGCGTCGAATGATTTATAGTGAAAAAAAAAATCATAAGTATAAATACATTTTGTAGGTATAATACTTTTTCTGTGCATATTTTATGTAATCAATGAAGTAAAACAAATTGTGACTGTGAGTCGGATCTGACTAAACACACAAATGTGTAAAAGACATATTTAATACTAATATTAATATTATGATAAATATATCTTTGCACATTAACGCGCTGAATAATGTCAACATTGATATCGATACATATTGCGTTGTAATTATTAAATATTGTATTATAACATTGTATTGCTATTAAATTAAACCTCTAAAATTATAATATCAAATTCAAAACGATTCGAAGACACGCGGAGTAAAGTTATAAAATTATTAACTATGTATAGGCCCACTGAATGTATATAGGAGATGTTTCGTTTGAGATGCACAAAAATATAGGTAGGTAGATATAGGTTTATAATAATATGTATAGATAATATATAGGATTGTCGTCTTCGTATGATTTTGGTAATTTCCATATTATTATATAATGTATGGATATCGCCGCAAACCACGGAATCGATCATTAATCAATAATCGAGTGAAAATTAAAATAATTTATTCACAATTATTGTTGTCGGGCGATAATTATTATTATAACAATGTAAAAACCGTTCGGGTGAGTAGGTAATAATTGTGCTGCGGTACAATAGTATAATATTCATGTAAAATAATAATACAGCCATTTGTCAAAACTCGAAAACTATCGTAACACTAATACAACAATATTATTATACCTATATGAGATTATATTAATATAATCGATACACGCGGCATGGTACTATTTTCCCATGATATTATATGGTTTCTAAATCGTTCAACTTTAATAGCATGGTGTGCAGCGATTTGCTCTTATTGAATATTTTTTTACTGCACACACAATACAATAACCAACAGACCACATAATTATTGTGTGTTTAACGCTGGCTGATAGGTACACAATATATTATAAACTAAGTGTCGTAACTGGTATACACTATTATGTATACTGCACGTCAGCTATATGAAATCGTTTAAATGAAAATTTACTACGCGAGCTGAATATTGATACATTTCATCGGCCACGATGATAATATATCATATTGCATGGTTAACTCGCCTTCTCGAGGATAGCATGAAATTATATATAACAATATAATATGTATTAACGCAATATTGCACGTTGTAAACAATTTCACAAAATTAGTGGGTACACCATTGCAGATGTTGGGTTAGTCGCTCGCGGATGATTTTTTTTATTTATTAGAAATATTTAAAATCTATATAGGTAAAACAATGTAACATATAAATATAGTTTAATACAATAAGTATATTTGATGAAAGTTCAGTAGGTAATTAAAATAACGCGAAGTCACACGAGTAGAGAAAATATTAATTGATATATTATTATAATTCAGAACTCATCAACGAAATAATTATGCATACATTATATTATAACATAATGATATCTTAAGTTATTAGTAAATATTAATATTTAATGATAATAATTTATATAATAGTAAGAAGAAATGTATGCGATGAGGTCAAAATTAACTACAATTTGTATACATGATAATAATTTAAAATTTAAATTTCATTTTAATAATAATTAAGTTAAACTGTTTGTGGGCGTTTTATTCTTAGTCGACGGGTGATAAATTAATCAATTCAATAAAGGATGGATTGAAAATCTTAGAATTTGAATGTAGTTATTATCGAATTACGTGTGTAAAGTAAGGATGTTTGTTGTAGGATCATATTACCATGTATTTGTGGAGGGTTAGATTACTATAATATAGCATAACCATATAGGGGTGTATTGGTTATTGTTGTCATCGATATATCGTTTAAAGGACTATTATATGTACGTTAGAGGTTGTCGATGCATTTCAGAATTGTATACCATACTACCATGATATAATATATTATTATGTAGTGTAACATATAACAGGAATAGTTAACTTAGTATAGTTTATAATAAATTATATTAATATTCTGTAAAATATTTAGACAATTTTTCACAAGTGTATAAAACATAATATCAGCACCGTCGATAATATTATAAAGATTTAGGTAGTAAATCGAAAATTCAACGTGTGGATTTTTCGAAAACCGAACGAGCCGCCGCCGACGGGTCCGGAAGAAATCGTTAAGAAGACGTCCGGTCCTGGGAAACAATACGAAAACGAACCGAATAAATAAAACGGTGTGCACATCGACCGAACAGTAATTTATTACCGCATATACCTACGACTCTGTAGTATAGGTACCACTATTATAGTTGTAGGCTCGTAGTGTTTCGGTCGTTGTCGAAGTGCTTGTACATATATTGTATATACCAACGAGCGCATCACACACGACGATTCACCACACAACATAATATACTATGTATAGAATATAATAATATATTAAGGCCGGTATCGTTTAATATAATAATAATACCTATAATATAACACGTATAGCCGTCCCGGCGGACGGTTTATGAAGTCGATTTTGTTAGCACGGCGTGCGTAGGTTACGTCTAATTTAGATTTTGATAACATATTTAAATTTGTCAACCCGTTTCATTCAACACTCGACGAGAAAAACAAAAAAAAAAAAAAAAGTCAACGAACATGGTCATGTCCGATTAATTTTATACGTTTTGTAGACCGTTATAAATCGATCGGACCCAGACGAAATGGGCTTTCGGCGGACAGCGTCTGCGTCTACGTCGTATTATAGGAACGTATCGTCTATTTAACATATTTTTTTTTCCGTAAAACGCGTGGTAATATATTATACGAGTATTATGACGATGATGTCTCTCCCTCTCTAGTTTTTTTACCGTCTAAAAAAATAAAAGTTTTTTTGTACCGTTTGCGTTTCGTGCGCATAACAATGTGCCCGAAAATTAAAAAAATAGATACTAAAATAACATACCTATATTATTTATAAAAGTATAATAATAATAATAATAATATGGGTAGAGGTAATAATACGTAATTGTATATTATACAAACCGTGCGCAATATATCCGCGCATAGGTGGTTAAAATACAACGAGTCATGAATCTATTTCCATTCGTCCATCATCATTAACATATAGCATAGGTACGCAGTAACTATATAACGTGCATTGGTGGTCTCGAGTTTTAAACATGACCATTTTAAGAACTTAAACAAATTCATTTACGTATCATTAGACGGTTATTTCGCCCGTTGGCTTTCTCTCTCGCTGCAAGGTGACTAGAGGGCACACATGGAAGAAATATTCTGGTTTCACACTTCATTTCACAAGTCCTATAATTTTATTCCGAGTCATTTCCGTTGCTTGTATGGACGTTTAAAATTATATTATCTCGCGTATAATGTTGTTTTTGTTAACGTCTCGAATTTTCAAAACCCAAATCGCGTTCGATTATCATATACTATAATTGACTTGGCGCCCGTTCAAATTTCATTACACACCTACATATATAAATAATATCGTATTGTGCAACGTCGTGCATACATTTCGGCTCTTCGTTCGGTTGATCGTTTGGTCCTGCCCTCGATTTTGCCTATCCCCCAGACGAAGTCTTTGCTTTTATTATTCTGTGTACAAAATGTAAAGTTAATTAATATATGTATACGTATACATTTACCCCATGATACTGTACCGTCTGTACCACTTACCTATACCAAGGCTAAAGACTTAAGTGTCAGGTACACTATATAGGCTATAACGTCTATGTCAAGCCAATAGGCGTGCGCACAAGAGGGGGCTTGTGGTACTAACTTGCTAACGTAACCTAACCTTCCACTCAATGCCCTAATTATTAATTAAAAACACCAGTGGATTATGTTTTCGATATGTTTTAGTATGTGGTACCTATTCTTTATGTGAATAATTTTATTACCTAAAATGTGTATTTAATTTTCGAAGTTTTAATGAATGAGTTCTACAAATATAAAAATCTCAAAGCCAATGAATAATGATAAATTAGCATTAATGAAAGTTGTCAATGATCCGAAACAACAAAAACATTGTTTTTCTATCAAAAAGGGACTGGCTGTGTTAAGACTTTGAGAGTAGTTCATTTAAAATTTGAACAATTTGTCAAAAAATGGTATGTCACAAATTCTTTATGTAGTTAATATTTTTATTGTTTTCTTCTTAACTAAGTTGACCTATACGTATACTTATGTATACACTTATTTTTATTGACATAGAGTTTTCGTTGTAAGAATTGTTGAAATTGTAAAAAAGTTGCATTTAAACATTCTTATAGGCTCTCATTCCTAACGTGACCAAAAGTCTGTGTATGCCTAATCTACGGCCGAATGTGCCGGATGCTGTAGATCGGATCCCAGTGATTGTTAACCTTCAATATTGATAAATGCCCTAATTTTTAACCCCTCTCTCCGGAACCAAAATTCTGTGAACACATAATATGGCCAAAATTAAACTCAATGACCCAATTTTTTTAAGTGTTTTTATCGATACCTGCATATACATATATCTGTCCGCACTCAAGCAACACGCGTTATTTCTACGCGACATCCTAAAAAATCATAATTCCACGCACTTTCGTGAGAACATCTTTCGCTGTTGGGCGTATTTTATTTACGGCTAACGAATTTATGATTTATAAAATATTATAATCAAATATAATATGGTCGTGATTAAAAACATATTGTACCTACCTACATAGTATGCTTTCGAATCGTGTTTTTTCTACAGAAACGTGTTTTCCCCATAGTCGCGTCGTTCTTTTTAGGATATCGTCACGAAATCGCGAGGAGACAGGTGACAAACATAATATAATATATTACATCAACGACCGTCGTTGCGGCGGACACCTCGTTAAACAGCGGCGCCAAAATAAAAAACGCACAATCATAACAACAACTGCGACCTACAGACACGCGTAATTAATATTGTATTTTGCTCATCGCGCACACACGTCGTACACAAAGTCAGCTATGTAGTCGGTCTGGGCGCACACGCACAATGCACGCCTAATGAGCCAACAGCTTATAACTTATAAACATACCTATAGCCTGCTATTATATATACCGCGTGTTCCGATGTTCACAATTGACCGTTTAGCCGCACGAGACTCTCCTCGATCCCGTTAGACGACCGTTTGCCAAATCAAATCTAATTATTATCATTATTTAGTATTATTATCATTGTCCACGCTACACAATTAACCGGACGAGTCTTTCGATTTATCCGCGAGACCAGTCGTCTGACGGTCGGACGTATTATATTAATGTGTGTAGGTAAACAGATGAGGTATGATGTATATACCTACATCGCTGATATTTCTGCGAGTGAAGAATTATGACGATAACGACCTGTCGGTGACAGTCACGGCACATTGCGGTCGAGCATCTGACGGTAAACACATCATAATATATAATACACTGTACAGAATGTCTCTCCGTGTCGATCCTCGTGTAGGTACACATCCTGCACCCACCGACTATAATCTATAATATTATAATCCTCTACCCACCTGCTGCTGCTATAACTTTAAAACTTATATATAGGTAGACTTATTATTACTGCTAGGTATGTATTTGATTTTATAATAGTAATTGGTGATTTAGTTTTGGGTAAACCAATAGAGTTTACACATTTAATATTATAATTTTGATTTGAAGTTGCCTATATTATAATAATTAATAACAGTCATGATTTTCCATAATCATATTTGTACAATTTTCTGATTGGAACAAACACAGCTATAAGGCCAAAATAAAAAAATTTGTTCTTCATATACATATATTTTTAACAACATTACCTACTATTTATTCGAATCAAAATGTCCCATATTATTTAATATCTTAGGTTTGCCTTGACAAGATACACTGCCGTTTTCGACAAATACTAAAATGTACTAGAAAAAAAATTGGCAAATAATCTCAAGTTGACCAAAAAGTGAAACTGGCTCTTCTTCCATAAATCCTCAGTATACAATATACACGTCCAAGTGCGCGTGCGTATATGAGCGATTTTTATTGCCAAATATGTCGTCGAATATAAGCACGTAGAAAGTTTTAGCATCGAAAATATTACGTTGGAGGTAGGTACTATAGGAATAATACAACGTCGGCTACAAAATACATAAAATAAATTATTTTATTTGGCGTAATGTGTCTGTGCTGTATACCTATACATATATATTACCTAATGTATACGAACATACGTGCGCAAAATTGTTTATTCGGCGGGGAGATTAAAAAAAAAAATTACGATATAGTAATATTAACAATAAACGTTGTCTGGGGCCGGAGCTAAATCTCGTATGGGATTCGTGCGACTGCGACGTATAATACGATTGCTTTTTGAAAGCGAGTTCCGTGAGCTGGTGCGGCGGAAGACGTTTCGAAAACGGTATAGGTACGCAAAATCGATAAAAAAAAAAACAGAAAGAAAAAAAAGTGATCTGTGACGACGATACGTCTTATCGCAAACGCAAACGCACACGCGGACTCCGCGCAGACGTTTTTATCTCCGTGAAACTGTTTTTAACGAGAACCTCACAAGAGATTATATTTTTATTATTATATATTATAGGTGTACGCACGCTGCGCGTTCCATGCATTATTGTGTCACTGCTGTAGTGCATAATAACATTGTGCCCCGCACATATATATTAGGTATTGGTATAGGTATATATTATAGTTACCTATATACATACGTTCGAGCTGATTTCTCTGATAGATATATTAAATTTATTACGTAATAATCATCAATCACTCGTTTTAAAATCGTACACACGCGGTGTATATTATATTGTACCTGTATATCGTACACACGCGTATAAACCTATATACATCGAACAGTTGCAAAAGGAACTGTGTCCATTTTCACAAAACCTATATCTTACCACAGTGTTATTGTCGACCGGTCATCCTTTTATCGAAAAAACCTTTAGTTGTATAAAATGTAAAACGCAGACATATCAATAACTATAATGTCTATAGAAATGAGGTGTAATTGCAAAACGCGTCTGTCCAACTTTTTTTGGTGGTGTAGATTATTCATTTATTGGTTAGGACATAATATTATATATGTATATATATTACCTATACCTACTTTTTGTAACATAATATGTCAATCTATATTTCCTATTTACACACAAACACCATATAATATTCGCATTTATTAATCGTTTACATATATTTACTATAACCGTCTGTTTTGGAAAACTGTATTTGTGGTAAAACAGTTATTTTTCGTACAGTTAGTATTAATAATAATAATGATCGCAATAATGATAATGATACCGACAGCGATGGAATATAATTATTATAATGTATTATACACGAATTTTGTCTTATACGTATAAGGATAGGATCGTTAAAAAACAAAAGCGGCCGTGTGGCGTTAAAGTCTCCGGCAATAAAAATTCATTAGAGCTCGCCTCGTTCGACAAAGACGTGATACGCCGTGAGTGTGTATATATATTATTTTTATTATACACGCCGTATAATTTTCGTATTACGGGCGGACCCCGGGTTCCATAAGGGTGTTCGTCGTTTCAATGCATATGATATGGGTAATAATATCCAATAATTATACACACACTACGTATATAATACGTATAATATATATATAGGTGTACTGTGTACACTGCACGGGACAAAATTAAATTTCAAAAATATATGTCGTCCGCCGCCTAGTCCGTTCCGCGTGTATAGGTACATAATAATATGTAAGGTATATGGTACATTATGTATATTATACTATAAAACATGGAAGGAGACGCTAAAAAGACGTAAAAAAAAAAAATCAAATCGAAAACCGGTCGCCGTGATTTACGTTTCCGAGTCAACACACAAAACCCATTTTTCTCTCTCTCGTTTCCTTCTTGACTATATGACTTATGGATCGGTTTCTTCGAGGGTGGTAACCATTAAAGCGTACCGGGCACTAAATTTTCACACCTGCGCCTATATCATACACGTATGTGCGTGTGTTTGTGTGTATATAGGTACCCCCACGTACTTACACGTGTTCCGGACACGACGTTAACATCGGTGTTAACACGCGCCAAACCTGTCGGGCGCGAGCGCAAATATCGCCGTCGTCATCGTCGCGGTTTATTCGTATTATAATAACAATAGCAATAAATGTGCACCGCGCAAGCACGTTCATTTTCGCTGCGCAGTCGATGACGGTTTTTGGTCGGTACAAGCGACGACGACGACACGACATTTTCTGGTTCCGAAAAAATTATTCGATAAATCTCGTCGGTCTTGCGTAGGTATATATATATATTTAATATTGGAATGAATTAACATTTAAATCGGTGTACGCGCGCGCACCGATAACAGTTTGTTCTTAACTGACACGATTTTATTTGTTTATGTTTTGCTTTTATTTATTTATATATATATGATTGTATATACACTATATGTGGTTATTTATTCGGTTGTACATTATTGGAGTGGTATAGGTACCAAATTAATTGATATGACGACGTGCAGCGAAGACGAACAATGCACATGACTTGAAAACTATTATAGTCATCTGTATTTGCAGATAATAATAATGATAATTAAAATAATATTATATTATAATCATTATCCTAGCTGATTATTGATTTCAAACCCACCACGTCCGGAGTCATTAAAAAAAAGATCGTCGACAAGTTGCGATTATATTCTCGCATTAACCTGTGATCGACGATGGAATATTTATGTACTATGAGGCGAGTCTATTAAGACAAAAAATAAATTCTTTTATAGCACCAAAAAAACAAGACGTCAAACGTAAGAAACAACGCACATAATACTTTAATAAACATTTATATTATTATTATACTATTATGACACGGTTGTTGAATAGATATATAAAGACGTGCCCTGAAGAACATAATATTATTATTAGGTATAGATTTTAATGCCGAATGATATGGCGAATACACCGCGAGCCGATAGGTATTATACGCGTCGTCGTTTTCAGACATTTATGCGTATATAATAAAAAACGATTTTTAATACCAACGACACTGTACGTATAATGTTTATATATAAAAATATAATATCGTCAAGAAGACTTATAAAAATTAATGTTAATACGAGATGCAAATATTTTGACCTGTCACTGTATAATAGAGACTTTAAACGAATGCGGCCATTAGTCGCGTACCTAGGTTTATCTACCTATATACAATATAATACCTTATAATAATAATATGGACGTTATACAACGCGTGAAGTACCAGCTAATACCCGCAAGGTCAATGTCAATATAATATACTATCGTAGTGTCACCGTCGTTAATAGACTCAAAATCTTTTTTTACAGTATTTAAACGCGATGTGGTTCACTCAACGGTTAGGTTATCCATCAGCGGCGGTCGGTCGGGGTCGGGCGTGACGTGCGTATTAATATATTTTTATGATTATGATATTATTGTCATGACGTTCGTCGGATATTGTGTTTCAGGACAAGACGAACCCCGCGGGCCGTTGTAGTCGTTACGCGGTTTATTTCACGGATTATTATAAAAATATTATATATTATAAAAAATATAAACGCATACTTTGCGCTCGTGTTTACGATTTCGCCCACGACGACGACGACGGTTGTATCGTAGGTTCGTAGGTATAGGATAATATACTACGCTATCCCGGCGGTATTATAACGTTTACAATATTAATGGTATACTAAAGTAAAAATATATTATTCCGCCAAAATGTATTAGGCACATTTTATCGATTTTTCATTTTCGTCGTTTTGTATTATATTTTCGTTTCGAGTCAGCTGATTATTACTATCATCATCATCATTATCATCGTTATATTGCTTAAAAATATGTAGATCTATACAAAATATAAGCTAATATGTATAAAAGACCTTCGATTATCCCAATAACTTTCAAAACGGTTTAGACGTTTAGGTATACCTGTATACGATATACCTATAGAACAATAGTTTATATTTCACATTACATAATATTATATATTTCTTAAATTTTTCACGCGCAGTCAGGTGGTTGTACAGCTAAAAATAGCTGTTGGTTTACCCGAAGTTAATAAGCTAGAAAATTAATGGGCGGTTATCAATAAAAGCGGCTGAGACACGATTGAGCATAAAACACCTTTTTTTAGGTCCATTTCAATTTAGGTCACTTTCGAAATTTGAACTTCTGATTACGCCAAAAGTTTGTGCATCGCTTGTGCAGAAATGTGCACCAAGTCCAATCGTTTGTGCACAAAAACTGAAAGCTCTATCCCTAAAACAAAATGGGGGGGGGGGGGCCATTGAAACGGTAGCCCCACCACATTAAATATTTGGATTTTTGAATGTGCCAAACGTTTGTGCATCGTTTGGGCAGAAATGTGCACCAGGTCCCGACGTTTGTGCACAAACACTCCCAGCGCTATCCAAAAAATAAAGTGGGGGGGGGGGCATTGAAACGAGACACCCTCTTTTTGGAAAATTGAAATTTTTAAGGTGCCAAACGTTTGTGCATCGTTTGTGCAGAAATGTGCACCAGGTCCCGACGTTTGTGCACAAAAACTCCCAGCTCAATCCAAAAAACAAAGTGAGTGGTATTAACACGAGGGTCCCCCTTTTTTGAAATTTTAAATATTTGTCATATTAATAAATGTTGTTTACGTACCTACTAGGTTTAATAGAATTTTACTATTGCCATGTAAACGTCTAGAAATAGTAGGGCAGTAGGTTCATAATATATTATATTTAAATATTATAATATAATAATATGAATAATATAATAATATTATGTTTTAAATATTCCTAGGTTATTAAAAAATTGAATACCAGCGTTTCTAAAATACAAATACAAAAATCTTAATTTAAAATATCTAAAAACATAACTACCGCTTATAAATTATAACCACAGGTTAGCAATACTAACTTAAAAATAAAAAGTTATAAATTAATATAATAATTGCTTAAGTCGTATACAACCGAACGCAACTTAACCTAATAACTATTAGTTGTTACATCTTATAATACGTATTTTGGGTATAACATTTAATTTTACACTTTTAATTTAATTCTGAATTGAAAATGTATCCCTCATACAGTTTTTTACTGTTACTAAAATAAACATTTATATGTAATATTATACCCACTCAGCACTCAATATTTTTATAATTGGCAAGAAAACATACATTTGCACCAATAAACATATTATCTTTCTTGAAGTACTGTTAAAGCAATCATAATAAAATATACAGCAAGTTTATAATTTAAGTTAATCTTTTTAAAAAATATTAAAAATATTATCGATTTCTTGTGTTAAATTAACAAAATTGTTTTAATAATATATTAATTAAACAAACAAATCTGAATTCTTTCAGTACACACTATACCAGTGGTCGGCAACCGGCGGCCCGCTTTAAATTCTACGACATTTAATCGAATATTATATCAAAAAAATCATATTGTATAAAATATATAATTGAACGTTTCTATCAGTCATATTTTCTAATTGTAGATATACCTTGACAGTTACCGATAAGATACCTAGAGTAGATACGACGAGTGTATTTGGATTATAATATTAATTTTCTATTCTGTTCAGTAAAGTAAAACGTTGCGTTTTTCAACTACTCGCCAATCCATTTAATATTGATTATGAAGATTTTGATGTTGAGCTTCAAATGGAAATAATAGATTTGCAGTCACAAGATATCTTAAAATACTCATTCAAAGCATCTCCTTTACTTTTTTTCATTGAACTTCCGGCATCATTTTCAAAAATTAAAAAGGTGGATAAGTGGATGTCGCTCTGCTGTACAGTAGGTTACAAGTGGGTCACTGTAATGGATGGTGTTAAATTTGAATTCAATGATATAATATCATTGTATAAGAAAAACGATTCTGAGCGAAAACAGTCAGTCAGCCTATGATTTTACCAAGTATATTTGATGATATTATTGTGAATAAAGTAATTTATATATAACCTATTTACTCGGAGCCTTGTTTTAAATTTTCAATCTTTAGCCATAAAAGTTAAACATTTTATACATTTTTAACCACAAAATAATTAATAAATTATAAATTTGATAAATGTTGTCAAAATTTGAACTTTAAATGCTTATAAAAAAAAATTGTGCCTATGTATTTTTAATATTTTTCAACTGCTATTAGAAAGATATATCAGGAGCCTTATATTAAATTTTTTTTACCCAATAAATAAAAATTTATTGATATTTATAGAAAAAAAAACTAAAAAATTGAAAACTGACAATGTCCGTAAACAGCTCAAAAAGAGTCAAAATATTTTCAACATTTTATGGTGTATAGAAAATGCTAATATAAACATTCAGTGAAATTTTCAAGTATCTACAGTCATTCGTTTTTTAATTACAATAAAATAAGAAAATTGTTACATGAGAAATCGAGTAAATATCAAATGTTGTAAAAATATAAATTTCAGACGCTCATAAAAATTTGATTTAAGTTTCTTCTAGACATTTTTTTTTTGATAAAGGTAGACAAACTTATGAGTAATCTTATATTACATTTTCAAATCTTAGATTTAAAAAGAAAAATTTTTATGAATTCTCAACTCAAAATAATTTGCTATTTTTCGTGATTTTCCGTATTTTGTCAAAATTTGAACTTTAAATGCTTATAATTAAAAACTGTGACTAAGGATTTTATAAACATTCAGTCAAAATTTCATGTCCCTACGGTCATTTGTTTTAGAGTTACACCAAAAACCAAAATCGATTTTCTCAAAAACAGATTTTGCGTAAAAATCCCCGTTTTTCCTTAATTTTTCTTTTGTTTTTCACGTCGCTTGTGAAAACTACTGGGAAATTTTTACTTTTGACCCCCCAAAGTACCAACTAGATTCACTTTCCTATCAGAAAAGTTACTATTGAAGAAAATCCAAGCAGTTTTACTGTCCTAAAAGGTGATGACAGACACAAAAATAAAAAAAAAAATTAAAAAAAAAATTAAAAAAAAATAAAAAAAACAACACACATCATTGTAGAATCAATACATTCATCGCTTCGCTCAGAATCTAAAATATAGCTGCAAAATACTTCAGTATGTTTTGATCCACTTACGTGTGTGAACAGGCCTTTACTCATATGAAAACAATTAAAAATCCATACCGTTCACGTTTAATTAATGACCATCTCCTCCATGTACTTCGAGCCAGCACAAGAAATTTTAATGTGGAAATTTAAAAATAATAATAAACAATATAAAACAACAAAAATCAAATTAAGCCTAAAGCAGTTGTAATTTCCATACTTTTATATTATAATTATTATATTATTAAAAACTGTAATTTTTATGCTCTATTATTTTAAAGTTTTAAACAGTTATTTTTTTCTTTTTACCTTCTTCAAAAGGCTGCCGACCACTGCACTATACTGTATTAATAACTATCAGGCACATCATTAGAAATTTTTTCAGGGTGTTCTGAGTGGTTCAGATACATTTTGTACATGAACAATGCCACAACAGACTGTTTTTTTCATAAGCTACAGTGATTACTTAGATAAATAATTTAATTTATTTTAACACAACATAGGTAGAGTAGCACTGCACGTACTATGGTTTTAAATTTATATTCTAAGTTATAAATGAATATTATATAATATGAACTTTTGATTAATTAACAATGTTTAAATAATACTACCTATTTGGCTATATAATGTTTTTTTCATATAAATAAGGAAATATTTTAACACAGACGTTTAACGACTACATTAACAATGAAGTACAATTTTGACAATTTTATTTTAAATATTACTACTGTTTATGTAAATTTTGAAAACAGTTAACAAATAAGTAATAACAATGGTTATGATTTATAAACATAATTTTAAATTTACTCTGTGAATACCTAATTTATCCAAAAGGAATTATTTGTTGACTATAATAAACAAAAAATCAAATAAATAAATATAAGTCTTGTAAATATATTATAACTTATAAGTGTAACATAAGTCGTAAATGTATCCATATATAATACACTATATATTATATTCTGTATTCTGGAACGCAGTTGTTAAATTATTATTTAAATCTATAATCTATTAGAATGTTAGTTTAACAATTAATATAATACTTACTAGAAAAAATACTTTTTAAGAGTATTCAAATACAGATACCTGTTTTGAAAAGTATGTAAAATACGCGTATTCAAGTGATTAAAAAGTATTTGAATACTTTTGCTCAAGTAGGTACTTAAAGAGAATTTATCATAGCTGATCTGAGTTCCAAAAATTGAACTTTAGATTTATGGTTTTTTTAAAAATACTTGAAATCCTAACTTCATCAATATTAGTCTTATCGACTTGAAGTCTTCAAGATTCAACGCAGCCAAGCCTTGAAATCAAATTTATATTCTCAAAAAAGTATCGACGTTAAGATTGACAAAAGAAAATTTCCCGACAAATTAGTTTTTGAATAATTTAAATTTTGAACACATTTTTGAATTTATCATGTATTAAAAAACTAAAAACCCAACCAATATAAAAATTAATTTATGTAGGTATTCTATAAAAAATATCTATTTCCATATTCAAATATTATTGAATAATTCAAAAAAACTTCAAAATCAATATTTAGTATTCAATATTTATAAAGGCAACTGCATTTTAGGAAACCAAAAAAAAATTTTGAAAAAAATAAACTTTAGGAATGCACATTACAAAGTACAAACTAAAATGCCCAGAATCATAAACAAAAAAAACTATTTAAAATATTTAGTTCATTTAAGATAAGGATTATTCAAGGGTACCGGATAGTCAATGTTTAAAAAATTTGGCTAGAGGTTAAATAATATAAAAAGAATTGAAGGAGGGTGTTGGCGCCCGCAGGCAAAAGCATTTTAGAAAACAAAAAAAAATTTTAATTAAAAACTTCAAACTAAAATGCCTAGAATCTTAAACAGAAAAAACTATTTAAAATATTTAGTTCATTAATGATGGATTATTCAAAGTGCACCAGTATTTCAATGTTCAAAAAGTATATACAAAAAATTCAACTAGAGTTACATGACAAAAAAAAAAATGAAAGAGGGTCTTAGCGCCCACAGGCAAATGCATTGTAGGAAACCAAAAAAATATTTTGAAAAATATTAACTTTATGATGACATATTACATAGTACAAACTAAAATGCCCAGAATCTTAAACAGAAATAAACTATTCAAAATATTTATTTCATTAAAGAATGATTATTCATAGGGCACCAAGATATCATCAATTTTCAAGTCAATACAAAATATTCAACTAGAGTCACATTACTAAAAAAAAAAAATTGAAGGAGGGTGTTGGCGCCCGCAGGCAAAAGCATTTTAGAAAACAAAAAAAAATTTTTATTAAAATCTTCAAACTAAAATGTCAGGATCTTAAACAGAAAAAAACTATTCAAAATATTTAGTTCATTAATCATGGATTATTCAAAGTGCACCAGTATTTCAATGTTCAAAAAGTATATACAAAAAATTCAACTAGAGTTACATAACAAAAAAAAAAAATGAAAGAGGGTATTGGCGCCCGCAGGCAAATGCATTTTAGAAAACAAAAAAAAATTTTAAAAAAGATATTATTGTAGGAATACACATTACAAAGTCTATACAAAAAATTCAACTAGTCACATAACTAAAAAAAAAAATTGAAGAAGGGTGTTGGCGCCCGCAGGCAAATGAATTTTAGAAAACAAAAAAAAATTGAAATTAAAAACTTCAAACTAAAATGTCCAGCATCTTAAACAAAAAAAACTATTTAAAATATTTAGTTCATTAAAGAATGATTATTTACAGGGCACCAAGTTATTAATTTTCAAGTCAATACAAAATATTCAACTAGAGTCACATTACTAAAAAAAAAAAATTGAAGGAGGGTGTTGGCGCCCGCAGGCAAAAGCATTTTAGATAACAAAAAAAAATTTTAATTAAAATCTTCAAACTAAAATGTCCAGAATCTTAAACAGAAAAAACTATTCAAAATATTTAGTTCATTAATCATGGATTATTCAAAGTGCACCAGTATTTCAATGTTCAAAAAGTATATACAAAAAATTCAACTAGAGTTACATAACAAAAAAAAAAATTGAAAGAGGGTATTGGCGCCCGCAGGCAAATGCATTTTAGAAAACAAAAAAAAATTTTAAAAAAGATATTATTGTAGGAATACACATTACAAAGTCTATACAAAAAATTCAACTAGTCACATAACTAAAAAAAAAATTGAAGGAGGGTGTTGGCGCCCGCAGGCAAATGAATTTTAGAAAACAAAAAAAAATTGAAATTAAAAACTTCAAACTAAAATGTCCAGCATCTTAAACAAAAAAAACTATTTAAAATATTTAGTTCATTAAAGAATGATTATTTACAGGGCACCAAGTTATTAATTTTCAAGTCAATACAAAATATTCAACTAGAGTCACATTACTAAAAAAAAAAATTAATGGTGGGTGTTGGCGCCCAAAGGCAAATGCATTTTAGGAAACAAAAAAAAAATTTTGAAAAAATTTAACTGTATGATCACACATTACAAAGTACAATCTAAAATACCCAGAATATTAAACAGAAAAAACTATTTAAAATATTTATTTCAGTAAACAAGGATTATTCAAAGGGTACCAGATTGTCAATGTTTAAAAAATTTGGCTAGAGGTTAAATCAGATAAAAAAAATTGAAGGAGGGTGTTGGCGCCCGCAGGCAAATGCATTTTAGAAAACAAAAAAAAAATTAAATTAAAATCTTCAAACTAAAATGTCCAGAATCTTAAACAGAAAAAAACTATTCAAAATATTTAGTTCATTAATGATGGATTATTCAAAGTGCACCAGTATTTCAATGTTCAAAAAGTATATACAAAAAATTCAACTAGAGTTACATGACAAAAAAAAAAAATGAAAGAGGGTATTGGCGCCCGCAGGCAAATGCATTTTAGGAAACCAAAAAAAAATTTTGAAAAAAATTAACTGTAGGAATACACATTACAAAGTACAAACTAAAATGCCCAGAATCTTAAACAGAAAAAAACTATTCAAAATATTTATTTCATTAAAGAATGATTATTCATAGGGCATCAAGATATCATCAATTTTCAAGTCAATACAAAATATTCAACTAGAGTCACATTACTAAAAAAAAAAATTAAAGGAGGGTGTTGGCGCCCGCAGGCAAAAGCATTTTAGAAAACAAAAAAAAAAATTAAATTAAAATCTTCAAACTAAAATGTCTAGAATCTTAAACAGAAAAAACTATTTAAAATATTTATTTCAATAAAGAATGATTATTCATAGGGCATCAAGATATCATCAATTTTCAAGTCAATACAAAATATTCAACTAGAGTCACATTACTAAAAAAAAAAATTAAAGGAGTGTGTTGGCGCCCGCAGGCAAAAGCATTTTAGAAAACAAAAAAAAATTTTAATTAAAATCTTCAAACTAAAATGTCCAGAATCTTAAACAGAAAAAAACTATTCAAAATATTTAGTTCATTAATGATGGATTATTCAAAGTGCACCAGTATTTCAATGTTCAAAAAGTATATACAAAAAATTCAACTAGAGTTACATGACAAAAAAAAAAAATGAAAGAGGGTATTGGCGCCCGCAGGCAAATGCATTTTAGGAAACCAAAAAAAAATTTTGAAAAAAATTAACTGTAGGAATACACATTACAAAGTACAAACTAAAATGCCCAGAATCTTAAACAGAAAAAAACTATTCAAAATATTTATTTCATTAAAGAATGATTATTCATAGGGCATCAAGATATCATCAATTTTCAAGTCAATACAAAATATTCAACTAGAGTCACATTACTAAAAAAAAAAATTAAAGGAGTGTGTTGGCGCCCGCAGGCAAAAGCATTTTAGAAAACAAAAAAAAATTTTAATTAAAATCTTCAAACTAAAATGTCTAGAATCTTAAACAGAAAAAACTATTTAAAATATTTATTTCATTAAAGAATGATTATTCATAGGGCATCAAGATATCATCAATTTTCAAGTCAATACAAAATATTCAACTAGAGTCACATTACTAAAAAAAAAAATTAAAGGAGTGTGTTGGCGCCCGCAGGCAAAAGCATTTTAGAAAACAAAAAAAAATTTTAATTAAAATCTTCAAACTAAAATGTCCAGAATCTTAAACAGAAAAAAACTATTCAAAATATTTAGTTCATTAATGATGGATTATTCAAAGTGCACCAGTATTTCAATGTTCAAAAAGTATATACAAAAAATTCAACTAGAGTTACATAACAAAAAAAAAAAATTGAAAGAGGGTATTGGCGCCCGCAGGCAAAAGCATTTTAGAAAACAAAAAAAATTTTAATTAAAATCTTCAAACTAAAATGTCCAGAATCTTAAACAGAAAAAAACTATTCAAAATATTTAGTTCATTAATCATGGATTATTCAAAGTGCACCAGTATTTCAATGTTCAAAAAGTATATACAAAAAATTAAACTAGAGTTACATAACAAAAAAAAAAATTGAAAGAGGGTATTGGCGCCCGCAGGCAAATGCATTTTAGAAAACAAAAAAAAATTTTAAAAAAGATATTATTGTAGGAATACACATTACAAAGTCTATACAAAAAATTCAACTAGTCACATAACTAAAAAAAAAAATTGAAGGAGGGTGTTGGCGCCCGCAGGCAAATGAATTTTAGAAAACAAAAAAAAATTGAAATTAAAAACTTCAAACTAAAATGTCCAGCATCTTAAACAAAAAAAACTATTTAAAATATTTAGTTCATTAAAGAATGATTATTTACAGGGCACCAAGTTATTAATTTTCAAGTCAATACAAAATATTCAACTAGAGTCACATTACTAAAAAAAAAAATTAATGGTGGGTGTTGGCGCCCAAAGGCAAATGCATTTTAGGAAACAAAAAAAAAATTTTGAAAAAATTTAACTGTATGATCACACATTACAAAGTACAATCTAAAATACCCAGAATATTAAACAGAAAAAACTATTTAAAATATTTATTTCAGTAAACAAGGATTATTCAAAGGGTACCAGATTGTCAATGTTTAAAAAATTTGGCTAGAGGTTAAATCAGATAAAAAAAATTGAAGGAGGGTGTTGGCGCCCGCAGGCAAATGCATTTTAGAAAACTAAAAAAAAAATTAAATTAAAATCTTCAAACTAAAATGTCTAGAATCTTAAACAGAAAAAACTATTTAAAATATTTATTTCATTAAAGAATGATTATTCATAGGGCATCAAGATATCATCAATTTTCAAGTCAATACAAAATATTCAACTAGAGTCACATTACTAAAAAAAAAAATTAAAGGAGTGTGTTGGCGCCCGCAGGCAAAAGCATTTTAGAAAACAAAAAAAAATTTTAATTAAAATCTTCAAACTAAAATGTCCAGAATCTTAAACAGAAAAAAACTATTCAAAATATTTAGTTCATTAATGATGGATTATTCAAAGTGCACCAGTATTTCAATGTTCAAAAAGTATATACAAAAAATTCAACTAGAGTTACATAACAAAAAAAAAAAATTGAAAGAGGGTATTGGCGCCCGCAGGCAAAAGCATTTTAGAAAACAAAAAAAATTTTAATTAAAATCTTCAAACTAAAATGTCCAGAATCTTAAACAGAAAAAACTATTCAAAATATTTAGTTCATTAATCATGGATTATTCAAAGTGCACCAGTATTTCAATGTTCAAAAAGTATATACAAAAAATTCAACTAGAGTTACATAACAAAAAAAAAAATTGAAAGAGGGTATTGGCGCCCGCAGGCAAATGCATTTTAGAAAACAAAAAAAAATTTTAAAAAAGATATTATTGTAGGAATACACATTACAAAGTCTATACAAAAAATTCAACTAGTCACATAACTAAAAAAAAAATTGAAGGAGGGTGTTGGCGCCCGCAGGCAAATGAATTTTAGAAAACAAAAAAAAATTGAAATTAAAAACTTCAAACTAAAATGTCCAGCATCTTAAACAAAAAAAACTATTTAAAATATTTAGTTCATTAAAGAATGATTATTTACAGGGCACCAAGTTATTAATTTTCAAGTCAATACAAAATATTCAACTAGAGTCACATTACTAAAAAAAAAAATTAATGGTGGGTGTTGGCGCCCAAAGGCAAATGCATTTTAGGAAACAAAAAAAAAATTTTGAAAAAATTTAACTGTATGATCACACATTACAAAGTACAATCTAAAATACCCAGAATATTAAACAGAAAAAACTATTTAAAATATTTATTTCAGTAAACAAGGATTATTCAAAGGGTACCAGATTGTCAATGTTTAAAAAATTTGGCTAGAGGTTAAATCAGATAAAAAAAATTGAAGGAGGGTGTTGGCGCCCGCAGGCAAATGCATTTTAGAAAACAAAAAAAAAATTAAATTAAAATCTTCAAACTAAAATGTCCAGAATCTTAAACAGAAAAAAACTATTCAAAATATTTAGTTCATTAATGATGGATTATTCAAAGTGCACCAGTATTTCAATGTTCAAAAAGTATATACAAAAAATTCAACTAGAGTTACATGACAAAAAAAAAAAATGAAAGAGGGTATTGGCGCCCGCAGGCAAATGCATTTTAGGAAACCAAAAAAAAATTTTGAAAAAAATTAACTGTAGGAATACACATTACAAAGTACAAACTAAAATGCCCAGAATCTTAAACAGAAAAAAACTATTCAAAATATTTATTTCATTAAAGAATGATTATTCATAGGGCATCAAGATATCATCAATTTTCAAGTCAATACAAAATATTCAACTAGAGTCACATTACTAAAAAAAAAAATTAAAGGAGGGTGTTGGCGCCCGCAGGCAAAAGCATTTTAGAAAACAAAAAAAAAAATTAAATTAAAATCTTCAAACTAAAATGTCTAGAATCTTAAACAGAAAAAACTATTTAAAATATTTATTTCAATAAAGAATGATTATTCATAGGGCATCAAGATATCATCAATTTTCAAGTCAATACAAAATATTCAACTAGAGTCACATTACTAAAAAAAAAAATTAAAGGAGTGTGTTGGCGCCCGCAGGCAAAAGCATTTTAGAAAACAAAAAAAAATTTTAATTAAAATCTTCAAACTAAAATGTCCAGAATCTTAAACAGAAAAAAACTATTCAAAATATTTAGTTCATTAATGATGGATTATTCAAAGTGCACCAGTATTTCAATGTTCAAAAAGTATATACAAAAAATTCAACTAGAGTTACATGACAAAAAAAAAAAATGAAAGAGGGTATTGGCGCCCGCAGGCAAATGCATTTTAGGAAACCAAAAAAAAATTTTGAAAAAAATTAACTGTAGGAATACACATTACAAAGTACAAACTAAAATGCCCAGAATCTTAAACAGAAAAAAACTATTCAAAATATTTATTTCATTAAAGAATGATTATTCATAGGGCATCAAGATATCATCAATTTTCAAGTCAATACAAAATATTCAACTAGAGTCACATTACTAAAAAAAAAAATTAAAGGAGTGTGTTGGCGCCCGCAGGCAAAAGCATTTTAGAAAACAAAAAAAAATTTTAATTAAAATCTTCAAACTAAAATGTCTAGAATCTTAAACAGAAAAAACTATTTAAAATATTTATTTCATTAAAGAATGATTATTCATAGGGCATCAAGATATCATCAATTTTCAAGTCAATACAAAATATTCAACTAGAGTCACATTACTAAAAAAAAAAATTAAAGGAGTGTGTTGGCGCCCGCAGGCAAAAGCATTTTAGAAAACAAAAAAAAATTTTAATTAAAATCTTCAAACTAAAATGTCCAGAATCTTAAACAGAAAAAAACTATTCAAAATATTTAGTTCATTAATGATGGATTATTCAAAGTGCACCAGTATTTCAATGTTCAAAAAGTATATACAAAAAATTCAACTAGAGTTACATAACAAAAAAAAAAAATTGAAAGAGGGTATTGGCGCCCGCAGGCAAAAGCATTTTAGAAAACAAAAAAAATTTTAATTAAAATCTTCAAACTAAAATGTCCAGAATCTTAAACAGAAAAAAACTATTCAAAATATTTAGTTCATTAATCATGGATTATTCAAAGTGCACCAGTATTTCAATGTTCAAAAAGTATATACAAAAAATTAAACTAGAGTTACATAACAAAAAAAAAAATTGAAAGAGGGTATTGGCGCCCGCAGGCAAATGCATTTTAGAAAACAAAAAAAAATTTTAAAAAAGATATTATTGTAGGAATACACATTACAAAGTCTATACAAAAAATTCAACTAGTCACATAACTAAAAAAAAAAATTGAAGGAGGGTGTTGGCGCCCGCAGGCAAATGAATTTTAGAAAACAAAAAAAAATTGAAATTAAAAACTTCAAACTAAAATGTCCAGCATCTTAAACAAAAAAAACTATTTAAAATATTTAGTTCATTAAAGAATGATTATTTACAGGGCACCAAGTTATTAATTTTCAAGTCAATACAAAATATTCAACTAGAGTCACATTACTAAAAAAAAAAATTAATGGTGGGTGTTGGCGCCCAAAGGCAAATGCATTTTAGGAAACAAAAAAAAAATTTTGAAAAAATTTAACTGTATGATCACACATTACAAAGTACAATCTAAAATACCCAGAATATTAAACAGAAAAAACTATTTAAAATATTTATTTCAGTAAACAAGGATTATTCAAAGGGTACCAGATTGTCAATGTTTAAAAAATTTGGCTAGAGGTTAAATCAGATAAAAAAAATTGAAGGAGGGTGTTGGCGCCCGCAGGCAAATGCATTTTAGAAAACTAAAAAAAAAATTAAATTAAAATCTTCAAACTAAAATGTCTAGAATCTTAAACAGAAAAAACTATTTAAAATATTTATTTCATTAAAGAATGATTATTCATAGGGCATCAAGATATCATCAATTTTCAAGTCAATACAAAATATTCAACTAGAGTCACATTACTAAAAAAAAAAATTAAAGGAGTGTGTTGGCGCCCGCAGGCAAAAGCATTTTAGAAAACAAAAAAAAATTTTAATTAAAATCTTCAAACTAAAATGTCCAGAATCTTAAACAGAAAAAAACTATTCAAAATATTTAGTTCATTAATGATGGATTATTCAAAGTGCACCAGTATTTCAATGTTCAAAAAGTATATACAAAAAATTCAACTAGAGTTACATGACAAAAAAAAAAAATGAAAGAGGGTATTGGCGCCCGCAGGCAAATGCATTTTAGGAAACCAAAAAAAAATTTTGAAAAAAATTAACTGTAGGAATACACATTACAAAGTACAAACTAAAATGCCCAGAATCTTAAACAGAAAAAAACTATTCAAAATATTTATTTCATTAAAGAATGATTATTCATAGGGCATCAAGATATCATCAATTTTCAAGTCAATACAAAATATTCAACTAGAGTCACATTACTAAAAAAAAAAATTAAAGGAGTGTGTTGGCGCCCGCAGGCAAAAGCATTTTAGAAAACAAAAAAAAATTTTAATTAAAATCTTCAAACTAAAATGTCTAGAATCTTAAACAGAAAAAACTATTTAAAATATTTATTTCATTAAAGAATGATTATTCATAGGGCATCAAGATATCATCAATTTTCAAGTCAATACAAAATATTCAACTAGAGTCACATTACTAAAAAAAAAAATTAAAGGAGTGTGTTGGCGCCCGCAGGCAAAAGCATTTTAGAAAACAAAAAAAAATTTTAATTAAAATCTTCAAACTAAAATGTCCAGAATCTTAAACAGAAAAAAACTATTCAAAATATTTAGTTCATTAATGATGGATTATTCAAAGTGCACCAGTATTTCAATGTTCAAAAAGTATATACAAAAAATTCAACTAGAGTTACATAACAAAAAAAAAAAATTGAAAGAGGGTATTGGCGCCCGCAGGCAAAAGCATTTTAGAAAACAAAAAAAATTTTAATTAAAATCTTCAAACTAAAATGTCCAGAATCTTAAACAGAAAAAAACTATTCAAAATATTTAGTTCATTAATCATGGATTATTCAAAGTGCACCAGTATTTCAATGTTCAAAAAGTATATACAAAAAATTAAACTAGAGTTACATAACAAAAAAAAAAATTGAAAGAGGGTATTGGCGCCCGCAGGCAAATGCATTTTAGAAAACAAAAAAAAATTTTAAAAAAGATATTATTGTAGGAATACACATTACAAAGTCTATACAAAAAATTCAACTAGTCACATAACTAAAAAAAAAAATTGAAGGAGGGTGTTGGCGCCCGCAGGCAAATGAATTTTAGAAAACAAAAAAAAATTGAAATTAAAAACTTCAAACTAAAATGTCCAGCATCTTAAACAAAAAAAACTATTTAAAATATTTAGTTCATTAAAGAATGATTATTTACAGGGCACCAAGTTATTAATTTTCAAGTCAATACAAAATATTCAACTAGAGTCACATTACTAAAAAAAAAAATTAATGGTGGGTGTTGGCGCCCAAAGGCAAATGCATTTTAGGAAACAAAAAAAAAATTTTGAAAAAATTTAACTGTATGATCACACATTACAAAGTACAATCTAAAATACCCAGAATATTAAACAGAAAAAACTATTTAAAATATTTATTTCAGTAAACAAGGATTATTCAAAGGGTACCAGATTGTCAATGTTTAAAAAATTTGGCTAGAGGTTAAATCAGATAAAAAAAATTGAAGGAGGGTGTTGGCGCCCGCAGGCAAATGCATTTTAGAAAACAAAAAAAAAAATTAAATTAAAATCTTCAAACTAAAATGTCCAGAATCTTAAACAGAAAAAAACTATTCAAAATATTTAGTTCATTAATGATGGATTATTCAAAGTGCACCAGTATTTCAATGTTCAAAAAGTATATACAAAAAATTCAACTAGAGTTACATGACAAAAAAAAAAAATGAAAGAGGGTATTGGCGCCCGCAGGCAAATGCATTTTAGGAAACCAAAAAAAAATTTTGAAAAAAATTAACTGTAGGAATACACATTACAAAGTACAAACTAAAATGCCCAGAATCTTAAACAGAAAAAAACTATTCAAAATATTTATTTCATTAAAGAATGATTATTCATAGGGCATCAAGATATCATCAATTTTCAAGTCAATACAAAATATTCAACTAGAGTCAGATTACTAAAAAAAAAAATTAAAGGAGGGTGTTGGCGCCCGCAGGCAAAAGCATTTTAGAAAACAAAAAAAAAAATTAAATTAAAATCTTCAAACTAAAATGTCTAGAATCTTAAACAGAAAAAACTATTTAAAATATTTATTTCATTAAAGAATGATTATTCATAGGGCATCAAGATATCATCAATTTTCAAGTCAATACAAAATATTCAACTAGAGTCACATTACTAAAAAAAAAAATTAAAGGAGTGTGTTGGCGCCCGCAGGCAAAAGCATTTTAGAAAACAAAAAAAAATTTTAATTAAAATCTTCAAACTAAAATGTCCAGAATCTTAAACAGAAAAAAACTATTCAAAATATTTAGTTCATTAATGATGGATTATTCAAAGTGCACCAGTATTTCAATGTTCAAAAAGTATATACAAAAAATTCAACTAGAGTTACATAACAAAAAAAAAAAATTGAAAGAGGGTATTGGCGCCCGCAGGCAAAAGCATTTTAGAAAACAAAAAAAATTTTAATTAAAATCTTCAAACTAAAATGTCCAGAATCTTAAACAGAAAAAAACTATTCAAAATATTTAGTTCATTAATCATGGATTATTCAAAGTGCACCAGTATTTCAATGTTCAAAAAGTATATACAAAAAATTAAACTAGAGTTACATAACAAAAAAAAAAATTGAAAGAGGGTATTGGCGCCCGCAGGCAAATGCATTTTAGAAAACAAAAAAAAATTTTAAAAAAGATATTATTGTAGGAATACACATTACAAAGTCTATACAAAAAATTCAACTAGTCACATAACTAAAAAAAAAAATTGAAGGAGGGTGTTGGCGCCCGCAGGCAAATGAATTTTAGAAAACAAAAAAAAATTGAAATTAAAAACTTCAAACTAAAATGTCCAGCATCTTAAACAAAAAAAACTATTTAAAATATTTAGTTCATTAAAGAATGATTATTTACAGGGCACCAAGTTATTAATTTTCACGTCAATACAAAATATTCAAGTAGAGTTACATGACAAAAAAAAAATTGAAGGAGGGTGTTGGTGCCGGCTTGTTAGTGTTTAAAAAATCTATATAGAAAGATCTAGATAGGAATTAAATAACAGAAAAGAATTCTCTGAAGACTTACAAATTTAAAAATATTTATATTAAAAATCAATTGAATTAAATTTATGAAAAAAAAAATTGAAAGGGGAACGTGGGCTACCGCAGGCAAACGCATTTTAAGAAGCAGATAAAAAATTTAAAAAAAATCATATTTCATCAGGTTGTTAGTGTTTTAAAAAAAGATATATATAAAAGAATCAAAAAAAGTTAAATATATAAAAAAATAAATTGAATGGGGAACGTGAGAGAGCCTAGCCAGTCTCTTTTCAAATTATATATTATGTACACAGGTACTCAGCGTACTCCAAGGCATAGCCGGTTAAACTTGAAAAATTTTTATACAAAAAAATCTACTTGAGTTCAATGAAGTGAAAAAAAAATTGTTTGAGAAATCTGGGTGAAATAACACTAATCAAAAGAATACGCTGGAAGCTAAATACTGCAATACATATGAACTACAATCCAAAAACTAGGTGTTCTTTACATTATAATAATGCGAACAGTTATTATGATCAGAGGTGTATCACGGTAATATATGCATTAGAAAATGTATGAAAATGAATGTAAATTATAAAGGATGCAATGAAATTAAATGATAAAAGATCCTGCACGGACTCTACTATGTGATTGTAATTTATAAAGGACATAAAATGTTTAATTTAAAATAATATTGTGTTTGGTGGACCTACAGTCAATATTAAATTACAAACTATAAAGTCTAAATGCAAATAAAAACATAGTCAGATATCTGTTTTAGTCTTTCTAAATATGTGCGGAAAAAAATTAGATTTAGTACAATGTAAAAAAATGTGGAAAGGAAACCCTGAGAATTCTTTGACAATAGGATATTAAAACACAAAACCATATATTAAGTTAAAACTATTGATTTTATACATTTTCTATTTACAAAATCTCATAAGTATTGAAAACTTTATAAAACCCTAATAAAATAATATTTTGTTATATTTTAAAATATATTTTATAATTTGTTGTGGTAAAAAAATCATTATTTAATGTTGGCTGTATTTAAGTTTTTAATAACTATACTGGTACAACTCTTGCTGACAGTCTTTAAGACCGTGTTAAAAACTATTATAATTAGTTAACATCTAATTTCCTGCCCTATCCTAACCTAACCAAATTAATAATATTTAAATATTTTCGTTCATTGTTATGTTTAAAATATCGAATACCTTGATAGTTAGTAGGAAAAGATCATCGCAAAGCTCACGACCGGTGATGGTAGTCGTCTATCATTACCATAGCTTCAACTAACCATAGGTTTACCTAACTAACCTTCTTATGACTCATTAGGACACTTTGAATAAAAAGATCCTGAGTTGCAGGTTGCCGAACTTAAGTGTTTGATTATCAAGTTGATCCTTAGATTGTTGACAACCTTAATCCATGCTATGGATGAAGCCCATAGATAATAAAGATATGGATAGTCCACACCTATTTTAAATACATTTCTGGCCGCGTTCCGGAGGGGAAGGAAATTGAGGCTCCTTTATATTGATAGTCGATACTCGAGTTGGCCTCAATTGTTCCCCTGGAAGATCAGACCGCTGATAAGATTATTATGTCCTATCCATTATGTTATATCTTTATTATCTATGATGGAGCCATACCCAGCTCATTCGTGTAAACAATTTGAAGCACATAAAAGCGATCAACGAGTCTCTATCTACTTTATTGGTGGACGGCACTTTAACTACGGTCTGTAACGAGAGAAAACCGGACGCCCCGCTTACGTGGCGCACTCTCGTCACTAACCATTTATTCTCGCGTACCGAGTACCGCGACGCGCTTTTGCGCATCAATAACACATTACGCCCGCTGAACGCAGCAACCTAAAGCGCGTGTAGAAGCAAACTTGCTTTGCGACGGCACGCCGCCCGAGTTAATAAACTCATGTTCGTACCGAACCCCTCAACATAAAACCCTTTTGAAAACATCATTGAAATCAGCATGTTCCGAACTATCGATAATAGATTTCAATGGGTTTTAAGTTAAAAAGAAAACATGGCAATCTTCAAAAACCTATTACATGTTTTATGCATCCCGTGAAAGTCATGACTATGATAAGTACCAGCCAGAAACACGGCCAAAACAACAGTTTCCCCGCTGAGTGCGGTATATTAGTGAGCCGGACGATAGTAGAACATCGTTATACACGGACACCAATTCCCAGACAGATAACAGCATTCCCCCAGACTGAGTAAGCCGGACGATATTAAAAATATCGTTATACACGGATGCTCAATAGTCTGTCCCGGCTTTCCCTTTCCGCTCCGAACGACCGAGCGCTGTGTAAAAGTGTGCTGTTGTCACTCGTTGCTCTACGTACACTCTGTGAGACGACCAATACCAGGCACTTCAGTAGTCAATCCGTCAGCCGAGTCGAGAACGCCGAGCCATCGCCGCCGCCGTCCGATCGTTATACTCTATAATCCACTGAGTGAGTCGAGAACGCCGAGCCAACCTAACCGCCGTCCTCATCTACACCCCATTCACCGTCCACGCCGGTAAGTCACTAAAAAGTGTTACCGTGCCACTGTACAAGCCGTTGTTATTGAAAGTACGCCGCCATCGAGAGCAGAGCATACTTCACCAGCTACCGAACAAAACTGTGAGTTATATGTTCGTATTCCCACCCCTTTATGTAACTCCATTAAATATTTTTATTGTACACTCTAATGAGTTTTATGCATCCCGTGAAAGTCATGACTATGATAAGTACCAGCCAGAAACACGCCCATAACAACAATTTCCCCGCTGAGTGCGGTATATTAGTGAGCCGGACGATAGTAAAAATCGTTATACACGGATGCTCAATAGTCTGTCCCGGCTTTCCCTTTCCGCTCCGAACGACCGAGCGCTGTGTAAAAGTGTGCTGTTGTCACTCGTTACTCTACGTACACTCTGTGAAACGACCAATACCAGGTTATACATAACTCTTAATTCAAGAGTTTGTAACTAATACAATCATAATATAATATGAGTATAGTACATTTCGTAATATTTTTTTATTATATTTACTGTTAGTGAAATATTAAGTTTGTATTTCTAATATAATATATGTTATGATATTTATGGACGACACTTGCACCATGGCCCCTCGATATAGTAATGTGGCACATCTCTTTTAGATAAATGATTAAATACTTAATCAAGTCTTCCAATTTACTAAACATTTATATTTTGTAGATAATTTTAAGAAAAATTTAAAATTGAAGAGAGACTGTGTGAATTAACAAAATTTTTGGTATGAAATATTTATTTGAACACCTGTTATAATGTATTATATTTAAATTAAGTTAATTTTTTATAATGTACTATAGTAAACATTGGAACATTTATTACAATATACGTATAATATTATACATAGATTTTAAGTATGATTTTTTTTGAAAATTACCCACCTACTACAATACAAGACACTTTATTTTTATATTTTGAAGCAATATATGATTTGGATTATTTACATCTATATAAACTAAATTTCAGACCCATAGTTTAGTATTTAAAGTTTGTATGATCAAAGCCGTGGAACCAAATTTTATCAGACTCTACTAGAATGTTGTAGTTAAATTAAACTATAATAAGTATGTGGAATCACAGTACTTAACCTTCTATGATAATTTGTTATGAATATAATATTTTAAGTAATAGCTCAAATTTAGCACTTTTACGGTACTTAATACATTTTCCTAATATTTTAACAGAAATTATGGAGCTAAAAATATAGAAATACCTATATTATGTCACGGTCCATAGTTCATAGTTTTGTTTCGTTTATAATAATAATGCTTTTTAATATACTTTTTCATATTTTAATATTTATTACAGTTGGCTTTTATGATTTGTTTGACATATTAGTACGTATTTTTATTCCCTATTATTACAACACCGTTACCAATATGCGTTTTTTTTTGGTTAGTTAATATAATTGCATGTTTTCATGATTTCTTCGTATTTATGCTTATTTTCTTACCTACCTACATACCTACCTACCAAGTGTGTAAATAAAGAATTTTTTTTGTAAACCAATTTGAACTATAATTTATTAATTCAAAAAATTTTTAATATAAACGTTTTCATTCAGTATTTTTTTGAATTTTAAGTGCATATTTTTGAATATTTCAGTGCGTATATTTGCCTGTTTTTAGTGCATACATGCATATTTAACACTTTTTCATTGCATTAAATTCACAACCTTGCTAATTACTTTTACTTCCAATCATAATACCTACCACAGTTAATGTTAAATGTCAAATTGTCAACAATCAACTGCTTCTTCAACTTGATAACACTTAGAGGATGTCAGATTTTTAGCGCACCATTTATCTCTCTCTCCGACCCACGCACAATCATTTTAGTGTTTTCTTAATCGTACATTTGGTATGCTACGCGTGGGTCAAAGATGGAAAACAAATAGTGCGCTGACATCCCAACCGGCAACAAGTTTACACGAGTGAGCTGGGTATGGCTCCATCATAGATAATAAAGATATGGATAGGACATAATGGTCTTATCAGTGTTCTTCGAGGGGAACAATACATTGAGGCCAAATAAAGTATACTTATATCGAGTATTGACTATCGACTATCAATATAAAGGAGCCTCAATTGCCTTCCCCTCCGGGAACGCGGCTTCAAATATATTTAACATAGGCGTGGACTATCCATATCTTTATTATCTATGGGCTTCATCCACAGCATGGATTAAGGTGTCAACAATCAAAGAATCAACTTGATAATCAAACACTTAAGTTCGGCAACCTGCAACTCAGGATCTTTTTATTCAAAGTGTCCTAATGAGTCATAAGAAGGTTAGTTAGGTAAACCTATGGTTAGTTGAAGCCAAAGAGTCAATAGGGCTTTTGCAATTCAAGATCTTTTCCTACGTATTCGGCATTGTTAACATAACTATTCTACCTTTACACTTTTTCTTCCCCCGTCTCTCACAGCTATATACAGGTTCAGCCACTCTCATTCCACACCTCCATATGATCGGTATTCTGTCTATCCATCTCTTCTTCAGTCTTCTCGTCCATCATTTCTCCCCTAAATTAACTTCTATAGCCACTCTCACTATCTCTTATCATACAGTGACCGAACCACCTAAACCTATTCTCTCTTGTTTTCCCTACAATATGTACACTACCCTACACTACCCTTAATTAATTAATTTCTTTTTCTATCCTCTTTTGTACCTTAACACCTTACTTATTATTCTCATATCTGCTACTCTCACTCCACTTACCTACCCTAACCTTACATTTCTTTTTCATCTTTCCCTTTCATACACCAAACATTCTGAAATCCGGTTGACCCATTTCCTTATCTTCGCCATATCACACACTTCCTAATTCCTATTCACTCAGTCTCTAGTTACCTACAAGCCATCGTACTTGATTATCGGTGAAAATATTTAAATATCATTGAGCGAATTCCCTAATCGAAAGAATTGCTTAAAAAAATATCATACCTCACCAATTTTCTAATTTTGAACACGACTTTATTGATAGCCCGAATAGTGTTATACCAGTATAGTTACAATACAAATATTGAAAATTTTCGGGCAATACATCCCCTGATCAATTAACTATAATAAAAAAAAACCTACTGAGATGAACCTTATTAGATTATTTAAATTTTCCAGAACAAGCCCCTAGTTGTTGGTCGCATGCCAATTTTAACCATATACTAGACCACAAGTTTATAGACATTCTATGATGCATTCTGCTGCCGGTGGCCCTAGACACTGTTGGGGAAATTATAATATTTCTTTAGTAATTAAATTACGATACGAATTATAAGTTACGTAGGTACTTGTCCAATACTCGACTACCAGAATTTAAATTAATGAATGTGATGTACCTAGGTAACATATCGATCGATTCTAAAACAGAAACTTAACCTAGGTACAAATAATATCACAATATCAAATAGTGAAATGTGAAAATTTGAAGAAAATTTCCTATAGGTATATCCCGTAAAACCCCCAAAATAAAACGTACGTTTGAGGTGTTCTCTTAAGACCCAAATATTTAATGCCCGTATCCCGTATGCATAGAAAATGTATGTTTCACATTAAACGAAAACTAAAACTATCGTGACGGAACTGAATTACGAAGAACGTATATAACAAAAATAATCGTCACCAAGTGATAGGTATAATCTGCTATGTACTTACAAATCATATTAAATAACATTAATCAATATGTATTTTCTTATTTTGTTAGGTAGGTATAAAAACCTACCTTCCTACTTATAAAAGCATTACCTAATCATTGATTTAAAATTTTAAAAATTATTCTACTATAACAATAAATTAACAGTTGTAGGCAAAGTATTATAATTTAAGGTATTTTTCATAATATCCTAATTTTTGTACACCTATAACAACTGGATTTTAAAAACTACTCTACGTCTAGCGGGTATATAAGTTTGTCTGACAATAAATCAGAAGTAGGAAAAAACTTACGTAATTATTTATTCTTCCGGCGAAACGCGGTCCCTTTGAGTGTATAATATTGTCTAGTGTCAGAGTTGTGCGTCTCCGCCAAGCAAAATGCAGCGTGCGTCTTCATATCTCCGATCCAAAAGTTCAGTCTGGAAGTATTGAGATTAATGACATTTATAAAAATAGGCACCTAGCTTAATAACCAGAATGGAACGAAATATGTGAGTACGTATTGGAATCGCTGTTCGTCTCAAACGATTGTCATTTGCCATAGATTATTTATAATTATAACCTAACCGTCCCAATCATAGAAAATATATATATGGTCCTAACCGATGGATGATGGATATTTTTACATTATCTTCAAAACAACATTTATTTGTTTCTACTAGACGCAAATGCGGTAAATTGAATTCAAATTTATAATATAGATAACGGTTTTTTTACTTGGTAACCATTTATTTATTACTTGGTTTATAAACAAATTCTAATTGATATAAAATAGTAATTATATAAAAATAGTTTTATTGATCCCAATATTTAAAAATAATGTTTCAAATAAAATAATAAAACAAATTTAAGAAATACCTATTAATTAATATGTATTACCTAAATAACAAAATAACTAAATAAATTCGTGTTTTTTTTAAACATTTTCATGTCCCCACCCCCTTACGAAATTGTGTCACTCCTCCTTAGAGTGGTGCGCCCCTTAGGTTAAGAGCCCTTGAAATAGTGCATGTTAAAAAATCAGCCATATCCTCCCCCCCACCCCTTGACAAAATCATTTGACTCATTTAGCTACTTTATGAATTAAGAACGATAGATTGAACGTACAAAACTGTACCTACCTACATAATAGTTATCAACCTATTAACCCATCAATAATATTATATTTTTTATCGTGTACACTAATCGATTGGTAAATACAAAATAACGTTAAGTTATAAATAGGACGTGGATTTAAATGCATTAAAAATAAGAAAAATGCCTTAAAAATACGATTTAATGCACTTATACTACAAAGCTTAATAAAATGGCCAGAAAAATTAAAAGTCCAATTTGAACGAATATAAAATAAAATTTAGATAAGTGTATAGGTAGTGTATTCGTTATATTTTGAGTTTCATTATATTACATCAGTCGATCAGATGCTATTTAATATTTTAAAATAAAAAAATTCGACAGTAATTCCATATTGGCAAGTGTTGTTTTCTATAACTGAAGACTGAAGTTATAGTATCGAACATAATGGGTACGTAAAAAAATAGAAATATAAGAAAAAAAATTACCTTTATTTAATTGTATTTAATTTTTTTCTAATAAGTTTTTATAAAATTGACTTTATCCCATATAAATGTTCTAATTTCATTTTTCAATTCGTTGATAATATATGAAACGAATTCTTTGCTTGGAAAGCAATGTTTTAGAAAATTTAGTTGAGTTTGTTTTATGTCATTAATTTATTTAGTACTATACCAATAAATTATATACTAATTAATAATTTTTAAAACATTGTGTTCAAAAAAATAAAAAAAAAATGTGATTTTAATTAGAGTCTTGTAATGTACCTACCTATATTTAAAAAATAAATAAATATAATAATAACTGTTGAACTTTTAGGGCATAATAGGTAACACATTCGTGTATGTAGTATTACACTATTTATATACCTATACGAGTATATGAGTAGGTATATTATTCATAAGTGCGCACACGTCAGGATAGGCAGTTGACCATTCCGTGAATATACTTTTATGTGTACATGGTTATACATCCCTAATCCCTATGATATAGAATATAGATATTAGGTGAACAATAGAAGTTAAGTATGTGACACTAAATTAATAGTTACCTATAACTTATAACGTTGTATTTGGAAAAGAATATAAGAACAAACTTACTTTAATTATCGACTCCTTCGGCGGAATCCGTGACGTGTGTGACTGCGACGGCGACGCCCATGAGGAAACGCTCCAGAATACAGCCAGAACTTAGAATATTGTGATTTATGAAAAATAAAATTATACGAAACGCAGTAAGTTTTTTGCTCATATCTTCTTTGCTTATTGAAATTTTAGAATTTTTAATCGACTGTGTCTTCTGCAACGACTTTGAGATTTGCCATAGATTAAATAAATAAATGATAGATACCTATTATACTAGGTACGTCAATATGATGAATCCATGGATATAATATAATGCAACTTTTTATATCAAAGAGTTCTGTGATAAGGACCAATTTGTTCATTGAAATTTGATATGACAATAAACCAAAATAGTTTATAATTTTGAATTTGAATTATAATAATATGATATAGGTATTATTTAAATTATTATTTTCGTTTATCAATTTAATTATTGATTAAGGTGGTGAATAGATATCAGAAGCACAAAAATATTTTTATAAGAGCATATTGTATTTTATGAATTATTAAATAAAAATGTGATTACTGGATTTTAGAGTTAACATAAAGCTATAACGTATAGTATATACGTTTAGTATACAGTAAATTCATCAAATACTATAATACCAACTATATTTTTACAATGATGTGTGTTTTTTTTTTTTTTGATATTTTAAATTATTTTTTCTTATGGTCTGTGTAAACGATAAGTATTCGTAATAAAGATTCAATTTTCATATATAATATTATATTATAGGCACTCAGTATGTAACCATATGTTTATTTTTAGTTTAATTTAATTGTAGGTATTTAGTAAATAATAATAGGTATACGAAATTGTGTTTTCGAATAGCAATTTATTGTTTGTATTAATACCTACACCATAATAGGAACTAAAATTTTGTAAATGATGTACAAATGTATTTTTGGTATTTTAAGGCTGCTGTAAGATCAATTTATAAGAATCCTTGCATTAAATTGTTAGGATTATTTGATATGAATAATTATTTTATTACATATAGGTTTATTACATATTTGTAAGTCGAACAGAAACTATATTTACACTGAATGTTAATAGTAAAAAGCTATTAAAAAATCTATTATTTGTATTTATTTGTTAATAATAATTAAGACTTAAATATTAGCAGTAATCTTGTTCCTTTCACAAAATGTTTTTTAATTATTTTTAATTTAATTTACATTTATCCCAAAGTGATCTCTGAATAATAATTCAATGATGAATTTAATAGTTACATTCTCGGTTACATTAATTGGATTATGAATTAAAATAAACTACAGTTTCCAGCTTCTACTACAACATTATCTTATATTTTATTTTATGTTTTTAATTTTTTAAACGCAGTCTGCACCTTGTGTTGGTGATTTTACACGTAATATAATAAAATTGATACTAGTGATGAGTAGGTAAGTACCTTATTGTTTAATCAAATTTTTTACACGATTATTAACTAAAAAAATATCTATGAAGTATAAAAATCCGCATTTCCATTAACTATAAATTCATATTTGTATGAGCTATACATGTTACATATGTTTTTCGAAAAAACTATTTAAAAAAACAAGAACAATTCCTATTTGATGTCACACGGGTTGATCTAGCAACTGACTGCTACGACAACTGTGCAATTTTTTTAAGCATAATACGTTTTGAAAACGTCTAGAAAAGAGTTTGTTTTAAGACTGTCTGTCTTGATAACAACTAATTTTATTTAGAGTGTATTGTTATATTATATTATAATGAAATTAATAATTATAGTAAAATATATAATTGCAAGACATTTAATACCTATATCTATAGCCATCTAGGGTTTAAACTACACTAAAAAAGGTGTAAGTATGCTAATAAAATATATGAGGTGTATAATTTATTTATGTATATAAAAATATAAAATATAAAGATTAATAACATTATATTGTTTTAAATACTACGCGCAAACCTAAGGTGATACCCGGCGTATAGTATAACATGCAAAAAGGTGCGTATTAAACTTGGCGTGGTGAAACGAAGGCGGTCTCGCGTATTTTATACATTGCGCTATTGGGATTAAACTTATAAATGCTTCTACGTCACTTAATTAACAGATTGTCCGTGGCAATAAATATTTAATTTAAGTTTAAAAAGTAAATGTAAAATAGTAGGTAATAATATGAAAACAAACTTACTCGTAAACATCTACTCTTTCGGTGAAACGTAGCTAGAGTGCCGCCATCGCCGAAGAAACAGCTATCTTCATCTAATCATCTCACTCCGATGAGCTGAAACTTGAAAGTATCGAAATATTTTATGAAAATAACCTGATCAAACGAAATTTGCGAGTTTGTGTTACAACTTATCCGGTTTAACGAACTGTCCGTATATATTTGCGGCCTATTATTTTTTTTTTCACTGAAATCAAAATATACAATATATTATATTTTTAATACAATAGTATTTCTGAAACTATTAGAATTGTTAACCGTCGCCGACGAATTTCGACAATTGACGATTGCCATAGATATTATAAAATATATTATGCCATAGATATTATAAAATATATTATTTACTATGATAAATCCAAAGAACTTATATATTATTATATAAGTACTCAGTATACCTATACGGTATATTTATAAATCGTATGTTCTTTTACAGAAATCTTTGTGATCTGCAATGCACCTATTCTGGTTTTCTATTTCAATATTATAGTTCGCATGCCAATTTAACTATACAAACTGGTCCGCAAGTTTATAGACATTCTAATACATTCTCCCGCCAGTGCCAATAGACAAAGTGTTTGAGAAGTTATATTTTTTTGGTACCTAATTAATTTACAATATGAATTATTATAAGTTACCTATGTAGGTACTTGTCCAAAACTCGACTACCTGCAAATCATTGGTTTTTATAGTATAGCCTTACGAAGTTCACGATTTTCGGTGTTTTACGCAACCGTACAGCGCTTAAAGTTTGCCGAGCTTAAGTATTACAAATTAATTTTTTTTTTTAATCTAGGTAAATCAACGTTTTAAAATTGATGATGCAAAAATCATTCTGACACCCACCCATGGTGGTTTTACATAACAAGTCGAGGGATGTTTTTGATTTTAATTGTTCGAGCAAGCGCAGTGTGGTACACCGGGTACATATGAAAATACCAAAAATTTCAATTAGTTATAATTCATATAACTTAAAAATAAGACTGACCGCCAAGTTCAGACTTCCCTGTCGTTTTCAGTTAAAAACTAATGATTTCCGGCAATTATTATTTTCAATATCGTTCTTAATTCGTTGTTACTTGTAATATATACATATGCCTATTTTAAAAATATTATTCGTGGGTAATTGAAACGTCTAAAATATAATATCATATACAAATACGATAATAAACAAATAATAATAATCCAACTTAACCGGCTACGGTATTAATAATATTTAATAATATCAATATAAATATAGTATACAATATCCTAGGCTGACAAATCGTCTCCACTTAAAATCGTTTTTCGTATACTATGATATTATATCATTGAATTTATAACTGTTCAAAGTTCAAACATTGAAAAACATTGTACTTATAAGGTTTGTCCAGTTTAAAATGTTGCCTGCAACAGCCATTTTGAAACTGTACAACCACCCGACTTCAACCGTGAAAAAATGAAAAATATAAAATATGGCGTTGTATACATACTAATACACTATATACAAGTGCACCGTTCATAATACCAATAATAATAATAATATACAATAATATGTTTTCTCGAAGGACTCTGTAGCGCAATATTAACAAACAACCGAAACCGATATCGGCAATATATAATATTTTATGTAGTTCAATAAATCTATACCGTATAATACTGCATTAAATTATCGTTTTATTGTGTAAAATACTAATATAACGTGCGGTTAAATCCAAGTAGATACACGATATTATATTATTATCTGATTGTCATTATACGATGCGAATTAATATAGTATGTACATACGACGACGCACGGTCGTGCAGTCGGGAAATTATTATAGAAATGGAAACTAGGTAGGTACCCGAGTGCGTAAATAATAACATATATTATTATGGTGACGGTAGGTATATACCTGGAACATTACCCTAACCTATATATTAATTCAATGTATATTATCTACTTACCGTGCTTTACCGATTTTTCCAAAAGTAAATATATAATTTATAACACACTGTAATATTATTTTACGATATGTTATGATTGTATGTATGTGCAGTCGGACGATCGTTTTCATGATTTTATTCAGTCATTAAATATAATGTCACTATATACGCCGTACCTCTATATACCTACTTCCTATAGTTGTTTGTGATGTTAACATTACTAAACCAGTTGATAAATATATTATACAATAAGACTCTGAAATCTAATTATAATTTGTGAGTAATATCACTATTCGGTCCATAGTATGATTATGCATATAATAATGTGCATAGTATAATTTATTAATGTTTAATCTTATCGCCCATGATACTATACATTGGTAATGAAATAGTATATTCGTATCATTGTAGTTACGATGCAAAACATATTCATACTTATTTACGTATATTATAAGTACCAGCTATAGTAACTACTTAGGAGTTAGGAGTATACATGTTAAAGGATTGTAAAAAGTTGTATAGACACAACTGATGGTTTAGGACTTCTTTTATCTAGAATAACAATTATTTCGATACATATTAATTTTTTTTTCATATCCTTATAGATCATATATTTATTTACCTGTAGGTACCTACATAGTTGTATTTTTTATGTGTTTTTCTTTATTTGAAATAAAAAATCTATACCTTAGGCGGGCTCAATTTGGTTATGTGGTTAGTGTAGAATACATATACATATTCATTTTATTAATTACATATACAGAATTAATAATACAAATCTAATATTTACAGGCAAATATTTTGTTAAATGTAGATAAAAAATCATGTAAAAGTATATTGTAAAAATGTTTATTAATATTATAAAATGCACAAAAAAATAAATATATGTAAGTATGAGTATATTATATTATAATAAACACAAAACACAGATCATTATATAAATATTATATAGTGGTCAGGTCCTTGGTATACAGAGGTTGGTCGCGGTCATAATGCTGTTGCGTCGTTATATGATAGGTGGCCGAGGTTTGCTGGCCTCAATCCCATAGGCCTCATAGCCGTATTTGGTCCACACAGCAAAGTAAATTAGGTCTTGTATCCTTATTATCATGCCAGTTATTCGTTTTCGCACAAGTTTACGTGCAAAATCGTTAAATTTTTCCCCACGCTGCGATGACGTCCTGCGTTCATTCCTGAAAACGAGTGAGTGCGATAGGTAAATAAGTACATATATTATAAAGTGGCATAAGTGTAATATAAACACGCTTCAAGCTTTTCAATCTATCTGCCTACGATTAATAACATCTTCTCCTTGGTATTTCACAAACAGAAATCTTCACAAAGACCTAAAAATTCCTACACTCAATCAATTAGCAAAAGCCCATTACTCTAAATTTCACTCCAACTTAAACACTCACAGTAATCCATTAATAAAGAAACTTTCTTCCACCTCACTTCCTGGCAATGTAATTAGAAGACTCAAAAGACAGTGGCCTAGAGACCTACTAAAAAAAAAAAAAAAAACCACGACATCTAAAATGTACTCGGTCGGTGCTGCTGAGTGCCTGCCCAAAAATGTCAAATTCTGCTACTTATACTACATTAAATATCCTATTTGCTCATTGTACATAACGTTGTATAGATTGTAAATTACTTAAATGAATAAAAATAAAAAAAAAAAAAAATGTAATATTATAATAGCAATGGTTCGAACGGATTGGGGGGGGGGGTTATGATGTGCAATAGGCCTTATTATATCGTATTCGGTTCACCCCACAAAGTATAGATTAGCTTTTGTCTCGCCTTACCATCAAGTCGGTTATTCGGTTTGGCAAAAGTTGATATTATAATTGTGTCAATTATATATTCTTAATACCGCCACTTTAATATACCTACGTGCATTTTCCGATTACGGACACTTTTCAGGGGATGTCGTTTTCGTATAAAATACTGATATAAATTTCGTCTGTTTCAAAAAGCAGGAATCTCGTACAAGTCTATAATTATTGTCATATAAATAAATAATATTATTACATTATTACTATCATGGATAGAATAATAGTATTTTATGGAATATGGCCGACGACGGTGCTCCGCGAGTATGCGAAAACAATATCTATATACAATATAATATACCTTCAGCTATAGCCTATAGGTATACAAATCGTTCGGGATTATCTCTGAGGATAAATAATAATAATAATTATTATTATTATTATTGTGTAGAAATATGCGAGCGGTCGCGCGCGTGCTGGCATATTATGCGGTATCTCTGCTGCAGCAGTCGCAGGACGCCAAGGATATTATTTTATATTATAATATTATTATATTCAGCGCGTCAGGTTTTTATCGGTTCGCGTCGTCTCCGGCACGCCACCGCGTCGGAGATCCGATAAGTACCGCACGATATGACCGCGTACTTGTGCATTATAAAAGTATAGGTACTTATGCATTATAAAGGTATAGGCACTTATACGTACTGCTGCTGTTGCATCCACACGTATGTGCAGTGCACATGTTGATATTATGAGCGAGAGAAAAGTCGCATGGGAGTTATATTATTATTATTATTATTAATGTTATCATCATCTCAGACGTGTATAAGATATAAGCTGCCTCGAGGCATACACAAACGCGTATACTATGCTCGCAGCGTTATAATATTATTCATGCGTTCCAGGGAACGTATAAAATTCCAGTCACCCCCCCCGGGTAATTAATATGGTATCAATGTACCAATGTACTGTGTTTGTGCGTATTATTGTATTAGGTACGCAGGTAAATTTAAGAATTTTCTTTTCCTAGACGGAAAACGGTCGTGATCTGCAGCGGTGAGGACGACGCGTCGCCGACGACCGTTTCTGGCATGGCGAAAACGATGATAAATTTATCATAATATTATTTTATTTTATTTTATTTTACAATACGGGACGAAACCTTTAATAACATGAATATAAACGCTTATTATAATATTATAATATAATAGGTGCCCAATATATTTCAGCATGACAGTATTGATAATAATACATGTTATTACATATAAGTACGCCAATTTAATATTACAGAATTTAATGCATTCATGAAAATGAAACAAAAAAAAAATGGAGAGAGTGTGTGAGCGCACTATTACACTCTGGGAAAGTAAAACTTCTTTCATAAGGAATTTGGCCCGAGAAATTATAAGTGAATTAGGTTGTGGGGGGGGGGGGGGGGGTGAGAAAAATCAATACAATAAAAACTAAATTTGACTTCGAAAGGTTGACAAGTTAGTACCGATCTGCTGTACAGTATTGGATGTGTTATATTTGAATACAATGATAAACCATTGTATACGAAAAATGATTCGGTTAGCGGTTAGCGTAGTCCTTATAATATTATTATTTTTTATTCGTTACTATGGTGATATTCAAACGTGTATACGTATATAGGTGTACAATTTACACGTTTATTTTAATTAATAGGTAACACAAATGTTGATTGACTTTGACAATTAATGCGATTGCAATAGGAACCTACTCTGTGATATAATCTTTCATAAAAAAAAAAATTAAGACAATCAGTCGAGTAGTTTCCGAGAACATTAGCATCAAAGGTGTCGTTTCATTTTTCGTTACAATTTTTTTTCTACCTACACCTCAAGAAAGAAGTTTTACTTCAATTATTATTGCCGTGTGACAAAACCCGTCGCGATACAAACCGAAAAGATGTTATTCGCATCAATCGCCTTTTTATTTAAATTTTATAGCAATCGAATAGCTAGGAATAAAAAGATAACGTTTTTTAATGACCCTCTCCCTAATCCCTTAATGACAGAATAGTGGCTATACGCGATGATACCTGCGTTGTTTATTGGTTTGAAAGTCAGTTATGTGCTAAAACAATTATTATAAAAATCGACTATTTGCACAATAATATACGTCTATATTATTATCTATTAGATATTTAGTTGGTAGATTGTTGAACATTAATTATTGGTTAGTAATTTATTCATTTGTTTTTGAAGAAATAAGTTTTATTCTCAAATCGTATTCTCCTATATAATAACTAATAAATTACACGTAATATAGGTTTAGTCGATATAAATATTAAATTCTGACTCATTTAATGTGGTGAAAAATGAGAGAAGAAAACTTGTGTTATTATTTTTAAAATGCACCAGTACACCACTACACCTACATATTACATACCAATACAAATTGAATGATTTTTCTTCAATCCATTATAGAACATTTACAGAAGAAATTACATTGCTAAAATTATTTAATTTAATAACATTTAGATACGTATTTTGATACCTACCAATATATAAAAATTGGATTTATGAATGAACTATCCCTCCCTCACGTGTATTCAATTTGATCTGACGTATTTTATGGAGTATATAATTAATAATATCTAAAATTGACAGAACACACTAAACTTTGGAACTACCTACACCTAGATACATCAGAAATTATAGTACCTATAGTTCTATATTATTATAACGACAACGATATAATATAGTATTATACGATATTCAATGGCATTATGTTCAAATGAGAAAGTATTTATTGTTTTTTTTCCTATACAATGTATAATATAATATACTGTCATTGGAATATTTTTTAAAAATTTCTTCATCACTATTCGTGCAATTATTACAACCCGCTTTAATGGTTTTTTTTTTTTACGAAGACAGTCATGAGTACAGAGTAAATATTAAATGACATATAAATTATGTCAAACGGAATTCGTGTGCACTTGGATAGTTCGATTTGCCTATTTTGGTCAGTAGCGTTGCGAATTATGTTCTTTTTCGCGCAACATAATATTGTGCGTGACTCGTCAGTCGTGACTTAAACGTACCGAGGGAACACAATACGCTATTTTCGCGTGGCAAATCTATTCGAAAACGTTTTGGGCATAATAACTATTTAATAGAATTAATATACAGTAAACAGTGAACGTCCTATAAACAATATTATCGAGCGGTTATGATCACATTATACAATAATATTATTATAACGTAATACCGCTAACCGGTATATATATTATATTATATCGAATCGGTCGGATGACAAAATATTAGGAATTTTTCCCGTGCGGCCGACAGTCGGAATTATAATATTATCCACGACGGGCGATACTTAACATGCAAATGTGGTCTGTATTTACTAATTTGTAATACATAAATTTCAACCTCAAACGTCAAAATAACCGTCGCGAGGATAATATATGTCCAAATAAACTTTGCCAGTTTTCAAAATTATTATAATGTAACGCGTGGAGGTCAAACATTATTGTCTTTTTTTCTCTGACAAACGGAAAAAACGGATGAAGTCGTATACGGGCCGAGACGCTACGCGGGAGACATATAATAGTGTAATACGATATAAGAACAACGGGCGGTCGTCACATTAATTTTTCAAGTAGCTAATACTCGAAACGTAAAGTTTAATAATAATTCGTCTCCGAAGAACATTTATATAGTAAGAAGCGGATAAATTATAAATGCAAATCCTTGCGCATGACGGTTTATTTAATGAGTCGAAATGATATTATAATGCGATTTAATTACTATTTATGGAACTACCGCAGACGCGCGCGGTCGGGCTTACGATAATAACATGTAATGGCGGTGTGCACAAAATAAATCGCGTTAATCGAGAAAGCGGTTTTGGTCGACTGTATTTGATCAGCAATCGAATTTACGAACCGTTTTAACGTAATAATAATAATAATAATAATAATAATATATTGTCACGATAAACGAGCGCGTGCTCTGTGAAACCTACAATCATAATATTATAATATACTGCAACAGGTAGGTATATAGGTACCGCATAATACTATGCTCCCGCGAGTGTGGTAATAGCTGGTATAACATAACTGCAGCGGTATAGCGCATAAATTAATTCTTTTTTTTTTGAAGAAAAAGAAAACCACGTTCTGCCAAAAACAGTTCAATACCTAACGTCGACCGATAGCTGTATAAAGGCAGTGTAATAACAATGATAAATAATAATCATAATAATAATAATAATAATAATAAATAATAATAATAATAATAATAATAATAATAATAATACGTAGGAATTCTGAAAAATATCCACACCCTGCAGTACTGCAGTATGAAATACGCGTCGTGTAACAATATCGTGGGATAGCAACAGCAGCCTATATTATGTTATATTATCGCGGAGGCCTATTAAACTAGGTATTTTAAACGCGAAACAAATCGTAAGGAGTGGCGGTATTACGATTTTTATATATTTTATTTATTCGTCCGCGCACTTAATCTGTGATACTGTTTGAGCTTGTGCAACCGATGTATGTTTTTTTTTTTTTCGAAAGTCATTTGAAATTTATAGGTTTGGATGTAAAACGCGCGACTGCGGCAGTTGTGGACAGGACAGCGGACACGGGTATGTGTATATATACCTACTCTGAGCGGCACACCGCGTACCTATATACACACATGAACACGGGTACTCGATCGGCGAGGGTGGTCTTCGGAATAATTTAATTTACTGTTTTCTTTTATTATTATTTTTTATATTATATTTTTTGGAGGACTGGCAGAGTATATTTACACGGATAACAGTCGGAATCGCCCACGCCGTCGCCGCGCCGTTCAAAGCCGCTCTAATCCAACATAGCTTTTTGTAATGCTCACGAGTGTGTGTGTACACTATACATAATATACATAATATATATATATAGGTATGTGTAATATATGTATAATATATGTATTCAAAACGTTTTCGTTACTTAAATATTTATACGTTTTTAAAGTAATCGCCGGATTAGCAGTAACAACAACCACCGTGTTCGTATCTTTACGCGCGGCAATGTGTCACAGAGTTTTTGATTTACACGATCCCGCCAAAAGCGTTTGGAATTTGTCGGATTATATATAATACGAGTACGCACGCCTCACGATGTATCTACGTGTATTTTTTATTCCGTTCCGACTTCCCGCGGTCGGTCCGATACGATATAGTTGGTTGTATTATTATATCATATGATATAAGTGGCGTATACAATGGGGGGAGTCAGATGGCCCCTCCCATTGGCTTTAGAGTGGAGAATCTTCCCATATTGTGTTTGATGTGAATTTTAAATCAATTCAAATTATATTCATTGTTCGCCTTATAGTTAAATATTTTAGTACCTAATTAAAAAGTTTTGAGAGGGTGAGAGATTTTCCAATTTACCTTTAGCTATGTCGTTTTCTTTTATTGATCCCCCCCACATTTTCAGAAATCATGTCTACGCCACTGTGTGATATTATGTATACAACACGGGCCACCATCTATACAAACGGAATGCGTTCTGCACGTGTGTTTATTGTAATCGAATTAGCGGCTTCATTTTGAGATTTCTTAAGTTTGTTATGAGATATGTAACTCATCCTATATATTTACTCATAGCAAATTCAATAATAATATCTAATTTACCCCCCCCCCCCCCCTAAAATCGCCTTAGTTTATATTGCGCCTATTTTGTAGCCTTTTTGTACTTTTGTACTCTCCCATGTCACCCACCAAAATTAAGCACTACTAGATCTGCCATTGACTTGTGCAGTTTTATACCACAAACATATTTGTAACTCATCTGCATTAAGTTTAAAGACAACAGTTATTGATATTGAATTAGCGCGATTCACAGCTAAAATTAAATTAAATGCTGAAATGGTTGACACAGCCATCAAGGTATACATGAAATTTACAACTGAAAAAAGGTTTGTTGTCTCACGTGCGCCCCTTATTTACGGGCAAGTATCGTACTGCGCAGCATGATACAGCATGTACTCACATACTGTACTACATTTCTTTTTCGTTTTCTTTTGTCTTATTTTTAGCGTACTTATATTTAGGTAAGTTATATTTTGTACTTCGTATAATTATTTTTTATTGTATTAAAAAAACTTATGGTTTGACGTTTTACAAGTAGACACTCTTATCAGGTCTTTAGTTTCTACCTAGGTTTATTCCCGGTCAAAGCTACTCCCGCCGAAGCGAAGTTCACTTGCACATAATTTTTACATCAGCAGCTACTATCTAGTGATATTAAGATATACGTGCATCGGCTAAGGATGCTGTAGTCCTTCGGGACATTACCATTTACCTATACATATTATTATTGTTTTTTATGCCGGTTTCGCATAATATACAGTCTATAACAATTGATCCGGCTGTCGAAGGCGGGCGCGAAGTGTGGGCGTAGCTGCAAGTTTATCTACCCATAATACAACGTGTATACAACCTAACATGTACGACACAACGACTATATTATTATATCTGTGTACTATCTATTTACAACGCTAGAGCAATCAAGTCGTATGTACGAGCCATTTTCCCGTACGTGTTTATAATCGGTTAGGATTGATAAATATAAATAAAATAAAATACCAACCAACAACCGTAATGCCACATCACTAATGTGGTTGAAGCATAAGATGATAAGCGTTATAAGCCACCAGGTGGACAGATGGGATAGAACAGATTTCTTCAAACACAAAGTCAAGTCCTTGCTGGGGGGGGGGAGGGGTTGAAGTTGTTATAAGCAGTCATAGACGCGACTACGGTGTCGGCAGACACAGTAGATGGGTTGCATCTGACATTTTTAAAAGCACCGCCATGCCGGTTGACAGTAAAGAAAAACTGCATGTTTTAATTATTAGTTTATAATATTATTATAGTTCCAGTTGTTATTAGTTTAGTATTTTTGTATTTTTGATATAGACCTTATTGTAGGTTCTAGTAATAGTTCTTATACATGAATTATTTACTGTAGTGGCGCATGCAGCCATTTGGTAATATCAGGCTATGACTAATTCGAAAACTTTAAAGCTAGAATGTATGGCTATCAAAAGAAATTATCACTATATTTATCGGTGTGTAGATAAATTAATCATTATGAAGATGGGGTTGATCAGTTAAAAATTGTATTATTTGATAACTACAGTAAAAAAACTAAAAAAGATCACCAAAAAAATTATTTTAAGCATCAAACACACTGTCTCGTCCTTATGGCGTTACAAGTTTTAAAAAGAGAGGTACTGAAATTGTTTTGGCACCTGCAATTAAACAATATTCCGAACGAATCCTAGTCACACCAATGTTGTGTTGCGTAATAATACAATTGCATACCTACAGTAGCGTACGCAGGATTCTAGTTCGGTTAGGGTTTACGTGAGTAAATAATTTACATTATTTTATTCTAAACAGTTTTTATATAATTGGTTATGACAAATTATAGTTAATCTCAAATTTAGTCTACAATTAGAACACTCGAGTGTTTAACTTGGACACCTTGTCATCTTTAAAGAGCCTCTTTGGGTCGTAATAAACGTGGTAATAATCGTTGGAAATAATCGATGGATGATACATGATGATACACCATATATGACGATTATGGCAGACGTTTTGTTATGTTCTAAATCCGCAAAAAAATTGAAACTATGGTCGAAATCTTTGTCATATTTAACAATTTATTTTATATTATTTTATAATGACCAACAAATTATCAACTCTGATTATTTTAATGGTAGTAAGTAAGATTTTTTTGTAAAAGGAAGAAATTTCAGCGGGGGGGGGGGGGGGGTCAGAACCCTAGAACCCTACCCTTGCGTACGCCACTGCATACCTACCTACTTCCTACCGTCTATTGTTATACGATAGCGTTATGCCGTGTCTTATACACTATACTGCTACTCGGGTCGCAGTGACAAGACAACCGTTGGTCGTCCAAACCCGAGTGAAAATTCTATTATAGCGCTGCGCATCGGAGGTTGGTCATCGAAAGGGGCACACAGCGGGCGTACGGATGGATATTACAATATAATATTATACATCGTACACGTTAATCGAAAACGGGTAGACCGAACAGCGAGAGAGAGAGAGAGAGAGAGAGAGAGAGAGTGGTTGGAAACAAAGTGTGTGTGAGAGAGAGAGAGATAAATCAGATAGAGAGAGAAAAAGCACCGCACGCGCGCTTGTCGAAGAGCGCATTTGTCGCGTCGCTCGGTCGCGTGAAATCCGCGTGTAAATGATCGTGTCCGGAGATAGCCGATAGCCGGCGACGCCGCCGCCGCAGCTGAGGTGAGTACACACACACTTTTTATATTATATTATAGCCGGTGGATTATATACCCATACTCACATTCGTATACATATATATATATATAATATTTATGTATATAATTCTATGTATACGTATACCCAAGTGTCGTCGTCGTCTCCGCCGCGCGTATTGTGCAGACAAAATGGTACTTTCGAGATTTCCATCGCGCCCCGCCGCCGCTGCCAATAATTCACAATAATATCTGGCTACCATATCGTTTATTGCTTGTTAACGTTTTTTTCCCCTCTTCTTTTCTTCGTTTTTTTTTCGCATTTATATCCATCCTCTGCCCGGCCGGCCGATCTCCGTACACGATATAAGTTCAACTCGAGCGCGGACCACCTGACAAAAGGCGTCATAAAAAACGGTCGTGGACATCGCGTGCAGATGCGTGCAATACGCGTAGGTACGCGAGTGGTTTTCGTTCGTCTGTTCGGATTTTTTTTTATTATTATTATTTCCCCCTATCTCTATTCGACGACCGCCTCCGACGGGTTTTCTCTATCCGACTCTCAACCGCAGCGTTTGTTCGAGTCTGGTGGACTGTGAACGAATATATATCGACAGGGGTCCGACACGCGGCAGGACTGGGTCACAAATTTTCCCCGCGTGTATTATATTTTATATTATTTTATGGGTGTATCGGGAAACTATCGCACGAGCGAATTATCACAATCGAGTTTTTATTTATATTATTTTTTCAGCGCATACATAATGTATAGGTATATAATATACGAGACGCGAACAATTCTGCTGCTGCGGCAGAGAGGTCAACGAGCGTCGCCGATAACTATCGGTTGAAAAAAAAGTAATAATAATAATAATAATCACACGTTTACCCACAGCGTTTATGTATGTGTATATATATATTATTTATTATTATTATTGTACGCGACGAGATATGACGTCTGGTCCGCAGAAAACCGATACGGATATTTAAACCTTGCGCCATCTACCTATATATTATATATAAATATTATATTATTATATTATTTATCATTGGAACCCATATGTGGCAAACACAGCGCTTAAAATCAGACACCCTCATAAATTTATGAAAAAAAAAAATTGCGAATCGTTTTCCGCAGTCCGTTGCCGAGCGATGTTTATAAACCCGGCGTTATAGTTTGAGCATAATTGTACGGCGAACATAATATATCAACGCTCCTAATGAGACCGGACAAGACATTCTCGTTTATAATAACAATAACGATTTGCTGTATAAATATATATAATAATATAATATATGATATTCACGCAGTATCATGCTCGTATATTATATTATAAGCTTAATTCAAAACTGACACTTAAAAAAACTGTTATTGTAAATGTAGGTACCTATAATAATAACATTCGAGACTATTTGATATAGTAAACGCGGACATTAAACATGTTAAACATATAATAACCGTGTATATAAGTAGGTACTGGCTATTTTTTTTTAAGAACATTTATATATATTTAATTGCTGCCATTAAAACGTTTAATAAGATCGGAAGCACGATAATATTTAAATCGTCTGCGGGTACCTACAGAATGTGTATATGTACGTTCAAAAAAATTATTCTTTTTTTTTTTTACTTTCAGTTCGGTCAACGTATTTATTTTCTAGTCCGATGGCGGTTATATTAATATAACAGTAACTATCTGCGTATGATTTACAGCCAGTGTTGTTATCTCGCGGGATCTGAATAAGTCCAAACAAAACAATTTCGCTACTCTAAGCTCTTAGAGAGCTATTAACAAAACATTAACGAAAAAACATCTTAAGCACGTCGTTAGATGAACACAAGAATGCGCGTGTTATATACATAATATATGCCTACCTACATAATACACCTATGCGGACGGGTCGAGATTGAATGAAATATTAAAATGAATGAATATAACGTAAGAGATTATACGACGGGCGCATATTATTATTATTTTGATGTTCATAGGCGCGTCTGCTGTATCATTATAAGTATATCAGAAGTCGTCCATTAAGTAGGTACACAACCATGCAATTTATATCAAGTAAATTATTTTTGAACGACCAGTGAATGGAACAATTAATAAATAGAATAGATAAATATTGAACATGTGTAATGTTACAAATTGTTTTGTGTATTATACGGCGCGTATAATTAGGTGTGTAACAAGGTGTTTGTAGAATGTAATTGGTACGTATAATTTCTGTATAAACGGAGCGTTAGGCGTAGGGAATCGACCATTTTTTTAAATTCAAACTATCAATTATTAAGCTGTAATGTATGTATTTAACGTTGTTACTGTAAACTGTGAAAAATAAAACCAGTTTTCTGAGAATTGTTATTTTCTCGGCTCCGTTCGATCAATTTTTTTTTAAATGAGTAGAACAATTCTGTGGCAGCATATTTTTTTTTATTATTATACACTATAGGAACTTATAATAATATACGTAGGTTATATTATCGTTAGGAGACCAGCTACTGTAGCTGAGCGTTCACACCCAATACCCACCTCGTCTCAACTTTAAACCATCGAAAAAAAATAATACGGAGATGTATATTGATGTTATTAATCCAATCTATTATAATCACCAAATCCACACTAATTTTCTCGATATACTTTGTGTTGTTTCAGAGTTATCAAAGACGTGGCTAGAAACTGCGGAATGTCATGTAACCATGATGGGTTCGGATTTACAACATTAAAGATAAAGATCGTGATAACATTAAAGGCTGCAGAAAAATATCAACAGATGCCACTGAGAGCGACGTCATATTGAAAGACAATATTATAATTAAAGAGCTCGTCAGTAGAATTTAATGCAATGAACGTCCCAATATGATAAGACAGAATAGCCATTAAATATATTGGTAAGAATTAATTTTATCAAAACCATATTCATGGGCCACATGCCCACATGTATAATTGACTTGATACGTTTGATTTTAGATGGAATACTAATAATTGACCCGAAACATAGACAAAAATAGATTTAAACGTATTTACAAATAATAATTAATAGCAAATTATACAACAAATATAACATGCAATAAAATATTTACTCGTAAAATATGAAAATGTTAAGCTTTATGGAATAAGTACTCTTAACTCAGACCTGCCCCGTACACGCTATCTTTGCCCATATATACGTATTATATACAATACAAAAATGTGTATTAGTGTACATGTACAATATAATATAATAGTTTCACTAAGTTCACTTAACTTTGGTATTTCAATCGCCTACCTGTTAACTCTCCTGACTCCTGTTTGACTATAATATAATACAGTTTAAGTATTCGATAATATACTGCAGTATAAAGATTATCGGTTTTTATTATTGTTAGTTCTAAGCCGATTGTAGGTGCAGCAGGTCAAACAAATTAATCCAACAGTCATTATCTTGCGTTTAAATTCCTACCGAGCCCGTTTACGTCTATTATATTCTACATTATTATTACAGACGTATTATGCTGATACGCGTTATGTTATGAATGGGTTTACAACATACGAATTTCATCACGCCGACGGCGATGGTCGAAATTCCGTATTGACGACGGGGTGACCGGGGGCAGTGATTGATAATAAAAAATAAATAATAATAAATGAACGTATTCATTAGGGGGTTGACTAATTAATTGATCGATTGGGGATCGTGGACGATGCCTCGCCATCGTGACTTGACCACGTGCACTATTTTCGTCGTGTCCGGAACGCGCTCAACACTATGCGCGCACGATAACGATATTATTATTATTATTAGTGATTGATAAATCTCGCGAGACTCTGACGGTGGTCTAATAGCAATTGCCAAATGTCCGAATACTCGTTAATGCGGCACCCAATGCACTTTTCGACTATGTATGATGTAGAATATCATATACGAACGTAGTACAGCCCAATACAACTGCTGCAGTTGATTACAATATATGTAAATAACTATACTGAGTTAATACGCACATATACTACGCGATACAATTTTTCGATCAATTCCAACTATATAGTGATATCGTTTAGCAACAGCTGTAAACAGTTTCACAGTATAAATACTTAAATTTACAACCCCATATGTAGGTAGATACATTATTCATACTTCTTCAATATTCATATTCTTCCAATACGGCAAATTTGCGAACTTTCGGGAGTTATAGTCAGTGGCACAACTAGGGCTAAGATTTTTTTTTTTTTGGGGGGGGGGAGGGAAGGCTGTAACCGACACTTGATATTACATGAGAAGTAACCAATGAGAGCGTTATTTAGTTAAAAATGTAAAATAATGTATAAAAAAAAACCGACAAAAATCGTTTTTTTAAAAACCAATACAGGCATACAGCTAATAATATTTATATAAGGCAGTTGCATTTTAAAAGGTTTATTAATAATTTAGTAAACAATATGTGCTAAGCCCCCCAGTCACTCCCTAGTTCAGGGGTCGGGAACCTTTTCGTAGGAAAGAGACATTCTTTCAAAAAAATTCAAAACTATGATAACCAGGGAGCCGCACAGGTTTGAACAACCTTTTTTTAGTAGGCAATAAAAACATATGTCTTAAATTTAGAAAATATAGAAAAACTTTATTTTATTAATTCATTATTATTATTATTATTGTTTATACAAATATAATATTATTTAATTAAACATTATAAAACACAAAATAACGTATCTATTTAATATTAGTGGGATTTTTGACACTGAATTTCTCCAGACAGCTTATTCAATTCTGGAGAGTAATCTGTAGTTTTCAACTTCAAACAAGCATCAAGGCTGATATCATTCAGTTGATTTCTTAATTTATTCTTAATAAAGTTCATATTTGAAAATGTTTGCTCACAAATGTAAGTAGAAAATTCCGAAAGCGACCATTTTTAATTGGCTGAAACTTTCGGGAAGACTGTTCCATACGTAAAATATAACTTGCTCTTCTTTTTGACATTTAGCGAGTTCCGTCCATTTATGGTTCGCAGCTAAAAATCCTTTTTCCCTTTCCAGATTTTCAATATCCGTTTTCAAATTCTCAAGGTTAACCTAACTGTTGTTCTGTGACATTTTCAGCCATTCTAACAGCTCTATCACGAACAGTAAATGCCGACAACGGAATATCCTTTATTTTATTGATTATTTCTGTTTTATTTTTAAATTCAGAAAAGAGATGTTCTGACATACCAATAAAACATTTTTTAATATATTCTCCATCAGTGAACGGTTTTCCAGATTTCATGATTTCGTGAGATACAACAAAACTAGCTGCAGTCAAATTAGACGCCGACTGCAACCAGTTATTAAATTTAGATGTCGGTTGTTGAGATTTACGAATCAACTCGGCCACTGCTGTTTTTCTTTCATTTCCAGCTGGGTACGTCTTACCAAAAGAATCGTGTTTAGATAAAAAATGACATACAATATTAGATTTTTTTATTGTTTTTGAAGTTTTTGATTCGGGACAAATGCATTAGTATCAGTCCACTCACTTCTAAATCCTCTATTTTCCTCTTCAATTTTACGTTTTTTGTTTGTAGACATCTCGAAGTTTATAGAAATACCTCTATTGGAAAAAAAGCACAAGAAAAAAATACCGAACAACGTCGCACTGATTGAATTGATCTGACGAGGACCGTGCTCACGTATCGACTAATATAATTTTGTATTCTACCGAATAATGATAGTCGAGTTTAATAGAACACACACATATATATTATATACACAATAAAACTAATTGTGCGATAAGATAAATAAATAACAACGAAAACATTCCTGACCCATGTAATAAAGATAAAATAGATAGAACACACACATACATATTATAAACACAATAAAACTAACTGTGTGATAAGATTAATAAATAATTATTGAGAAATTCAGAATTATTATCGTTATAATAACTTATAATATAATTTATATTTTACGGATATCGATATATTGATAATTATATCGGCTCCGGAGCCGCATGTTCCCGACCCCTGCCCTAGTTGCACAAACCCTCACTAGGATTAGGATTTAGGAATGACGTTGGCCCAACGCCTGTGGCTGTCGTTGCCTAATGAGGGTAAACTATAGTTGTTTTAGCGAGCTCAAAGACGAACTGCGCTATTGGCGAGATCTATCGACGATTCGTTGTTTTTTAGCGTTAAGTGATACCGATTGGTTTTTGAATAAAATGATACGCGGTCTTAACGAGAAAGTAAATTATTGTTTGTCTTTAAATCCTGATATAGTTAACACATGGTAAAATATCAAAATTTTCATGTTGCACAATTTATAATATGATACTTATTTTGCCATGGGAAGATTTGTGTGGGGGAAACACCAAAATTGTAAGCAGTAGGTATACTGCCTAATAAGTAAACATCAAACCAATTTCAATTAAAAAATTCAGAACCATGGCACAAAACCATAATTATATACAATATTATAATACATAGTATTCCATTATACAGCTGTCCACTTTTACAAATGACTTTTAAACAAAAACAAAACTTTATAATAATATAGACAATTAATAATAGTAATATCAATTAAATATATTAAATTTCATAATAATTACATTACTGTACTCGGTATATACTTTTTAATTTTTTACTGTCAAGCTTACATCAAACTTGTAACGGTAAGCATAGAGTGTATTAGTATATAGGTGTAGCTCGGAATTTAAAATGAAAAAAATAAAAATAAAAAATAATAGTTGTAATGAATTAGTCTCGCGATTTCGACTCCTTTTGATATTTAATTAGTCAGCCGAGCGTATGACGGCGATCCATCAACCGATGGACCACACATAGACTGCTGCAGACGCGCGTGCGCACTCTCGCGCTCCGGTGAGTTTCGCCCGGTGACAGTTTAATTTACAAATAACTGATTTTTCCCATATTTATTGTACCCGAGGCATCGAAAAGTGTTCAAAAAATGTGTACGTCCATTACACGTAGATACATCTTTATAATGTAAAATTAACTATTATTATTACTATTATTTTCATTTTACGTACCTATATTAGGTATTATGTACATGTCATATATTGTGTATAATATATTGTATACTGCGGTTGTAGTAGGTACCTACGTGGTATACCTCATAAACGCACATTGCCGATACGTTTATTAGCTATTCGTATTTAATTGAGTGCCCCGTCGTCGCCGTGATCGCGTATAACACACTGTTGAATTAATATTATAATAATAAATTCGTCTTAATTGGTTTTCTATTATCTATCGGCACCGAGTCTGGGAACCAACCGCACACAATATTCACGTGGAGATTTGAATATTTCTCCACGGACCGTTTCTTACTCGGGATCGCGAAATAATAATACAATAACAGTATATAATATTATATTATACGCACACGCAAACGCCGCGACTCTCGCCCGCGAAATAAACGATTTCTTTGCGATGTCTTGAGCCCGTGAACACTCCTGCTCGTTTCATACCTCGTAAGAACACAATGTAACATTATATAATATGTTCATAACGAATTCTGCGTGATGATATACCTACACCTATATACTACGAACTCGGACTAATCTAATATAATTTTTATATATCCACATGCGAGTATGCGAGTCGTTCGATTAAGTGTCTCAAATACGCTATAACCGATCAAAAACGCATAGTAAATATTAAAATATTTATACCGGACATAAATTTCTCAATATTTATTGAGCCGGAGTCAGCCGTTTTATTTACTATTTTTTTTTTTTAACATTTTTATTTTTTACGTTAAAATGATTTGAAATGTATGAATACTCGCTTTCATACACATACTTTGAATTGGATAGCCTATGTATTATAATTTATAATATAAGATCTCTATAGTTTGAGTTTTAAGCATTTTGAAAATGATAGTATAGTTACATTGTGCTACCTATATTGTTATGTATAAAAACATTACACACGCATTTGCCGGGATCGTTATTAAACCTAATAGAATATCGTGACTTTCATTTCGCGTTTTAAAGTCTCTCAAATCAATTATAAAAATTAATTAGTTATTTCAATCTGACACTGTAAACGTAGTCTTTAAGTCGAATTCGACGGGCCTATGGCGCTGTTTTCGTCCACTCTAATTGCCGGTCATTAGTTCATAATAATGAATGATGATGATAATAATAATAATACGAAAAATAGAACGTTGATTAGAGATTTTTTACATGATACGTTGCGAGATAAATCAGTGAACGTATAATATTTGCGTACCGCGGGTGAGCAAAACCGGGAGACGCCATGCACTACGGTAACTCCGATGTAGGTGGTCCGTTTAAATAACCAGAAGCCAGAAAATTAAAAAAAATTAAATATACCATAATATGATGAATTTTAAATCTTATTAGAGTGACGCATAAAAAACAGCCTCGTTTTTAAATCCCTCAAAGCTATTTTATGACTGATATTAATTTCGTTTGTATACAGATAATATAATATAATGTCAGTACATATTGGAATATTTTTCGATAATATATTAGATATACCTACAGGGTATTCCAAATTTTATGTGACAGCAGAATTCAACGTGCCATATCTAAATTAACATAGATTAAACATAGATCAGAGATCAATAGGACGGATTGTCATCGGTGGCAAGGAGCGAAATGCTATCTATGGAAGTTTGAATATGTGTATATTTACACAACATAGGTAAAATATATAGACATTTTAGTTTATAAACTATTTTTTTTTTTATACAAAACAATCAGTAAATTTGACAGCTAAGGTACAAAACATGAAATGGCGTGAGGAGGGAGGCCGACCAGTATGGTATCACTTTAAATTGGGGTATAAACTATTTACTATACGTGTATGAATTTGTTTTGTATAATACCTAGTTTGTAAAAAAAATCACTAAAAAGCTAGAAAAAGAGTAAAATATATGCTCTTATAAGTAAAAACCTTATAATATGCCAATCACTTTCTTTTCTTTTCCAAATAATACACGTCTGTCAAATTCTTCGTAAAACCGTTTTGGCTCCGACACATGTGCTACACCTAATAACTATTGCCTTTCGATATTTCTTGAAAACAATTTCACATACCTAATGCTCGCTTCACGTTTCTTGGGTTTGTATTTTATACAAATTATAATAATATAATATTAACACCATGGTATAGGCGCCTTATTAGTTATTTTAGTTATAGGTATATGTAATATTATTATTATAAGTTATGAATATAAATATTTATTAATATAAAACAATGACAATATTTTTTTTTTAAGTTATAAAGCGTTTTTCTGAAACTGATACCTTTCGGGCTCACGACCACCGCTGCAGGGACCGGACGATTCGAACAAACCGTCCAGTATAAACGCTGGTGCAGTGAATTCAGGGAATGTCCATTGCCGCGGCTTACATACATACTGCACACCAAAGTCAACGAGAGGATATTTTGAGGTGACGAGCTGTCGTACCAGGACGCCACCGGGCCTGTGGGGGGGGAGGGTTCTCGTTGGGCCGGGATGACGGCGCAGTGCACTACAACAATTACCGGCCGACTGCGGTTCAGTGCTCTGGACGGAGCAAGAGAATGTGAGGGTGCTCGACGGCGACGATTACGGTATGCAGCGGCGGCAGCAGCAGCCGTAGGATCAGGAAGCAGTAAGTGGACGAGTCTGCAGGAAATCAGCCTTTGCCAAAGGACCACGATCACGGAAACGCTGCCCGCGTCCGTGTAACCGGCTCGTGTTCGTTCTGCAGCGAACAGGCGCTCGGCCGGGCAGTTCGGACTATACAGAGCTATTGCAGGCTGCTGATCGAGGTGCTCGTCGGACCCAGAGATGGCGACAAGAGGAACATTTGGAAGTGACGGTGAAACTGCATATTGGAGGGTAAGAAGCGTGAAGGTGATGGCAGTTCCGAGATGCGCGACACGGCTTCTAGAGTTCCGGCGAGCTATGGTTGTTAGTGGAAACTCGCCGGTTAATCGTATGCTGAAATATTATAATTTTATTGAAAATTAACAAATTTGATTATTTTTCACGATTCTTCGAAATTGTCACAACAATATGCAGGTCTATAATAAGTTGGAACACTCTTAGTTAAGATATACTGTATACTTATAACTATTACGTATGTTATGTTGTCGTTATGTTTGGTACTGTTTAATTTGGATTTGTTTGGATTAGTTAGGTTGGTCTGTCGAATTGTTTCATTATTTCTTGTCGCGCTTATCACGGAACTGCCACGTCGCTCCTTATCCCCCTCAGTTTCACCGTCACTTCCCGTCAGTTCCTCCGCCTCTACCATCTCCATATATGCACCTCGATCTGCACAGTCTGTCCTTCTCGTCATGTTCGCCCGGCCACTTTCCCATAAAGCCACTGCAGAACGAACCCCGTCGCCGGGCGCGCCGGTTTCCTAGACGCGGGCAGCATTTCCGTTACATATATCATGCTTTCGGTGGTCCTTTGGCGGCGGCTGATCTACAAACTCGTCCGGCTCATCCCGATCCCGTTTCCGCGTTTCCGGCTACTGCAAGTGCCGCTGCATGCCATATCTTATATTTATCTCCGCCGCCGAGCCATCCTCCTGCTCCGCCGTCTGATTCGCTTTCGGCCGCATATGTTGTAGTGCACCGCCCCAAGCCGTCGTCGCGGCCCAACGAGAACGTGGCCGGGTCATTGCAAAGGCCGGCCACGTTCCCCGACATCCCGGTCCGACAGCCCGCCGCTAGTCCTCTCGTCGCCTTCGGTGCTGCAGTATGTCTCGTTATAGGCGCCACTCCAGTTAGGCGCCTCTCCAGTTCCGCGGAATGGACATTCCCTATAACCAGCAACCAGCGTTTCTCTTTAAGTGTGTCCGGTCTTCTTTTGGTCGTGAGCCTAGTCAGTGCAAATAATTAATTTCAAAACTTTAAATTAAATAAATAAATCTCGTTACTACGGTCCAAGATAATATTATTTAAAATACTATGACATTATTTTACATATTATTTCGTTTCTAGCAAATTTAAAACGGAAAAGTTATTAATTCAATTATAGCCAGATGCATATATTAGCTGTGTATTAATAACATAATAGTATTGTTATATATCTACCTTATAAGTAAGGTATCTGTTGCAGTTGCAATGGAAGACCATTTAGTTTAGGACTGCCGAACGAATATAGTCCACACCCGAAGATCGGAACGGTTTTCTACAGAAGAAAATTATATAATATGTAAGTCCATTACGTAAAGGACCGCAATTTCGGTAAAAATAAAACCTGACTCGTGTTTTTCAGTCAGTCTTATGAACGCGGATTAGGTAAGTACATTATATTATATATATATGTATTTTGTTACATTATTAATTAATTTATACAATCTGTAAATTTATTTTTTTTACAATAAGTACAAATGCTGTGGGAGTTGATGGGTTGGAGGCTTGAAAGAAGAATCCATCCAGTGATGGAAGTATATAATATATATATTATGATAAAAGCTTAAAAAACACTTAAATTTAATTCTTTTAAGAATAATATGATGCTAAAAAATATGAAATCGAAAATTTAATTTAATTAAAAAAAAAGTAAGAACTTAATACAAGATAGCGATACAAAATAATAATTATTATACTTATGGTTTTCAAAAACATTTTTATTTTTCGTATTTCGAGTTAATTTGTGTTTACTGTAAAAATAATAACGTGATATAATATTACGTATATTTTCTCAAATAAAATTGTATTTTTTAATTATTTCAAAATAAAATTAATTATTTAAAATTGTTCGGGCCCTTCACACACAATTATTACCTACAACTTTTAAATCAGCAATAATCATTACAATTATAGTCATGGAAATAATTTAGATTGGTTGAGGTTGAGCGATAGCCGATCGTTCGTTTCCTGCTTTGTTGTTTCCGTGGCTTTATTCGCGATACCTTATTCCTGACCGGGCAGTCGTCGGTAGTTTTATTTTGTAGGTAGGAAATGTGTTCTTTTTTATATTTTATGTTTAAGGTTAGCCCATACATATATGTGCTCGCGATCGACAGGCGTCGTTGCATAGAAAAAACGACTTTAGCTTGAATCGAACGATTCGTTATAGAATCTATATTTTTGTAAATATTCTATAAAAGTTAAACGCGCAACGAAAATCGTTTTGGACGACTCATTATATTTTAACTTGGAACTACGTTGATGTTGTTACTACATATTAATATTATTCGTCTGGATTCGATATTAAATATTTCGTTCCTCCGCAGAGACACTCGCGCACACCGGAAACGGACCGATGACGCCGCCGGATATCGTCATTGTCCGCCCTTGTTTATTATACCGATGCGTTTGCGATTTATGGTCTTGCTGTGACCACGGGCAAAGCAAACACTGCGCTTTCGTCCCGTGTTCTGCGTGGGTTTAGTGTTTGTTCTCGACAATACCTCATAGCGATACGTTTTCCGGTCAAAGAGAGCTCGACTCGATTAACGTTATTTGGGTGTGATTGTTTCGTTTGCGCATAAAAATGTTTGTATTATAATATTTAATAATATTACGTCATTACCAATATTATATTGAAGTTCACAATATTTATCGCGTTATTGTGCATTTTATTTGTCGCAAAATTGCACTCGCTATATAATATAGTCATTAAAGTACAGTTATTCCGTGGTATAGTACTATTATAGTACTGCAGTCAAATGTTGATAACTCAAAGCTTTCATTAGGTCTGTTTTGGTGAGGTTACAGTAATCCGGATTTCTGTTAGCCCGGGATCTTTAGTCGATGTTTGTCAGAAGTCCCTTTCTGCAGCGAACTTCGAATTAACGAGAGTCGACTGTTTTGAAACATGACATAACAATAATTTACTGTAAGTTTTCAATTAAATTATTTTCAATTTCAGATATTTACAAAAATAATAATCGAATCAGAAGGATGCGTTGAAATTTTCCAGCGAACGGTAAGGAAACGAGTGGATACTCGTTACCCGTATAGCGACCGATGATTAACCACGTTACCGTTGAAACCTATTTTAGTCCAGAGATTGGTTAAATGTCATGGATTTATCGAAAGACGCGCGGAACTGGAATAATTGTTTTTTTCGCTGAGCGCCGTCTCCGTGACTAGAAATTGTAAAAAGACCGCGGTCCGTCCAGCATTACGCTGGCGTGAGGACGATATACATTTATCGGGGCTCGTGCGTGCGTCTTGTTTCGGTTTTATTTGTATACGTTTTTATCCCCAACGGACTTTTACATTATTTTTATCTTTCCGATTTCCGTATCGTCCGTTCGCCAAATCGTATTATAATGCGCACACGCCGCCGTTCGACACATTCGCTGGACCGGAGCCGCTGCAGCAACTACAACGAAATGCCCACGCGCGACACGTGATAAAACGCTACACTGCAGTCTGGTTTTAGATTGCATATTTTACTTCGTTCGCATCGTCATCGCCGGCCCGTGCTGACTACGCCCTATAACGAGACAGCACGCCTATATAATATTATTATAATAATAATATAAATCGCAGGCGTGTTGGGGCGGACAACGCGCGTATTATGCCATACTCGCGCCTACCACGGCCTACCCGGTCGTTCCGGGATTGATTTCGCATTTTCGATGTACGTGAGATAACGGCGGCGGCGGTGGCGTGTATATAGGTATACCTATACCTACTCGAGAAGTGTTAAACATACAATGTATATTATAAACTGTAGTAATTCATCCGACGCGAGTTCACAACTGCAGGCTGCTAATCGCGGCATATCTACACGGGTGTAATAATATGACAATAATATTAATGACATACCGAGGTGATAACCAGCCCCCTCAAATCAAATGTTAGCTACATGAATGTATTTACCATGAAACGTTATCTCGACGTTTACACGTTTGACACATATTATTTTTATTCATGCCTCAAAGGACATACGACAGAGCAAAGTGAAACTATGGAACAAAAATGTCAATTTATTAAAAAAAAAAAATGTGCATTCGGGAATACGCGTGGATGAAGTGAAACTTCTTTCAGTAATTCAACCGATAGAATTGTTAGGTTTATATTACAATAAAATAAAAAAGCACTTCGTCTGTAGGATGAATATATCTATTTGCTATCAATTATATTTCCTAAAATGTTAAACTCCGTATACCCAAATCTTCATTTTGACAACTTTAATTTTATACTATATCGTTTAAATCTTCCTGAGATATTTAGTAGTACCTATACATATAAGACGGGTCAAACTTGACAGGTATATATTATAAAATAAGTATTCCTATCAAAATTTAAAAAATTCCACGCGCGATTATTTACATCATCATTATAAAATGAGAATAAAAAACCACCGCTCGGTTTTGGATTATGATTCATATATTTTATTTGTATAGGTAGGTAGGTATATTTAAAATGATTTAGTCGCTTTTGCCCAGTAGCTTGGTCTTAATCGTTCTTCAATAATAACGATATTAATAACGATCGTCATAATTATACCGCGAGCTGATCTCTTCGGGGGGTGTTCTCCGAGGACCACACACCGTGGCGATGGCCACGACCACTATGCACACGACGGACGCGCGCGATCTTTCTTTCTCTTCTTATTTTCCCCCTCAGTCACCACTTGAATCGCGTAAGAAACGTACACGAACACACAATCCTTCGATAACTCGAGAACACTCGTCCAAGTACGAGCGTTATACCTCACAACGAGATGGGAACTCCCAAATCGTCTACGCGGACGTAACGCGTATATACGATATAAATACCACATTATTACCACGTGATTTATTACATTGCATTTATCTACATATGTAATTAGAAATATTCAGCATTGACATCGTAGATTTTGGTGTCTTAGATTTAAATTCATCGAAGACTATTTTCTTACTATTTTAAAATATCAAAATATATATTGTCATAACCACACAGTACTCGCTTTAAGGCTACAAAAAATAGGCCCTCAAAAATCGGTCAGAAAAAAAAATCATGCCAAAAACATATTTTACAAGTTAAATACATAGTAAAAAATAAGGAAAAAAAAAATGAAGAAAACCTCCAACAAACGCAGTTGTTTTTGCCGAAGATAATATATTGCACTAGTAATATGTATACGACACTCTCGGTAATTATTATCGTTATGCGGCGGTATACTATGTACCGCGCGATACCGCTAAGAACGCGCGTTAGGTATAGGTAACCTCGTTCGATATCTTATAGCGAATAACAATGTACGATACGAAAACGACCGTATAATAATATATTATGTACGGAGGTATAATGCGTACCTACACGCGTGTGGTGTACAGATTTGTTCGCGTGTGAATATTATCATTTGTTGATTCCTACTATATAATATAATATAGTACCGTATATTATATACTGTTGTACGATAATACCATAGGTACCTAATATTAAAATGCGCGTTATCGGCGAGGCGAAATAAAAGCGGCGAGATACGGACGTCCGATGGAGATAAGGACGATTATATGATATACAGTCGGCCTCGAGGCGTGCCTATGTACGCGTATTATTATTATTATTAAAGTGCATACTCTCCACGCGCCGCTGACGATACTACCGGCCGTAGGAGACTGTTCGGACTTTGCGTCGGCTCTATGGACGGACGTCGTGTTTGCGTACCCATATTATTGGCATATTATGCGTATTATAATATACTTACTTTTATAATATTATATTATTATCCTCTGCAACGCGGAACAATCGTACGAGCACACCCCTCCGCGATATTTAGATGCTGCACGCGTGTATATCACATATATTATTATTATTATTATTATACGCATTGCTTCGGTGGAACAACAACAACAACAATAATAATAATAATATATTATATTATAATTGCCGCGTTTAGGCCTCCACGCGGAGACACTATCATCGAGACCTATTGTTTTTTTTTTTTATTATTATTATTATATTCCTATTCGCTTTTCGATCCGTCTGCGTGTGTGTGCCACACATAATATTATCGTTACGTACCTATTATACAATGTACCTATACGTAGAAGTGTGCGGCGGCCCGAGGTCGTCTTCAATTTCAATTAACCCCGTGGGAAGCGGCGGCGAGCACACACATCATAGTCGCACGCCACGGCTATTAGGAGCTGGAGACAATGGCTGAAAACGGCACACGGAGAGAAAGAAATTAGAAAAAAAAAATACGATCTACCCGGACGGGGTGGACGAAATGAGAAAAAAAATCGTCACGTACAGTATACGCGGTCGCTGCGTGTGCAGTATACGTTTGTGTGTGCAGTTTGTGACGATACGCGCAGAATAGATAATCACACGCGAGTTATACAGGGTGTATCAAACAGTACTGACATATGGAATAACTTTTTTGGTATTCAATATTTTTTTATTTTTATTTTTTTGTATTATTTGTAGACGCTTGTGCTACATGTTTTATATAAAAAAAAAATTTTTACTTTTTTAATTCTGAAAATAAAAAATTTAAAATTTGACAAAAAATGTATTAGAAAAATTCAAAATAGCCAATTTATAAACCCGATTTTTAGAAAAATTTTTATGGTTCAAATATTTATAAAAGTGTTACCGTTAATTTTCTAAAATTTATTTAGTTTTTGGAAATATGAATATTTTTTTTCTTTATCATACTAAAGTAATCAACAATCATCAATCATCACTGTTACTAGTATCATAGAACAATATTATAGAAGCGAAACTCGATCAGCTGATTGGAGTTTTGTTTCCTTATGATATCAAGACGTCTGAACCTCCGAAAAACATGGAAACGTTTCCCGTACCAACATGATGTTAGACCCAAAGTCACCCGTATTAAGTAAACGTTTCTGCTTGTTTCCCGTAGGCATTTTCGTCAGTAATAGCAATCGGTATAGTTGAATTATTCGAGTGCTAATAAATTAATTATTATATTCTTAAATCTTAACTGTTATTATTTTAATAAGCTTGTTATTATTATTCAAAAATTCTCGTTATTGTGTTATTAATGTAGCACACCAATTCACCATTCATCATTTTAACGTCCATCAAATTTGAGGATTTGTTTCATGTGTACAAACACTGGAGTACTTGAAACTGTGAATGCATTATGGATTATTCATGACAAATTTAATTTGTCATTGGATTATTTATGTATTGCTCACCAAAACAAAATCAGTATCTCACAATGCAAGAGTGACACAACGCATAAATGTTAAAATCGGTCACATACAGAATAAGGTATCATAATATGTTGCTTAACGACAGAATATTTGCAAAATAATTTCCACGTGGTTTCTGAAGAAATGTTCCACAAATTAAATTGTTATACATTTCTAAGGAATTAATCACCATCACGGCATCACTTACAAAAACAAAATAAGCTAAACGAAGTTACCACACTGCAAGACGTAAGTGTACATAATAGTTATATTTTTTCGGTGGTTGTCGATAGGATGTCCGCAATTTAAATTATTTTGACAATAACATCAAAAAACTATTTATGGGTACTAAACAACTATAATACATTATAATCTTTGATGAAAAAACTACAAAATTAATGAGCTATGTACTTAAAAATACATTTAACTAAAAAATAAATAATTTGATATTTTTTTTTTATTTAGGAAATAAATGTTGTTTTCTCCGAAACTCTTTAAATGCGAGTAAATCAATCAATAATAACAGTCAAATTTGAATATATTTTGACTATATTTCCCAATTGGATCAGCAAATGAAAATTTATATTTTTTGATCATGTACTGTGTACATTTAAATAAGTATCGAATAATAAATACTTATGTTGTACATTTTTAAACAGACTACACAATAGATAAGTAAGTACCAATATTTTTAACAATAAAATAATTAAATCTAATAATTATAGTACCCCTCTTTTTACAGTAGCTTTTATGAAACATGAAATATCAAGTTGGACTACCTTTTTTGTAAATTATGCAGACGAAACTTTGGTTGTATATTTTAAGTAATTAGGTTAAGTTATTGAATTGTAATAAAATAACTAAGACTCATGAGTCACAATAGAGATTTTTTTACATTTAAAATGGATAATTTAATATTTTTCTAATATGAAACTCTATGCTATATTTGAAGAAATGTATAACATGACATACCAGTTTTTTCTCATTCTCAAATTCAGATACATAGTGACTGTTCTCATTTTTTAGCTTTTGGGACTTGGTTTTATGAATGACAATTCTGTAAATAATTATTTTATGTTCATGTAGCATTGTAGGATTTACACTGTGGTTTAGTATATAATCATATTTTATACAAAAATCACCTTAACAAAAAGTTATCTAAAATATTTAAATTGTACATAGATGACATAAAGTGTCCCGTTAACAAATTTAAGAACTATTTATACAAAATTCATAGCCCTCAAAATAAATTGTAATCTACAGTAGTAAATATAAAAAGTGTAACAGAATGACCTGACAAATAAAAATTAAAGATTGATAATAGTTAAAACATACAACAAAAGTTATTAAAATGCCAGGAATAATAAATAATTTAAGAAATATATTTTATTTATTTATTCCTTAAAAATATTGATATTTAAAAAAAATATTGTAAAAAATAAACTATTTCACTTAAATAAACATTTTTATCTTCAAAATTAGACAAAGTGTTAAACTGTACTTGTAGCATGAGCATTTATAATTAATGATATACATACATATTATGTATTGATGTATACATATAAAAAAAAGTGGTAAAATATTGATTAGAACCAAAGTTATTTCATGTGTTAGGTTATTATGTTACACTTTGTTGCTACTTATGTTCATTTAATTTTAATTAATTTATGTTGAGTTCTGGACATGTCAAGTGTTAATATTTTTTGTTAGATGTGGACATACCCAAATTCTGCAAATATTAGCATTACGGAAATTTGTCTATATTCTAATGAAACTATTGATAACTAATGTGTTCATTACTTTTAATAAATTATTATTAAATTAATGTCCATTATTTTAGACTACATTTTATTTTAAGTTTATAAAACAATTCATTATAACTATAAATGAGAGATAGAGGGACTTCTTAGTTCTTAGAATATAATTTAGGTATTTTTAAGTTCTCACGATAACAAAACTTACAATATCATCTTCCAAAATACTATTTTTTGTTGTAAGTATAGTCTGTAAAAAAAAATGTATGTTTATTGAGCTTTATTTTTTTTTTTAATTGTATCTACTAGAATGAAGTACTTATTATAAACGTACAATTTTTTCGGTTAATAATTTTTCTCGATGTTTTAATGTTATCTATGAAAATATTTATGTTATTTTATATTATATGTATTTATATTAATGAATAAATTAAGTTTTATGTATATTTCCACACTTACACTTTTCCCAATGATTTTTAAAAATAGTCAGCCTATAATAATTATCTCATATGATTTTTCATACCAGTACCTGCAAATTATTTTGTATTTTGTGCACACTTATAATTATCATAAACTATTAAATATGCCGCCTACTTATACTCATGTAGAGTATTCCGACATGATAGAAATGTTTTATACTAGTGGTAAAAGCACAGTTCAAACATGTCGCTTATACCTACAAAAATTTCCCGAAAGGAGACAACCGTCACGATCCACGATTACAAATGTTGTACAAACATTAAAAGATACAGGTAATATTAAAAATGTATAGTCAAAGTATTATGTATTATAACTAATTTATTCAATTTATTCAAAATGATTAATAATACACAAAAAAACCACAAAAATGATTAATTAATGATTAAACTTCAAAAGTTCAAAATGTACATAAATTAATATTATAAACATACTTATACAATAATGAATTATATATTACACATAGTACAATATGTAGTTACATTATAGTTAATTATTAATACATTTTATACATATGCATTATATGGATTTTAAAAATTTATATAATTGAAATTCCTATTATTTTAATTAATCTGAAACAATACATAATTTAATAGTTGATTATAAATAAAATACAAATTTATTTTAATTGAGTAAAAATTAATAAATCTACTTATAAATACATCTCATTACAATACATTCAATTTGTATTATAAATATAAAAATTATTGAGATTTAGTACTTAACATGTTTAAATAAAACTTGATCTAAATCATTTTTGCTATGATGTAGGTAGTTTTCCAAATGGTTACAGAAAAAAAAAAAATACTGAAAGAGAAGATGTAAATACAGTAGGAGTCTTGGCTGCTGTTGGCGTTAATCCAAATGCGTCTACAAGATCCATAGCTCGATGTACAAACATTAGTCATAACACAGTACACCGAATATTGAAATCAAATTCATATCATCCTTTTAAACTGCATTATGTCCATGGGTTAAAGCCTTCTGATCCAGAGAGAAGACTTACATTTATTTCCAAAATGATTTGCCTCTTTGATCAGGATAATGATATAATATCTAAGATAATGTGGACTGATGAAAGCCGTTTTGATAATAATGGAATTGTGAATCGTCATAATTCCCATTTCTGGAGCAAAACCAATCCAGTTTGGACGCGAGAAACAAATGCCCAAGTCCGATGGTCTATAAATGTATGGTGTGGTATATTGAACAACACATTGATCGGGCCATATTTTTAAGATGGCACTCTGAGTGGGCAACGTTATTTAGAGTTTCTAGAAAATACGTTGCCGTTATTGATGGAGTGTATCCCTCTTCAAATTCGGAAAACAATGTGGATACAGCAATATGGTGCTCCTGCTCATAACGCAAAAGTAGTAATAGATTACTTGAACCAGCATTATCCACAAAGCTGGTTAGGTACCCGTGGTCCACTGGAATGGCCTCCACGGTCTCCTGATTTGACTCCTTTAGATTTTTTTTTATGGGGTTACTTAAAAGATAACGTTTATTCAGAACAGTCTACTTCTCTGAATGATTTAAAAGAGCGTATCACTAAAGCATGTAAAACAGTTACTTCAGAAATGTTAAAGTCGGTCACTTCGTCAATATTAGAGCGATATGAAAAATGTACAGAAAACAATAGTGGGCATTTTGAAAATTATTTAAAATAGATATTAGCATAGAATAATAATATAAGGTACCAACTGAATTAACTGATTACTGAACTAATTATTGTAAATATTGTTGATCCATATTGTTTGTTATTGTTTTATTATTGTTATATTAATTCTATTAAACCACTTTAAACGTAGTAACATAAAAGTTATTTTTTTTCTATAACCTAACCAGTAATTATCTCAGTAATGCTCTTATCTATCTCTATGCATTAGCAGCAAGCTGCCGATGGCCGGTGTAAAAATGGTGATAACTGATAAAATCTGTTGGGAAAATAAATAGTGATTACTACGTCTGACTAGTCAGGACGTACCAGTGATGAGTGATGATTGTTGATTATTTTAGTATGATAAAGGAAAAAATTATTCATATTTCAAAAAACTAAATAAATTGTAGAAAATTAACGGCAACACTTTTATAAATATTTGAACCATCAAAATTTTTCTAAAAATCGGGTTTATAAATTGGCTATTTTGAATTTTTCAAATACATTTTTTATCAAATTTAAAATTTTTTATTTTCATAATTAAAAAAGTAAAAAATTTTTTTTATATAAAACATGTAGCGCAAGCGTCTACAAAAAATACAAAAAAATAAAAAAAAAAAAATATTGAATACCAAAAAAGTTATTCCATATGTCAGTACTGTTTGATACACCCTGTATATTGTATACGTGTATTTTTTGCCTCTATTTCTATAATATGGTGCCTACGTCGTACGAACGTACTACACGCCGTATACATAGGTAATGTTTTAGCGATAATATTCACGGTCATCGACGTGGTTTTGGGGCGGAAAAAATAAAACACCAAAAAGGGGTGGGTACACAATTCTTTCAAATCCTCGGACACGTCGTGGGTGCCTGCAGGGCCGTTGTTAAGGGAACGCAGCACATTATAATATATAACATTATGGTGTGTCAAACGAGTTGAAATTTCTATAATATATTTTTATAATACATATTATTATACATATATATTTAATCACTATAAATTTGTCTTTTTTGGTCCAATTAAAATAATCAAACAAACAATAAGGTTTTGTAATATATTTTTAATAACTTCTTTGAAAGAAGCTAATATACATATATATAAAAAATATATAAATATAAATAATATATGAACGAGGAAAGGAACTAGTTCCTTTCTTCAAGCCTGGAACAAGAAACGGTTTAGTTTTTTTTATAAGAAGATGAACGTGAACATGAACTAATTACTTTTTTAAAGGAACTTTCCAAGCACTGCCCAGAATGAATAAAGGTCCCGTGCGCACACCTATGACAGCACTGGAATTTGCCTAGAGCCTCTCGCTTTTAAGGGCCTTGCAGTTTGAATTTTAATTTTATAGGAAATTTTTTATTCAAAATTATATAGATAACAATGTCATGTGACATACATCTAACTTAGATATTGTAATTTTTGTAATTTTTTTGAAACTTTTGATTATTGTTTTCTTCCTTTTTTTTTAAATCCACTGGATCGTACAATGTTAATTTGTATGAAAAATAATATTATGCTGTTGAGTTTTAGTTTAGATTTTACTCACAATGACTTAATATTGCACATCATAACAATTCCAATTGTATGACAATAAGAGATCTATAAAAGACAAAAACGTATAGGTATAAAATATGTACTTCAAAAGTTCAAAGTATTAGATTTATCAGTATATGAAAACAACTGCCGGCATTGCAAGTTAGCCACCACGTTTAATGAACAACACTTAACTTATGAAAGGTCATATCAATGTGATATACACAAAATAAAATTATAAATGTTCACAAAAAATTATTACGGTTACCGTAATATTAAAATTAATAACAAATTAATATTTTACTCTCACAATCTATAAAATATTCTAAACAAGCTAAATATTCCCTAACCCATGAAATATTCTCAAATATGCAAAAAAATTATTTTCCTACAAACTCGGAATTGGACGAGTTTTCCATATTTTGTTACTCTCGTATATTAATGCATACTCGGTAACGATAATATGTAAAACCATATAAATCCCGTCTTTACTCACGAGTCATGATTTTCTAAGCTTTTCGGTTCAGTTCCAGATCGATCGTAATACAGTGTATTATAATAGTACGGTGGACAATTTACGACACTATTATTATAATATTCTCTATAGTGTTGTATATTTAATATTATAATATTGTATTTACCTATTATTATTTTATTTATGTCATCGATTTTATCGAGCATCGTACCGAGGACGAATGATTTATAATACATAATGATATAGACGCGAGTAATTTGCCCGACCCATAGCGTATAGTTGGACGGTCTTAACTATATACGCGACGCGATCAATCGTGTCAGATAAAACGAACGACGTCGTCGTCGTCCGCATGAAAGATACCCATGGAAATAAATTAATATAATGTCGCGACAACCTCTATTATAGTTACAGCGCAACACCGGTCGACGTGATATACCATGCACGATGATGCGTTTTAAATTTTGATATTAAGGCAGTAAAAAAATGAAACGAGGTTTTAGGTCGACGTTTCAATAATATACGATGCAAGTGTATGGTAATCGCCAACAATAATTATATACGTACACAACTCCATGTATGTATGTAATATTATGTAAAACGCGTGTTTAGCTGCGTATTATAAATACATTAAATCACATTTGTTTTGTTGTGCAAGTGCGGAGATCTGTATAATATTACCATGTCCATTACATTTATATACCATCGTTCATAGTATTGCAAGCTAGTAGGTATACCCATCTAGATATAACATACTAAATTATATATTTTTATCAGTCTTTTTAACAATGAATTTCATGATTATCAATACAAGACGTATATTGAGATCCTGAAACATATCGTTAACAGTAATAGGTACTTGTATGAAAAACAAAAAACAACAGTGCAAGAAATACCAATAGTAAACGATAATATTAAAAGCATTAATTTATGGTTTTATTGTTGGTGGCAACAATGATACAACTACTGCAGATATCGAGTTAGAATTGTGAAGGGAACTCCGGTCATTTCAATACATTCAACAACAATTATTATTGTGAGGTATGGTCCACCTGAAGAGACACCTGCATAATGCTACGTCAATATAATCCAAGACCAGGATTTTCCCAAATTAGAATTTCAACTATGTTAGGAACATTTTACACAATATGCCAGCAAATTGATGTATGCTATTTGTATCCTCCTCCAAAGTTGCTGTCAACGGCGTAAGCTGTTGGTATTTCTTTTGTGCACATTGGAATCAGCTTATTATGGGACGACCAGTACTTGCGTCCTGACCATTACTTTAGAGGTACAATTGGTGGCTACGACTAGCCACTAGGTGAATCTACAACTCAAAGACGTCATAGTGGTGCACCCGATAATGGTATACAGGTCATTTTACGATCCAGGGAGACCAGAATGCCTACGGACATGGATATCTAAGGACCAAGACCAGGATTTTTCCAAATTGGAATTTTAACTGCGTTAGGAAAATTTTACACAATATGCCAGCTGATTGACGTCATTGTGGTGCACCCGGTGGTACAAGTTATTTTATCTCGTAAGTTTGTAATTGATTATACACACGTATGATGTTTATGTACAATATTATTATTATATGTATCCCTTTCATGTTAAATTTAAAATTTTATTATGTCCTCAATCCCTATATCATAATAATATGTTGTTTTGATTTGTTTGTTGAATACAACGAACTTAGTTCTTGTTACAATTTAAGCGTTGTTGTTATTATTTAATAGCTGTATTATCACTTTGCGTTACTCGTCACCCGGCGGAGAGATGGCAAAAAATATAGGTAAATTTTTTTTTATTTAACTACCGACATTAATTGTTCAATAATCATTGCGTTACGGTCGTTACGGATATTATTGCAGTACAACAAAAACACGGGTGCTCGACTGGTTAATTAACAATATATTATTTATAGTTTATACAAACACACATACAATAATAATATAATACATTAATTAGGGGACGGAGTGGCCGAGTGGTCTAAGGCGTCAGTTGCTAGTGCGCCGTCGCTGGTTCGGTCCTCGGCTTCGGGCGGAATTTTTCTCCTGGCAGGCAACTGTCTGGAGTAAAATGCCGCCATCCCCCGACCGGGGCATGGCAGAAACCTACGGGTGCCCCATTAGAAATTCTGCCAAACACAACACACACACGTGTAAAAACCCTACAAACCTTACTACCTACAATCATAAAAAAACCCCACAATCAGCTAATAGCCATAGTCGCCGGGCTTAGAGACAAATTAAAAAAAAAATACATTAATTTCTAAACAATAACGTACTTATATGATAGGTACCTATATAACTAATATTAATATTATATAGGTGCCGAGTTGATACTATTAGACTTGAATAACGATGCTGTCCTATTTACGAATGTGTATTACCTACTATAATATTCTCATAATATAATATAATATCATATTATATCACTGCCATTTCCTAACTAGTTACATATTATAATTTTGTAATGCATGGCCCGCGGCCGCGAAAAACAGCTGGTCAGAGAACACTGCCTAGCGAGGTCCATCCCGCCGAAAAACTGGTCCTGCAAATTTTCACCGTGGCGCCGGCCCGCAGAAATAATAATAATTTCTTATTTTAATGACAGGTTAGTCGAGCTGAAAGACGGGCGATAGCCTGCAACTTGGTGGCAATTCGAACGGTTTTGAGGGTACGCACAATGTATGCGTTATATTATATGATTAATATTATTGTACCTCATAACGTGCAATTTTCTCGTCATTAAACTATTAATGTATCTCGCGTGCGAACTATAATCACGCCACATATTTGTTTTCTCACCGCTCTCGCGCACTGTAATGATATTGGTACCCCCTCCCCCCACACACATAAATAGGTAGGCGGCGTTTGATGAATTATCGCGTCGGTTCTTGAACATAGAGTACGTAACATCGAAAATAAAAACGGTGTAATAAAGACGATATTATTATTGATATTAATAATGAAAATGCATGTGTATAATATAATATACGAAGAGAACACATTGTCGCGTAATATACATATAGCTCAGTCGCGAGAATCTCTCAAGGACGCTGAGCGTTCATATATTATTAATGGACAAGTATCTATGTCGCCTACGAAAGGCGATACACTTATATAGACTTGATGAGATTAAAAGGAATTAGTTCAAAAAACATTTAAACGTGACCAAGTCGACATGGACCTATGCCATATGATTTTGACTGTTACTGTGAACATATTAGAACATAATATGTAACTTATTTCGGACTTTTGCCGATAATGGAAATACATTAATTTATCCACAGCTATGTAACTAGTGACAGTTTTGATACAAACAAATCACAAATTATTGCCAAATGATTTGCTAATTTACCGCATATAGATTTAATACCATATAAGTTAATACCATGAATATAGTGGAAGGTGAATAAAATGAAATAAAATAATATTAATACATATTTTTTGTAAACATGACGTATAAAATTATCATTTCCGGGTGGTCCGGCTCGTCACAAAAAGACCGGGTTAAGTCGTGCGCGGGGCTCCTGTTGGCTGCAGGTGCGCGGTAGCTGTGCGGGCGTGCAATTTTTTTCGCTCGGATATGACTTATTATATTATATCAGACGTTATAATAATAATAATAATAATAATAAATATTATACTATTATCTGCATACAATATACCTACGTATGTATACCACCATGTGCTCGCCGTTAGACCGAAGTTACCGCGTTTGCGTGCTTCACTACTGCGACCGCGTTTGCACAATCAGGGGCGCTTCCCACGGTCGAAACTCGAGAGTGCGCTCTCGTGTGCAGAGGTAGCTCATCTGCGTATTTTATATATTATTACTGTAACGATATATTATGTGGCACAAAACATAAATAATAATATATTGTAATTGTATACATAATCGCGGTCGATCTGACGATGTCGTTGTACGAATACGCGATTGTTTTCCGCACGCGAATCGACTTTGGTTTTGTTCGTATGATCAACACAAGGTGCGTTTCATATTATTGCAGCCTCCACCCGACCGACTTTGAAGCTCGTGATCAAGATTTATTGTAAGAACAATAATCATTTCAGTAGGCTCCCGTTGATTGTGATTTAATTTTCACTCGCACAACAAAAAATTGTAATCTGACTATAGCTTCACTATTATTTTTTTGCAAGCAAGAAACCAGCTCCGATTCAGTCATGTAGCCAAGGTAGGGTTTAAAATACCCTCCACCCATCACACACACATATGGCTGTATACCCAAAAATATATTATATGATGATTTTCATTATGATTATACTGTACCTAATATACTTTGTTTATACAAATATTTAAAAGTTAAATGCATTTTATAATTTATTAATGTGACCGTATATGACTCCATAATGAAGGGACAGCCCCCCTTTTAAGTTGTATTTAAATATTGAAATACCTTACTTTAAAAAAAAACTGTGGAAGATACCTAGCTGCCCTGATCACCTTGTAAAAATGTATTTTGCAATTTGAATCGAGTTACAATATTATTATCTTTTATGAATATTTAGTCATTTAGGGTATATCTATAGATGTTTTTGACTGATTAACATCCATATTGTAGTGGGATTATGATTAGGTAAGTACTTATTTATGCTATATAGAAAAAAATGAAAAAGTTTTGAAAATATGTGTTGCTCCATATATTTTAAATTTAAATTATATTTATTTGCACTTACAAGTGGCATCTCGCATGTATAGGCAAAATACGGTAGTATGTTAAACGGTAAAAATAGTCCGGTTAAAAGGAAAACTATTGTTTAAAATAAATATTTTTTTACTATAAATTGTCACACAAATATGTCGTTTTATACTCTTATAACATAATATACGTAATAGGCATACGATCAAAGAATCGTATATTATATACCAACGCATTTTAATAATACCGTGTTCATCGTCCCAGACATTAATCAATTGATTAGTATGTAAATCGTGAAATAAACATTATTTACTTATCGACCTAGTTTTACGTTGCAGGTACATGGAAAATATTGTTCGCGTAGCATTCGTTTGTAAATGTAAATGATTGGTTTCTAAACTGATTATCAGTGTTCAACTTTAAACAAGTCGTTTAAATGTATAATTAAGACTTTATGTGGTGGTTTAAATGAAATCTTAAGATAACATAATCGGGTTTTAAAATGTATATTAATGGTAGTTAAAACTACATAAAAAAAACGTGTTGACGTACGTTTAAGATACTTTTATTGGAAGACTTATCGTAATAACTATAACTTATAATATATACACGACAAGTTTAATATGCTTTCGTTCCTACAATGTTGAATGTAAGATTTTTTAAATAATATACATAATATTACAATATAAATACGTCGTGGTAAATGTTTATAATTCAGAGTATCCCGTTTTTTTTTCTTTAATTAAAAACGGTTAATTTATTCGTTTCATATACTTAACAAAGAAAAACTAATATCGTTAATAAAAATTTATTTTGTGTTTACCAAAATAATATTAAGTGACATTTTAAGTTTTTAACAGTTTGTTACTTTGCAGTCAAATAACATAAGTACTTAGAACTTGACTTGCAGTTTATTATTATAGTGCGTTACTTTTTCCCAATTTGATATAATATAGTTCATTGTTTTCGAGAAGAATTTTCAGTATTTCAATAACTGGTGGTAAAATCAAAGTGAACATCTGTTACACGATTCATTTATTAAAATTTAGTGAATATTGACCAGTTTGATGTTTATACCTACATTAATAGTGTTCGTTGGCTTGCCGCTCTGGCATACACAAGGAGTAAAACCGACGTTCATCGCGTCACAATAATATTATCGTCAGAATTTACTGTCACTGCAATATTGTGTTCTTCGTCAAACACCATTTTTAATAATGTTACGATCCGCTTGCACGTGTCGAATAACTTGTCATTTTTATATTATATTTTCTACATTGATGATACACTTTTATAAAGCCGACGAGCGCCCACTTCGGTCGTATATTTTGGTTCAATCGTTACGCGATGCGATTGACGTCTACAGAGTATCGTCATTCGTCGCATTTCCGAAAAAAAGATTTCTAAAAATCTTGGCGACACAATTTTTCTATTGTTCTTGTGTGATGGAGTACGGCACGACGGTGGTGGTTGTCGACCATAGACAGTTATATTACAAATTATTAAATTAAGTATGTTTTTTGATTTATAGCTATAGCTGAGAGTCAAACGGAGAAGAAACCTTTTCTCCGTTCTCCATCAAAAATAAGCCAAGTCAACATAACTATAAAATTTGCTTTGGTATAATGAATTGGTTAAGTAGACCGAATTCTGGGAGCAATTTATCGTAATGAAAAACGTATGTTCCGAGTAAGATGGAGGAACAACAAGAACGGTGGAACAGATTAATTTGATGCATCTGCAATAAATTTATGAAAGATATTATGGCGCTCCGGTTTTACGAGAAATATATTATAATCCTATATAGACCGATAAAAAACAAACAATAATATACCTATACGTACCTGTATCTCTATGTATGATACACAATGTAATATATTATATTATTGTTAAGCCTTAAATGCCGATAGAACGGCAATCGCTGGTGCATCGCACGATGATAAATCCGATGGGGTTCCCAATAAAACATATAATAATTCTGTCTAATGAATTCGATCTGATAACCTAATGAACGTGGACGTCGGTTAATCACGACAACGATGGAATCCATTAGGACTTGCGGTCAATTACGGCGGCGGTGGTGCCCGCTTCCGGTTGTGTCGCCCCTCCGACAACCCTCCACTATACATCCTGCGCATTCCTACGGTGATAAACGTTCCGATTACGAATACGGATACGAGGATAATCCGTGTTCCGACACTGAGTCGGTCGTTGCATATGTTATTATAATATTTTACCGTCGTATATATGTTGTTTGTGCAACGGGACAGTGCGATGTGGAGAAATGCGCGATTCCACCGCGCCAATTATTATAATGATATTACCATTAATATTTATTATTATTGTTATTGCTTTTCATTTATAATAAATTGCGGTCGCCAAACGAGAACATAGAAATATGGGGGAGGGGAGATTATTTTCGGCACGATCGGTTCCTGCGACTCTAGGGGTTGCGTGTCTATTTGGGACTGAACTGATTCAAACAATCGATTTATATTCGAGTAATCTATGTGAACATTGTGAATATTATCTATATATAATAATCATCAAATCTGTAAGTTGTCGCAATAAAAGAACCGGTTATAATATTATTTGAAGACTCATTGACGAAAAGCAATATTCGATTGTATGTGTCATTTAATCATATTATAATTCCGATTCGGATGTCCGGCGACTATCCCCATAATATAATAATTTCGATGTGACAGCACATTATATATTATTATTATATACTATTATATTACGTGCATGCATATAACCGAGCCCGGTTGGAACTCGTCGAGTCGGCATGACGCTTGCAGAGGACGATGAGAAGTCGTATATGGCGGTTTTGGTGGTGAGGTCAACGAGGCAAGCCTTACTTGTAATTTCCAGAAATATTTGGTCGTCTCATGTAAAAATACACATCAAAACCGCACTGGTGTATGGTACCAACACCACGAAAGTATCGTCTCTGGTACGATATTATAATATTTATAATACTATAGTACTATACATATTGTGTATAAATTATTATATTATCGTTTTCTGACGACACGTCAATATTATTTATCTACGTACATACGAGCGGTGGGGGGGGGGAGTGTATCACGATTCCCGAAGATTGGACAATTTTACATAGGCATTGGGTACTCTTAAAATATATTTTTTCGGACCTATTATACCACGTGCAGTGGCTTCATTTAAACGCTTCCGCGAGCGGTTCGTGTTGAAAAAAAGTGAAAAAGAAAGAGAAATAAAAAGAAAATCTACACGCCCGAACGGCTCTTGGACGTATACATATATATAATTCATACATTTATACCTCGAACGACCGTCATCGGATAGATTGTTACGCACTCAGGTCTGTCATCAATCGGCGGCTCGCGAGCGGCTACTTTCATTTCGTGTGTACGGATTTGGGCATCGTTTCGCCAACCAGTTCGATGATGGGGTCGTATGTACATAATACGCCGCCGCCGCCGCCGAGCGTACTTACCGAGCTGATGTGTATATATATTTATATATATATGAATGTGTGTGTACGTACTCACGTATATAATATAATACACGACAACAACAAATTCCTTACACAATTCGAGTTCCACATTTAGCAACGCGCGCCGAGCGTATATTTTATACTGCACACTCACACAAAAACATATATTATTATATATATTATATATATGTAATAATGAATAATACGACTGCACATAATATATAGTACCTAGGACTGTTTTTTTTATATATCATTATCATTATTATTATTTGTATTTTTTTTTCCCACTCTCATAGGGCATACGTATACAATAATATTATTTACAAATATATTATATTATTATGTATAGGTATCGCGCCGCACTACGTTATTATTATTATTATTATATTCTCTTATTACTTTTGCTGCAGGTCGCGTCGCCACCCACCCACCCCTCCGCGTGCGCGGCCACCGCATATCATATACATATGGGTACGTGCACCGATTCGCGAATCATTTTGACATTCTGCGTGCACGCAGTTAATCGTTTTTTCGAACGTATTCGTCCCGAAACCACGTCCATTATTATATTATACGAGAACTGGTCACCAGCGCATTAATATAATATATTAATATATATATATATGGGGCCCGGCTATTGTATATCTGTAAAAACCATCGTACTCTACTCGCGTCTCCCGTTTTTTTTATCGTCCGCCGACTATGACCACGTTTTTGAAAGTCCGTCATCGTGCGGCAGTCGGGTTTTTCAACCGAATCTCGGTACGCCACTGCCAGAGATATATCTAATAATATACAAAATAATCAGTCGGTCCGAATATTCCGTACACGTTCTGTATACGACCCATATATTATATAGTGTATATGTACATTATTAGGTACCTATCGTGTGAACTAAAGTTAATAAACACATATCGTTTTGTTATCCGTTTGACGTATTTTTGCACCACATATTCAAATATAGTTCGGAACTTGCAGCCACCTGTAATATATAATTATTATACATTCGAGTGTCTACAACTACAGAAGCGAGAATGTGGCATTCCTTTGTCTCCCGCGCGGAATTTCGGCCGCAGAGATGACAAATTAGGTTTTTAAACTCGTCCGTCTATTATATTTTTGAGAAACAAAACAAAAAAAATAAAATACGCATTAGGTCGGTGAACTCGCGTCTTGGCGCCTGCAGAAGTATAGTTGCGGTTAATTGCGCACACAAGCACGTCGCTGCTGCCGTTGCTGCCGATGCTACTATACAGCACTCGCCCATAAGCTACCGGTCGCGTCTTAAGTCTGTCGCCGACGAGTCGCCGTCGCTGCGTACGTACGCATTAAAAAATAACGTACATAGAGGCGTTTTGTTTACATTGCACCGTCACTGTCACAAAACCGCGCGGTGGTAATCGCCACCGCCGCCGCCGCCGCTACATAATATGTATATGTATACAATGGGTAAAACAAAAAAGATCTACGCGCGCCGTACACAGAGATCGTTGCATCTTATTATGTCGTGTATTACGAGCGCCGGGCATTGTTTCGGCGGAGGCTAACACAATTACTGCGTGTAAGGTACACACACACACACATATGCAAACACCGCGCATAGAACGATATATTATAATATTTTTTTCCACCGGTCGTTTCCATGTACAATTATAATATATAAGCGACCACGCGCCAAACTGAAAAACTCTTTGGGAGGCAACTGTTATTATGTGCGGCGTCAGTATATTATAAACCTGCGACGAACACGTAAAAATACCGAAACGCTTCACGTGTGTGTGTGTGTGTGTGTGTGTTGGTCGTCGTTAATCTGCATGACTTTGTGCCAGCGCACATAATAGACTCGGACCCGCAATTAGTGAGAGAGACGAAACGATAGTGCGCGTGGCGCTGCTCGCGGTTTGCCACGTCTCGGTATATAAGACTGCAGCGGTATGTATATGTATAAAATCGAATATACACAATATGGGTACCTACCTATACCTACATAGCTACCACCGCCGTCGCCGCTACTCGTCTTTGGCGGCGCTCGTGCGCGTGACTTGGAAGCCGGCCAAAAATGTCGCTTTTGACTTAATTCAAATGACTTTGCAACTGCTCGGCGGCGGCGGCGGCGAGACGTGTCGATAAAACGTCTATAATAACGTCCGTACGCGCGTTTAAATCAAACACGGTTTTCGCGTGATCGGAATGCCGCCGCCGTCGTCGTCACCGATCGATTATTATAGCCGTACGCACGGGAATTTGCATTTCCGCACGGCGGCCTTACGATATTATATATATAGGTGTATACCTACCGCCGGGTCGTGACCGGATCGATAGCTGAGGGGAAAAGGACGAGCAATCGCCGCGGCGAGACGAAAAACAACAGAAAAGAAAGTCCGCGACGGAAAAATAAAAAGTTATCTTGATTTTCGGACCGCCGACACTGCAGCAGGTCGTCTGGCTGCAGTCGCGTCAACTGCGGGTGTGGTGCCCCCGTCGTATCACTCACGACTATTATATATTCGTGTGTTCCTATGTAGGTGCGCATATTGCAGTTATTGTACGCGTGTCGCGAGATAAGTGTAAGGCGATAGAAAAAAAACTCGTCACCCTGCCGATATCGTGTATATTAACGTGTCGGCAATATATCATTGATCCGCAACTGCAGTTCTGCATCAGGACTTTGATCGGACGACTACGTTTTGAAGAGAAAAAATAAAACAGTCTATACGACACACGTTTGCAGTCGTTCTAAACATCGGCCGAGAGTATTACGACCAATGGTACCTATACGGATTATAAGACGACTAGCTGGCAGTGCCGATTTGCACGGAGAATGTTGATTTTGTCCGCGATTAGAGAGGAAAATATTAAATCTATACCGGATTACCAATATATTATATACGTCCGTATATACAACATTTACACCGTATGTACTTTATTATTATACATCATACGGCGAGATTAGCTGAAGTGAGATTATTAATAACGTAGAATGTCTTGTATACCATACAATGGGGCTCCCTGTTGAGACTCGTTTTGTACGCTTCCGAGTCCGACCACTGTGACCGCGAGAACGACAGAAAACGTTTAGCATTGTCACCACAACAGTATAATAAATATCTAGACAATAGAACGGGAAGATGAAATTATTTATCGTTAGCTTTGAGCCAATAGAGTTAAATTATAAAGTTATTGTAGCACTTCTATTGACTTCCATATTATTGTTATGTCGTACCCTGGAAAAATGACAAACTAACGCCACGCCCGATTATTAGTTAAGTGTATATACAGCGGTGAAAATATTCCAAGTATAAATTATTAATTTCAGTGAAAAATAAAATGATGGTTAAAAATTTTGTATAGATAATAATTATATTATAATAAATAATGTCGATCAATCTTCGTTTGCAGATTGTAAACTAGTCTGGTCAGAATTCCATAGAATAATGCATACAGTTTTTAAAATCTGTTTACGCAATGAGACTTTAATTTATTTTGTGTGTATCATATACAAATACGTTTAATTTTTTGTTTCACTACTGGTTGACCTATATATTTCATCTTTGAACAACCATTTAGTTGATCAACAGGCTCGAGATTAATTTCTGACAAACATAAAACCATTATTTGTTGATAGATGCTAGTTAATGGAACATCATGATAAATATTGTATACGTTTGAATATTAAATCAATAGTATAGAATATAGTTACACACGTACACGTAGCATGCAAAAATTGTATTTATAAAAAAAATAGGTACTTGAAACTTAAAAAAAATTGAGAGCTATTGAAAACGTTACATTACAACAGTAGAATATGTATAGTATGATTGTGTTAAAATCATATTTAAATTTATTAAAATTGTATATTGTTAAAATAAACATGAAAATGACTAATACGTATATATATAGGTAGTACCTCCTATACATAATATTATATAGAAGGGACAGGCGTACGTAGTAAAAAAAATTTTCGTAGAAGCATTTTCTCGGCTCCTTTGCACTCGCAATATACCGCTATCGTTGTCGCGTGTCGTGGGAGCATAAAATATATATACACACACCATAATAATAATAATAATAATAATAATAATAATACGTAATATAATGTAAAACGATGATAATACGCGGCTTGTCCGAAAGACAATGCTCGGCCACTATATATAATATGACTGTACATAATAATATAATATATAGTATAATATAAGAGGCACCTATATATATAATAATATATATACTGTCCCCGGGCCAGTTTTAAATCACTCGCGATATCGCGCGGTGGCGGCGGTCGACCAATTATTTTTCGCTCGTCGTCGGCGCGCAAAAAGAAGAAGAAGACGGCGGCGGCAGTATAATCGACCGGTATCGTACTCAGCTCTCGGCCGACGATCGATGCAGCAGATTACGGCGCACGCGCTCACACGCACACATAATATATTATTGAAAAATATATTATAAGCGCAACGGACGAGGACGAATGCGTTTGCGGCGGCGCGACACGCAACGTGCGCCGCCTTAGCCGATATATGTATGAAAAATGATTGCCAGTCTTGCTATATATATATATATATTATAGGTACCTACTTATTATGTGTTTGTAACGTGTGATATACGTATCGACACAGTGTACCTACGTTCGATATTCCTCGTGGATGAAGTCGTAGAGATTGATTATATGGTGGTCGGAGCCGACCTCGAAAAAAAATATGGGTATCCAGTCCGACAACCAACCCGATACGAGTTTCTTTGGAAAAACAATTTTATCTACGTCATAATATATTATACAATAATAATATATATACGCGTGTGTCTTTGCGCAGTTAGATGTATATATATATATATATATATATAGGTATATACCTATATATATATATATATATATATATAGGTATATACCTACTATATTAAAATGTACATAATATATTTTCTTTAATATGCAGCTTCCACGATGTGTGTCTTAATAATTAATATTCTGATATTTCACAAACTAATATGTTACAGTTGAAATATCCTAAAAAAGTTGTCTTAAACGTGTATAATACATAATATTATTATCATGAAAACATGATAATTTATAGGCGGCAATGTGACATTATAAAACCGGTCAGAAAACATAATCGTTCTTAATTTGAATTTATTATTTACGATTAAATAAAAAATAATTGTTAACCTAATTTGAACCAAACAATCATAGGTACTACCTACCGATCCAATATAGGTACCAATAGGTATACCAACTATATATACTCGTATAAGGGTATCTATCGTGTTTAGCATAGATAAATATAACGCCTGCAGCTGATGAAAAAGTGCATTATACAAAATATTGTTGTATACACACGGGTTTGTGAAACAATAAAATCTATTATTATTTATATATAGGCACGCTAATGTAATAATAATCATACAGTCATGTCGGAGTAAGTCGCGTCTCGTCGTTATAGGTTATTATGTAATAAGGCGTAAAATGTGCGATCGTTAAAGTCTCTGGCCGCCTAATGTTATAATATAGTCTCGCTTAATACCTAATAACAATTAATTATTATATTATCATTGTACATGATAGTACAACAAATGTGTAGATAGGTATCATATTAGTAGGTCCCGACTTTCATAACTATATGTATATCTGTAGGTATAGGGTTCTGAATTTGAATATTCCGTGTTATACTATCGTTTTCTGCTTAATGAAAACACGTCAAAAAGTCGAATTCTCCGCGGTCGAACTATATGTATAGTTTGCGGATACAGTTACACACAGATAGATGTTATATAGGTCGACGGCACAATAGTAATCATAATATACTTCACGTCGACAATCGGCAGAGTCGCTCACAATCGGCCTGCAGGCTGCGCAGGAGCTATACGGACGGGGAAACGCACAGCCTCGGCGTATAGGTACATATATATATTATCGTTAACGCCGTCGTCGTCGTACATACATGTATAGTACGAACAATACGATCTATTACATTTATATATATTATTATAATAATATCGACAATAATATACGATTTAATGTGTAATAAAATATAACGCATTACGCGATGACGACGACGGTGCCGGCGAGTGTTCGTTTAATGCGCGTTTTATTCGCGCTCACGTCGTCGGCGGGTATATACCCAGTCTCGCGAGCGTATCCCAGATAATAATAATAATAATAATAATAATAATCATAATATATACGCCGGACTAGGAGAATAATATCGTACGGTAACTATTTATATATTTTATACCCATACCTATGTTATAATATAACGCACGCGTATCATTTATTCCTCCGCGGGACGACTCTCGCCGCGGACATAATAATATATTATATTATATATAATAGTGTGCGCCCGCCCTCGTCGTTTGGCAGCACAATGGCCCGGGCGGCCTGTACATAGGTACCGCTGCTGCACTGGCCGATTTACGTGATTTAATATATTATTATTATTATTATGTAGATCGAACGTAATACACGGCGGAATACTACGCCGCCATCGCGCTCGGATCCGCAGCGATCATTATTAGTATGAATGTATATTGCGTACACGATATACAGCTATTATTATAGGCAGGTATACCATAATATTATATACCAGGTTACCTACTCATATACGGACGACGAAGATAACATCTTAGTCCTCTTCGGAGCTGCAGTCCAAGAGATACCGAAACCATCTGATGTCTACTCGTTTAGTCTATATTTTATATTTTTATATCGGCAACGCGTTTCGAATGTAATGCACTCGCCCAAATCGGACGACCATCCCACCCGCATATTACGTACCTCCAAATAACAATATTATAATAGGATAATAGATAGTATAACGATCGCTGGTCGCTGCGGAGGCGCGTCGGATCACCGCCTGGTTTTCGCGGTGGTCGGCGGCGGGACTTTTACTCTCGCCGCGAATGGCGACTGTACCTATTATAATTTATAGCTTCATAATATTATTATACACTCAACCCGTATGCGTAATGCGACTCGAGTCGACCGGAAATGGGTGCCGGCGAATTTTTGGCATACCTACCGCGGCCAAAATATATTACGTGTAGGTACCTATATTATAGTACCTTTATATGCTTAACGACTCGTTGCAGCTCTGAGTGTGCACGGTAAGGTTATATTATAGCTTTCGACACATTGTACATAGGTATAGGTTATAATAAGCTGCAGGTCTTTCACTTTCCTCCGTTCGACTCTGCAGGTGCATTGATCGATCGTTTCTTTTGAATAATTGGTATTTTTCGCCACTGATATGCGTCGACACGGCGTTCCCGCACAGGACCGACGATAACCAGTGGTAGAACGGACGTCAAGAGGTCCGACAAATGTATATGCTATTTAAGTATTATCGTAATATTATTATAATATACGGAGTGTTTCGTGTTGCTTAGAATATGATATATCACTTTATATTATAATATAATATGTTCCGTTTGCGCGGTGGTCAATCTCGAGAAGCTCGTCATATTTATATACGTACCTAATACGACGATGTATGTGCGTATGATTAATCAGCGTCCGCAAATATTTTCACGTTCTTTCCGGTTCGTTTCGTGTGCAAAATACCCTCGTGTGATTGTAGATTTCGCAACGACCCACGGGCGCCAGCGATGACGTATACCTCCGACTTCTTTAGGGTATTATTAAATCATTAAGTGTATAATAGGTACTAGTTGGTACTATCAGTATATAATATCAATATAATATATACTGATTGGGAGTGAGAAAAACAACATATAATATGTATAATATCATAATGAGATAAGAATCAGTACAGTTCATATAAAAACGCATGGAACAATAAAAACTGTATACAATAAAAAAATGTGTAATACGAATAATAATAAAACAGATACGAATTGAATAAGTCCAAACTTCGCAAACCCCCCCCCCCCCCCCCACTGAATTAAATTCAAGGTTATCTAGCTGGAACTATTTAGTGAAATTGTGACCATTATATACCTACTGTATGGTATACACTATCGTATAATATATTATCATCATCTATCAGCATTCACTGTTTATAATGCATGTGTTATTATGCAGTGTTGTAGCGCCGTCTGTATACATTTTTTCTCGAATCCACGAGTTCCCTTACCACGTCCGCATAATGTCCAGTCGAGACCTCCCGCCCGACAAGAACCTTAGTACTCTGTCGTCTATCTAATTATTTTCAAAATACCGATGTATTGCAGTACCCGACTATGATGGTTACAATGTAGGTATCTATAAATAATATTCGTAATCACGGCGAAATTATCCCCGTATCTTGTGGACGACCGTTTTAAGTGTACTCCAGAGTCCAGACACAGAACATATCCGTCAACATTTTATGAAACCAATATGTTAAATCGGTCGCTAGGATAATCTTAGTAGAGGAGTAATTTTATCTCTAAAAATGTGATTTTTTGGTGCATGACATTAAAACAGCAGGATCGATTATTATAATATTTCGAAAGGTGCATAAATATTTAATTCGGTGACTAAAATTCGTTGTGACCGCGCCCGTCCAAATGATAATTCCATAACATACAACTACACGTTTCCAGTGTTTATAATATCTACACGGTGAAGTTTTTTTGTTCTTTAAACATAATGCATCCTATACGCGTTACAAAGAACTGTAAATTGTTTTATTTCACATTGGATAATTAGTAATGGGCACTATATTATATACATCCGTGTGCCATGGCAGAACATATTAGATACCTATATGCGTATACAGTACGTACCTATATCATAACGTATTATAATATTATACTATCAAAACACTTAGTTTGCCATAATCGCCATGACTGGTCGTCAAGTCGTACAGTTGTAACGATTTGATTATGAGAAAAAAAACACGCACCCAATTCGTTAAAAATATAATATAGATATTTCCGCGGGGTGTTGTATAACATTTATTATATTATACCATCGCGTCGTTTATCTCCTACCCATATATATATAATATTATGATCACTAATTTTTTTCTTAGTTTCATCGACCGATTATGTAAATATATATAATATTATTATTACCTATATTGTATATATTAATATAATGGTTATGATTTACATCAAATATTAGGTATATTATTAATACTTTATATGCCAACATAACATCACGATTTTTTTTCGGTAGTTTAATATTTTTAAATGTATATATTTGTGTGACGCTCCCATACACGTCCTCATATAGTGTGTAATGTGTATTCAGGTGTACAATGAACACAATAATAATAATATAATATCCCGAATATATACGCTGTATCCTACGTTCTGGCTGCGTACAAAAATTATTTTATGAAGTTTGCGGCATTCGTGTTATGGCGATGATATTATGATGTTATAGGAGATATTATAATATGAATGTATACACTATACATGTACTGTTGTTCACCAGATGTCATCGAACATAGGTCATAATGAACCGCACGTCCAGCGTGTTTCCATTACACATTTTCAGGTTTTGACGTCGTGCGGTATACCTACCCATCACGCAGGTTTTGTATAAAATATATTATGATATCCTATTCGTATACAAATGTTAATCAAACTACAGCTCGTTTCAAATCCATGTAAGCTCTAATTTTATAACCAAATATCATAATAATCATACCTACGCTGAATTAACACACAGTAATAACTATAATTGTAGCTACACCGTGAAAACGGACAGCTACACACTTTAATCGATTTAATATTTGTAGTAAAAATAGAAACGGAACAAAAAAAAAAAAAAAAACAACAAACAGGTGAAACTGAAAAGCTTAGGTAAAAATTGAGACAAATATCCAAGGGTAGCACGTTGTTTTGTGATACCCTGAAGCTGAGAAAAGCGTTAGAGATTGTTCTCACTAACTGCATATTACTTTACATATATCTTTGACCTTGAATACATTTTTTTTTTAAATTGGTAAAAAAAATTGAATGCAGGTACCTAAAATAATATTCAAAGAAATTAGAGCGTGTCGTGTCTTCCTCATCAAGTTAGGACGGTTCTGAGGCACTGTTTATAGTTGAAATAATTAGATATGCTTCCACTGGTGACTGGTAAACAAACCGATATGCTTCGATACTGGTAAACAAACGATTTCTCACATACCAAATTTAACATTTTTTTTTGTTAGGTTTTTCATCAGATTATGTGATTTTATGAGGATAATATCAAATAAGTCTTTACAAAACCAACTGTTACTTCTAATCAAAAATCGCCTATAAAATATAAATATAAAAAACAAGAGAAAAAGTAGTGTCGATGTATGAATCTGCTAAAAAAGAAGAAAGACCACCTAAACGGAAGATTCAAGGTTTTGTATACTATCGTATCATTTTAGGATTCAAATAATTTTATTTAAATATTTGAAATAATAGATATTTTAAGACTGGACATTTCTTTTTTAAAGATAAATAACTGTATTAATACAGTTAGGATTGGCGTTGAATTTCAGCGTTTGTCGCAACTGCATGTATTCCAACATAATATATGACGTTTACGCTCATCCGACTAATCTATTATTGTCCTTATATCAATTATAGTGCTGTTTAATATATCAATTATAGTGCTGTTTAATACAAATCTCTCGTAGGTACGGAAAATAAAAATTAAATATATACATAAATATAAGACGGATAATATATGCGATGTACCGAAGTTACCACTAGGAATTTCAAATCAGCGTTAGTGTGGTTTCTACGGTTTCCAATGTAAATGTTTTTGACCACGACCCGAGTACCCTCTCTGCACGATCATTATTTTAATATTTTGCTCTTACTGAAACTCAATTCATGTACAAAACCGCGTTCAAATCGAAATTAGTCGACACCGGTCTGCAGATAAATACGTGTACCTACCTATTATATTGTGTACACAGCCGTGGCCGCCGCACCGGTAATATTAATTAAAATTAAAGTCAACATTTGAGCACTGCAACGGCGGCGCACGTACACAATGATTTGTATGCGCATAGTGCACACATAGGCAAATGTAGTATTTGATTTATGACGCATTTTGTGGGAGAACAGAATTATAAATCTGCTCGTGGATAATTTATTTTCATAAGTGCCTATAAAATTATATTCGTATAACCGGACACCGCGATCGAGCTTTTGAAGTGGTCTGCTCGAGTGTACGACAATATTACCCACCGAAGCCACACATATTATATGGTATGAAAATATGTCATAAATCATATTTTGTCCCACCAATTTTTTTTTACCGTTATTTAATACCTACTCCACTCTTACATCAATTGTATACTTTACACAATTCGTTCACTGCGGTAAGTTATGTAGGTAGGTTATGTAGGTACCTATTAAATGTGATATTCAAGTATAATTTAATTTAATCGAATCAGTTGTACTTATATGCCATATAGCTGCATGTATAATCAATATATCATGTTTAGTATTGTACCTATATAGTATAAAGTCACTTGTTTGGTTTTTTTTTTAGATAATAGATATTATTACGGGCGTTTCACCAATAAGAGTTAGTTTTTTTTTTTAATCAGCAAATTTTATTCTCTCGATTGTTTTTTTTTTTATCTTGATACTATATTTATATAGGTACGAACCTATTTACAGAAATTGTGTTGCTAATCTATTTTACATTTGAAATTGGACAATCAACCATTGTGGGCTTTGCAATACCTATATATATGTACACGAAAATCGTTTTCATATTTATAGAACACGTTATACATATAAATATATAGGATTACCTACCTACCTACGATTATATTATAATAGTAAAAAAATACGTCGAATATAAGAGATATAGACCCGGCTATTCAATCGAACTATTGAGTTATTCAACATATAAGAAAAATTTGATTGTAGTCAATTCTCAATGTCAGAATAAGCTTATTAGTCAACTATATGTACGAATAAGTTATCTGCTATACTTATTGTATCGAATAATTCGTATATAATACAGATAATAACTTACAGTTTATTAGAACTACTTTATTAATTTACTCGTCACTCATAATATTATAAAAATGCAGTGTGCATTCAGTGTAACTACCTACACGGCTACACTAATTAGTACAAATTTGAATTTTACAAAAAAGTTTAATGTAACTGTTAATTAAATTATATCATTTTAATTGTATACAGCTACAACTACAATGCATGTATTTAAAGAAGAAGATGATAAGAAATAATTCAATTTTTAAATAAAATTACCGACGTCATTTGTACAAGGTTAACACAACAAGAATTGACTATTTGTTAGCGAGAGATGAACATGGTTTCAAAGTGAGATTTAGACTAGGAAAATCGTTGTTCGTGTATTAGAGTACCTACAATCTACATTGAAGACGATATATCATCGTCAACTGATAGGTGAGTTTAAACATAAATTCGACACATAAATAAATAATATTAGACGCTTTAATATATATTATATAGTAAACTCTCGACTATATGCGAGTGAGTACGCCCGGTACACGAGCGTGTTAACGTTTTTGCTATTTCACTTGATGGTTGGCAGTTTATCAACCTTAAAACTTTATAGTGGACAGGTGGCGACGGTTGTTCCGAACTTTAAAAGAGGTGGTCGGACGAAATCCTTGACAATTGTATTCTAAAAGTGTACCTACACTACAGCTACATATAATTATATATTTAAAATAATTGCGAGTTTGGTAGGTACCAATTAGGCGCATGTGTTAAACGTACGCGGACGTTTTTAATTCCGCTGCCAAAGGCAGGCGATATGAACTTAAACCATGAAAATATATTTAAAGCGATTTTCCCAAACGATTTTAATGGGCCCAGGGCGCGTTATCCAATAACCACAACCTCCACTTACTATGCAGGTATTTTTAAAAGTGTACCATTGGTCTTGGATACCTACCACTCTATATAAAATAGGTACTTAACGACTTGTTGTGGATGTTACATCGATCGAGACTACTTTTCGTCTCGGAAAATCTCGTACATAGAAAACCGCACCTTAAAAGGGACTGAAATCACAAGTTTGACAACCTTTGTATTGTCTATAAAGGTTAGCTAAGGTTAGATAAAAATATCTTGAAATATTCATGATATTAAGTTAAAAGGTTTAATGGTATATGTATTATGTTTAATGTTTATAGGTACTTTTTAACAAACATTTGCAGGAGGTGACTGCATACTCTATTTAATGATAATAAAGATAATATGCAGGTAGTACCAATTTACTCATTTATGGCAAGGAATATTATAGTCATATTGACAGATAAGGTGTTTCATATCTTAATATTGTTAAACCTCTAGTAGGTTTTTACTTTTTATACGACTCACGGATCCAGTGTGCAGCATATGAGTATATATACCTACAAAATGTTTGTTCATTTTTTTCTATTATAATGTACGCACACACATACACACACACACACACATTATATCACAGCAAATGTATATAAGTACACGATCCTACGAGAATGATTTAATGCGACTAAAACGGCAAACCGTGTTTTATGGTACCCCTAAGCACGCGGTCGCTGCGTACACAGGCTACACGAAAAACTTTGTATTTGTTTATAAATGTTTTATCGCTGGTTTGCAATCTCCACGCCCTATCTTAATGGAGTTACTTCTATATCCGTGCGCGCGCGCTCGTATATAACATTAATACACACATAATATTATATATAGGTATGGTACATATATGTATTATGTTTGTTTTTATTTTCTACTATTAAACAGATACATATGGCCATAGCTGCTATATCGTGAAACCCAATACGCGCGCAGTCACCCGTTCGCGTTTCTTTATGACATCGCTCCGGGCCAAATGGAACGCAATAATTAAAACGTTTTGACAATAAAAAGAAATAATAGCTTTAAAAATAATATTATGTCCCTATCGTATAATATATAATATTATAATATACGGGTTGACGAAAAAACGGGAAAACAAGAAATAGAATAATTTACTCGCAGGGGATACCTATATATTTATTGTTATTATATAATAAAATTATAGAAATTTAATTATTTTTTCCTGACGTATTCATTTTTATTTTACGTCCGATCGCTGCTAGACCAACGTCGATATAATACATACCTATACCCGTCCCAAGAGATCCGTATCTCTCGATGGTGTAGAGCTCATTAAAGACAGATTACATCAGGAATTTTTTTTTCGTTATTCCGCTCGGCGCCATCACCGGTAACCACGCTGGACCAGGTCGTATACGGTTGACGCACGCACAACAATAATTATGGTAATCCAACGCCGAATTTGGCCGTATCCCGTACACGAAAACCGGCAAACGTTATCACGGTACAAATCTAATGGCCTCCGATATATTTACACGGTCGCTCGTTAAACGTACAATTAATTACAGTTCGATTTCCCTCTATTTTTATCGGTTTTTTCGTTGTTTTGTTCCCCGTACAATTTATGACGCGTAATTTAAATTAAGAAAAAGTGTCATCACCTATATAACGACTTAAACATTTAACTCGTTTTAACAGCCAACATCGTTCGTTTAATATACATATATAGATAGGTACTCGAACTTCAGATATATATCTATACAAGTATATATGCACGCGTTGATAAATTATGTTGTTTTCCCATATAGTTTCACGAACGGATATTTGTGATGGGTTCAATAATATATGAACATAAATATTTTGAATTAAATATAATAAACGATCACAACAACGACAAAACTAAGATATAACTGATAATTTTATTATTTTATAATATCTATCATTTTATGAGTATATAAATATGTATATATAATATATATATCATATTATGTACCTAAATGTATTATTTGTTATTTGTTAAATATAATTTTCTGTTGTGCGTAGAAAGAAGAAAAAAGTATATCTCAGACTATATTTTGATGTACAGAACGGAGGGTTGTATTGGAACGTAAACGGTAGTATACGACGTTTACTCATAAAGTCATAACAGTATTCATAAGGAAATGCGTTTATGTGAAAATACTATTAATTGTATGTGGGCATCGTCTAGGACCATAACGACCAACTTTGGAGAACAAACATAGCAACAGAATACGATTTAAACCTTTTTATATTTGTGAACAAGTGCCTACTAACAAATAATAAAAAAAAATTATTTAAATTCAGCAAATTTGGATGATGAGTGACTTAAGTGACCGACTTCCACAAAACTATTAAGTATATATAGGTACCTATTTTTACAAAATGTGTAGTTTTTTTTATGGAATTTCATAAATATTAAGGTATACAATGTATTTATACAATATTTTTAACATAATGTTATACAATTAGATCATAATATAGTATTATTATTAACGATAGTTCGGAACGTTCTGTATAATAATGACTATAATTTTCGATTATAATGCAGCCGTCATCGCAGTCGCAGTGCATTCGCGGTGCAGCACGGGGCAAAAGCAAACGACGACGAATCGTTTTAATACGTTGTGTTTCGAACGGGTATACACGTCCGATCGCGGCGCAGATACGACGAACCAGTGCAGTCAGATTCATAACGGTATACATATATATATATATATATATATATATGGCGAATAGAAACGCGGCCGACATGAGACACATATTATTATCATAAATCGTTGCGGTTAAATATACAGTCATTATAATATTATTATACTACACCGATTGTATTTTGTGTATAATTAACAATATGTATATTTGGCAGGGGTGATTGTTGCGGCGCCAATAGTCGGAGCCCTGCATGCCACAAGACTTATTAAACATATTATTTAATTGCAATAGGTATATTATACCTGCGTAAAAAAGTACAAAAAGAAACTTTGGTTACATATTTATAGTGGCGGGGTTAGCTGTTTTGGGAAAGCACCCACGGTAGAATATTAAAGGATATCTCTCCGTGTAATATAAAAACTAAAAAAGTTAAAACACAAAAAAAACTGAACTCGAGCGAAGCCCAGTTATTCGGCTAGTGCTTATATATGTTATTACACAGTGACTTGATGAGGAACTTCATTTGAGGCACGTGCCTCAGTTTAAAGGATGGCGGGTGTCTTGAAGACTAGGGGCATTTTGTATATAAAAAATAATTTATTAAGTACACCCTAAGACTAAGCCAATCCCTCTCAATTACCATTTACATAAATACGTAATCACTTATGTAAGTATTTACAGTTACTAACATAAATTATTGTGCCTCATAAGTTAATGAAGTTCGCCACTGGTATAATAAGTTGCGCATGATTAATTTTCTTTCTGTCTATCTGTTTTTTTTTTGTTTTGCCAACAGGTGTACGATGCGCAGAATATCGAAAAAAAATGGAGTTGGGATAATCCTGGTAGCAATCACAAAAAAAAGAGAAGAAGAATTCCCTGTAAGACAGTGTGAAGGTCTATTAAATCTTTTGGGAGAGAATGAGCTGTGAGAGGCAACGTTATTGGCCCATTGGATCTATGTAGGTATCTTTAATTATTTTGAAAAAATTCCAAAAGTTTTAAACATTAAAGCATAGTGTATAAGGTACTTATAAATAGAATCGTCAAGAACAAACAATGCTTAATCACGATCAAATCGAAATAAGTCATTATCCTGCACATCCAAGACCATGCTGGAACAATTATAAGTTTCAAGTGGTGGATTTTTGGGCTTCACCCAGTACCAGAGCTACTAACTTCTAAAGAAATTTAAGAAATAAAAATCGTATTCCAGTGATTTAAAAAAGAAGTAAAAAAAAAAATTATAACTATTCTGAATAGAGTATAGCACACTACCAATTTTGCTAGCCACGTTGATTACCCAAGAAAACTTCACTCATCGTTGTCAAATTGGCAACAAGTAGCTAAAAAATTAAACCAGCCAACTTCGTTCATATAGACGAATAAGCCTCTAATATTAAGCAAGTTTGGTAGCGGCTAAATTTTGGCCAACGCAATAAATGCTTAATATTTAAATTAAATAAATGTCTTACGTCCCCAAGTGGCAACGCCGCAACGGTTTAGCCTGATGGATCTATGTATCTTTATTTAATATATAGAAATTCCAAAAATTTAAGATAATAGGTATACTAATACTTAATGGGTACCTATAAATTATACTGTGTAGAATTTCAAATAGTCATTAATCATAACAATAGAATATTACCTTTCTTATAGGTACGTTTTTTTACTAAGAGTATGAAGTATATATTTATTTTTTATAGCTTTATAGTAAAATTCATTAGATAAATTTAATAAATTTATAACCATTTTTATCGTGACATATTTAGGTAGTCTATCGATTTAAAAGAGGAATAATTAATAAAGTATGTCGCAAAAATACATGCACACAAAAATATCTCCATCAAACCTAAGTACACTTGTTAAATTAAATGGCCTATAGCTGTACTTATAATAGTAAAATAAACACAACTAAAGCATGTAAGCGATTTTGTTAGTTTTTAAGAGAATTCAATTTTTAAATATAATATTTACTTAATTATGTAATTTTATAACTATTTTTTTTTTAACAAAACAGTATACATACGATTGAAAATATTATTACACCTATATCCTCATATCCTCTATAATATTTAATAACGATAATTGCTCGTTTACAGGGCGTGTTAATTTATCGAGCGTAAAAATAGTTTGACCGTCACGAGATAATCTAATAAACGATAATTACCACCATCACACAGGTATTTTAATCTACCTACATGTCTCGCGTTAAGTTAGATATTAGAATATAGGTACCTATACCAATCATCTATTACCGGGTTTAACATGCGCTGGTCGTAACTAAACTCGACCGGAGGTGGATCGAAGGACGAGTTTTCATTCAGCACGAAATTGCTGGCTATTTCGCGTCCAATATTACTAAACCTATCATAATATTATATTTAATTTTTATATATATAGTTCTGTAACAGTCGATCGCATAAATACGTCGTCTCGCACACACGTAAATCTTTTCGAAAAAACGCCCATCGTCATTTGATGTAGGCATGACACGCGTGTTAAAATGTCCAAAGGATACATTTTCAGCAACAACATTTATACATAACATTATAGGAACAAAACAGTAAATGTAAATTACACAAAAATATTGATTTGTAGAGAAATGTTCAATTTGAAAATTTGCCAAAAAAAAACAGAAACAGTGTACTATGTGTAAAATATTCGTACCAAAATACATTTCAACTTGTGATTCAAATCCAATGTAATATAAAATACCACATTGTCTTATAAATAACCTATAACCACCAAATCAATGGTAAAATTGCATTTGTTTAAAAAAAAAAAACATTAATTGTTAATTTAAAATTACATATTATAATAAAAATGAATGCTGCAAGGTTGAGTTTAACTAACTATTTACATATAATTCATAATTTTTTTTACATCCCTACCTATAATATGAAAGAAAACATTTAAAAAACAATACTTTATCACTAATCAGATATTGAACCAAAAAAATGTAAAATGATAATATTCCCCCCCCCCCCTTGACAAATTCTTACAGACACCCTTGATGGTATTTTGAACCGTCTTGATTGGTATTTTGAAACCGCCTTCTGACAAATACGCGACTTAATGTATTTCGATACGTTTCATACGTATGATAAGTATGACAGTTGAAATAATTGTGTTGACTTTCATTGTACATGGACGAAAATGCTGCAAAATGATAATAATAAATTAATTACCGCAATGATAAAATCGCGGCCACCGTATTGTGGCTATGTAGCACACTCGATTTAATCGAAACAACAAACGTGCGTATATACATATATGGTTTATGCCAAAAGCTGCAAATACAGTGTGCAATGTTCGAATTATACGCGGTTTAAAATTACCATATAATATTATATGATGAATTTCGATGATAAAATATAGGTATTTACCTATGTATTTACCTTATGGCGGGCGTGAAATGAGTATACTTGAACCCGTCGACCGGGACTGGCGCTTATTTTGGTTTTACCACTCTCGTATTATCTGGTACGTTCAATGGCGTTGATTCGTCGGGTCGGTCACAGCAACTGTTATTACTACAACAAATAATAATAAACATTATAAAATATAAAATATGCACATTTGTGAATGGAAGGTACACGGTGAATAGGTTGCATTATTATATAATAATTATTATTGTACCATCATAATACAATTTTACGATTTTTCGCCATCACATGGATAGTTGTTTTTATAGTTTTTATAAGGTATCATCGTTATTAATCTAAACCCGCAGCGATAATATGTTCGGGAAGTAAAATATAGTTTAGTACCCGTAAAGTCATCGCTATGTTTAAACTGTTTAAACCTTAAACAACTAAAGACTTCCAATTTTAATGTTTAGAAAAAAAAATGTATTTAACGTCATTGTTATTTATAGTCAAAATATTATGTTCATAAAAATGATATAACAATATTAATTTTTGTTATTCGTAAAAGCAAATAAAAAAATTTAAAATGTTTTACAGATGTAAGCATATTATACAATATTTCTAAAATTTATGTGACACAGAAATCATCTAAAATAATATCTTTTTTTTTATGTTCAGTGTTGAAAAGATAGTTTATTACGAATTATAACAGAACCATCAAGTGACATTTTCTGAAAGTTGTTGCGTTCGTGCTGTTGTATAAAAGAACACCGTTTCAAATTCATGAAGCGACTATAATGCACGTCAAAAAATTGACGTAGAAATATCTGGTAAATAATAATACAATACTGGGACCGTTAAAAAAATGTATAAAGATTTTCAAATTTACCAATGTAGTATAACATTCACATAAGTACGGAAAAAGCAATTGAAATTGTCCTTAGTCACGGAAACCCAAAATAAATGGAAATTGTAAACAAGTTTTTATATAGTTCAAAATAAACACGACCGAATTAACGCGAATAATATATAATACGGCGACGACTATAATATGTATATAATATATTATACAATATTTTACAATTTTTTATCTACACATACGATATATATATATATATATTTGGCACAAGCGACGAGGAAAAAAAGAAACCTGTATATTATTAATTTATTATACCGCTGTGTGTTTCATTCATCGAGCGCGTGCGCGGTCGACTGGTACCAGAGAGACATGACTGTACCGGAAATGCGTGGGCAAACGAGACGCGTGTGCAAATAATAATTGTGGCTATATCATCCTGTGATAATGTGATAATGTGATATGTATATGACATTGTATACCTACGTATATGTGTATTATTATATATGAAGCTCCACCGCGGCCGAACCATATTTCGTCAACGGAGACGTAAAATCGGATTGGTATTTTATACCACTGGCGGTATTATGGGTGTTCACGACATCGACCGTCACTCGGGTTGTGGTAATGCATTTCGCGAAAAGAGCAAGACACCATCATTGGTCGTCGGTTAGCACCAAATCTGCGAGTGTATACACTTGTATATTATCATAATATTATAGATGATCTAATAATGTATTATACATATTTCTGATGTAGTCAAAACCCACCGGTTGCAGTGACCAGATCGATTATTATGCAGGTATATGACTATAATATTATGAGACTACCAATATATTGATTGTACCGAATGGTTTTTATACGTCGTCCATGGCAGATGATTGCCCTAACCTAACCTATACACGTGATCTCTTAAAAAAACACCGATTCTAATGCCAAGGGAATAGTGTCGTCAGTAGGACTGAGATTCAAATGTTCTAAAAAATCACACAAATGCGCTAAAAAAATATTTCACATCAAACATTTTTAAAACAATACAACAGATAGGTTATGTAATAGTTAATTTTTACAATAAGATAATTCGAAATACTAAATGCATATAAGAAATAATCGTACCATAATGTATCTTTAATATTTTTGAACTTACATTAATGAAACGTATAAGTTATAAGAAACCTTGCAGTATATTTTCAAGTTTTTTTACTAAGAGAAAAAGTTTTTATCGAGAATAGTTTTAAAAAAATGTGAAGAATGTGAAAAAATTCTCAATTTAGCTCAAAAATTGGCAAAATATTTCGAAAACTATTAATTTAAAATATTAATATAAACATTTGGTGAACATTTCAAAGGTCATTAGTTTTTGAGTATAAATTGGTTTGCATAATAATTCTCACTTTTTTGTTTTTATTAACGCTTTCTACTTTAATTGGAATTTTAATTTTAACTCTCAAAAGTATTAGCTAGATTTAATTTTCTATCAGAAAAGATGCTGATCTCAAAAATCGGAGTATTTTTACTACCCAAAGTGTTAATGACAGACAATGCCTAAAAATTTCCGTTTTTTCTTAATTTTTATTTTGTTTTTCCCGGTGCTTTTGAAAACTATTGGGAATTTTAAATGTTGACGTTCTGAATGTACAAACTAGATTCACTTTCCTATCGAACAAGATACTGGTAAAAAAAATTAAAACAGTTTCAAAACCCCAAACGGTGATGAGACACAAAAAAAAATTTGTATTAAATTATTTTTGAGAAGCGCCTCTCCCCCTCCCGGGAAAGTTACAGGTATCCCGCCAGTCCAGTCCGCCACTGTTAAATGGCTAAAAGGGGAAAGACAAGTGATAGTATTGGGAATTTCTTTGTTCTTAGCTAATTTATTGGTAAAACTTTATGTATAATACGTATTATGATTAGGTAAATCTTATTATCGATTATAATTTCCATTATAGGATTCTTAACCACCGAAGAAAGACTAATATTCATTATAATTATTTGAAATTATCAGTTTAATTTATCATCCATACTATATTATTGTGTAGGTTAGAAAATCAAATTATTTAAATATTTTTGGTATTTATTAGTAGAAAAGAAAATTATATTTGTGCATTAATATTCTATACATCTGAAAATCCTCTTTAATTGTCCATTTACTATTTGATATATTATAAAATAAATAGTAACTAAAAATAAAAAAATTATATTTTTTCTCATTTGTTAAATGTTAATTAAACCATTAAATATTAGTATAAAATATTTAATTATGAATGTATTTAAATGATATACCTAACGATTCAAATTACAAAATGTTTAAATGCTTATTGGGTTGTGCTATAAGTCTCCAACAGTAGAACATAATATTATATTGTAATATTCTTTATTTATTGCCTCACTTTATTCATTCTTTTATCGCCATAATACCACAACGTTTCACAAACTGATGTTCTTAAGACTTATGCGTACCTAATGCAATTTACAAAGCTGCTCCTACACCTTAGCTATATGAGATGTATCTAAATGTATATATAGGTGCATGTGATATTGCTTTATGCATCCGGATAAATTTTATATCAAATTGCATAGCATAACGGAAATTATTAATATGTGGGCATCTTCTATACAGGAATATTAATTTGTTAATTTGTGTAACGTTGTTATTATTCATTTATTTATGACTGGATAAAATTCAAATCGAGTGAATCAAACTAAATTTTGGTTAACAATAAATATTATAATGCAATCGTCGCTGGATTAACGCATAGATACCCTAGTTATTTATACACATACATTATTTTAAGTACAATATATTATGTAGGTACAATCAGGCACATTTTATTGCATGTTTACTTTTTGGAATACGATTACATTTTGAACAAAGGATATCATATACTCTTTTAAATGAAAATGTACCTACGCGGCTACGCTCTTACTGTAACATTATAGTATTAAAGTAAACATTGTAAATTTTATTACGTTTATAGTTTTTTATATTATAAACATTAATGTTCATAAATAAAACAGAAATAGAATTATAAATTATTATGCTATTCAAACAAAACATTATCTCTATGACGTTAATTTTATATTATTATAATGTATTATTAAAAATGTAATATTTTTTAAATTACTGAAAAAATCTATACATTAATATATTATGTACCAGTGTACCACTTTCTAAATACAATGATTTTTATGGGTGACTAAAAAATTAGCATTTAATTGCTTTCAAGACGTTTCGAGGACGCTGAAACACAACAAATTTTCGTTATTTCTGTCTGCTACAGTGCTACATTAATACACTGGAAAAAAACAAGTTCACAAAGATTGCACTTTCTTCCACTTCACCAGCGGTTCTATAGAGCTAGTAATATATAATATTATGTTTTAAGATTTAAAGAATACAATATTTTTCTCGTAAATAGCTATTTTAATGATATATTAGTACAACACGTCATAGTCATTTTACTTATTAACAAAAACATATTTATGATTCATAAATGTTCCATTAATGAACATAATGGTCAAAGATAACAAACAGCCAAACGATGAATATTATATTATATAATGTATATATATATATATATATATAATGTTATTGGCAAACAGTGTTTTTTTGTTATGATCGTGTATTGGACGATGTAGACTAAAATTTTTAGATTTGTATGAATTTTCATATATATTTATTGAGAGTATGCAGTTCGACGAGATTCAGAAATATCTACGATTTTAAAGTACAGAAAAGTACAGAAAAAAATTTGTAGTGCATATTTTAGGGAGTACGGCATATTTGAAGAAATATGCATATTATTAAAGCATATTGTTTTTTTAGAACAGTTCATTAAAGACATTTTATTTATTATTTTCACCGAATATATTCGGTACCTACCTTATTGGCTTATCTTGTGTAGTATATGCTGAATTATACAGCCGCTGTAATGCATTGTCAATATTATTTATTTATTTTTTTTCATTAGAAATAAGGCTTCAACATCACCGATCATTAGCCGTCAATATAATATGTGTTAAAGTTTCAAATACAACAACTAATTATTCAGTTATTGATACAGTTTTGCATGGTAAAACACTTATAACAAATAAAAAAAAAACAAAACAGAAATCTTCCCACCCTATTTATTTATTTAGTAATGAATAAAAATATAAATGGTATGAGAATCTAATATAACTCTAGAGAATTTATACACTGTGAGGTAACATAAATCTAGACACTAGTATACTTGGCTGGAAGTTTTACACAACTTCAGTAAATTTAACCCACATAATATTAATTGTATCGTGCAAGTTATCATATTATTATAAATTTAGGGTTTTAAAATGTCATGAAATTTATTTTCTTGAAATATTTCATGAATGAATTTTAAACATTGCAAATAATATTATTAGGTTATTCTTATTCTTTTTTTTTTATTTTAATGTTATAATGTTATAACAAAATTATTTACAAATAATAAAATAATACGTATGTGTTAAAATTGTAAGTTAATAAATTCGTGGGGCTTATTATTTTATATTTATTTCAATAATTATTGCTTACAACACCATCAATAAAAATAAATAAATTCATCAAAATGTGTGAATGAAATAATAAACTGTTTAATACCCAGATACGCAGCGGTGGTAGACAATAAAATACATTAAAATTAATCCTGATACACTAGATACGCATGCAGTAGGTACCCACATATTATTTAATATGACTATACTATAAACTAAATTGTAATAATAATTTCATAAAATGAAAACTTACTTTTATGATATTATGCAGATATTGTTGAAAAAATACTGTAAGGTGCAAAGCGGATTGCAGTCAAATATCGAAAATATAATATTAGATAATCAAATAAATATTTTAAGAATATAGCTCTTGCCCCCTCTATAATACGGGCACACGGCAATACGCGGAAAGCCTTTCCAAACAAAGAATAGAGAAAACAATAACTATAGAGATAATAAATATTTATATTATTAATATTATAGTATTACCTATACCTACTATCCTACTCGACGAGTATCGTTCAAATATTACTCCTTCGTCGTATCGATAACGATTTACTTTGTACTATGGCTAAATTTAGCTATCATTTTCCAAATAACTGATGATAGGAATAATATTAATATTATACATGTGAAGAATAGAATAATAAATTTATAGATTTATAATTTTTTAATGTAAAATGGTAATGTGTTTCATGGTATTAAGATGATAATTAAAAATCACGGGGCCCTGGACTTATGTCCCATTTGTCCTCCCCTAGCGCCGGCTCTGATTGTTGGAATTGACTTCAACTTTATTACAAACCATTATATTTTGGATCGCTTGTATACAAAAATATTTTACAACTCATATAAAAAAATGTTTTTATTCTCAAAATAATACCAAGAATATTTTTCAGCACTATATAATATAGAATAGACAAATATGAAATAATAAATCAACAAAAATAATATGTTTTTTTTAAATTCTAAAGTGTGTTAAAAAAGTGTCTAAAGTGTCTTAATTCTAAGTGTGTAATAAATTTATTGTTTCTAATCATCTATAACCGAACGTTTAAAAGAAGAAAAAATATTTTTTATAATTTCAATTTCAAATTTAGAACCCTAATTATAATATGTATAAATAGGTTATATCATGGACCGGACAAAAAACACAATATTTATAAAATTCAGTGAAAACGAACTGTTAGATACACACACTCGAGTGGTATTGGTCAACTATGGAACCTATATGTTTTATGCGTAGTATAACAGTTATAAGCAATAGATCGCACATCGGCTATAGGCGGACCCTATAGCTTTGGATATTTATAATTGTGACACGCGATCTGACCGTGCAGAGAACTGGCGCTGAGTGTAGAGAGCGTGAACAGAATTTGAATAAATATTATAATCTTATAATAACGCGATAATGCTTTTATTTTCATACCTCGGTAACGCAGCATAACGAACTTGCGGCGTGAATAATCATCAATTTCGCGGTGACGGTATATTATTGCACCGAACGGCCAATTGTCTCGCAAGCGAGCCGCACACACGCACACAAACATAGGTACTTCATCGTACCTATATATATATATAACTCATAAGTATAAGTAAGCCTCCGCAAACAACACCTACGAAGACACACACACACACAGTTATATATGTACATGAATATTATTATACAATAGTGTAAGTATACACCTCTAATGATACACCTAAAACGGCACAAGTGAAAAAAAAAAAATCGCATTTTATTCGAGTTTTGATTCGCACCGTACTCGGAGACAGAGTGTTTATATTATTCCTTTTACGCCGAGGAGCGCGTCATATAATAATATCATATATTATATTATAGTGTCGTGTTGTCATTACGACACTGCAGCACAGTAGCTAAATAATAGAATAGAATATTGTGAAAAACGATTGTCGGCGTTAATCCCGCGGGTCTCGACCAGTCGACACTCGAGTTTTTTCCAGTCCTGCCGGTTGTTGCCGTTTAGATATTGTTACCTATATACCAGAATATTATATGCCTATGATAAATAAAAGTGTATATAGCTGGTACTCTTCGCGGCGTTTATCCTCGGTAATGACATTTTGTTTTCCAGATCTGCAATATTTTTGAAACGATATTGTTATTATAGACCGTGTATCAGACGGCTACGATAGACAATAATTCAGTTAAATTATAATATCATATCGTCGTAGGTTTACATACAAACAAATAATGTAATAATATATATATTTTTTTCGTGTCCCTTAAAAAACTCGTGATGGTCGATTGCACATTTATATTTATGTGAACGCGCGTATGCAATTCTCGCCACAGGCAACCGTTGGAAATCTGCATAGACGTCACTAGCTCAATCATTCGGTTGTCGTCAGCTGTATACTATGATGATGTGTTTGAGCATTATAATATTATTATTATTATGATTTTGTCATAGATCTCATTGCGTCACATTGTGTCGAGATGACAATTTATAATACTCGTTTGTGTAGTAGGTATATAAATTGATATACCATCAGTTTGAAGGTTAGAACCGAGCGATTGTGTGGACATGATACGACTACGACGGCTGTATTGTAATTATTATTATGATATTATAATAGGGAAATACATTAAATATTCAAATAACTCGAGCAGATTATTGCGAAGTCCGACGTAATATGCGCATCACCGTAATAGTAAATAGTGATTTGTTTTCTAAACAATTCAGCGTGTGTATCGTGACAACTGAGAATAAAATAATATATTGGTATAGGTAGTCAAAATGCTATAATATTCATTTAACCATTAGGTCCAGTTGTTTTTTTTGTTTGACAATTATTTAAATCTCTTTTGACTTACTCATTTAGTTTCATATTTTAACGAAGAAGATCGATATTTTTTTTAATTTTAGGTACAATTATTATTTTGCTGGACTATTTCAATTAATTTTTATTTTATCTGCTGATTCTAGATTTTTTATTTTTGGTCGTAGATACTTCATACCTTGGTTGGATGAGTTTTTTATGATTACGATTAAACAAGAGTTGATTTGGTTTTTATAAAAAAACTCAAAAACTGTTGACACTTATCCACACTGTTGTGAAAATGTAAAATGATTATAGATAACAGAGTTCAAATAATATAAATGTCAGTTATATTTCACTAATGGTCAGCTTAATTAATTGGCAAATGAAAATAATCAAGTAAATAACAACGATTAGCAGTCTATTACCAATTGCGAACACATTAGCTAGGTACAATATACAGACGCCACTATACGCATATATTGCATAATATAATATTATCGGCATAATAATCTATATATTATAATTTATAGGAAGAACCTATTGTTCTCGCTAGTTGAATTTTTCACTGCACCCTTTTTCAGGTAGCAGGCGAACTATTAATTATTGTATTGTTTTACGTCGCGTGCAAAAAGCTAACTCGTCCACGCGTTATAACGAATAATTACCATATTATCTGATTCACCCAAAACCAGTTGAAAAAAATCCTTCTCGTAGTCTTGAGGAGGTGGTGAGCTGGTAAGTCATCCCCACTTGAACACACGTTACATTGTACCTATATGTGTGCATATTTAAGTTTTAAATGATTGATATTTTCAACGGGTCTTATTCGATAACGATTATTGATAAATAGATTATGACGTTATAATATCGACACTTTTATTATTTTATATTTATCGGATTTCATAGTGTAAATCTCCGGCCAAGGTATTATTTCGATTGAGATTTAAGACGTTTCGCGCCGATTTTTGTCGTATACATATTATTCCCTTCGTAACGTCGTAGGTAGGTACGTTGAAAATACACAGTAGGTGTAGGCACAAATACAAAATATATGGAATAAACGAACGGGGCAATTCGTGAATGCCAAGTACTCAAATAATACAAATTAAATTTTGAATTTGGTACATAATAATATGCATATTACACTGCGGTCACCCTTGCTTATTATAAAACTGCAGTTTATATAACGTCTAAATACAATATAGTTAAATAAACTGCTAATAATAATTCAATACGACATAACATTATTTTAGTTTATCGTCGTTTCAAATCGTTTCGATCTTGCGTATAGCTAATGCGAGTATTGCCTATATTAATATAATAATATTATTATTATAAACGTCGTAATTATAGCGCACGTGGACGACCGACGGAATCCGGCCGATCGCCGCGGCGGAAAAAAAGAATTTTAGCGTCGTCGCGCACGCGTGATATTTACGGAACGATTAACCGAGATTCCGATTGAAGTCGGACGGAATGCCGTTCCGGGAGCGATCTCACGCTACAGTGTGTGCATGCTTCCGTAAGAGCTCGCGTGGTGTATAGAAATTGTTGCTCTCGTAGACTTAGGTATTCGTCTTTGGTTTTCCACTGCAGATGCACAACCCACCTGCTGCGATCCAGTGCACGCCCCCTACATAAAAAAAAAAGATGCTTATAATTTTTCAATAACGTCTTGAAAAAATGCACCCCTCGGTGTCCCTGTGGTCCTTACTGACAACAGTAGGTATATATAAACAGTGGGGCAAATATGAATAATTGTCAGGGTGGAGGCATAATATTTGTGTAGTAGTTAGTAACTAGTACCTAGGTGCCTATAGCTAGTATCTAGTTCATCTGTGGTTTTCTCTTGGAATATTTTATCTTTTGGTACCTATATAAAGTTAAGTTAATTTACCTACAAAGATCTGCATTCTGCAAATTAGTACACATCGATGCAGTGGCGTAATTTGGTCATGTATTTGTGGGCGGAATGAATCATTTACTCCCCTCCCACCATACCCACCAAAAACATTTTGATTTATATCATATATATACCTCTCAGTGCAATCATTGTGATCTGTACAATGTAAGTAGGTAAATGCATGCATACAATAAAATAATTAGTTACACACTATTTAATAAAGTTTTAAAATGTACTTTTTCGAGTAGATTTATAGAATCATGTGCGTAAACGTAAAATACTCAAACTTGCAAACTACAAAAGGTTATAACCCTTGACTAAGTCTGGCCGACAAATTCTGATTAACTCTTTTAGATATATAGATTTCCGAAAAAAATTTCTAAAAATCGTATTAGAGCTAAACTGCATTTTCTACGTAGATTCGTGGAATAATATACAAAATCTTGTTATAGCCTTGGAACTAAGTCCGGCCGACTAATACTGATTGCACTATTGTGCTCAACTCGTTGAAATATACCTATAGGCTATAGGTTCCCCCAAAAAATTCCCAAAAATCGACCTAAACTGAATTATATCAATATATTTGTACAATATTGCAAAAGTGATTAGTGTTTATTACCAAGTAATATTATTTTAGTTACAGCTACCATAGGAGATTTTAGTTTTTATTTGTCGTTTCTATAAAATACTTATATAGTATCAGTAGGTACAATAGTACCTATAAATAATAATATTTATATAATTCAATAAGTAGGCACATAAACATAAATATGGTTCCCCAGTTTTAAAAAAAAAGTTACAGGGGTGGGGAATACGACACCTAAATCCTCCTCGTAATTACGGCACTGCATCGATGAACTCTTAGATATCATAGGTGCCATTGGAAAAAGTTATAAATTGAGAAAAAATATGTTATTTTTAATTGTTATTTTAAGTTCTGAGCGGAATTTTTTTTTGTTTTATGGTAGATATTTGAGTATGATAAACTCTCAATTTAATGTAAATTACTTCGCTAAAGTAATCAAAAATTATACAGTTTGTTCAATGGTAAAGCTAAAATGAAATATTTCAAACGTATTATAGGTATGGCCATGAATTTCAATTTTCATTAATTGTTGTTTATTTACTGCATAAAGGATTTAATATTCAAAAATAGGTGTAATGGTAAGTTATTTATGTAGTAAAAATAACCCCAAATATAATCCAGCATCATGTATCGAAATATTTTATATTACCTTTATCGTTAAATACACGGTATATCAAAATGGCCAAAAACAGGCTATAGCCTAATCTCGTACAAGTAAGTACTATTATACCTTTTTAATTTTTTTTTAACCTAGCTGTTCCTAAAAATCGATTATTTTAAGTAACTTTGTTAATGCGAGAATATATTATTAATATCCATCCTCTTGAATAGTATGTACAGACTAACTGTATGTACCTGCCAATAGAATCTCCAATAAGTTCGTTTCTCGGAGACGGACGAAATCGTAGCTATATTTCCCCCAAAAATAAATTGATGGGTGGTCGTGTTTGGTAAGCACTGCTATTACCGTATACCTACTTTAATATATCATTGCATAGATATAACAGACGGGTATATTAACAGCAAATCGATTTATTATCGATTCGTATTTTACTGCAATACAAGGTATTGGGTATTTATATTAGGTTGTACAATTTAATAAAAAAAAAAAAAACTACTTTCCGATGAAAACGGCTAAAATACGAATGTCGTAATGATACATAATAATATATGTTAATAAAATATATTATGTTATCGACGTAATAAATGTATATATGTATAATTTATATGTGATATCACGCGATACTATCTCATTTGCTTCGGAAAAAGCGAAAAAAATCAATAAATAAAATCAAACTATATTATTAGTATTCCTTGGCCATTTTTTATTCACTCGCTGTAGTTGTGCTCCGTCGCGGGAAACAGTCGTAGACGAACCGCAAGAAAAGAAATAATAAATCGACGGTATTTATAGATAAAAAACCTGTACTCTAATTGACTGACAGACGTATATTATTGTATTAATAATAAAAACGTATGCGTATGTATGTGTGTGCGCATGCGAAGGAGAGACGGTTTGTGTCCTTTAGCGGATTCTCGTTTTCAAAGTAATAAAGTGTCGTCGTCGTCGAGCGGGAAACTGAGTCTTAATACCAATTTCCATAAGTAATTATATATTCGGCTACCAGCTACCTAATCGAACAGGTATTTAACATCGGCGGCGGCGGCGGCGGTGATTTTTTTCGAATCGCTTTTTTCAATACTCGTCCTCTGTGTCGCGTTTCTCTCTCTCTCTCGCCCAATCCTATATCTGCCGCGACTCGCCACCCCCCTCCACCTCATCACAACGCGCCCGTCACCAGTCTGCGGCGCGTTAGAATGAGTAACTGCCTCTGATAAGGAATATTTGTTAACGACCCTCGCGCGGTAATGGATACACCGCACTATGGCGCGGCTGTTGACATTTTTTTCGGAACGTTTTGAATAGCCGGAATACGTCTTCATTATTTTATATCGGCTTTGACGGCGCTCGCTGCATGTATATCTATGTAATCTTAAACCGTCCGGTGTGTTAAATAAATAGTCGACAAGTTTTTACGGTAAATGGGACATTATATAGGAACGCATAGAATTATAGCGTAACGTGATTTGAATTTTAAAATTTTAAAAAACAATAACGCTTTTACACGCCGAAGTCCGAAAATTGAAATTCTACGGCTAGCGAACTTTGACAATTTACTGAATTACGCTACCTGTCGATGGAATATATTGGCACCGAGTATCGACATAAACCAAGAGCCTGTTACATATATTGAACGTTTCTAATATATATATATACAATATACATGCATATTATGTTATTTCGGAATTCGTCTTGCTTATAATATATTTATATATTATAGAATCATGAGTAACTGCCTCTGGGATCTGATAAGGAATATTTGTTCACGACTCTCGCGCGGTAATGGATACACCGCACTAAGGCGGATGTTGACATTTTTTTCGGAACGTTTTGAATAGTCGAAATACGTCTTCATTATTTTAATATTGGCTGTGACGGCGCTCGCTGCATGTATCTATGTATAATCTTAAACTGTTCGGTGTATTAAATATATAGTCGACACGTTTTTACGGTAAATGGGATATATAGGAACGCATAGAATTATAGCGCAACGTGGTTTGAATTTTAAAAAATAATAACACTTTTATAAGCCGATAAGTACGAACATTGCAATTTTACGGCGTAATCGCGGCTAGCGAACTTGGACAATTTACTGAATTACGCTACCTGTCGATGAAATATATTATAGGCGCCGAGTGTCGACATAAACTAAGAGCCTGTTGCATATTGAAAGTTTCTAATATAATATATATATACAATATACAATATACATGTACATGTTATTTCGTCATTCGTGTTATTTAAAATATATTATATAATATACCTATATTATTGTATTCATATTGGCTTAAATTTCTATAAACGTCTCATGACTTCTTGTGATAATGTGATAATGTGATATTACTTATTATAGTTATAGTATTAACGGGGTTATAAATTACAATGTAGTCTCAATCTGCAATATAATTTAAAAAATAAAATTAGGTAGGTACATTAAGCAATTTAATTATTTATTCGCTCAAATGTTTAGTAATTGTTTTCAATAAAACATTAAAGTAATATAAAAACAAATTTCATTATAAATATTGATGTTGCATGTGTCGGTAACTCTGATAAGAAGTAAAAAATTTTATGGAATTACAAAAAATGAAAAAAGTTCTATGTATATCATATAATTTTGCTGGAAGAATGAAGAGGTTCCATACACAGAACTTTTTTTATTCTTATACAATTTTTTCCAGTTTTTGGGTTTTATAAAATGTGCGGATGTCTAATACTTAATATTAGCAATGTATCTGACAAAAATTGTGTTTATTTATTCAATAAAACTATGGTTATACTAATAAGATAACCTGAAAAAAAGATATTGGGTATTATAGACTATAGTTAAGAATCGCTCTGCTGAACAATTGGATATTGTGATATAGACCAACCCGCGTAGGTATGAGGTTTTAATTATCATTTACTTTTTCTCGTTATCTTTCTGTCTGACCTACCTATTTATTAAACTGCATTTTAGATTCATTTTAAACGTTAAAAACGAATACAAATTTGTCATGAATTCCGGTATATTCTTAGCATTAATAAAATATAACTAATGCATGTCATTATCGAGATTAAAAAAATAAATATCCTAATCAACATTTGTGTACAAAAACACCACTTTTGGAAGAAACAGCATCAACGCAATTATAGTGATTCTATTCAATATATCACACATAATATACGGACGTCGTTATAATCAATTGTATGTCGGCACATTTCAAGCGTAATTTCCTATCGACAAAAGGTAGGTACTCGCCGCCACCGTACAAATTTGTATGTGTATATATATATATTATATATATATATTATATTTGTAAATGTGCAACAATATTCTAACCGACAGGCGACCCGAAAATGTCAGTTATCAGAAGAATAAGTAGGCAATCTTAATCGAAAGCCACATTTGTCATAACCCATATTACTAAACAAAGACACGGCGGCGGCATCGTGGAGCCGAATACTATAAAGATTACAGATGAATGTGTTAAAAGCATCTAGCAATAAAACATTTTGTAAAAAAGATGTCGAAAACACAGAAAGCCAAATTGGCCTTATGAAAATGAGTGTTTTAATAGGTGTTCTCTGGAAATATAGAAAACTAAAATTAAATGCCGAATATAGATTATCAAAAATAATTCAATAATATCTGTAAAAAATAATTAGCTAATCTGAACTTTAATCATACAAGTATGATAAGTGATTTAAACTTCACAACGGATAATTTAACGGATTATTACTTATTTAGCTATTAAGTTAAATAGAAAATAACATAATGTTAAAAGTGTATTATTTGAAACATAGTAAAAATCTAAATATGTTAAATTTATGCTTTTAGATTTTCATTAAACCAGTATTTAAAAATAAATACAGACACAGACATCAAAAATGATGAAAACAATCACTTTGACTCAAGAGATCGAAGACGACGAGAGTACAAACGAAAAGACTCAGACTCAGCCGATCGAATAATAAATTTGTAACCACACATTTCTTATCAAAAGTTACTACCTATAACAGCATATTACTATTTACAAAGTTGGTACCTATCTTATAAACCTCACCAAGATCACCTAACCGGACTACGATATGGATTAATAGGGTTACCAATATTTTATAATTTATAATGACGCGTATCTGAAACAAAAAAATAAAATATAAAAAATATTATGTAAATTATTTTTTAATAAATAAATAAACTGCGTTGTGCTACAAATCACGCTTTGTATAATATAATATTATGACATTAAGCAGACCTCGACCATAACTCGCAGTACAGAGATTTACGCGGTGTACGTATATACAATTGTAATAATAATGGGTACCTTCTCATTTAACCGCCACCGACGACTTGTAAATTATTATTAACCGTACGGGTGCCTCATATACGTCTACAGGTATATCGTCGCACCGTGTATTTCGAGGGGTTGTAACTCGGGCGCCCGCTCTCCGTATACGGCGTTATAATAATAATAATATTATACACATTGTAATGGAAATTTTATATTATCCATTACGTCGTTTAAAGAACATAATAATATTTCAATATATCACGAAGGTCTTGAAGTACCTAAATATATATATACACACACCTCACGGAGTAATAGCATAAAGATTGTTACAAAGAAACAGTTATAAGTATGTATATTATAAGATATTTGTCGACAAGCAACTAACATACAAACATTATGGCACTCATAACGATTGTAGGGAAGTGCTCTCAAACTACCTGAAGACACACATTTTGTAATTGTATTGATATTGAAATTTGGTTGAATTCTAAAGTAGTTCTAAAAGCGATTCATTTATTTTTATGATATCCGAAGGAACATTATTGTTGCGTAAACTTTTCTCAGTGGTTAGAAATAATCATAAGGTCGTCTACGCCTGTTGTAAAGTGAATTAATATTCAATGTATGACTGATTCTTAGTCTTGATGACATAAGTAAGTTGATATTGTGGAATGTGAATGGTTCTATTGGTAATAATTTATAACTTAATTATATATTGGTGCCACTCCATAATAACACCGATAAATTGACTTGCGAGGCTGTTCTATAGCCAGTCGTGGACCTTGCAAAACTAATTATAATATTTCCATAGTACACGCAAGTAGCTCTACAAATTCTGGTTATTTCAGATTTAATATCGTTTCATAAATTTCCCCAAATACCCTTCTTTGAGAATTTCAGCCATCGACGCTACAAGACGTTTGAAACCGATAAAAGGTTTGTGGACAACATAATATGAGAATAAGCTGGATTCAAAGACAAAATGCAATTAATAGTTGCACGTCATGACGCTGCTTTTAACGCTCAAAGACATAAACAACCATGTTACGTTACAAACGTTATGTTATCATCGAGAGCCGTTAAAAATGGTGGCGATAAAGAGGGTATTGAACGATATTAAATCTGAAATAACGCAAAGTCGTAGAGCTACTTGCGTTTACTGCGACAAAAATGGTGCAACTTAATCGTGCGTTGAAGTAAACTGTCCAAAACGGTATCATAAGACCTGTGGCTTGAAAAATGGGTCAATGCAACAATATTTTCGAACATTCAACTCGTTTTGCCAACACCGTCGCCTTCCGCCTGTTCTAAAAGTAACAGACCTACATCTATTCGCTTCTCCTACTGTAGAATGTGCTTTTCGTAATGATAACGTCGTACCAACAGCTTCACCGACTTCCATTTGGGTACGGTGTGGCTTCATAATGGTTGGTTTCAAAAATACGGTGTTCAAGATCTGGCATTGCGTAAAGGCTACTTTATTGAATGCCTAAAATGCGAAAACGTTGATAAACTCAAGATCAGAATCCTAACTCTTGGAATATGTATATACAATGACGGCACGCCATCTGGCAAAACAGAAGGTCGTAACAGAATACTTTACGCAACGGTTTTGAAGAGCTCTCTGAAAGAACTATGCAATGCGTTGCTGAACGCTGTCTCTGTCCTCATGAAGGAAAACGTAACTTTCAAAATGAATTTGGATGGCAGCTAGTTCTGTGCAGAACATGTGGATTTAGACAAACGCATGTATAATGTTCAATATCGTCCAGAAACACTTTAAACACACTAATTATACTGAATTTTTAACGTTTCCAAGTCCCGATGAAAAAACGCACTAAGTCGTCAGGGGCCTACCTACTGAAATCTCTTATCTTGAACTCACTAAATAAATCATATCCAAAGGTTACGGGATCTCTGCGTTCCGTCAATTTGTCAAAGCCGGAATAAAATAATCCCTTCATGTGGTCTCCTTACCAAACAAACCTGCCAATAAGACTATATCCAAGGAATCTTCCTTCTTTTAAATATGACACCTCAGTCACGTGCCATCGCCGTTGGACCCTAGTCTACAAAATAACTAAACCAGTCCGTTGATCCGGCCGCCGTCCAAATGTTTACTAAACTGCTCTCAGAGCTATCAGTCGCCACCGCCAACATCAGAAGCGATCTCATATCTACTCTAACTGCTAAAAATATCCTCCTTCTATCTAAAAAGTCCGACACTAGAAGTGTGTTTTGGAATAAATTTCAAGGCGTTACGCGGAAACGTATGTGACTCCTCGGTCTAGTACAAAGGAAAAGGGTATATTGAATTAACTGGAATATTTGCAATCGTCGTCTGGCATTCTGCGGGTTGCATTTCATATCAAACCTTACGGAATTGCAATATACATGCGTCTGTCTAAGCCCACATGTTCTGCACAGGACTAACTGCTATGCAAATTCATTTTGAAAATTAAGTTTCCATTCATGAGGACACAGACTGCGTTCAGCACCGCATTGCATAGTCCTTTCTGAGAGCTCTTCAAACCCGTTCTGTAGAGTGTTCTGTTAAGACCTTCTGTTTTGCCAGATGGCGTGCTTTCATTGTATATATATATTCTAAGAGTTAGGATTCTGATCTTGTGTTTATCAACGTTTTCGCATTTAAGCATTCAATAAAGTAGCCTTTACGCAATGCCAGATCTTGAACACCGTATTTGTGAAACCAACCATTATGCAGTCACACAGTATCAAAACGGAAGTCGGTGAAGCTGTCGGTACGACATTATCATTACGAATAGCACATTCTACGGTAAGAGAAGCGAATGGATGTAAGTCTGTTACTTTTATAACAGGCGGAAGGCGACGGTGTTGGCAAAACGAGTTGAATATTTGAAAATATTGATGCATAGACCAATTTCTCAATCCACAAGGAAGATGTTACCGTTTTGGACATTTTAATTCAACGCACGATTAAGTTGCACCCGAAGTTGTAGAGCTACTTGCGTTTACTGCGACGAAAATGGTGCAACTTAATCTTGCGTTGTAGTAAACTGTCCAAAACGGTATCATAAGACTTGTGGCTTGAAAAATGGGTCAATGCAACAATATTTTCGAACATTCAACTCGTTTTGCCAACACCGTCGCTTTCTGCCTGTTCTAAAAGTAACAGACCTACATCTATTCGCTTCTCCTACTGTAGAATGTTCTTTTCGTAATGATAACGTCGTACCAACAGCTTCACCGACTTCCATTTGGGTACGGTGTGGCTTCATAATGGTTGGTTTCACAAATACGGTGTTCAAGATCTGGCATTGCGTAAAGGCTACTTTATTGAATGCCTAAAATGCGAAAACGTTGATAAACTCAAGATCAGAATCCTAACTCTTGGAATATATATATACAATGACGGCACGCCATCTGGCAAAACAGAAGGTCGTAACAGAATACTTTACGCAACGGTTTTGAAGAGCTCTCTGAAAGAACTATGCAATGCGTTGCTGAACGCTGTCTCTGTCCTCATGAAGGAAAACGTAACTTTCAAAATGAATTTGGATGGCAGCTAGTTCTGTGCAGAACATGTGGATTTAGACAAACGCATGTATAATGTTCAATATCGTCCAGAAACACTTTAAACACACTAATTATACTGAATTTTTAACGTTTCCAAGTCCCGATGAAAAAACGCACTAAGTCGTCAGGGGCCTACCTACTGAAATCTCTTATCTTGAACTCACTAAATAAATCATATCCAAAGGTTACGGGATCTCTGCGTTCCGTCAATTTGTCAAAGCCGGAATAAAATAATCCCTTCATGTGGTCTCCTTACCAAACAAACCTGCCAATAAGACTATATCCAAGGAATCTTCCTTCTTTTAAATATGACACCTCAGTCACGTGCCATCGCCGTTGGACCCTAGTCTACAAAATAACTAAACCAGTCCGTTGATCCGGCCGCCGTCCAAATGTTTACTAAACTGCTCTCAGAGCTATCAGTCGCCACCGCCAACATCAGAAGCGATCTCATATCTACTCTAACTGCTAAAAATATCCTCCTTCTATCTAAAAAGTCCGACACTAGAAGTGTGTTTTGGAATAAATTTCAAGGCGTTACGCGGAAACGTATGTGACTCCTCGGTCTAGTACAAAGGAAAAGGGTATATTGAATTAACTGGAATATTTGCAATCGTCGTCTGGCATTCTGCGGGTTGCATTTCATATCAAACCTTACGGAATTGCAATATACATGCGTCTGTCTAAGCCCACATGTTCTGCACAGGACTAACTGCTATGCAAATTCATTTTGAAAATTAAGTTTCCATTCATGAGGACACAGACTGCGTTCAGCACCGCATTGCATAGTCCTTTCTGAGAGCTCTTCAAACCCGTTCTGTAGAGTGTTCTGTTAAGACCTTCTGTTTTGCCAGATGGCGTGCTTTCATTGTATATATATATTCTAAGAGTTAGGATTCTGATCTTGTGTTTATCAACGTTTTCGCATTTAAGCATTCAATAAAGTAGCCTTTACGCAATGCCAGATCTTGAACACCGTATTTGTGAAACCAACCATTATGCAGTCACACAGTATCAAAACGGAAGTCGGTGAAGCTGTCGGTACGACATTATCATTACGAATAGCACATTCTACGGTAAGAGAAGCGAATGGATGTAAGTCTGTTACTTTTATAACAGGCGGAAGGCGACGGTGTTGGCAAAACGAGTTGAATATTTGAAAATATTGATGCATAGACCAATTTCTCAATCCACAAGGAAGATGTTACCGTTTTGGACATTTTAATTCAACGCACGATTAAGTTGCACCCGAAGTTGTAGAGCTACTTGCGTTTACTGCGACGAAAATGGTGCAACTTAATCTTGCGTTGTAGTAAACTGTCCAAAACGGTATCATAAGACTTGTGGCTTGAAAAATGGGTCAATGCAACAATATTTTCGAACATTCAACTCGTTTTGCCAACACCGTCGCCTTCTGCCTGTTCTAAAAGTAACAGACCTACATCTATTCGCTTCTCCTACTGTAGAATGTTCTTTTCGTAATGATAACGTCGTACCAACAGCTTCACCGACTTCCATTTGGGTACGGTGTGGCTTCATAATGGTTGGTTTCACAAATACGGTGTTCAAGATCTGGCATTGCGTAAAGGCTACTTTATTGAATGCCTAAAATGCGAAAACGTTGATAAACTCAAGATCAGAATCCTAACTCTTGGAATATATATATACAATGACGGCACGCCATCTGGCAAAACAGAAGGTCGTAACAGAATACTTTACGCAACGGTTTTGAAGAGCTCTCTGAAAGAACTATGCAATGCGTTGCTGAACGCTGTCTCTGTCCTCATGAAGGAAAACGTAACTTTCAAAATGAATTTGGATGGCAGCTAGTTCTGTGCAGAACATGTGGATTTAGACAAACGCATGTATAATGTTCAATATCGTCCAGAAACACTTTAAACACACTAATTATACTGAATTTTTAACGTTTCCAAGTCCCGATGAAAAAACGCACTAAGTCGTCAGGGGCCTACCTACTGAAATCTCTTATCTTGAACTCACTAAATAAATCATATCCAAAGGTTACGGGATCTCTGCGTTCCGTCAATTTGTCAAAGCCGGAATAAAATAATCCCTTCATGTGGTCTCCTTACCAAACAAACCTGCCAATAAGACTATATCCAAGGAATCTTCCTTCTTTTAAATATGACACCTCAGTCACGTGCTATCGCCGTTGGACCCTAGTCTACAAAATAACTAAACCAGTCCGTTGATCCGGCCGCCGTCCAAATGTTTACTAAACTGCTCTCAGAGCTATCAGTCGCCACCGCCAACATCAGAAGCGATCTCATATCTACTCTAACTGCTAAAAATATCCTCCTTCTATCTAAAAAGTCCGACACTAGAAGTGTGTTTTGGAATAAATTTCAAGGCGTTACGCGGAAACGTATGTGACTCCTCGGTCTAGTACAAAGGAAAAGGGTATATTGAATTAACTGGAATATTTGCAATCGTCGTCTGGCATTCTGCGGGTTGCATTTCATATCAAACCTTACGGAATTGCAATATACATGCGTCTGTCTAAGCCCACATGTTCTGCACAGGACTAACTGCTATGCAAATTCATTTTGAAAATTAAGTTTCCATTCATGAGGACACAGACTGCGTTCAGCACCGCATTGCATAGTCCTTTCTGAGAGCTCTTCAAAACCGTTCTGTAGAGTGTTCTGTTAAGACCTTCAGTTTTGCCAGATGGCGTGCCGTCATTGTACATATATATTCTAAGAGTTAGGATTCTGATCTTGTGTTTATCAACGTTTTCGCATTTAAGCATTCAATAAAGTAGCCTTTACGCAATGCCAGATCTTGAACACCGTATTTGTGAAACCAACCATTATGCATTCACACAGTATCAAAACGGAAGTCGGTGAAGCTGTCGGTACGACATTATCATTACGAATAGCACATTCTACGGTAAGAGAAGCCAATGGATGTAAGTCTGTTACTTTTATAACAGGCGGAAGGCAACGGTGTTGGCAAAACGAGTTGAATATTTGAAAATATTGATGCATAGACCAATTTTTCAATCCACAAGGAAGATGTTACCGTTTTGGACATTTTAATTCAACGCACGATTAAGTAGCACCCGAAGTTGTAGAGCTACTTGCGTTTACTGCGACAAAAATGGTGCAACTTAATCGTGCGTTGAAGTAAACTGTCCAAAACGGTATCATAAGACTTGTGACTTGAAAAATGGGTCAATGCAACAATATTTTCGAACATTCAACTCGTTTTGCCAACACCGTCGCCTTCTGCCTGTTCTAAAAGTAACAGACCTACATCTATTCGCTTCTCCTACTGTAGAATGTGCTTTTCGTAATGATAACGTCGTACCAACAGCTTCACCGACTTCCATTTGGGTACGGTGTGGCTTCATAATGGTTGGTTTCACAAATACGGTGTTCAAGATCTGGCATTGCGTAAAGGCTACTTTATTGAATGCCTAAAATGCGAAAACGTTGATAAACTCAAGATCAGAATCCTAACTCTTGGAATATATATATACAATGACGGCACGCCATCTGGCAAAACAGAAGGTCGTAACAGAATACTTTACGCAACGGTTTTGAAGAGCTCTCTGAAAGAACTATGCAATGCGTTGCTGAACGCTGTCTCTGTCCTCATGAAGGAAAACGTAACTTTCAAAATGAATTTGGATGGCAGCTAGTTCTGTGCAGAACATGTGGATTTAGACAAACGCATGTATAATGTTCAATATCGTCCAGAAACACTTTAAACACACTAATTATACTGAATTTTTAACGTTTCCAAGTCCCGATGAAAAAACGCACTAAGTCGTCAGGGGCCTACCTACTGAAATCTCTTATCTTGAACTCACTAAATAAATCATATCCAAAGGTTACGGGATCTCTGCGTTCCGTCAATTTGTCAAAGCCGGAATAAAATAATCCCTTCATGTGGTCTCCTTACCAAACAAACCTGCCAATAAGACTATATCCAAGGAATCTTCCTTCTTTTAAATATGACACCTCAGTCACGTGCCATCGCCGTTGGACCCTAGTCTACAAAATAACTAAACCAGTCCGTTGATCCGGCCGCCGTCCAAATGTTTACTAAACTGCTCTCAGAGCTATCAGTCGCCACCGCCAACATCAGAAGCGATCTCATATCTACTCTAACTGCTAAAAATATCCTCCTTCTATCTAAAAAGTCCGACACTAGAAGTGTGTTTTGGAATAAATTTCAAGGCGTTACGCGGAAACGTATGTGACTCCTCGGTCTAGTACAAAGGAAAAGGGTATATTGAATTAACTGGAATATTTGCAATCGTCGTCTGGCATTCTGCGGGTTGCATTTCATATCAAACCTTACGGAATTGCAATATACATGCGTCTGTCTAAGCCCACATGTTCTGCACAGGACTAACTGCTATGCAAATTCATTTTGAAAATTAAGTTTCCATTCATGAGGACACAGACTGCGTTCAGCACCGCATTGCATAGTCCTTTCTGAGAGCTCTTCAAAACCGTTCTGTAGAGTGTTCTGTTAAGACCTTCAGTTTTGCCAGATGGCGTGCCGTCATTGTACATATATATTCTAAGAGTTAGGATTCTGATCTTGTGTTTATCAACGTTTTCGCATTTAAGCATTCAATAAAGTAGCCTTTACGCAATGCCAGATCTTGAACACCGTATTTGTGAAACCAACCATTATGCATTCACACAGTATCAAAACGGAAGTCGGTGAAGCTGTCGGTACGACATTATCATTACGAATAGCACATTCTACGGTAAGAGAAGCCAATGGATGTAAGTCTGTTACTTTTATAACAGGCGGAAGGCAACGGTGTTGGCAAAACGAGTTGAATATTTGAAAATATTGATGCATAGACCAATTTTTCAATCCACAAGGAAGATGTTACCGTTTTGGACATTTTAATTCAACGCACGATTAAGTAGCACCCGAAGTTGTAGAGCTACTTGCGTTTACTGCGACAAAAATGGTGCAACTTAATCGTGCGTTGAAGTAAACTGTCCAAAACGGTATCATAAGACTTGTGACTTGAAAAATGGGTCAATGCAACAATATTTTCGAACATTCAACTCGTTTTGCCAACACCGTCGCCTTCTGCCTGTTCTAAAAGTAACAGACCTACATCTATTCGCTTCTCCTACTGTAGAATGTTCTTTTCGTAATGATAACGTCGTACCAACAGCTTCACCGACTTCCATTTGGGTACGGTGAGGCTTCATAATGGTTGGTTTCACAAATACGGTGTTCAAGATCTGGCATTGCGTAAAGGCTACTTTATTGAATGCCTAAAATGCGAAAACGTTGATAAACTCAAGATCAGAATCCTAACTCTTGGAATATATATATACAATGACGGCACGCCATCTGGCAAAACAGAAGGTCGTAACAGAATACTTTACGCAACGGTTTTGAAGAGCTCTCTGAAAGAACTATGCAATGCGTTGCTGAACGCTGTCTCTGTCCTCATGAAGGAAAACGTAACTTTCAAAATGAATTTGGATGGCAGCTAGTTCTGTGCAGAACATGTGGATTTAGACAAACGCATGTATAATGTTCAATATCGTCCAGAAACACTTTAAACACACTAATTATACTGAATTTTTAACGTTTCCAAGTCCCGATGAAAAAACGCACTAAGTCGTCAGGGGCCTACCTACTGAAATCTCTTATCTTGAACTCACTAAATAAATCATATCCAAAGGTTACGGGATCTCTGCGTTCCGTCAATTTGTCAAAGCCGGAATAAAATAATCCCTTCATGTGGTCTCCTTACCAAACAAACCTGCCAATAAGACTATATCCAAGGAATCTTCCTTCTTTTAAATATGACACCTCAGTCACGTGCCATCGCCGTTGGACCCTAGTCTACAAAATAACTAAACCAGTCCGTTGATCCGGCCGCCGTCCAAATGTTTACTAAACTGCTCTCAGAGCTATCAGTCGCCACCGCCAACATCAGAAGCGATCTCATATCTACTCTAACTGCTAAAAATATCCTCCTTCTATCTAAAAAGTCCGACACTAGAAGTGTGTTTTGGAATAAATTTCAAGGCGTTACGCGGAAACGTATGTGACTCCTCGGTCTAGTACAAAGGAAAAGGGTATATTGAATTAACTGGAATATTTGCAATCGTCGTCTGGCATTCTGCGGGTTGCATTTCATATCAAACCTTACGGAATTGCAATATACATGCGTCTGTCTAAGCCCACATGTTCTGCACAGGACTAACTGCTATGCAAATTCATTTTGAAAATTAAGTTTCCATTCATGAGGACACAGACTGCGTTCAGCACCGCATTGCATAGTCCTTTCTGAGAGCTCTTCAAAACCGTTCTGTAGAGTGTTCTGTTAAGACCTTCAGTTTTGCCAGATGGCGTGCCGTCATTGTACATATATATTCTAAGAGTTAGGATTCTGATCTTGTGTTTATCAACGTTTTCGCATTTTAGGCATTCAATAAAGTAGCCTCTACGCAATGCCAGATCTTGAACACCGTATTTGTGAAACCAACCATTATGCAGTCACACAGTATCAAAACGGAAGTCGGTGAAGCTGTCGGTACGACATTATCATTACGAATAGCACATTCTACGGTAAGAGAAGCCAATGGATGTAAGTCTGTTACTTTTATGACAGGCGGAAGGCGACGGTGTTGGCAAAACGAGTTGAATATTTGAAAATATTGATGCATAGACCAATTTTTCAATCCACAAGGAAGATGTTTCCGTTTTGGACATTTTAATTCAACGCACGATTAAGTAGCACCCGAAGTTGTAGAGCTACTTGCGTTTACTGCGACAAAAATGGTGCAACTTAATCGTGCGTTGAAGTAAACTGTCCAAAACGGTATCATAAGACTTGTGGCTTGAAAAATGGGTCAATGCAACAATATTTTCGAACATTCAACTCGTTTTGCCAACACCGTCGCCTTCTGCCTGTTCTAAAAGTAACAGACCTACATCTATTCGCTTCTCCTACTGTAGAATGTGCTTTTCGTAATGATAACGTCGTACCAACAGCTTCACCGACTTCCATTTGGGTACGGTGTGGCTTCATAATGGTTGGTTTCACAAATACGGTGTTCAAGATCTGGCATTGCGTAAAGGCTACTTTATTGAATGCCTAAAATGCGAAAATGTTGATAAACTCAAGATCAGAATCCTAACTCTTGGAATATATATATACAATGACGGCACGCCATCTGGCAAAACAGAAGGTCGTAACAGAATACTTTACGCAACGGTTTTGAAGAGCTCTCTGAAAGAACTATGCAATGCGTTGCTGAACGCTGTCTCTGTCCTCATGAAGGAAAACGTAACTTTCAAAATGAATTTGGATGGCAGCTAGTTCTGTGCAGAACATGTGGATTTAGACAAACGCATGTATAATGTTCAATATCGTCCAGAAACACTTTAAACACACTAATTATACTGAATTTTTAACGTTTCCAAGTCCCGATGAAAAAACGCACTAAGTCGTCAGGGGCCTACCTACTGAAATCTCTTATCTTGAACTCACTAAATAAATCATATCCAAAGGTTACGGGATCTCTGCGTTCCGTCAATTTGTCAAAGCCGGAATAAAATAATCCCTTCATGTGGTCTCCTTACCAAACAAACCTGCCAATAAGACTATATCCAAGGAATCTTCCTTCTTTTAAATATGACACCTCAGTCACGTGCCATCGCCGTTGGACCCTAGTCTACAAAATAACTAAACCAGTCCGTTGATCCGGCCGCCGTCCAAATGTTTACTAAACTGCTCTCAGAGCTATCAGTCGCCACCGCCAACATCAGAAGCGATCTCATATCTACTCTAACTGCTAAAAATATCCTCCTTCTATCTAAAAAGTCCGACACTAGAAGTGTGTTTTGGAATAAATTTCAAGGCGTTACGCGGAAACGTATGTGACTCCTCGGTCTAGTACAAAGGAAAAGGGTATATTGAATTAACTGGAATATTTGCAATCGTCGTCTGGCATTCTGCGGGTTGCATTTCATATCAAACCTTACGGAATTGCAATATACATGCGTCTGTCTAAGCCCACATGTTCTGCACAGGACTAACTGCTATGCAAATTCATTTTGAAAATTAAGTTTCCATTCATGAGGACACAGACTGCGTTCAGCACCGCATTGCATAGTCCTTTCTGAGAGCTCTTCAAAACCGTTCTGTAGAGTGTTCTGTTAAGACCTTCTGTTTTGCCAGATGGCGTGCCGTCATTGTACATATATATTCTAAGAGTTAGGATTCTGATCTTGTGTTTATCAACGTTTTCGCATTTAAGCATTCAATAAAGTAGCCTTTACGCAATGCCAGATCTTGAACACCGTATTTGTGAAACCAACCATTATGCAGTCACACAGTATCAAAACGGAAGTCGGTGAAGCTGTCGGTACGACATTATCATTAAGAATAGCACATTCTACGGTAAGAGAAGCCAATGGATGTAAGTCTGTTACTTTTATGACAGGCGGAAGGCGACGGTGTTGGCAAAACGAGTTGAATATTTGAAAATATTGATGCATAGACCAATTTTTCAATCCACAAGGAAGATGTTTCCGTTTTGGACATTTTAATTCAACGCACGATTAAGTAGCACCCGAAGTTGTAGAGCTACTTGCGTTTACTGCGACAAAAATGGTGCAACTTAATCGTGCGTTGAAGTAAACTGTCCAAAACGGTATCATAAGACTTGTGGCTTGAAAAATGGGTCAATGCATTAATATTTTCGAACATTCAACTCGTTTTGCCAACACCGTCGCCTTCTGCCTGTTCTAAAAGTAACAGACCTACATCTATTCGCTTCTCCTACTGTAGAATGTGCTTTTCGTAATGATAACGTCGTACCAACAGCTTCACCGACTTCCATTTGGGTACGGTGTGGCTTCATAATGGTTGGTTTCACAAATACGGTGTTCAAGATCTGGCATTGCGTAAAGGCTACTTTATTGAATGCCTAAAATGCGAAAACGTTGATAAACTCAAGATCAGAATCCTAACTCTTGGAATATATATATACAATGACGGCACGCCATCTGGCAAAACAGAAGGTCGTAACAGAATACTTTACGCAACGGTTTTGAAGAGCTCTCTGAAAGAACTATGCAATGCGTTGCTGAACGCTGTCTCTGTCCTCATGAAGGAAAACGTAACTTTCAAAATGAATTTGGATGGCAGCTAGTTCTGTGCAGAACATGTGGATTTAGACAAACGCATGTATAATGTTCAATATCGTCCAGAAACACTTTAAACACACTAATTATACTGAATTTTTAACGTTTCCAAGTCCCGATGAAAAAACGCACTAAGTCGTCAGGGGCCTACCTACTGAAATCTCTTATCTTGAACTCACTAAATAAATCATATCCAAAGGTTACGGGATCTCTGCGTTCCATCAATTTGTCAAAGCCGGAATAAAATAATCCCTTCATGTGGTCTCCTTACCAAACAAACCTGCCAATAAGACTATATCCAAGGAATCTTCCTTCTTTTAAATATGACACCTCAGTCACGTGCCATCGCCGTTGGACCCTAGTCTACAAAATAACTAAACCAGTCCGTTGATCCGGCCGCCGTCCAAATGTTTACTAAACTGCTCTCAGAGCTATCAGTCGCCACCGCCAACATCAGAAGCGATCTCATATCTACTCTAACTGCTAAAAATATCCTCCTTCTATCTAAAAAGTCCGACACTAGAAGTGTGTTTTGGAATAAATTTCAAGGCGTTACGCGGAAACGTATGTGACTCCTCGGTCTAGTACAAAGGAAAAGGGTATATTGAATTAACTGGAATATTTGCAATCGTCGTCTGGCATTCTGCGGGTTGCATTTCATATCAAACCTTACGGAATTGCAATATACATGCGTCTGTCTAAGCCCACATGTTCTGCACAGGACTAACTGCTATGCAAATTCATTTTGAAAATTAAGTTTCCATTCATGAGGACACAGACTGCGTTCAGCACCGCATTGCATAGTCCTTTCTGAGAGCTCTTCAAACCCGTTCTGTAGAGTGTTCTGTTAAGACCTTCTGTTTTGCCAGATGGCGTGCTTTCATTGTATATATATATTCTAAGAGTTAGGATTCTGATCTTGTGTTTATCAACGTTTTCGCATTTTAGGCATTCAATAAAGTAGCCTCTACGCAATGCCAGATCTTGAACACCGTATTTGTGAAACCAACCATTATGCAGTCACACAGTATCAAAACGGAAGTCGGTGAAGTTGTCGGTACGACATTATCATTAAGAATAGCACATTCTACGGTAAGAGAAGCCAATGGATGTAAGTCTGTTACTTTTATGACAGGCGGAAGGCGACGGTGTTGGCAAAACGAGTTGAATATTTGAAAATATTGATGCATAGACCAATTTTTCAATCCACAAGGAAGATGTTTCCGTTTTGGACATTTTAATTCAACGCACGATTAAGTAGCACCCGAAGTTGTAGAGCTACTTGCGTTTACTGCGACAAAAATGGTGCAACTTAATCGTGCGTTGAAGTAAACTGTCCAAAACGGTATCATAAGACTTGTGGCTTGAAAAATGGGTCAATGCAACAATATTTTCGAACATTCAACTCGTTTTGCCAACACCGTCGCCTTCTGCCTGTTCTAAAAGTAACAGACCTACATCTATTCGCTTCTCCTACTGTAGAATGTGCTTTTCGTAATGATAACGTCGTACCAACAGCTTCACCGACTTCCATTTGGGTACGGTGTGGCTTCATAATGGTTGGTTTCACAAATACGGTGTTCAAGATCTGGCATTGCGTAAAGGCTACTTTATTGAATGCCTAAAATGCGAAAACGTTGATAAACTCAAGATCAGAATCCTAACTCTTGGAATATATATATACAATGACGGCACGCCATCTGGCAAAACAGAAGGTCGTAACAGAATACTTTACGCAACGGTTTTGAAGAGCTCTCTGAAAGAACTATGCAATGCGTTGCTGAACGCTGTCTCTGTCCTCATGAAGGAAAACGTAACTTTCAAAATGAATTTGGATGGCAGCTAGTTCTGTGCAGAACATGTGGATTTAGACAAACGCATGTATAATGTTCAATATCGTCCAGAAACACTTTAAACACACTAATTATACTGAATTTTTAACGTTTCCAAGTCCCGATGAAAAAACGCACTAAGTCGTCAGGGGCCTACCTACTGAAATCTCTTATCTTGAACTCACTAAATAAATCATATCCAAAGGTTACGGGATCTCTGCGTTCCGTCAATTTGTCAAAGCCGGAATAAAATAATCCCTTCATGTGGTCTCCTTACCAAACAAACCTGCCAATAAGACTATATCCAAGGAATCTTCCTTCTTTTAAATATGACACCTCAGTCACGTGCCATCGCCGTTGGACCCTAGTCTACAAAATAACTAAACCAGTCCGTTGATCCGGCCGCCGTCCAAATGTTTACTAAACTGCTCTCAGAGCTATCAGTCGCCACCGCCAACATCAGAAGCGATCTCATATCTACTCTAACTGCTAAAAATATCCTCCTTCTATCTAAAAAGTCCGACACTAGAAGTGTGTTTTGGAATAAATTTCAAGGCGTTACGCGGAAACGTATGTGACTCCTCGGTCTAGTACAAAGGAAAAGGGTATATTGAATTAACTGGAATATTTGCAATCGTCGTCTGGCATTCTGCGGGTTGCATTTCATATCAAACCTTACGGAATTGCAATATACATGCGTCTGTCTAAGCCCACATGTTCTGCACAGGACTAACTGCTATGCAAATTCATTTTGAAAATTAAGTTTCCATTCATGAGGACACAGACTGCGTTCAGCACCGCATTGCATAGTCCTTTCTGAGAGCTCTTCAAAACCGTTCTGTAGAGTGTTCTGTTAAGACCTTCTGTTTTGCCAGATGGCACGCCGTCATTGTACATATATATTCTAAGAGTTAGGATTCTGATCTTGTGTTTATCAACGTTTTCGCATTTAAGCATTCAATAAAGTAGCCTTTACGCAATGCCAGATCTTGAACACCGTATTTGTGAAACCAACCATTATGCAGTCACACAGTATCAAAACGGAAGTCGGTGAAGCTGTCGGTACGACATTATCATTACGAATAGCACATTCTACGGTAAGAGAAGCCAATGGATGTAAGTCTGTTACTTTTATGACAGGCGGAAGGCGACGGTGTTGGCAAAACGAGTTGAATATTTGAAAATATTGATGCATAGACCAATTTTTCAATCCACAAGGAAGATGTTTCCGTTTTGGACATTTTAATTCAACGCACGATTAAGTAGCACCCGAAGTTGTAGATCTACTTGCGTTTACTGCGACAAAAATGGTGCAACTTAATCGTGCGTTGAAGTAAACTGTCCAAAACGGTATCATAAGACTTGTGGCTTGAAAAATGGGTCAATGCAACAATATTTTCGAACATTCAACTCGTTTTGCCAACACCGTCGCCTTCTGCCTGTTCTAAAAGTAACAGACCTACATCTATTCACTTCTCCTACTGTAGAATGTGCTTTTCGTAATGATAACGTCGTACCAACAGCTTCACCGACTTCCATTTGGGTACGGTGTGGCTTCATAATGGTTGGTTTCACAAATACGGTGTTCAAGATCTGGCATTGCGTAAAGGCTACTTTATTGAATGCCTAAAATGCGAAAACGTTGATAAACTCAAGATCAGAATCCTAACTCTTGGAATATATATATACAATGACGGCACGCCATCTGGCAAAACAGAAGGTCGTAACAGAATACTTTACGCAACGGTTTTGAAGAGCTCTCTGAAAGAACTATGCAATGCGTTGCTGAACGCTGTCTCTGTCCTCATGAAGGAAAACGTAACTTTCAAAATGAATTTGGATGGCAGCTAGTTCTGTGCAGAACATGTGGATTTAGACAAACGCATGTATAATGTTCAATATCGTCCAGAAACACTTTAAACACACTAATTATACTGAATTTTTAACGTTTCCAAGTCCCGATGAAAAAACGCACTAAGTCGTCAGGGGCCTACCTACTGAAATCTCTTATCTTGAACTCACTAAATAAATCATATCCAAAGGTTACGGGATCTCTGCGTTCCGTCAATTTGTCAAAGCCGGAATAAAATAATCCCTTCATGTGGTCTCCTTACCAAACAAACCTGCCAATAAGACTATATCCAAGGAATCTTCCTTCTTTTAAATATGACACCTCAGTCACGTGCCATCGCCGTTGGACCCTAGTCTACAAAATAACTAAACCAGTCCGTTGATCCGGCCGCCGTCCAAATGTTTACTAAACTGCTCTCAGAGCTATCAGTCGCCACCGCCAACATCAGAAGCGATCTCATATCTACTCTAACTGCTAAAAATATCCTCCTTCTATCTAAAAAGTCCGACACTAGAAGTGTGTTTTGGAATAAATTTCAAGGCGTTACGCGGAAACGTATGTGACTCCTCGGTCTAGTACAAAGGAAAAGGGTATATTGAATTAACTGGAATATTTGCAATCGTCGTCTGGCATTCTGCGGGTTGCATTTCATATCAAACCTTACGGAATTGCAATATACATGCGTCTGTCTAAGCCCACATGTTCTGCACAGGACTAACTGCTATGCAAATTCATTTTGAAAATTAAGTTTCCATTCATGAGGACACAGACTGCGTTCAGCACCGCATTGCATAGTCCTTTTTGAGAGCTCTTCAAACCCGTTCTGTAGAGTGTTCTGTTAAGACCTTCTGTTTTGCCAGATGGCGTGCTTTCATTGTATATATATATTCTAAGAGTTAGGATTCTGATCTTGTGTTTATCAACGTTTTCGCATTTAAGCATTCAATAAAGTAGCCTTTACGCAATGCCAGATCTTGAACACCGTATTTGTGAAACCAACCATTATGCAGTCACACAGTATCAAAACGGAAGTCGGTGAAGCTGTCGGTACGACATTATCATTACGAATAGCACATTCTACGGTAAGAGAAGCCAATGGATGTAAGTCTGTTACTTTTATGACAGGCGGAAGGCGACGGTGTTGGCAAAACGAGTTGAATATTTGAAAATATTGATGCATAGACCAATTTTTCAATCCACAAGGAAGATGTTTCCGTTTTGGACATTTTAATTCAACGCACGATTAAGTAGCACCCGAAGTTGTAGATCTACTTGCGTTTACTGCGACAAAAATGGTGCAACTTAATCGTGCGTTGAAGTAAACTGTCCAAAACGGTATCATAAGACTTGTGGCTTGAAAAATGGGTCAATGCAACAATATTTTCGAACATTCAACTCGTTTTGCCAACACCGTCGCCTTCTGCCTGTTCTAAAAGTAACAGACCTACATCTATTCGCTTCTCCTACTGTAGAATGTGCTTTTCGTAATGATAACGTCGTACCAACAGCTTCACCGACTTCCATTTGGGTACGGTGTGGCTTCATAATGGTTGGTTTCACAAATACGGTGTTCAAGATCTGGCATTGCGTAAAGGCTACTTTATTGAATGCCTAAAATGCGAAAACGTTGATAAACTCAAGATCAGAATCCTAACTCTTGGAATATATATATACAATGACGGCACGCCATCTGGCAAAACAGAAGGTCGTAACAGAATACTTTACGCAACGGTTTTGAAGAGCTCTCTGAAAGAACTATGCAATGCGTTGCTGAACGCTGTCTCTGTCCTCATGAAGGAAAACGTAACTTTCAAAATGAATTTGGATGGCAGCTAGTTCTGTGCAGAACATGTGGATTTAGACAAACGCATGTATAATGTTCAATATCGTCCAGAAACACTTTAAACACACTAATTATACTGAATTTTTAACGTTTCCAAGTCCCGATGAAAAAACGCACTAAGTCGTCAGGGGCCTACCTACTGAAATCTCTTATCTTGAACTCACTAAATAAATCATATCCAAAGGTTACGGGATCTCTGCGTTCCGTCAATTTGTCAAAGCCGGAATAAAATAATCCCTTCATGTGGTCTCCTTACCAAACAAACCTGCCAATAAGACTATATCCAAGGAATCTTCCTTCTTTTAAATATGACACCTCAGTCACGTGCCATCGCCGTTGGACCCTAGTCTACAAAATAACTAAACCAGTCCGTTGATCCGGCCGCCGTCCAAATGTTTACTAAACTGCTCTCAGAGCTATCAGTCGCCACCGCCAACATCAGAAGCGATCTCATGTCTACTCTAACTGCTAAAAATATCCTCCTTCTATCTAAAAAGTCCGACACTAGAAGTGTGTTTTGGAATAAATTTCAAGGCGTTACGCGGAAACGTATGTGACTCCTCGGTCTAGTACAGAGGAAAAGGGTATATTGAATTAACTGGAATATTTGCAATCGTCGTCTGGCATTCTGCGGGTTGCATTTCATATCAAACCTTACGGAATTGCAATATACATGCGTCTGTCTAAGCCCACATGTTCTGCACAGGACTAACTGCTATGCAAATTCATTTTGAAAATTAAGTTTCCATTCATGAGGACACAGACTGCGTTCAGCACCGCATTGCATAGTCCTTTCTGAGAGCTCTTCAAACCCGTTCTGTAGAGTGTTCTGTTAAGACCTTCTGTTTTGCCAGATGGCGTGCCGTCATTGTACATATATATTCTAAGAGTTAGGATTCTGATCTTGTGTTTATCAACGTTTTCGCATTTTAGGCATTCAATAAAGTAGCCTTTACGCAATGCCAGATCTTGAACACCGTATTTGTGAAACCAACCATTATGCAGTCACACAGTATCAAAACGGAAGTCGGTGAAGCTGTCGGTACGACATTATCATTACGAATAGCACATTCTACGGTAAGAGAAGCGAATGGATGGAAGTCTGTTACTTTTATAACAGGCTGAAGGCGACGGTGTTGGCAAAACGAGTTGAATATTTGAAAATATTGATGCATAGACCAATTTTTCAATCCACAAGGAAGATGTTTCCGTTTTGGACATTTTAATTCAACGCACGATTAAGTAGCACCCGAAGTTGTAGAGCTACTTGCGTTTACGGCGACAAAAATGGTGCAATTTAATCGTGCGTTGAAGTAAACTGTACAAAACGGTATCATAAGACTTGTGGCTTGAAAAATGGGTCAATGCAACAATATTTTCGAACATTCAACTCGTTTTGCCAACACCGTCGCCTTCTGCCTGTTCTAAAAGTAACAGACCTACATCTATTCGCTTCTCCTACTGTAGAATGTGCTTTTCGTAATGATAACGTCGTACCAACAGCTTCACCGACTTCCATTTGGGTACGGTGTGGCTTCATAATGGTTGGTTTCACAAATACGGTGTTCAAGATCTGGCATTGCGTAAAGGCTACTTTATTGAATGCCTAAAATGCGAAAACGTTGATAAACTCAAGATCAGAATCCTAACTCTTGGAATATATATATACAATGACGGCACGCCATCTGGCAAAACAGAAGGTCGTAACAGAATACTTTACGCAGCGGTTTTGAAGAGCTCTCTGAAAGAACTATGCAATGCGTTGCTGAACGCTGTCTCTGTCCTCATGAAGGAAAACGTAACTTTCAAAATGAATTTGGATGGCAGCTAGTTCTGTGCAGAACATGTGGATTTAGACAAACGCATGTATAATGTTCAATATCGTCCAGAAACACTTTAAACACACTAATTATACTGAATTTTTAACGTTTCCAAGTCCCGATGAAAAAACGCACTAAGTCGTCAGGGGCCTACCTACTGAAATCTCTTATCTTGAACTCACTAAATAAATCATATCCAAAGGTTACGGGATCTCTGCGTTCCGTCAATTTGTCAAAGCCGGAATAAAATAATCCCTTCATGTGGTCTCCTTACCAAACAAACCTGCCAATAAGACTATATCCAAGGAATCTTCCTTCTTTTAAATATGACACCTCAGTCACGTGCCATCGCCGTTGGACCCTAGTCTACAAAATAACTAAACCAGTCCGTTGATCCGGCCGCCGTCCAAATGTTTACTAAACTGCTCTCAGAGCTATCAGTCGCCACCGCCAACATCAGAAGCGATCTCATATCTACTCTAACTGCTAAAAATATCCTCCTTCTATCTAAAAAGTCCGACACTAGAAGTGTGTTTTGGAATAAATTTCAAGGCGTTACGCGGAAACGTATGTGACTCCTCGGTCTAGTACAAAGGAAAAGGGTATATTGAATTAACTGGAATATTTGCAATCGTCGTCTGGCATTCTGCGGGTTGCATTTCATATCAAACCTTACGGAATTGCAATATACATGCGTCTGTCTAAGCCCACATGTTCTGCACAGGACTAACTGCTATGCAAATTCATTTTGAAAATTAAGTTTCCATTCATGAGGACACAGACTGCGTTCAGCACCGCATTGCATAGTCCTTTTTGAGAGCTCTTCAAACCCGTTCTGTAGAGTGTTCTGTTAAGACCTTCTGTTTTGCCAGATGGCGTGCTTTCATTGTATATATATATTCTAAGAGTTAGGATTCTGATCTTGTGTTTATCAACGTTTTCGCATTTAAGCATTCAATAAAGTAGCCTTTACGCAATGCCAGATCTTGAACACCGTATTTGTGAAACCAACCATTATGCAGTCACACAGTATCAAAACGGAAGTCGGTGAAGCTGTCGGTACGACATTATCATTACGAATAGCACATTCTACGGTAAGAGAAGCCAATGGATGTAAGTCTGTTACTTTTATGACAGGCGGAAGGCGACGGTGTTGGCAAAACGAGTTGAATATTTGAAAATATTGATGCATAGACCAATTTTTCAATCCACAAGGAAGATGTTTCCGTTTTGGACATTTTAATTCAACGCACGATTAAGTAGCACCCGAAGTTGTAGATCTACTTGCGTTTACTGCGACAAAAATGGTGCAACTTAATCGTGCGTTGAAGTAAACTGTCCAAAACGGTATCATAAGACTTGTGGCTTGAAAAATGGGTCAATGCAACAATATTTTCGAACATTCAACTCGTTTTGCCAACACCGTCGCCTTCTGCCTGTTCTAAAAGTAACAGACCTACATCTATTCGCTTCTCCTACTGTAGAATGTGCTTTTCGTAATGATAACGTCGTACCAACAGCTTCACCGACTTCCATTTGGGTACGGTGTGGCTTCATAATGGTTGGTTTCACAAATACGGTGTTCAAGATCTGGCATTGCGTAAAGGCTACTTTATTGAATGCCTAAAATGCGAAAACGTTGATAAACTCAAGATCAGAATCCTAACTCTTGGAATATATATATACAATGACGGCACGCCATCTGGCAAAACAGAAGGTCGTAACAGAATACTTTACGCAACGGTTTTGAAGAGCTCTCTGAAAGAACTATGCAATGCGTTGCTGAACGCTGTCTCTGTCCTCATGAAGGAAAACGTAACTTTCAAAATGAATTTGGATGGCAGCTAGTTCTGTGCAGAACATGTGGATTTAGACAAACGCATGTATAATGTTCAATATCGTCCAGAAACACTTTAAACACACTAATTATACTGAATTTTTAACGTTTCCAAGTCCCGATGAAAAAACGCACTAAGTCGTCAGGGGCCTACCTACTGAAATCTCTTATCTTGAACTCACTAAATAAATCATATCCAAAGGTTACGGGATCTCTGCGTTCCGTCAATTTGTCAAAGCCGGAATAAAATAATCCCTTCATGTGGTCTCCTTACCAAACAAACCTGCCAATAAGACTATATCCAAGGAATCTTCCTTCTTTTAAATATGACACCTCAGTCACGTGCCATCGCCGTTGGACCCTAGTCTACAAAATAACTAAACCAGTCCGTTGATCCGGCCGCCGTCCAAATGTTTACTAAACTGCTCTCAGAGCTATCAGTCGCCACCGCCAACATCAGAAGCGATCTCATATCTACTCTAACTGCTAAAAATATCCTCCTTCTATCTAAAAAGTCCGACACTAGAAGTGTGTTTTGGAATAAATTTCAAGGCGTTACGCGGAAACGTATGTGACTCCTCGGTCTAGTACAAAGGAAAAGGGTATATTGAATTAACTGGAATATTTGCAATCGTCGTCTGGCATTCTGCGGGTTGCATTTCATATCAAACCTTACGGAATTGCAATATACATGCGTCTGTCTAAGCCCACATGTTCTGCACAGGACTAACTGCTATGCAAATTCATTTTGAAAATTAAGTTTCCATTCATGAGGACACAGACTGCGTTCAGCACCGCATTGCATAGTCCTTTCTGAGAGCTCTTCAAAACCGTTCTGTAGAGTGTTCTGTTAAGACCTTCTGTTTTGCCAGATGGCGTGCCGTCATTGTACATATATATTCTAAGAGTTAGGATTCTGATCTTGTGTTTATCAACGTTTTCGCATTTTAGGCATTCAATAAAGTAGCCTCTACGCAATGCCAGATCTTGAACACCGTATTTGTGAAACCAACCATTATGCAGTCACACAGTATCAAAACGGAAGTCGGTGAAGCTGTCGGTACGACATTATCATTACGAATAGCACATTCTACGGTAAGAGAAGCCAATGGATGTAAGTCTGTTACTTTTATGACAGGCGGAAGGCGACGGTGTTGGCAAAACGAGTTGAATATTTGAAAATATTGATGCATAGACCAATTTTTCAATCCACAAGGAAGATGTTACCGTTTTGGACATTTTAATTCAACGCACGATTAAGTAGCACCCGAAGTTGTAGAGCTACTTGCGTTTACTGCGACAAAAATGGTGCAACTTAATCGTGCGTTGAAGTAAACTGTCCAAAACGGTATCATAAGACTTGTGGCTTGAAAAATGGGTCAATGCAACAATATTTTCGAACATTCAACTCGTTTTGCCAACACCGTCGCCTTCTGCCTGTTCTAAAAGTAACAGACCTACATCTATTCGCTTCTCCTACTGTAGAATGTGCTTTTCGTAATGATAACGTCGTACCAACAGCTTCACCGACTTCCATTTGGGTACGGTGTGGCTTCATAATGGTTGGTTTCACAAATACGGTGTTCAAGATCTGGCATTGCGTAAAGGCTACTTTATTGAATGCCTAAAATGCGAAAACGTTGATAAACTCAAGATCAGAATCCTAACTCTTGGAATATATATATACAATGACGGCACGCCATCTGGCAAAACAGAAGGTCGTAACAGAATACTTTACGCAACGGTTTTGAAGAGCTCTCTGAAAGAACTATGCAATGCGTTGCTGAACGCTGTCTCTGTCCTCATGAAGGAAAACGTAACTTTCAAAATGAATTTGGATGGCAGCTAGTTCTGTGCAGAACATGTGGATTTAGACAAACGCATGTATAATGTTCAATATCGTCCAGAAACACTTTAAACACACTAATTATACTGAATTTTTAACGTTTCCAAGTCCCGATGAAAAAACGCACTAAGTCGTCAGGGGCCTACCTACTGAAATCTCTTATCTTGAACTCACTAAATAAATCATATCCAAAGGTTACGGGATCTCTGCGTTCCGTCAATTTGTCAAAGCCGGAATAAAATAATCCCTTCATGTGGTCTCCTTACCAAACAAACCTGCCAATAAGACTATATCCAAGGAATCTTCCTTCTTTTAAATATGACACCTCAGTCACGTGCCATCGCCGTTGGACCCTAGTCTACAAAATAACTAAACCAGTCCGTTGATCCGGCCGCCGTCCAAATGTTTACTAAACTGCTCTCAGAGCTATCAGTCGCCACCGCCAACATCAGAAGCGATCTCATATCTACTCTAACTGCTAAAAATATCCTCCTTCTATCTAAAAAGTCCGACACTAGAAGTGTGTTTTGGAATAAATTTCAAGGCGTTACGCGGAAACGTATGTGACTCCTCGGTCTAGTACAAAGGAAAAGGGTATATTGAATTAACTGGAATATTTGCAATCGTCGTCTGGCATTCTGCGGGTTGCATTTCATATCAAACCTTACGGAATTGCAATATACATGCGTCTGTCTAAGCCCACATGTTCTGCACAGGACTAACTGCTATGCAAATTCATTTTGAAAATTAAGTTTCCATTCATGAGGACACAGACTGCGTTCAGCACCGCATTGCATAGTCCTTTCTGAGAGCTCTTCAAACCCGTTCTGTAGAGTGTTCTGTTAAGACCTTCTGTTTTGCCAGATGGCGTGCTTTCATTGTATATATATATTCTAAGAGTTAGGATTCTGATCTTGTGTTTATCAACGTTTTCGCATTTAAGCATTCAATAAAGTAGCCTTTACGCAATGCCAGATCTTGAACACCGTATTTGTGAAACCAACCATTATGCAGTCACACAGTATCAAAACGGAAGTCGGTGAAGCTGTCGGTACGACATTATCATTACGAATAGCACATTCTACGGTAAGAGAAGCCAATGGATGTAAGTCTGTTACTTTTATGACAGGCGGAAGGCGACGGTGTTGGCAAAACGAGTTGAATATTTGAAAATATTGATGCATAGACCAATTTTTCAATCCACAAGGAAGATGTTACCGTTTTGGACATTTTAATTCAACGCACGATTAAGTAGCACCCGAAGTTGTAGAGCTACTTGCGTTTACTGCGACAAAAATGGTGCAACTTAATCGTGCGTTGAAGTAAACTGTCCAAAACGGTATCATAAGACTTGTGGCTTGAAAAATGGGTCAATGCAACAATATTTTCGAACATTCAACTCGTTTTGCCAACACCGTCGCCTTCTGCCTGTTCTAAAAGTAACAGACCTACATCTATTCGCTTCTCCTACTGTAGAATGTGCTTTTCGTAATGATAACGTCGTACCAACAGCTTCACCGACTTCCATTTGGGTACGGTGTGGCTTCATAATGGTTGGTTTCACAAATACGGTGTTCAAGATCTGGCATTGCGTAAAGGCTACTTTATTGAATGCCTAAAATGCGAAAACGTTGATAAACTCAAGATCAGAATCCTAACTCTTGGAATATATATATACAATGACGGCACGCCATCTGGCAAAACAGAAGGTCGTAACAGAATACTTTACGCAACGGTTTTGAAGAGCTCTCTGAAAGAACTATGCAATGCGTTGCTGAACGCTGTCTCTGTCCTCATGAAGGAAAACGTAACTTTCAAAATGAATTTGGATGGCAGCTAGTTCTGTGCAGAACATGTGGATTTAGACAAACGCATGTATAATGTTCAATATCGTCCAGAAACACTTTAAACACACTAATTATACTGAATTTTTAACGTTTCCAAGTCCCGATGAAAAAACGCACTAAGTCGTCAGGGGCCTACCTACTGAAATCTCTTATCTTGAACTCACTAAATAAATCATATCCAAAGGTTACGGGATCTCTGCGTTCCGTCAATTTGTCAAAGCCGGAATAAAATAATCCCTTCATGTGGTCTCCTTACCAAACAAACCTGCCAATAAGACTATATCCAAGGAATCTTCCTTCTTTTAAATATGACACCTCAGTCACGTGCCATCGCCGTTGGACCCTAGTCTACAAAATAACTAAACCAGTCCGTTGATCCGGCCGCCGTCCAAATGTTTACTAAACTGCTCTCAGAGCTATCAGTCGCCACCGCCAACATCAGAAGCGATCTCATATCTACTCTAACTGCTAAAAATATCCTCCTTCTATCTAAAAAGTCCGACACTAGAAGTGTGTTTTGGAATAAATTTCAAGGCGTTACGCGGAAACGTATGTGACTCCTCGGTCTAGTACAAAGGAAAAGGGTATATTGAATTAACTGGAATATTTGCAATCGTCGTCTGGCATTCTGCGGGTTGCATTTCATATCAAACCTTACGGAATTGCAATATACATGCGTCTGTCTAAGCCCACATGTTCTGCACAGGACTAACTGCTATGCAAATTCATTTTGAAAATTAAGTTTCCATTCATGAGGACACAGACTGCGTTCAGCACCGCATTGCATAGTCCTTTCTGAGAGCTCTTCAAAACCGTTCTGTAGAGTGTTCTGTTAAGACCTTCTGTTTTGCCAGATGGCGTGCCGTCATTGTACATATATATTCTAAGAGTTAGGATTCTGATCTTGTGTTTATCAACGTTTTCGCATTTTAGGCATTCAATAAAGTAGCCTCTACGCAATGCCAGATCTTGAACACCGTATTTGTGAAACCAACCATTATGCAGTCACACAGTATCAAAACGGAAGTCGGTGAAGCTGTCGGTACGACATTATCATTACGAATAGCACATTCTACGGTAAGAGAAGCCAATGGATGTAAGTCTGTTACTTTTATGACAGGCGGAAGGCGACGGTGTTGGCAAAACGAGTTGAATATTTGAAAATATTGATGCATAGACCAATTTTTCAATCCACAAGGAAGATGTTACCGTTTTGGACATTTTAATTCAACGCACGATTAAGTAGCACCCGAAGTTGTAGAGCTACTTGCGTTTACTGCGACAAAAATGGTGCAACTTAATCGTGCGTTGAAGTAAACTGTCCAAAACGGTATCATAAGACTTGTGGCTTGAAAAATGGGTCAATGCAACAATATTTTCGAACATTCAACTCGTTTTGCCAACACCGTCGCCTTCTGCCTGTTCTAAAAGTAACAGACCTACATCTATTCGCTTCTCCTACTGTAGAATGTGCTTTTCGTAATGATAACGTCGTACCAACAGCTTCACCGACTTCCATTTGGGTACGGTGTGGCTTCATAATGGTTGGTTTCACAAATACGGTGTTCAAGATCTGGCATTGCGTAAAGGCTACTTTATTGAATGCCTAAAATGCGAAAACGTTGATAAACTCAAGATCAGAATCCTAACTCTTGGAATATATATATACAATGACGGCACGCCATCTGGCAAAACAGAAGGTCGTAACAGAATACTTTACGCAACGGTTTTGAAGAGCTCTCTGAAAGAACTATGCAATGCGTTGCTGAACGCTGTCTCTGTCCTCATGAAGGAAAACGTAACTTTCAAAATGAATTTGGATGGCAGCTAGTTCTGTGCAGAACATGTGGATTTAGACAAACGCATGTATAATGTTCAATATCGTCCAGAAACACTTTAAACACACTAATTATACTGCATTTTTAACGTTTCCAAGTCCCGATGAAAAAACGCACTAAGTCGTCAGGGGCCTACCTACTGAAATCTCTTATCTTGAACTCACTAAATAAATCATATCCAAAGGTTACGGGATCTCTGCGTTCCGTCAATTTGTCAAAGCCGGAATAAAATAATCCCTTCATGTGGTCTCCTTACCAAACAAACCTGCCAATAAGACTATATCCAAGGAATCTTCCTTCTTTTAAATATGACACCTCAGTCACGTGCCATCGCCGTTGGACCCTAGTCTACAAAATAACTAAACCAGTCCGTTGATCCGGCCGCCGTCCAAATGTTTACTAAACTGCTCTCAGAGCTATCAGTCGCCACCGCCAACATCAGAAGCGATCTCATATCTACTCTAACTGCTAAAAATATCCTCCTTCTATCTAAAAAGTCCGACACTAGAAGTGTGTTTTGGAATAAATTTCAAGGCGTTACGCGGAAACGTATGTGACTCCTCGGTCTAGTACAAAGGAAAAGGGTATATTGAATTAACTGGAATATTTGCAATCGTCGTCTGGCATTCTGCGGGTTGCATTTCATATCAAACCTTACGGAATTGCAATATACATGCGTCTGTCTAAGCCCACATGTTCTGCACAGGACTAACTGCTATGCAAATTCATTTTGAAAATTAAGTTTCCATTCATGAGGACACAGACTGCGTTCAGCACCGCATTGCATAGTCCTTTCTGAGAGCTCTTCAAAACCGTTCTGTAGAGTGTTCTGTTAAGACCTTCTGTTTTGCCAGATGGCGTGCCGTCATTGTACATATATATTCTAAGAGTTAGGATTCTGATCTTGTGTTTATCAACGTTTTCGCATTTTAGGCATTCAATAAAGTAGCCTCTACGCAATGCCAGATCTTGAACACCGTATTTGTGAAACCAACCATTATGCAGTCACACAGTATCAAAACGGAAGTCGGTGAAGCTGTCGGTACGACATTATCATTACGAATAGCACATTCTACGGTAAGAGAAGCCAATGGATGTAAGTCTGTTACTTTTATGACAGGCGGAAGGCGACGGTGTTGGCAAAACGAGTTGAATATTTGAAAATATTGATGCATAGACCAATTTTTCAATCCACAAGGAAGATGTTACCGTTTTGGACATTTTAATTCAACGCACGATTAAGTAGCACCCGAAGTTGTAGAGCTACTTGCGTTTACTGCGACAAAAATGGTGCAACTTAATCGTGCGTTGAAGTAAACTGTCCAAAACGGTATCATAAGACTTGTGGCTTGAAAAATGGGTCAATGCAACAATATTTTCGAACATTCAACTCGTTTTGCCAACACCGTCGCCTTCTGCCTGTTCTAAAAGTAACAGACCTACATCTATTCGCTTCTCCTACTGTAGAATGTGCTTTTCGTAATGATAACGTCGTACCAACAGCTTCACCGACTTCCATTTGGGTACGGTGTGGCTTCATAATGGTTGGTTTCACAAATACGGTGTTCAAGATCTGGCATTGCGTAAAGGCTACTTTATTGAATGCCTAAAATGCGAAAACGTTGATAAACTCAAGATCAGAATCCTAACTCTTGGAATATATATATACAATGACGGCACGCCATCTGGCAAAACAGAAGGTCGTAACAGAATACTTTACGCAACGGTTTTGAAGAGCTCTCTGAAAGAACTATGCAATGCGTTGCTGAACGCTGTCTCTGTCCTCATGAAGGAAAACGTAACTTTCAAAATGAATTTGGATGGCAGCTAGTTCTGTGCAGAACATGTGGATTTAGACAAACGCATGTATAATGTTCAATATCGTCCAGAAACACTTTAAACACACTAATTATACTGAATTTTTAACGTTTCCAAGTCCCGATGAAAAAACGCACTAAGTCGTCAGGGGCCTACCTACTGAAATCTCTTATCTTGAACTCACTAAATAAATCATATCCAAAGGTTACGGGATCTCTGCGTTCCGTCAATTTGTCAAAGCCGGAATAAAATAATCCCTTCATGTGGTCTCCTTACCAAACAAACCTGCCAATAAGACTATATCCAAGGAATCTTCCTTCTTTTAAATATGACACCTCAGTCACGTGCCATCGCCGTTGGACCCTAGTCTACAAAATAACTAAACCAGTCCGTTGATCCGGCCGCCGTCCAAATGTTTACTAAACTGCTCTCAGAGCTATCAGTCGCCACCGCCAACATCAGAAGCGATCTCATATCTACTCTAACTGCTAAAAATATCCTCCTTCTATCTAAAAAGTCCGACACTAGAAGTGTGTTTTGGAATAAATTTCAAGGCGTTACGCGGAAACGTATGTGACTCCTCGGTCTAGTACAAAGGAAAAGGGTATATTGAATTAACTGGAATATTTGCAATCGTCGTCTGGCATTCTGCGGGTTGCATTTCATATCAAACCTTACGGAATTGCAATATACATGCGTCTGTCTAAGCCCACATGTTCTGCACAGGACTAACTGCTATGCAAATTCATTTTGAAAATTAAGTTTCCATTCATGAGGACACAGACTGCGTTCAGCACCGCATTGCATAGTCCTTTCTGAGAGCTCTTCAAAACCGTTCTGTAGAGTGTTCTGTTAAGACCTTCTGTTTTGCCAGATGGCGTGCCGTCATTGTACATATATATTCTAAGAGTTAGGATTCTGATCTTGTGTTTATCAACGTTTTCGCATTTTAGGCATTCAATAAAGTAGCCTCTACGCAATGCCAGATCTTGAACACCGTATTTGTGAAACCAACCATTATGCAGTCACACAGTATCAAAACGGAAGTCGGTGAAGCTGTCGGTACGACATTATCATTACGAATAGCACATTCTACGGTAAGAGAAGCCAATGGATGTAAGTCTGTTACTTTTATGACAGGCGGAAGGCGACGGTGTTGGCAAAACGAGTTGAATATTTGAAAATATTGATGCATAGACCAATTTTTCAATCCACAAGGAAGATGTTACCGTTTTGGACATTTTAATTCAACGCACGATTAAGTAGCACCCGAAGTTGTAGAGCTACTTGCGTTTACTGCGACAAAAATGGTGCAACTTAATCGTGCGTTGAAGTAAACTGTCCAAAACGGTATCATAAGACTTGTGGCTTGAAAAATGGGTCAATGCAACAATATTTTCGAACATTCAACTCGTTTTGCCAACACCGTCGCCTTCTGCCTGTTCTAAAAGTAACAGACCTACATCTATTCGCTTCTCCTACTGTAGAATGTGCTTTTCGTAATGATAACGTCGTACCAACAGCTTCACCGACTTCCATTTGGGTACGGTGTGGCTTCATAATGGTTGGTTTCACAAATACGGTGTTCAAGATCTGGCATTGCGTAAAGGCTACTTTATTGAATGCCTAAAATGCGAAAACGTTGATAAACTCAAGATCAGAATCCTAACTCTTGGAATATATATATACAATGACGGCACGCCATCTGGCAAAACAGAAGGTCGTAACAGAATACTTTACGCAACGGTTTTGAAGAGCTCTCTGAAAGAACTATGCAATGCGTTGCTGAACGCTGTCTCTGTCCTCATGAAGGAAAACGTAACTTTCAAAATGAATTTGGATGGCAGCTAGTTCTGTGCAGAACATGTGGATTTAGACAAACGCATGTATAATGTTCAATATCGTCCAGAAACACTTTAAACACACTAATTATACTGAATTTTTAACGTTTCCAAGTCCCGATGAAAAAACGCACTAAGTCGTCAGGGGCCTACCTACTGAAATCTCTTATCTTGAACTCACTAAATAAATCATATCCAAAGGTTACGGGATCTCTGCGTTCCGTCAATTTGTCAAAGCCGGAATAAAATAATCCCTTCATGTGGTCTCCTTACCAAACAAACCTGCCAATAAGACTATATCCAAGGAATCTTCCTTCTTTTAAATATGACACCTCAGTCACGTGCCATCGCCGTTGGACCCTAGTCTACAAAATAACTAAACCAGTCCGTTGATCCGGCCGCCGTCCAAATGTTTACTAAACTGCTCTCAGAGCTATCAGTCGCCACCGCCAACATCAGAAGCGATCTCATATCTACTCTAACTGCTAAAAATATCCTCCTTCTATCTAAAAAGTCCGACACTAGAAGTGTGTTTTGGAATAAATTTCAAGGCGTTACGCGGAAACGTATGTGACTCCTCGGTCTAGTACAAAGGAAAAGGGTATATTGAATTAACTGGAATATTTGCAATCGTCGTCTGGCATTCTGCGGGTTGCATTTCATATCAAACCTTACGGAATTGCAATATACATGCGTCTGTCTAAGCCCACATGTTCTGCACAGGACTAACTGCTATGCAAATTCATTTTGAAAATTAAGTTTCCATTCATGAGGACACAGACTGCGTTCAGCACCGCATTGCATAGTCCTTTCTGAGAGCTCTTCAAAACCGTTCTGTAGAGTGTTCTGTTAAGACCTTCTGTTTTGCCAGATGGCGTGCCGTCATTGTACATATATATTCTAAGAGTTAGGATTCTGATCTTGTGTTTATCAACGTTTTCGCATTTTAGGCATTCAATAAAGTAGCCTTTACGCAATGCCAGATCTTGAACACCGTATTTGTGAAACCAACCATTATGCAGTCACACAGTATCAAAACGGAAGTCGGTGAAGCTGTCGGTACGACATTATCATTACGAATAGCACATTCTACGGTAAGAGAAGCCAATGGATGTAAGTCTGTTACTTTTATAACAGGCGGAAGGCGACGGTGTTGGCAAAACGAGTTGAATATTTGAAAATATTGATGCATTGACCAATTTTTCAATCCACAAGGAAGATGTTACCGTTTTGGACATTTTAATTCAACGCACGATTAAGTAGCACCCGAAGTTGTAGAGCTACTTGCGTTTACTGCGACGAAAATGGTGCAACTTAATCTTGCGTTGTAGTAAACTGTCCAAAACGGTATCATAAGACTTATGGCTTGAAAAATGGGTCAATGCAACAATATTTTCGAACATTCAACTCGTTTTGCCAACACCGTCGCCTTCTGCATGTTCTAAAAGTAACAGACCTACATCTATTCGCTTCTCCTACTGTAGAATGTGCTTTTCGTAATGATAACGTCGTACCAACAGCTTCACCGACTTCCATTTGGGTACGGTGTGGCTTCATAATGGTTGGTTTCACAAATACGGTGTTCCAGATCTGGCATTGCGTAAAGGCTACTTTATTGAATGCCTAAAATGCGAAAACGTTGATAAACTCAAGATCAGAATCCTAACTCTTGGAATATATATATACAATGACGGCACGCCATCTGGCAAAACAGAAGGTCTTAACAGAATACTTTACGCAACGGTTTTGAAGAGCTCTCTGAAAGAACTATGCAATGCGTTGCTGAACGCTGTCTTTGTCCTCATGAAGGAAAACGTAACTTTCAAAATGAATTTGGATGGCAGCTAGTTCTGTGCAGAACATGTGGTTTTAGACAAACGCATGTATATTGAAAATCCATAATATTTGATGTGAAATGGAACTGCGGAGAATGCCAGACGATGATTGCAAATATTCCAGCGAGACGATCAGAATTTCCTACTGCGGGGAATTCTGTAGGTGTTTCAGCAGTTACGGGTGATTTTGGTGGGATAATGATTCAAAGACTTATTAGAAAAATAAATTGCATTCCAGCACAGATACAATCATTATAAAAATTATCCAATTTCAGATTGAAATGGAAAATTGAATTCTGGAGAAACGCGGTGACCAAACTTATGACAACCGTTCCTATTGACTCAATCGTAGTCAAAGCATTCCGAAACAACTTGGTAAAAACCCAACGCACCGTCGCTGAAATGTTCAATATCGTCCAGAAATCTTTAATTACACTAATGATACTGAATTTTTAACGTTTAGTAATAGTAAAAACAATTACCAAGAACACATTCATTTTCGGATGGTGGAACTTAGATTTCTTTACATTCACCTAACTTATATGAGAAGCAAGCAATACAACTAATTTTAAAACATTTTCCAATAGCGATTCAGTATGCTTTAAGACAACACCAGAAAGAAAATTCACAATATATATACGTGAAAAGCCGGAAGAGCTTAAGTAAAATCTAAGATGTGGACGTAATATCGTATGTTTCTGTATAGTTGAAATTGTTATGAAATAAGTTGATGTAACAAATTAATCTTAGTTGGGAGGTACTCTCAAGTAAGCACATTGATTGACACAACTAAATAAATCGTTATGCCATGTGAATATTATCCAACTATAACCAACCAAATTACAACCAAATTTATTTTCCAAGCACTAATGTAATACACAGATAATTTAGTCAAAAATATACGATTTATGGTCGATTTTTCTTTAATTTTTTTTTATTCTCTATATATTATTCTTGATTCATAGAAAACACGTGTATACCCTACCCTATTTTGCATAAATGCATAATTCCTACTATTTCAATGATGAACATTGTGTACAACTTTTCGGTGTGGTGTTACGACAACAACCTGAATGGATAATAAATATTTTACAGTATAAAACCGAAAGACCATTATATGTATTCAAATATATTATTATACATGCTGAACGGCTGTTGAGCTTATAATATCTCTCTCTTCCTCTCGTAGTTGTTATTATATTATATACCTGCCTATACATATTATATTATATAAGCACACGTACTATCAGGTGTACAAGGAACATATTATATTTACAGCCTACATACATAATACTCACATATTATATTATACTAAAACAAATTCCATTTACGGAACAATTTTTCTTATTTTTCTTATTTTTTTTTTTCATTATAATTAAATATCCCAAAATATTGTAATATTTATGCACGTATGTATATATATTTAACTACAACACACGTACGATGGGTACAAACAGAAAGTCGCCAAACGGGTTTCCGCATCGTGTTTGATTTGATGTTATCGATTCGGACGTTTTCGTTTTTATAATGTGTATAATATACTATATTACCTTCATCTTGGAAATCGACACTCCTCTCTTCCTATCGCTCGGCTCCCGTGTATTGTACGCGCGCGCTCGCCGACCGAAACGCGGTTAGCGCACGTTAAAGTCTCCACACGTATGCCGTATTATAATATTATATAGGTACCTATTACTACGCCGGCTGCGTATAATAATAATAATAATAATAATATAAAATATTAAAATACCGTCTCCATCACCGCCATAATGGCGTTGGATTTATTTTTCGTCTATAATTTTGTTTTATTATTTATTTATTATTTTTTTTTTTTTAAAAGCCGCCGACACCTCGGGCTCGACGTCGCAACCACGTCAGTGTGTGATAATTATTTATTATTATTATTTACTCTGTTCGACGACGGTATATTATATACCCGATACCGGTTAATGGTTGGATCGTGAATATGATGCACGAGTTTTCATCGTCGTCAAGACAGGCGTAAGTTCCCATTATTGCGAGCAATGGATTTTTTTGGACCCAGAAATCAACTGTGGAAGGAAAAACAATTGATAACGATACGAATCCATTAACGTGTCTTACGTTTGGTAATTCGACAGAAATACGCATAGGCATAATAGGTATTAGATATAGGTACTGCGAATATAATAAAATATTTTACCTGCATATTATATTATGCATGAATATTTAATAATTTATATATAATATTTTATAAATTACTGTGTAACATACACCAACCCCTAATGCACTTGTAAGTTTTTTTCACTCTAAACGTAACAAATCTAAATCCAACATATTATTGCTGATAAGAACTTATATGTATATAAGCATATTTTACAAACTATATACATATATAGCACACAACTATGGTTATAAAATTATAATGTTTTTTTATAATTCGTTATAGGTCGGTATATTATATTATTATAGCGCGTGCGCAAAGTATATAGCTTAATAAACAACTCTCAGCGTTTTGGAAATTTACCAACGATTTCTGACAAAACCATGATTTATCTACGTTAATGAATTATGGTAATAAAGTTCAGGCAATAGTCACACGACATATTGTTAAACTCCGGTGGATAACAATCTAAAAGTTTCAGAAACGTGTCGCGCTCGGTTTTATTACGAATAAAAAACATCAGCCGTAGTGGGTCGGTGGACAATATGTTGTATATTATATTTTGATGTTAAAAAGAGAATGGCAGCAGTGTGAGTACACACGTAGGTATAAGCCTGTATAACTCTGTTCCGCTTACATACCTAGTATATTTAATATAATATAATACTTGACGTTTGAGAACCGTTTAGCGTTATCTAGAGGTCACCGCGGGGAGGCGATTCTCATTAACCTCCACGATGTTTTTTTTTTTCCCACTCACGCATAGTTACTAATAAATATATCAATTAATAAATAAATTATAGCATACGCTCATCTAACTATATATACATACATATAATATGTATATAATGTTCGTATTATATTACGTTCTGGGAAGCTGATTGGCGTTTACGTAGACTACGCACGCCCATTATCGTATACTGATCATATTATTAAAAAAATGTGCATATATTGTATACGATATGAAAACAATGCACCACGTTTAATATTGTATACCTATATAATATTATGACGCTGTTTAAATATCCTGTAATTTGTCGGTGTAAATTTTTAAATTCAAATCGTATTCATAATTTAATTTATAATACTTAGGGAATAGACTATAACATCCAGTTCAACTGTACCTACATAGTCATCGGTTTTCACTGTTTTTATATAAAAATCAAAACCATTCTTCAATCATGACGAATTCATACAGCCGAGATATGGACAATTATTACATCAAACGTCAAAAAACGACGTAGCACCAAGAAACAGCAAATAAAAGAAATAGGTGAAAAAAATTATACTACTTCATCAAAAGAAACTAAAAGATACAACAAATCATGTTATAAAAACAAGAGTCATATTCAAAACAGTCATTCCAAACGACTCACTATAAGTACAAGAGGAGGGGAGTATCATCTTGGTATGGATTTCAAGTCATAATCAAATCTTCTACTTGTATTCGTTAAAAATAAGATTACTAATTTAATTAATACGCCTGTTCACAATAAACGCTAAAATATGCATTTCGAGATGGTGGCGAAGGGAGTATACGAGAATTTCGTTCAGAAGTGCCGACCCTTTCATGTCGTCTTGGCACTGTTACCGCGCAGTCAGTATACCCCTCACAGTATATGTTATCAAGATGTCATAATCATAATGATCGTTTTGGCATATTTTTTTCGTCAAAATGTTCGTGGCCGAAAGGTGGTAGGTACGCGTAAGAGAAAAAAAAATCGAAGCTCCGTACCGTCTTTCGACGATGACGTGCAGGTCTGCAGCTTCGGACATAATGCTTTTAACTTATAATATACCGCTATATATACACTATACACACGCACATCACACATATATATATATAAATACACGTCCGCCGCGGGACTCCTGAGAACGCTTGTATATGTTTACGGGAAAATGCCGACGGTCGGTATAGGTATATACCATGGTACACGCCTTAGCCATCAGCAACAGCAGCAGTAGATCAATCCGTGAGACGCGCGCGAGCGTATACGAGCCTGCGTACGATGGGAAATCGAATAAATAATAATAATAAGAAGAAGAAAAAAATCATTATCCGTTCATCTGCGGCGTCGACCGAACCATGTAGTCCTACCGTAAGACGTCGTCGTCGTCGTCGTCGTCATGATGTACCTATATAATATGTCCTATATTATATTATATTATACGTATTGTCGAGTGCCACCGCCGACTAATAATCCGTCTCTCGTGGAATTTTCAAAACGTCTCAGCACTAACGGTCGTCACTCGTCGTAGTACACACACACACACACAAACACGCGTATTACACGCATGTATACACAACCGACAAATATAATATAATCTACAAAACATTTATGCGTCTATGCAGATCCTACACAGGTTAGGCATCTATCTCTATACCACGGAGATGGTCAACGGTAGTTGTACGCCTCGCCGTATTTATTATAGGTGCACATTGCATAACCCATAGTATTATAATATTATACATTTTCGTTTGTTATTTTACCTACTACCAGCTATGTATATAAGACTAAATATACATAATTTTGAAATGTCTTTATAAATCACCCTTTTGTATTGCATTGTATTGTAGTTATTGCAGTTGTTCGTAATACCAAACATGTACCTAGACTTTGTTTTTCTAGATTAAGAATGAAAATATCTATTTCCGATTTTTTATTAAGTGATAAGTTTTTATATTTAACATAAAGTTACTTTTTTAGGCTAAGAGCCTTAACTGAGAAAATGTATAATATTTATTTGTGTGATGCGAACGCCTTATTACTGTGTTACTGTATTTCGATAAGTACCTACCGCAACAACAATAATTTGTAATACGGAATATTCTCCAAAAAAGAGGTAACTTTGCAGAATTCAATATATTTTGCAAACTGAATATTATAAATTGGGATATTTAAGTTACCCCAAGTTTTATACAAAAAAAAACACTTCAACAACTTGACATGGCAAACTTACAGCATTGGAGGGTCTTGGAAACTCTTTTTGAAATTAATATTTTGAATATTTTTTGTGCAATCATCAGACTTTATTGAATACAATAAAATCATCGTATTAATTTATTGAAATTTACAATGTAAAATACTAAAACTGCATTAGGTATTCGATAAACAACCAACAATATTTACAAATGCACATATGGGTTGTACGAAACGAAACGTCAATATTATGGTAAAGAAATGTTCAGCAGTTGTGTCTCATCTATACTAAATGTACAATAATACATTTCATCAAATTTTTATATTAGGCCCTCGTAAATTATAATAGGGATCGAATTCGAAATCATCATCGATCGACTGCTTATAACCGCTACTGTATGTGATTTTATAATGTAATAGGAACGCAACTTTACTGTCAACGACGCGGATGTGCAGTGATATAAACACGTATAATATTCGTTAGGTACGTTTTAAAGAAGAATATATAGAACGAATAACGTTTAATGATAAATAACAATAACTGTTTTTATTTTCCCCGTACCTATATATTATATTCTTTAGCCACGAAAACAATATATTATAATGTACCTACGGTTTGATAGAAACGAAACCGGTCGTCGTGTTCCTATAAGACAATAGCGAATAGGTATATAATATATAATATACACAAGAGCGCAACACGCGAACCGTTTTTATAAATCTAATATCTTATATCTATACATAGTCGTTGGTATATACCCTTAATGTAAATATAAATATATATATACACACACTGTCGGTTATATAATAATATTATATGTAGTACTATGTACCTGCGACTGTGATCTTCGTTCGAGTTGTCGTCGACGAAATTACGGTTTAAGTCTAATCCGGTCACACGCATAGCTACGTATACATAGTGCGGTGGCCGTATACGCTGCACGAGAGCGTCCATCAATATAATATGTACGTTTATTGTACAGGTATTATTGAGGTTGGTCGTTGCAAAAAATGAACTTTTTACGAACAACGAATAAATATGAAAATAAAATCTCACGTCGTAAACCTTCTCGACGTGAACCTCGGTAACGGTAAAACTGAAGATATAAATAATATATTATATATATATATATCAATCTATATACGAATAACTGCGCGAAAATTATAGTAAGCTGTAAATATAATTATCGTAATAATAAATCAATAAAAATAAAAAATAATAGTAACACAAGCATCGATTCGTCAAGTATAATAATATACATATATTATAACGAACAATAATATGTTGAAACATATGATTTTTCCCAATAACATCTTTCATATACGACCCTTAGTCGTGCACCTTTCAATCGATCGAATTTCCATACATTTATAAGTAAATAACACACTACCTACCTACACTATGCAATATTATGCATAATTATTATGCAATACATTACCTACTCCGTTCAAAGCTCGTCGAATTTAACGTCCCGATAACCTCGAAGAAAATGCGATTCGATTGAACGGACGAGACGTTATTACGATAATTGTTATTACGATGTAAATTTACATAGCAAACACTTATTGGTGAAGTCGACCGGAATTCAATGGTCACCTAGTCGTGTTTCATTCCATTAGACGTAACGCCGCGCGATTTCGCACTTCATTAATATTTGTGTCGTCGTGTGCACAAATCTTGAATAATTACGCATAATAGTATAATAATGCACATGCCTAATACATAATATTAATATGCTATGTACATATAATAGAATGTATACTATTATAATTATGCGCGTTTCTGATTGATTACCCTTTTGAAAAAAAAAAAATATTTGTAATAACTAATCGTGATAATCTACTGTCTCATTAAAAATTAACCGTAGTTAAATGTCTTATCATAACTACTAATGTAGTTTAAAAATGTATTCATTACTTTTTTAAATGTTAAATCACTTACATAATAAATTAACAAGATTAATTATTATTTTTAGCGACTTATAATAAAATAATAAGTATTCGTAACTTATGAATACCGGCCGCCTGTTTCTATCGCAGTTTGTATTATATACTTTTGCTTTAATAAGTCACTTATATATTATTCAGTTGTTTCAACAATATTATGATTTAGCATGATCGATTTTTAAGTAGCTTATTATTTTACGATCCAAAATGTTTGAGTTTACTCCACAATATTTTGGAATTTTTCTATTTTTAATAACATATTAATTAATATTTATTCATAAAATTGAAAAAAAAAACAAAGTCCATGTATAGTAAAATTAACTTTTCCCGGTGACTAACTTTATTGCGTTCAAAACATACCCAATTATACGTTGTGTTTATGTAATAAATTAATTATTTAGTTTGTTTGATTACGTATCATAATATAAACATTATAAACGTACATTCAGAGTCAAGCCGTCTAAACAAAGAAACTATGGAAAAACTAAATATTCTTATTGAAATGTTATCTTAAACTCGTTAATGCCACATAAGCCAACGACTACTCGTCCACCGAAGTGAGTAGTGATACATAACGAACGAATAATACCATGTTTTTCGACGCAAAACACACAATAAAGATAAATGTCAAGGGCATTCCTTAAAAAAATGAGGTGTTAATATTATCCCGTTTAAGATGTGTACCTGTAACGCACAGGCGCGATACCTACTAGCTATATATTAATATTATTATAGGTACATCACGATGGTACACACAAACGATTATTATACGTGGTGCGAACAGCCTATAAAATACATTTATAATATAATAATATTATTATACACAAACATTCCATTTATTAATATGGCTGATCGCGAAGATAAAACGTCTTTGAAAAGAAAACCGAAACGAGTTTGAAAATTAAAAAATGTTTTTGAAATGCGGCTTTATATATTAGGCATACGCGTCTCTACACACGATCTCGGTACACAATGCATATATATTAAAAGTATTATAACTATATTTTGTCAAATAAAAAGGAAAATAATAATTACCAACGAAATACCTACGATCGAAACTAAGATAAATTGAAATATAATATATCATTATAATATTATACCCACGTGGCCACGTGTACCTACGTCGCACTGGCGTTCGTAATTATTGTAATCAAATAATACGTACGGGGGCCCCTTGACGTAATTAAATGATAGAAAGAAAAAAAATTAATTTAAAAATCATTGTACCTACGCCGCTTAATAATATTAAGCCGGTGCAGTGGACGAAATTACGTAAAATAAAGTTTTTTCGTCAGCTATGATATGTGGGGCATTCGTCCGTGTAAGATTCATATAATATTAAAATGTGATTATATTATAATGTACCTACTGATAGCCGATAGGTATTACGTTTATGTAGAAACAGACATAATTGTTGACTGTACAAAAATTGAAATTGATTTCGATTTTTCCAGGTATAATAACCAGGCACATAATATTGTAGACGTTATATGATAAATATAAAAAGGAAAAATTGGCAAAGAAGAGAAAAGGGGAAAAAATTAAATTTTAGAGAGCGAGTTTCCTGTACATAATAAATTATTAAGACATATGTATGTACGGTAAATCTATTTGTTTAAGAGCAATTTTATGATGCGTTTTTTTAAAAATATAATGTATAATATAAATTTCGTTTTATGTTTTGAACCGGAATGTCTTAATTCTTTTCAAAATTGTAACTACGGCGTGATTCTTTATACAAATTGTGTTGTACACGCATAAATACCGTTTTAAATTACGTTTCAAAAAGTTATTAAAAATCTGGCTGTAAAAACAAGAACATGACGACCAATATTTTACTCTATACATTTTATTTTACCTATAAAATGAAAGTATATAGGTACCTGGTACCCATAATATATCCGTTTTTATATATATATAGAAAAAGATTAGAAGAATAAATTGCAATTTATGTCTTTTTAACAACACATTAACTAGGTGGGAAAATGTATTATCTTGAATATTAAAAATTGCAATTTCTTTGTCAGTACTTGCATCACTGCAGTTTTTAATTTAGCATCTTATACCTAACATTAGAAACTGCATGCCCTAAAAAACCTTCTGCAACCGAATGCATATACATATTTTGAAATGACAAAACGTCTGCCTACCACGTATTTCAGCAGTTACTGATCTAATACGACGACCATTGTGAAGAGAAAAGACGAACACTTTCTCCAAAGTACAATCGATAGGTACATCTAAACAGTAACGACAAACCCACGGAGTAAAAACTACGCGTATGTTGCACAGCAAACCTATCGTCTTCGCCTATCATTATTGTAACTGTACACTTTATTAAATACCGTATTTAACTATTTAATTGTAATTAATAATGAATAAATATTTGTTTACTCCCATACGGTAGGTACCCTAACTTCATATTTTGTTATTACTACTCAATCAAGTACCAGACGGTACGCAACTACACGTTATTAAGGGACAATTATGTCTACGTGCTGGTTATGATTTATGCGTCGTATACACTTCAAGTGTCCAACCATATTAATTTTGAGTGCTATTTTTCCGATTCTGACATAAGTCACATAAAAAAAAAACCTAAAAAATGCATTTTAAATTAACTCAGCTGCGAATGTCCTGAGGCAGTCAAATTGTCGTGACACCACCACACTGCAGAGTTATACCTAATCTTATTAAATGAACAATAATTTTTGACTTTCGAAACGCGAACGTTAAAAATCGATCGTAAATTTATCTCTCAGAACCGGACACGATGATATACATATAATTTTAGATAGGTATTTTGTTACATCGGGCACGTATCTATATATACCCATCATGAAGTGGTATTGTTTTTTCGAGAAAAGAATAGCTGTAGTGTTGGACGGCGATCACTAGGGGTTATTAATAGCTCTTGTTACTTGTTTCCGTAGAGGTTGGACAATAATCAGTTTGCGGTACCCTATTATTTATAATAATATATACGATATGTGTAGATTTTTGCACCTTCAAAATACCTTCGAAGTTCCACGGTCTTCTCTCAATGCACCTAGGTATACCATAATATCATAATATTATTGTAGTCGGCACGATTTGCCCCGCACGCTATTTTTCGTCTACTTATCGATTGACGGTCGGGTCCCGCCGAATCAAAGAGCCTGCAATTCCTATTTACGATACAATACACTTATATGTATTAGGTGCTTATTATAATGGTGTCCGACTACTACTGCCGCGTACAGCACGAGCCGCGCGCAGTAACCTGCCCACCGGCGGCGTGTGGCCCGGAGCGGAGGTCACGACTTGGCAGGGTCGCCGACAAACGTGCCAAAGACATTAAATGAAATTTAAAAAAAAAATCCGTACGATACTCGCGTACACAATAATAATAATAATAACGATAATCATGATAATGATATATATTATTATCATACGTAGCGTATACTACCCGAACCGGCGGCGGAGGTCGTCGCAACAGTATCGCGTCCGCAGCAGCCACCCGCCTCCCGCACGAGTCATAAACACGATTGATCAGACTCCAATCGACCGCGTTTTATACAGAATCGCGTACATAATAATATTATTATTATCATTTATGTATACTGGTATGTATATTCTATATAATATATTGAAAAACGATAATAATAAACACTAAGTCGCTGCAGATTCCTTCGACATGATATAAGGTATGTAAGGTTTTTCTCTGGCACGGACACCCAAATCTCTATGGACCGCGCGGTCGATAAAATAAAGGTCCAAACTCAATACGCAATCACTCAGTATCACACGGTGGTTTAGAATTAAAATTAATTGGACAAAAATATAAAATAACTGTATTTTGTTTTTATTTCTTGTAAATATAAACATAACTTTTACTGAGTTTTACCAAACAGATAAAATATAATAATACCTACTTCTTCACTGATCATTTCGTACCTATTGGCACTGCCATCCTTATTCGGAGCCGTTACGGTTTATTCAAATATCAGTGGCTATAATAGTCGGTGTTTGTTTGGTTCACGTTATGTTTTTAAATTTTTAAAAATACCCAATAAAATATTACAGTATTGGATAATATATCCTTATAATATTATAGTGACAAATTTTCTTATATGAAAAGTAGGTCATTATAATATTAGGCTTTTGAAAAAATGTAATTCAATGTTGAGTTTAAACTCATGTTAGTTTAGGTTAAACATAATAGTCCAAATAAGGTGTGCGTAGGTATTATATGCAAATATGATTCATTCAACAGAAATTCAGTGAAAAACAAACGTTTTCTCCGGAAGCAATGTATAGGACATAGGTACACCAATAGCAATAGGTATAACATACCTACCTATTATATAGCATTATAAGGAAAAATCGAATTAGCTGTGACATTAATTGCGGGAAGTATTATTATAATATAAAAATCAGGTGAGAAGTTACATATTACTGCGTCATTTTGGACAAAAGACATAATATATTATAAAAACGATACTATTAAATAAATGTTTTCTTAGAAAGAAAATGTAACATTTATTGTTGGGTATTAGCGTCAGATTATGTTTGAACACAATCGAGTTTATAGAGAGAACGTAAAAAATGGCTTTTCAAAACCGACTGTTATTTCTAATCTCAAATAACCTTTTAGAAGAAAGAGAGAAAAATAAGAGTAGAAATTTAAATATGTTAAGGGAAGAAGAACGAACTATCTAAACGGAAGATTCAAGATTTTTAACTGTAGTATTATTTTTAAATGATAGATTTGTAGGCACTCGACATTTTTTTTTTTAAGGATAAACTGTATTTTAATACAGTCGGAATTGACTTGGAATCTCCGCATTTTTCGTAACAGAGTATTACATTATATGACGTGTGCACTCATCCGAATAATCCATTGTCTTTATAACAAATCTCTCTTAGGTCGAATAACGATAATTATTGTTTCTGAACAATGTACGCCTATGTAGCGACATCTTCTTGTCGTCGTTGTTGTTGTTTTGCCAACAATAAAAATATAACGTTATACCTACTGGAGGTAAAAATTTATACACCACAAATACCTACTTATATTATAATACTATAATTGTACAAAAAAAAGCGTAGGAGCGAATTGTTTTACATTTTATATCATATATGTATATTATACTATCTACATTATATATAGGTATAGGTAAGTAGATAGATAGATATACAGATAAATAATATATATATATGTGATTATTATACAACCAGAGATGTTGTTGTACGTTATTAGAAAAAATAAAAAAAAAAATTTCGAAATCATTCTTTGTTCTCAATATAATAATTTACCACGGCAATTCGATTGTAATGAAAAATAGAGAGAACGTACATGTGTGTATATAATAATAGTATAGTGTGTATCGGATTCGAATCCGTTTACAAATCAATTATTGATAATAAATCAATAAGTCAGATTGATTAGTGTTGTTTGTTTATAAATTGATATATATATATATAAAAATACACATAAAGTTGATTGAGATCCATTAACGATTGGAATTCGAAAGATCATATTACTCTATTACAACACGGAAAACCTGATCGCATATGTATTGCTCCGTCACCGAACGTATAGTATTATCGGTTGTTTGTCTCGTATCAAATTATATTTCACTATTTGAGAACATTATTAAAAAATATATAATATAATGAGATGAACAGTTTGTAAGCTAACATAACAGCTCTTATAAAAAAAAAAAAAATTATTCATTTATAAATGATCAGTGATGAAAATTATATTTCAGGGTAAGTGTAAAACGTTTTATAAAATTAAATGGTGTTTTGCCGTATTTTAAAAACGTATCGATTCGATTACTTAGGTATTAGGTACACGTATAGACATTAATAGTGGGTAATACAAGTAACGGACAAACAAATCGATGATAAATCAGCATTCAGCCATCGTACATTATACATTGTACTTTGTACTTTACTTGACACTTTCTTTGGTTGCAAAAATCAAGTAGATTTTATTTCGTATGCAATACCGAATAGTGTATACCTACGACATATACGTACTACAACTTATCATAATAATGAAGTTCATGTCTTGACCCTCCCCCCCCCTCACACACACAAACTACTGAGCACGATGTATATATAATATTATATCGATATTATAATATCTATACGTTCAGCCAGTTGAGTATCAAAATACCCATACAACATTAAAATATTTCCCAACTGTGGTAAAAATATTTTCAGGAAAATAATATAGTTGTCAAAATATTTTAAAAAGTTGCGTAAATAATTAGGAAATATTTATTTATATTATTTGGCCCAAAAGTTCATATATTTGAAAATATTTTATAAAAAACATTTACAAAATATTTTAATCATATATTTTCAAAAAGCATTTTTACGGAAACTTTATAAAAATATTAAGTCAACATTTTTATGCAATCATATAGTACAATATTTTTTTTATCATAAGAAGAAAATATTTATAAAATATTATTAATCGAATATTCATTATTCAACCACTTTAAGACATTCACAAAATATTATCATTTCCCAAATGCTGTGTGGGTAATAATATGCACTATACCCGAGTGGTTACCCACATCAGGACTGCCCGTGTGGTTGATGTACGAAACAACCATAGATCACGTGTGTGTCCCGTGTGCAGCTATCGAACTGAAGCGGCCGGCCTTCATATCCATAATATCACTTGGAATTACCTACCATAAGTATGCAGAGATGTACCGTTTAATTGAAATCCGATAACGACAACGTTGTTATTATTACGACATATCGTCGTTAATTGGTCAAATAGCCATATAGAAATGGGTGCTGGCTAGTGCTGCAGTTTATAGCAATAGTAGTCAAGACAGTAACTATAGCAGTGATATAGACGAGGCGCAGTATATTTAAATAAATAATAATGTTGTTGTACCAAGTGTACGTCTATCATACCTAGAGCCGACGTTACGTAAGCGGTTTATTGTAATATTATACATTATTATTATATGAAAACATTACAACCTATACAATAATAATGTCTTCCTACGTCAGATTGTTTATATTCTTATATTATAATATACGCTGATGCGTTTCAGGGAAACTGCGGTAATATAGTGTTTAAATCGTGTATATATATAAATACTCCATACCAGTTATTCTACCACCATGTTTGCGTGTCCGGCGTTTGGAAGTAATATCAGAGATAAAAAAAGTCTACGTATAGCGTAGGATTAGACGGACACGAAATGAGAAATCCGAAGAGCGGTTTCGCCACACGAAAATATAATATAATATTGTAAATATATCTATGTCGGACGGACAAAAAACGAGCCCGCGTCGTCGTATAATAATAACACCATACCTACTTCGGCGTGTGTCGGTGCGCTTATAGTATATCATAATATTATATTTTTTTTATTGTGTTACAAACCGTTGCAGGGCCGTCACGTGCGATTAAAAAAAAAACCGAATCGAGTCGCTCACGAAACGAAAACGTTTTTTTTTTATTATTATTACTATTTTATTTCGTATTTGTTTGTTCGCGTTGCCCGCGATCGTGTACACATCATAATATGGGTGAGACGCGTATATAATATAATTAGCGCCGCCGTCGTCGTCGTTTGTGTGTACGTATACCGCCGCCGCCGCCGCTAATATATTATTATTATTATTATCATCATCATCTCGCGCAAAAGATTTAGAGACGCGTCCGGGAAACGTGTGAGCAGTGAACAAAACGGTGGCGGGCGCGTGTCCGGAGTCCAGCACGAACTGCAGCACACCGCGCGCGCGCGCGGAAACGGACGACGGTGCCGAGCAGTGCGAAGAGAGCTGCAGCGTCGCGCACAAAAAACGACCGCAGACGAACAAACGATTAATTATTAATAATACGCGTTTTAGGGGCGACAAAAAGTATATGTAATATTATTACGCTCTCTCTCTCTCTCTCTCACACACACACACACACACAAACGTATTAACAATGTGTGTGCGTATGTACAAAGAACGGGGAAACTCGACGAAGAATGCTGAAACAATGGACGCCGTGGTTGCTAAACGGCGGCACGTGACTGGAAATACGCACCGCGCACAGTGGTTATCGCGTCTCACTCGACGAACAAACGATATTAATATATTATTATAATGTGTAATAGTTACATGAATGTTACCTTCTACTTTGCAGCGATCCGATTTAATCGTATGGCACGCGAGTAAGTTAAACACAAAAATAAAAACAAACTAGACACTTGTACAGACCTATAGAGACGAATGGTATCTAGAACAGCATTGTCTGCATGCCTCAAATTCTCAAATTTGTTTATTATATAATATATATATATTATAATTATACAATTCTAAGCACCGACGTTCGGTTTGTAGTAGATAATACTGTCCCGTACGTATTTCTGATTCCATGGGGTAACCGGTCCGGACCAATCCTGTCCAGCGCGGGCTTTTACACGACTGTTGTAGCATTACCTGCAACGACACGGGCCGCCTGTTTACTCATCCACGCAGAGAACAGCAGTTGATCAAACCGTTTTGGACAAACGATCAACTAGAGCACGGCCTTGTGCAACAATTCTATGTGCGCGTCGCAGTCGTATTTTCTGTAAAATTTCGTCAGCGATTTGATGTTTATACAATTATATACTGTCGATCATCATTTCGAAGTCCCACGCGTTCTGTAGCCACCTAAATGGTTATTCCTGTTTGCCATAATATGGAAGATTCACACCGGAGGCCCTCGTAGACCTTTGAGTTAGAACTCCGAGTTCGTTCCATTTCGCATGTCCAAGACGCACGCGGCTACTAGCCCCATCACAAGTCCTTCTCAAACATGCAGCCCTCGTTTTGGACGTTGTGCGTGACGAAAGTTAATAACCGTCAGGCGTTGGACGGCATCGGCTCGCACTCAAAGTTGGCCCCTATAATGATGCTGTTCAGGCCAGTTACCATACGCCATAGAATCAGAAATATGAACGGGACAGCAACTACTACAAATTAATTTCCTTGAAATACATAACATTGTTTCCAAGAACTTTAACTTTTACATTACCTTCGCCGAACGTTTAGAATTATATAATATAGGTATTTATAAAATAAACAATTCTGATAATTTAAGGCATGCAGCAATCGCTGATGAATTTTAGATTCCATTCACTACATTGTGTTGAAGTGCTTATTTTAAGCTTTTACGGGTCTACTTGAGGTATGCCGGCGAGGCCGTTAATAAAATAGAATGATATAATATCATAATATTATTAAATAGGGAAATTAGAAATAAATATCGGGATTGGTAAATTGGGTCCCATATGACCTTATCTCGGTAAATTGGGTCACTGAAAAAAAAAGGTAGTAGGTAGTTGAGTCTCGGATAAAAAAAGGTTGTAAGTAATTTGAGTCCCGGAAAATAATATATAAATTAAAATATATGTGGTTTTTATAATATTATGTTCTAAATAAATAATATATGGTATAAATGATTAAAAAACTGTGTACCGGGAAAAAAATGTCAATACGCTAAATAATATTATAGTACGTAAAATTTTACAAAAAATATTTAAAAATATTATGCTTTAGGTAAAAACTTGAATGATAAACATTTAACAAATTCTAATCGAGTTATTATATTATTAGTATATTTCATCATTTGTTCTCTGAAGTATTTTTCATTACCGAGCGTGATTTTTTTTTTTTTGTATTGTACTTCGTAGTTTAATATGTGTCTCAGACTGTATTTGTAATAGTTCGTCCACAAAATTGAAAATATTAGGATGGGGACTATAAAATCTTCGGTTTAGTACAACATGATAGGATTCACAACTATTTGTTGTACGCACAGTGGTGGCTGCAAATTCAGAACCAAATATCTGGGGGAAATGTAGCATCAGGTGAAATGTAGTTATCTAGTACATAATCGCAAAATGTTTTTATTTGTTTGTCATTTGGTTGTATTGCCATTAAATCTTGTGCAAAACATTCGCCAACTTCTTCGGGTCTTAAAAATGGCAAACCAAAAAAACATTTTAAAAAATCGCGCTTTTTTCTGTGTTTAAAGAGTTGTATGTGTTTACTAAACCAAGAGCTTGAATCTTTTTCCACCAATTTTGTCCTAAGTGGAAACGACATCCCTTTATATTGATTTTAGGCCAAACAAGCTTTGCAGCCGTATGTATAGCAATCTCAAAGTCTATAAATACTACATCAGGAGAAAATATTAATTGATATTGTGCACAACTATTTACAGTATGATCAAATAAACGTACGCATGTTTCTGTTTCTTTATTAGGTAATAAAAACACAAGTGGAATATATGATTCGCCAACAAGGCCGTGAATGGTAAAAAATTGGTGAAAATATTTTGGACAACTTCTAAAAGTGCCATCGACAAATACTGTACTAATTTCGCATAATACTTCTAAATTACTTTTTGTTGAAAACCCAATTATACCATTATTGCAATCATTAACTAATAAAAATGATTCATTTTTATTAGTAACTAATGTCATTTCATTCATAGCAGTATGCGTTTCTGTTATGTTTTTTGGTATGTTGGGATGAACAGATAAACGTGCATTTCTTATATTTCTTTTTATTAAAGTAGTATCATTTAAAGATAAACTATTTATATCAGAGTATTTTAACTCTCTGCAAATAAGTTTCGATGACAACACCGATATCTCTTCTACCGCTTTTCTATTGGGATTATTACTTAATTTTTGCTGGTTGATGTCTTGTTCGCTAGGTTTATTGTGATTGTGATCATTAAAAATCTCAGTATCAACACCATTATAAGTTTTAAAAAAACACTTACATGTACTTTTACAGCAGGTCCATCTCTGTACTTCATTTTTCAACATTCTGTGAAACCTAAACTTATGACCATATTTTATAATAACAGTTTTGTTTTTTTCGCTAGTCATTATTTCAATTTTCAAGATTTATAAAAAAACAATAACTGTAAAATTGTGTAACTGTGTATAGCTGTAAGACACGATATAGTCACAAGTTGACGTTCAGCAGGCTACTAAAAATATAATGCCCAGATATCGTACGTGTATCTGTACGTAATCATCATCAAAATCGATAATAACTACTAACTGATACGAATAATACTAACACTTGTATACGCTTGTATACTCGCGTATATACATATATCTATTAGGTTTAATCAAAGTTACGAGTTTACGACATTACGGTATTTAATTTTTGGAGAAAAGTGGCTACGGCCAGTGTAATAAAATCCGTGATAAGAATACCTGTATATACACATTAACATCATCACATTAATTGGTGTCTATAGGCGGTGTACCACTGTATGCAATATGACGTGTTATTGTAACATAATTATTCAAAAGTAAATTACATAAGTATGAAATATTTCAATTTTAAGTTTTTAATATTTTAGACCTAATTGCGCCAATGATTTATACCCGGGACTCAACTTACCGTTTTCAAAACGAACCCAAATTATCGCGGACCCAATGTACCTAGCTCCATAAATATCTACGTTAAAATATGTCGCATAAAAAATAGGATATTAAGTGCGGGAGGACAGTGGGCGACAGCTTAACGGCTTTGCGTTTACGACGACCGCAATAACGTCGGGACCGGAGAAGAGGAAGATATAAATTCATCTCCTAAAACAATGTTCGTAAACACTGCACAAATAAAATGGGTACGTTGGAAGGATATAACGTTAAGTCCCTATAGCGTTGTCATTTTGAATAACATAGGTGGGTATACCTACATAATATTATATGTTAATATATTATTATTATGTTATTTTATATACCTCCGCGGATACTATATTTTGTTTAACTGTCCAGTGTCACGTGTATATATATGTGTACATGTGTACGCGCGCGCTTAGTTTAGAGAAAATTATTACGTCACGCTGGTTTTATCACACGATTAGCGTTCGCCGCCGATGCCGATTTGTTCTTTTCTGCAAATAAATTATCACAAAATCGTGTTCGAGAACGGTTTAACTAACGTGTAGTAGGTACGCACTCACTACGCTTATACCTACCACTCGTGTAATAGTGCGCATTTAACGTCTTTATATAAAATATGTACACAATAGTCTGCTGCAAGACGTAACGCACCCATTATAAAGGCATACATATACCTATACGTAGAACTATAAAGTATAGCGAGTTATGTACACCAGAGCGCTACGAACAAATGCCCTGCAAAGTATAGCTAGGTACTTGCGATATTTATTTATTTTTTACGTATGGCCACAATATTATCATAATAACGACTTATGTTGACATTTTTTAACTCGAAACATGAAGATAGAATATAAACATACAAATAACCAACGTCATTGCGCAAACACAAAAATAAATTATATATATAGGTATAAGAATTTCAATTATGCTATACAAAACAATTAAATGAATATTTAAGCTGTTGCAGAGATGTGTACTGCCACTGTTATTTTTATTTGACGGCCACGTATGATTGCCAAATTCGCAAATCTCGGAAAAGCTCTTGACAAAGAAAAGTTTTCAACCACAATATAAGAGTAAACTGTACCTACCTACGAATAGGTACAACAAAATACTCAGTAAGACTTTAAAACACTAATGATGTCATAATGATGACGATGACGATGACAATTCTTGATTATTTACCGTTACAGCGAAACCTAATTTTCAGCTTCAATCATACACCGTCCAACTACACCATTTGATTTAAGTAATTACCAATAGATTTAGTATCCAAAACACAGAACTAAATCGTAATTTCTCCCTCCCGCTCCCCGCCACCAACTTTGCTATTGTTGCATTCACTAACTTTATGTCTTAGGTATTCCGCAAGTATTTTCGTTTCTAGTGTGTTACGGCAATATACGATATAAATAAGGTTTTAGTTTCACGTTCAAATGAACCTAACCTAACCTAACCGCCGTCTACGGCGGTAGGTAAACCTAAAATAATATTCAAAATTAAATAGAGATATGTTACTATCTGCAGGTTTACCTACTGTTTTAGAGAGTGAAATTTGATTCTATAAATATGTACAGGTACAACATACAGTCAGCCCCACACGCGTTACTAGTTTTTTTTAAACCTCCATAAATATTCATATAGGACATAGGTACAATAACTGAATAACTGAAGGTGTAAATGAAAACCAATTTCCAGCACGAAGTCCAATATATCATACGCCGTTATTACTAAATATGTTAAATATTATTATGTGAATTTAAACACCCTCACTCGCGCTGAGAGTGTATAGTGTCGGTCGTAAAGCGAAGTAAACATTATTGGTTATTTTTTTTAATCTTTCATTTAAACCGTTCTTATTGTACGAGTAACTATATACCTCTGATGTAATAAAAATACATATACATATATATATATATATAATGTACTATATATTATAATATATACATCTACTTAGGAACATGACTCTCACCGTTTTTATTCACTTATCGTCGAAAAATGCCGAGAGACCCGTCCTCGGCGCGTAAACGAGACGTCTCGCGTGTATAATTTGCCGGTTTATTATTATTCATTGTATTTATTTATTTTTTATTTTGTTCACCGCGTTCCACACTTGGTCGTATTCTACTCACGCGCGCGTATTGTATTCGTGTGTGCCTGTGTGTGTGTGTGTAGTAACAATAATAATAATAATAAGGGGTGTCTCATTATCCGACGGACACGATATTTATCGACGGCCGTAAAAAAGAATGAAATTAATTGGCGTCTGCCGCATCGCGTCGGATTAATAAAACACGGTACCTATATACCAGATACCTATATACCAATACGTAATATACATACACACGCGGTTAGGTTGGGACGGCGATAATCCTGTATATATTGTAATATACAGTCCCCGTGTCGGACCTTCGCGGGCGGGCGGCCGGTCCACCGTAATTTACGTATATTATAATATATTATTAATAATATAATGTATATATTATTATGTACCCATATAAAATGATGCATCCGCTGCAGCATTAGCCAGCCTCCCGTGAATTCGGGTGAACTATGGTGATATAACGAAAACGAGAAACGAAAAAAGAAAAAATTTAAAAATTCCGATTCCGATAAAAAAAAAAAACGCCTAATAATAAAGTGAGAGATTTACGTTAATAATTAAAAATTCGACCGTCGTCGTAATGCGACACGAGCCGGAAACAGACGGAGTCTAATTAAATCACGGAGAGCACGTTTTGGACTGGTTCCAGCCGCGAGAATTCGGGACGAATATATTTGGGTACCTATCATGATTGTTATTATACGTATTATAGGTACACTGCGCGCCGGAACGTCTCGCGATTATACCACGCGCATAAATTATTATTATTGTTATTATTATGCGCATGTGTATATCGGTCGTAAATTATTGTGTGCATATACCGCGAGAGGGTGCAGTGCTCTGCGCTTCTATTGTTATTAAATACAGTTTTATACGTTTCTCAAAGCGGCCGCAGCAGCGCCAAGGACCTCCCAAACACACTACACGCGCGTAAGACAACGTCAGAAGTTTCGATCATTGTTTTGTTTTATTACGGTAAAACACGTGTGTGATCTGACATTGTTCGTTCTCGACTTCCCTGAGAACCAGCCCCCCCCCCCCCCCCCCGAATTTTCGACTATGGAAACCTTTGGAGTAGCGTATACAACGTTTCTGTTTGAACTATGAGTTTTTTTTTATTATACACGTGTCAGATTGAGATGGCACAGAACCGAAGGAAGGTTTATTGAATTAAAATCATATTATATTCTACATCTATGCATGTATCTATTTCCAAGCTCTTTTAAATAAATTAGATGATTCGAAGTCATTTTGTATAACGTTAAAATATATTATTTTCTTTAATCACACAAAATTAAAATTAAATAAATTCTAGGATATAGTAGTTATTTTTTTTTTATGCACATGCCAAATCCTTTAATAGTTAAGTCAATGAATTCCAAAACAGGTGTTATCGGGAATTATATCGGAAAGTTTTGAAACCTAACCAAAAAAAAAAAAACAAAAAAAAACCTAACCAGAATTAATAAGGTCTCTGTTCACCAAAAAAAAAATTCTCAAAAAAATGTATATGTAATATTTCTACTAATCCCCAGTACTTTCAGCTACCTATTATAGGGGTATATACTATATATTATAGGGGTATAGGGCTAGCTATAAGAGTTTAAACCAAAGTAGGACTGGCCTGGCGGGACGACGTGAGATTATCGGTACAGGTCTGGCCTAATATTCATAATCATGGACTAACTGGCTATACAAATAAACAAGATTTTAATAAGCAACCAATTTTTTTTGGACTGCCTAATGATTTCCCCGGCCCGAAATATTGTCTTGGTCCACCCCTGTTTGAAACAAACGTATACAAAAACAACAAACTTTATATGTATTCTATGGTGGAATGGCGGTAGCAAGACCTGCACTCTGAGTGATTGCGGGCTATAAGTCTGATGTCAATTCGCGGTTAAATTTATGGAAATACCGTTCGTGCACCGCGGCAATACAATATACATTATATTATTATACATAAGTATATTATATAAATAAATAGAATCCGTAATTTATAGTGCTTAACGGGGCTACGCGCTCAGCGGGGATTTCGACCAGGTAGGTCTAGAGGATCGCCACACATCCGATCGACTGCATAGATAACTCGACTTATTATGGCTACCGGACAAATATGCCAGAGAATACGACGACGTTAGCTCCAGGTTTACATTTAACGTACGCGCGTGCGCTCATAATATTATGACTATTATTTTTATGATATTATCTATCGTTTTCAGAGATCTTTTCGATATGATTACGTGTGTGATATATCGTGCCCACCGCGCAAGGACATTATTCGCCAAATCCCAAACCAAAATAGGCACATCAGTGGCTTGGCCCGTTGTCTCGGCAATAAAACTTATATTTTGTTTTTATATACCCGTTAATATATTATATAATATTATATGTGATGTCACATTAAAACACCGATTTATATACTAACATTTTCGTTTATATTTTAGGTATATATTATTATTACAACTGCAGGGCACATCTGAGTATTCAACGGTGCAGACTTAAAATACAGTCTGGGGATGACTCATGCAAAAGCATCCATAAATAGTAACAAGCCAAAATTCATATTATGTAATCCAAATTTATCTATAACAATTATTTCGTTATCTAGGATCCCCTACAAGGCTCCCCCTTCGGAACCCCTCCGAACTCGCTTACTTACTTTACTTGCTTTACTTGGTATTTATAATCAAGATAATAATTTTCAGGTTAATTAACCTAACCTAACCAAATCCTTATTGAACAATTTATTACATCTATTGCATTTTTTTTTTTTAATGTTTATGAAAAAAAGATGGTAGGTATGACCAATTTTTTGGTAATTTAAGTAAGTACACTAGTAAGACATTCCGTACTCCTGATGACACCTGTCTGAATTCGTTCTTACTGTCGAGGTTCCTCTACTGTATTTCGTTTCCTAGTGGTGACCTTCCATAACGACATTACAAGAGCGTGGCGTAAAATGCGTACTTTGGGTATTAGTCGAATTTTAATAAAAAAAAAAAAAAAAAACGTTCCATCAAGATAACCGGCAGCATACGAAATCGGGTCGTGTTGTTTATGCACATTAGTTATACCTACGCTGTAATTGAAAATGTATTCAAAAAGACCGATAAGAATGAATTAAAAAAATAAATGCATTTATAAAACATAATTAATCATCAATGGAAAGTATTGCGCTGTATAATATTCTCACACGAAACCACTATATAATTGAACGTCCATTATCGAAATTCCATTTTTCTCTCTCGCATCACGAGTAATATATAGAGTAATTCATGAATCGAATTGTGAACACGGTTCAGCCTGCAGCTATCGTATAAAACAACTTATCATTCAAATATTATATTTTATTATTTATATATATATATATATATACATGCGCCTAAATGATATCTGCAGTGTACCATCGAAATGGATTAAACGTGTAAATATACTAAATTATATTATATATACGTTTGCGAACGACACGATAGATTTAAGTGCAGAATTATTGTTTACCCTTCTCCCGTGTAGCTAACGCGATTAAAAATAATTTTAATGCACAAGTCCGACGGCGCCGAGTTAGTCCGATCAATTCGCGAAATCACGAGATGAGCGGCGCCGCATATTATGTACTATAGCAATGTTTCCCATAGAATGTGCATATATACGTATTTATCTCTTTTTTTACTTGTATATGATTTATTATTTATATATATTGCGCACACACTCTGAATTACTTCTCATATAATATATATAATATAAGGATTTAATTATATAATACAAGAACTGCAAGAGTCCGAACATTCAATGACAGCAGGAATTTACTCCAGACACTAAAGACAAAGTACAACGTGGTTCGACCAACTTCCAATATATTATATTATAACCATCGTGGTATAATTGGCTAATTATTAGAAGATAATATTTGTTATTAAACAGTTACTCATTACTGTTCGATTAAATATTTAAAAAATACATTTTTTGTCATTGAATACAATGGCAAGTATAAAGGTCATCACATACCCTATGAGAAGAATTCTCAAAATCACAATTTTAATAAATTAATTATCGTAGGAAAATCGTCGGAATAATTGCTGCTCGGTGATCACTCTATATATATCACCACTTTATCGGTTCGTATCATCATTGTTGGTTATAATATTACAATAATACAAACTATGAAATATTAACTTCTGTATAACTTCTTCGATCGTCCTGTGTGTATAGCAGTAGATCCAAACGCGTAAAAAACCGTAACTTGGACATTAAATATACACATAGGTTATAGGTATTTGTATATTATGTTGTCACGACGGCGATGGTGTACAATATATCCGTACAATATATTATGTACTATAATAAATATCACGCAAGTCGATGCGCGCGTATATCAAAAACCGCAGGTGGTTGTTTTTACCGATTTTATTATTTACTGTCTCCTCGTAAATCCATCGCCCTGCAACAGGCGCACTGACTTTACTACCGCTGTATTCACGCGCGTAAACCCAACATACAATATAACCCCACGTATACAATTCTGATGGCCGTATTAGAATTTGGCTCCGGGACTAACACCGACCCGTAGAGTGCGTATTATAACCTCGTATATTATTTGAACCGTATACATAACATAGCTATACATGGATTATATATTATACGCCTGGTAGTGTGTACGACTTACGTGCGTGTAAAAAGTGACGGCAGATCAGTGACGTGGCTTTTATCGCCCGTCCGGGAGGCGTTCGCCGAGAGGTGGAATTTTAATAGGTCCTTTTTAGCGAGCATTTCCTGCAGCGTCCGCCGGGAATCGCAGTGGCGTACAAACTACGCAACATGCGTATACACGTGTTATAATATAACGACTTTGGTAGAAGGAATCTAGTGGGCAGCTCCTTCTGTCTTGTCACATAGCGTAAAACTACTCTTACCTATCACTATTTACAAATGGAAAAAAAAAACCTACTTCAAAATATGAAACTTATTGGTTTAACAGAAAAATCCTAGTAAAATTAAAACTCCTATTTCTTGAGGGCCAATGTCTATATTATCCACTATCAGAGTTGTTTAAACGATTTCATAATATGTTATTGTGAAAAGTTGAATCTGGCGTGTGGGAAAAATGAGTTTAAAAGATTTGAACCAATAATCTGTAAATCATGCCGTACATGTATGTACTCGCACACGAATGTACAAGAAAAAGATAAAAATAAATTTCAACTCTACAATTCCCACCATAGTGGATGTTGGACTATGCTAATATAATGGTGCAATAACAATAATCGTTGTGGTCTGCACCACCGGCCGTGTTGGATTTACACCGAGAGAATTACAAGTACAGTGTCTGGTGATTTTAATCGCATTGCGTTTAGTTATAATAATTATACAAGAACATTTTTTTTTTTTACAAATACCTATGGCGAAAGGGTTCAACGGCTGCAACACGATGTTTATTAGCGTTGCACTGGTGCAGTAGTGCAGTTTTCAAATTATCACTTTTCTAATTTGACATTATCTGACGATATATAATGAAACGGCCGACGGTCCCGCCAGAGAGTGCGTTTTGAAGATAAATATCGTTTTGACTTGAAAACCAAGTCCGGGGCCAATATATTTGTATAATATACGTAGACGTATGCGTATTACAGACTTCGTGTCCGTCGAATCGTCGAAACGGATGGCTTTAATAATACACAATATTATTATGCACCTGCAGAGTTCACGGAAATCAAAAAGGAGTGTGTCCACGTCTATTCCGTGGTGCATATCAAACCGACAGATCTGTCAGCCAAATTTCGTCGGATTGAAACACGGTCCGGACACGATTGCGACGACCGGGTCTTGTGTACAATATTTATTTACGCATTTCATACCTATGTGGATTTTTAAATTAAACGCACAAAACGTAGACAAAAAAAGTCAGAAATCATTCGCGTTCATCATTCGGCGAGGGGGAGCTGGCGGTGAGCAGTCGTCGTCGTCGTCGTCGGTAGGTATATACGCGAGACGTTAATTTTAATCGTCCCGGCGGCGGCGGCGGCGGTGGCTGTGCGCAGGAGGAGTGCCACCGCCGTCGTATTAGCGCCTCTGGTTCTGTGTGCATTATATTATATATATTATTATAATATGTATACATATTATTATTATTATACAGGTGGGCATTACGAGTTCGCGGGATACCGCAGGAAACGAGACACAATGATCGGTGTTGTTTTTTTAATTTGTTTTCGAAACGACTCGCGTTTATTATATGGGTAGGCATGTATAAAACCAGACGGGCGACCGGACTTTCCGGTGTCTATTATATTATGCGACCGCGGTCGCGCACATAATATAACATCAGCAGCAGCCGCGTACAAGACAACGAAACGATACGTAAAGAAGGGGGGAAAAACAGACGTTAAAGTCGGCGGCAGCAGCAGCGTTAGCAGGTAGCATAATATAATATATAGTTTATACCATTTATTTGATTTTTTTTCCCTCCTCTTTTCACGAATTAATTAAAATACGTGTTGTAAACGTTTTTTCGTGGGCGTTACCGGCAACGTGCCTACATAAAAAAAAGCGATTCGTCCGATGCTCACGTACACCCTATAGCTGATATAATGATATTATACCTCTGCATACACACCCGTAAATGATACGTATACATAGCAGTCATTAAGCCCCGCGGAGTCGTCTTCGGCGTCATCGCCGCCGACTCTCGTTGTTGTTGTTATACCTATATGTATGCAACGCGACGCACTATACACACATCAACGCCAAAATATTCAGAATATTATTATTATTATTATTAATTATTATTGTGTGTGTGTGAAGTGTACATACTACGATACGCACTGGCCACGATGTTAAATAAAAATTAGATCTGTCCGGCCAACGTCGTAATTTTCACCTGCACCGGGCATCACACATTTATTATTAGTTATTATATTATTATACATACCTATTACATTATATTGTGTAGGTATACGCTCCGAATGTCTTTTCATAAAATATGTTATTCGTATCACTATTATAATATGCGTACGTATTCGGGCACGTGTAGCGCGCGGCTAGACATATATTATGTATATTATTATGTATACGATTATAATAATATTCCTCCCAAGTGGTAATAACGTCGGGTTGTGTGATTGCTAATTGTCTACACGTATACGCACGCGCGGTGTTTATTACACGATAATTAAAAAATAACGTCTTATTCCGCGTCTCCCGCGGAATTCGGTCTCCAGTCGTGTGTTCACGAATTAAATACAACCGGCACGTCGGATTTATCTCGTAAATTTGACTGTTTTTCTTACAACTGTCGTTTTTAACGTACACGCCTGCCACTTTGTTCGAGATTCCCGTTGATTTCCTACAATCATACATATTATAATGTTATGCGTACCTATCCTTAATCGATGACACACGTCGGTTTACATGCATCTATAAAGATCTTCAGTTTATTATACCAGCAATAATTACGCCGGTTATCGTAATCGTTGTAATTTAATACAATTATATAAATCGATACATATTTTAACCGTGTATCGCCTATCACCTACGTGGTTCAACCGAAAATATGATAGGTAGTTGCTATGGAAAAAAAAAGATTTTTCTAATAGCTTAGAAATTAGATTTTTCTACTTAGAAATTAGATTTTTCTAATACCATAGACGTGGAAATTGTAAAGAAAAGGGGGGGGGGACATGGTTCATAGGTACGTAGTGTAAACTGTAAAGTATGAACTCAGAGACATCCCGGACCTCAAGTCACTAATAAACTTTATACTCGATTTAAGATATGGGATGCCTCAGTAGTAAGTTCATAAATATGACTACTGGATACAATATATTATATTGGTGTTATATTAATTATGCACAGTAAATGGTAAATATATTTGACATTAATGAGTTTATACATTAATTGATATGATAGACAAAAGATAAACATATTATCACTTATAGTCGTGTACAATACTGTACGCTGTACTCGTAGGTAATTGAACCATAGATATAATATACACGTTGAGTACGAATCGTATATATACTGCTGTCGAGACAACATCTCGAACATAGCGTGGTGCAATAGATATCTTTATAACGTAAAAATACGACATAAGCGAGAGACGAATGATCATGTTTCAAATGTACTCAAATTAAAATATTACAGAACGGATGAATCTAATTAATTACGAACACGACCAAATAATACCCCCGCTGAGTTTTCGGTAGCAAATGGTAAATTATTATACTATAAAAATATATGTATAAACACGCGATATACTCGTGGCGGCCTCGGTGTCCGTACACTCGCCATGATAAATCATCAGATAAAAATTTACCAGTATCGTAAATAATAATCCGGCTTAAAAAAAGATAAATTGAAAAACGAAGTAACGGCAAATGAGAAATTAGTTTCTGGACCACTGCATCTTCTTCAACCTCTTCAAGTCTTAAAAACTTCCAAAAAATGAATAGATCAATGTTAGATAATGTAACACTAGAAAAGGGATAATTTGCCGACCCTAGGAGATTGGCCGACGAGATTATGGTAGATTTCCTTTGGCTCATCCTGATATTCATGTCCCCAGCCTAAAATATTGCCCAAGTTTTCCCATGCAGTCGTGGGTATCACATTTCAACATTCGAATCCAAAGTTGTCCTTATATATCGTTGATCGGGTATGGAAAATGATATCTTATCTAAACCCATATCTTGAAAAAATGTTCACTAAGTCGAAAATTATCCATCCTTTTCATGATTGGTGGTTTTTGTAAAGTGTAAAAAACGACTAGGTATCCGTTTCGTGAAATGGACAGTATAATGCTATCCATATTGGGTGTAAAAAATACAATTTAACAACGTAGAAACATATTATACGTATGTTATGTAAAATATAAAAAAAATATTTTTAAATATCGTTTAAACTTAGAGGTCATTGGTACATCGGATAAAATAATATGTTTTATCATCCGCTCATTTCTAATTACTACACGTTCATCTTGCCCATATATAGGTACCCATATATATATTATACAATAGGCACAGAAAATCCCACGATGTGGATATGGTGGGGTTGGGGGAGTGTGCAGGTGAAACTTGGTTCCGGGTGTCCCGCGTGCGGCATTTGTACCTAAACCGTCTATTATTACTACGGATAGAATCGACGCCGCGGCCGCACACGAATTTCCTATGAAGGAGATGATGATGATGTACGAGAGGCTTACACGGCCGATTCGCGCGAAAGGTTCTCTCCGCAGCGACGAAAAACAATAGATACACCATCTATAATACACTACAATTACGGCGGATTATAACATTATTATGATGACCGCTCTGAAATATTATTATCATTATCGTTATTATCACTTTTACCATTATTAATATTATCATAACCGTAGTTAGGTATTGTTGATTTATGCATACGGCGCGCAGCGAACAATCCCGATGGCGCCACACACGGCACGCCGCCGCACGTATATAACATAATGTTATTATTGTATGTTCGTTTCGTCTGACGACGACAACGACGACGGTTAAGGTAATTTTTTTGTTCTGTCCGACCATATCAATTAGAATATAATCCTTCTTCTCCTACACGGAGTGTGCGGCATACATCTATAATATATACGTATAGATATGCGTCGTACACGTTATTATACAGGTATATAATGTACGTTTTATAATCACGGTAATTTATGCACGTTTTGTCCCACGAATAATTTTTAATATTATGTCTGTATATATTATATTGTATCCGAGTGTATTATACGTACATAATTTATGGTAACAATTTGCCGGACGAATGAGTAATAAACAGCTTACGACTGCATACGATGTACGCGTTTTGTAGTATGCAAATATAATATTATTATGATGTGTGTACGCGCGGTGCGAGCGCCAAAGCTCAATAAATTGATCGAGCCTGTAGAACTTTCCGCGTTTGAAGATTTTCGGTATTTTTTTTTTTATATAATCAACAGCAATATACAAAAACAATGAGCGAAACAACGTCCCGACTCGATTCGTCGATGTGTGCAGGAGTGCAGGACCTTGGCATCTGCATGATTGAATTTAGCTCAAATACCACATCAGTAATTGTTAAACAATTTGTACACGTTTTTAATCACAATTTCCAAAATTATACATAATATCACTATATATCACTCAATTTGTAACCAAAATGTCAATAGTTGTACACTTGCCACGCACATTTCACTTTCTTGCAATATTTGAAATTAAGGATACAAATGTGTGCAAATATTGTATAACAATAATAAGTAATAACTGGTGAGGGTTTTGAACTTAATTTCAACCATGCGGGTGCCAGCGACAAGCAGCTAATTCGCGCGTATATAATATAGTATAATATAATAATATTATATAGTCTCCAACAATCGGGTTTGCGATGAATGGTTCACATATTTTTTAATCCAGTGTCTGGACCACCGATGGTTATACATTAAAATATTTTACTGATATTTAATTTAAAAAAATATCGACGTGGTTATTGTCACTGCCTACCAGGGTTGCAGTACCTTCCTAGTTCGTACACATATGAGTACATATGTAGGTACGTCATAATAATAATATTTTATATAGTCTACAACAGCACTGCCGTTATATTATTGAGACATTAAACGGCGGGGAGCGCGCGTCACGGACCTGCATATTATATTCGCCCATCGATTGGATACGTATCGTTATTAATATTATTATTTTTTTTTAATAAGACATAAAATGTAAATCCCGTCGGTGGTGGTGGCCAAGTAATTTGCTCGACACTAAAAACGTCCGGTAGCTCCATAAAAACAAGCCAAATTCGCATATATACGCGATTTCATCGTCTTTATGATCACACTTTGTTCCACGTCACATCACTGGGTCGTCGTCATAATACTAAAGCATACAGGACAGGTCATCACATTTTCTTGTTCCGATTTTGTGCAAGGAAAATCGGTTAAAACGGTTGGGTGGCCCACTCCGTATATGTCTATATTAAAGGTACGGTGTACACTGTACAGTAACGAGTGAATACGTTGCATCCACTTCATGAAATTACCAATTTCACTAAGTGGATGTGACATTATAATATTATATAGTTTATTTCAGCTAATAGATTAAAGTTAAAAAATATACTCATTTGTCTAATTCTAAAACCCGTCAACGGATAATTAATAATATATCATCATAGTTTTTCAAATTCTACCACATTAGTACAGTACAATCGTATGTGTACTACTGCATGTACTGCTGAAATAAATCAGTGTTATTGTATTATTAAATCTTTAAATTTATGACGCAAATCCCGTATTGATTATATTATGTATATTATTATCGAATCTACTGATAAATAAAAATATATTTACTAAGACATGCGTAGGATACGTTTAAATCATTGCGATTTATATAGTATTTAGTTCCTAAAATATGTCATAATATATTTCAATAAGCCTGTAAGATATTATGATATTCAATTTGAATATATAAAAATAAATAGTGAACAGGCTTTAAGTGGGAAACGTGTTATATCGTGCATTTTAGATTTTTTATTGTTATAATAATATTATGTTTATTGCCCATTTATAATTACGTGACGTGTTCAATTTGCTTAATTTATCGACATAAATCATAATGCATGTAATATGATAATAATCAAAGTCTAAAATCGATCATGTACCAACTTAAATATGTAATAGATGAATAACACAGATATGTATTCAGTTAAATTAGACATCACTGCAGTGTTGGGGAGTAACTTAACTCAAGTTACAAGTTACTGTGACGAAATTCCTTTTTAAGTAATTTGATGGTAATTTAATCACATTTTATTGTAAGTAATTTATATGTAATTTAAGTTACTTTTTTGCATATTACTAAATACCTCGTTACTTTTTTTTGTTTCAACACATTTTTAGAACGTATTAATAATATTCACAAAATATAAAACCGGGTATTGTAACTCCTAAACATTTTATTTTATTTTAGAATATACGGGCTGAGCCCTTTTGTACATAAACAACAAGTATATATTATGGTTTACGAAAAAAAAAAAAAAAAAACATAAAATATTAAGAGAAAGATAGGTGAAAAAGTTGATAGTGTTATACAAACTGTAATAACGTAAAATAAGATAAAATAGAAATAAATATAAAAATACGGCTCCTGCCGATAGTTATATTAAAATAGTAAAAGTTAGAATTGTAAAATTACGCTATTACCTTCCTCCTGGTGTTCGGAGGGCTCTCGAGATCGTGTATTCGAGAATTATATCAAATACACCGTACAATATGATTTTATGGAGAAAAGCACATAGAACGTATTGACTGCAATCCACATAAAATATTATATCAAATGCCTTACCTGATTCGCAGTTGTTCGTAGACGATATTGTAAGAGTTTTAGGTTTTAGATAAGATAAAGTACTACTTCAAATACACAAATTGAATTAACGAACGCACTGATTATTGCTTGCATAAGAAGTCCAGTTGTCGCTCGTTGAAATCGGTTTTGATACTTGAGAGGTTGTTACTTGGTGGCTGGTGCTCATGCACTGGTTTAAGGGACGGACGCGAGGATGCTGACCAGAGAGTGGTGGGTGGCTTTTTCACTAAATTATCGTGGGCCTGGGAACTAGATTATTCTTTGGCATCAGCATAAAATAAAGTCACACACATCCTACGTAATATTGTTATGAGTGCGTGTCAATATCTTAGTTGTCGTTGTCAATGGTTTTATTTGATGCGACCGATTTCTACAAGCGACAGTCTGGCTGTTGTTTATTAATCTGTAAAATTTTAGTTTATTATAATGGTGTGTGAGCATATCATTACACAACAAAGTGGAAATAATAATTAAATAAAGATAAACATGAACTTAAGAGCATTACAACAAAACAATAGTATTATTGGATATGATAAAAGATCTAACTAAAAGAGAAAGGTGGGGTCCAAATTGGCATTATGCATCATACGTCTAATAGGCTCATTTAATAATTAGTAGTTGGTGGAACACAGAGGAACATGAACTGTTGTAGTGGAAAGAGTGGTGCACTGAGGAACTTTAAAATTAATTAAGGGATAACATTATCAAGTGATAGAAGATACACTTGGACTTCCACCCGATATACTTACGTCTTCCATTCAAGTTGACTCATATGTACTACAATTGGTTGGTTACTATACCTTTTTGTAGACAATTATTTTTATTGCCTATATATATACGATTATATACGATTTTGTTTAAATCATTCCTAGGGTACGGTTCGAGTTCCAGCTCCATACCAGTTAGCACACAAGTTGGCATTCCTCACTGGTCAGAGTCTCAAACGTTCTCCCAACATTGGATTGGATGAGTTATTATTCTTCCTTTAATATACTTTTTTTCTTATAAAAAGGCATTCAACTATGATTGCTGAGTGAATTGACATTTTTTTTTTATGAAGAAATGTTAATAAATTAATCACTTTGTATTATACACATAATTAAAGTAATATTATGTTCGAGCATTCATGGTAGCTCAGAAATAGTTGTAAATACTAACTAATAGAACACATCGATTTCATTATAATGCGTTCATATAACTCGTTTATTAAACAAAAAAAATCAGAAATATTCATTAAATACGTTGTAATTTATATGACTATAAATCATAGTACTTAGTAACTATACATGTATATAGTTTAAGACAATACCTACGGCCGCGGCATATATAATATGAACGTCTGCAGTAGTTGATGTAACTGGAAACAAATTATTTAAAAAATTACATTTTCGAATTATAGGTAGGTATTTATATGAAGATATATATTATTAACGCGGTAATAAAAACGTTACAAGTTATGGCTAATCGCGCAGTTAACAAATATATTCACGTCCCACACCAAAATATGGAATAATAATCGAATGCAATGTAAAACAATGCGACGTAATGTCATAATAAACTGCGCGGCCGCACAGTCGCGGTTGCCCGTTGCTTTTCTTTTCCACATAAATCGTATGAAAATAAAGATATTTACATTTAATATCCTGCAGCGCCCACGCCATGTACATTGTTACACTGAGTCGCAGACCTGTAAAGACGACGACGAAAAGCTACCGAATGCAACACGTGGCTGCCGCTGCGGCGTTATGCAAACGCGAGAGAAATTATAATAAGACTCGTATATGCCCCGCGCATCCCGGACTCACGGTTAGACTTCTTATAACATCAACTGTGGGTGGGTTTCAATTATCTTTGTATTACTATCATGACGACGATTTGTTCTCGAGCTCATTTGCCGTAAAGGTCGTGGGTTAACCTAGAAATGTTTTACTATTATAACGAAAGGTAAACACACACGTCATATTATATGTGTATATATATATAGGTATATTTTAAACGTAAAGGTCACGCTTGAACCTGTTGAACGTGACCGGTGGGAGTGGTGTGGAGGCAATGTAGAGCGAAATAAATCTTCACGCACACGTCCCGCAAACACCTCTCTTTAATAAAAAGAAGTAAAAAAACTCGAAGCCGTTCGGTCGACGGTCGTCGGTCTCGCGCGTCTATATTATGTACAAACCCGTCTGCTGGCGTGAAAAACACAGTCATACGGCGACAATAATAATAATAATAATATATAATATATCGTACCGATGCATTATGTAATGTTATAATATTATAAATGTTGTGCCCGACTGCAAAACATATAAAAATACGCGTATATTGATAAGTTGTGCATAAGTATACGCTTGTAAAATATATATATTGACGTATGTGGGTAGGAGGATATTCCAAGTCACAAGGGAGTCAATAAGGGAAAACAATTATAAATTGTAAAAATTGTTTTCCCTTACGAGTGGAGGTTGCACAATGGAATCGTCGATAAATAAAAATTCCGTTCAATATCTGATCCGCAATCCATTTTCTACGTATGAAGAGCATTAGATCAAATAGCAATAAAGCAACTAAGACGACCTTCTCCAGACCTAAAAGGTCTCGTGTCAAAATCGAAAAACGATAACAACGAATACACTTGTTATTTGCATGTGGATACCTACAAAAAACACACGTGGTTGTACGGGTGCGAAGTCGAACAAATTGTATAAAACCATAATATCGAAAAAACGACAAGAAATATTATTATTAATTGTCTATTATATATAATACGATTCGTACTTTCGAATTCAAGATTTCAGATGTTACGATATTATGTAATATTCAAAAGGTCTCATGCTCGGTTTATATAAGTTTATGACTTTGGTTCAAATATTAAAAAAATATTTGTTGAAAATGTGTTTAATTGTATCGTGCGCGAAACATCTTATTAAAAAGAATATGGTCGAGATGTGGCTGGCTATAACCCCAAAGAATATTAATATTATTATAATATAGCCCGAGAGACTTTAAAGAACGTACACAATATGAGCAGCGTGGTGATTAATCGATTATCATACCACAGAGATGATAGCGGATTATTTATTGCACAATTTGTTGAATTAGTGGTTTAAAATTTCACACCGTTTCGGTGTTTAAAGTTAATTTTATTCAATCGATTACATTTTTAACTAGTAATATATCATTAGAACGATTTATAGTATAATATATTATTATGTATTATACGTGCAGTGTAGTAGGTACGTACCTATATATATATATACATGTAGCCGCGCGTACGTGATGTCTCAAAGCCTCCGAGCTATTATTATAGGCGTTTCTGTCTCAACGGATATAAATATATATAAATGTATATTATACGCACGTAATCAATTTGTGTAATGTGATTTTTCGTTCCATCGTTAACGGTTATTTAACACCTCATCTTCAGACGGCGACGGGCATCGTTATCGAGCAACATATGTATATCAATTCGCCTCGAACACAAAATAGTTGCATTATTAATTTTAAAAACAAGGGCGATAAATTTAACTTTGGATTACACCGTAGGTAGGTGTATGCGGACAGTCGTCACCACCTCCTATCACTGACAATTTAAATTAGATTCAGTACAGAAACATATTACTTAGGTACAAATGTTTATCGGTCTACCGTAACCCGCTAAGATGGCTAAATTGCATAATATGTACCTATGGTATTTTTTCTCCATTCTATTCGATAATCGTTTAGTAACAACACTGCAGATGAAATAATCAAATTAACAAAAAAATACTCGTAATATATTTTATAACGTGTATAGAACAGTCTTGGGGTGTGTACCATGGTTTCCCTGCACTGATAATAGGTGCCATAATAATTATTACTGGTACACGCCTGCGTGTTTTTTAATTTTTTAAATACATTAAAGGTAATAACTAATCACTGACAACGGAGAATTAATAACCTATATCTTATTACAATATTGTGTACCGTATCAGCGATACGTACGATGTCACCAATCGTAATAATATGTAATGTGCATATTTTGTGATATTTCTGGAAGCGAGTTTATTAAAAATAAATTTTTAAAAAAATACAGCGAAGATATTATAATATCGCGGGCTTGCGCACCCAAGGCGACGGGCGGCGACAGCTTATTGCCGGTCCCCAAAGAACAAATCATTTCTTAGCCGATCGCGGCCGCGTAAAACCGAAGACGACGACGTCGACTATTATAATACATATACATTCACACATATACACATCTATTTTCATAATCATATATAAATTATGGTATCGTTTTATGGCGCGCGCGTTGTTCGGTCGATTGATTTAGTGAGATCCGTGTGGGCACATTAAAAATATATACGTGCTAGTGTATATTTTTTTTAGACTGTACATAATATATATATACGAACGTGTATAGTAGGTACCTACATTTAATACAAGTACGGAACACGACGTCGTATTACCCTGCCCGCGCTGCCGCCGTCACACCGTTGTCATAACCCACAAATTGAAATTGATGAAAAAATAAATGGTGTCCGGGGTCGTGACCGAAGGTGTGAACACAACAATGTGAGAGTAGACTGACACCACTCGCGCGGCCGCGACCGTAAGACGAATATAATTTGGTGGTGCACGGCACGGAATGAAAAATAATAATAATACAAAGTAACAATATACGGAAATCCCTTGGGGCCAACCGTGTAGAAGACGGTGGTTGAGGACGAGGAGGAAAAGAAGAAGAAGCGCACGCGCTCGATAACAAGTGTTCTTGACGCGTCTCCTGTCCGAGAGAACGGTGAGCGTGTGTGAAAATTCAGGCGATATTATGGAAATGCGTTTTTGTGTACATATACACAATAATGATATACTCATATCGTGTGTAGAAAAAATAATAAAAATATTACCATAATAAATTATAAACCGGCGTCTCATCGGCCCGCCGTTGGGCTAAGTATATAGTTATAATGTTTAGTGCAGGATGATAGCGGCGGTTAGGGGCAAACGTCACGATGAGCTTCTCACAGCAGTGCCCATCGACATCACGAGAACCGTCAGAAGCATATAATCGCACAATTCTTATGCGATGGCAACTTGTTATTTTACTATGTTTATTGTTTTTTTTTCTTTACATGTTTACCTAACCTAATCTGGGCGCAAGAGTCTTTTGTAATACTCAGTGCAGACCAAGGACAATACGATAATTTTATTACAGGTGTCAACCCCTACCAGGGATGTTTACCCCTACCACTGTGCATTTACTACCCAAAAGAGTCTTTTTATAATAATAATAATAATAATCACTGGAGACCCAGGAAAAGTCAGTTCGCCAACTTGTAAACTACCGTCCAGTACGTAATCGGTCTTAGACAGTTGTATACGTATAATTTAAAAAATATTATTAATATTATTTAAAAAATGTTTAAATTCGAGCAGTGTACGTCGATGTTCGAGCGTAAAGGTAATTTGATTGCTCACCAAAAAAATCACGATGGTGTTCGTTTTCCGTGTACTGTCTGCCCGTCGATATTCACGTACAAATCCAATCTCAATAGACATTTGAAAAATGTGCATGATATGTTTATTTTTATTTTTTATATTTTTAATATTTAATTCAATATTTATTTTATAAGCTGTTGCACGCGTTCGACCACAACGAGGTGAAATTGAGATCGCTTCGAATATTGTAGTACCAGACCTAGCAGCAGGTCCATCAAATCAGACTCGCAATGTTAGTAATAATATGCTGAACGAATAGGCTGACTCAAAATGTAAATGATATGGATGATTTCAACGACAGAAACGATGAAATGTATGTGGAAATGCTTGACAATGCCGGACCATGCGATGCGTCAGGTAAGATTTTTTTGGTGCTAGATTTATTTATTTTTATTTATTTTTTTTAAAGTAGATTCTTATATGATTACTGTAGGGAATAAGCGCGTTCACGTAGAAAATACAACAAACCGTATTAAATCGAAAAAGGCTCGTATAGAGAAGGCTAATGCGTCTGGGTTCGTAGAGGTTAAATCCGCACATTTTCGAAAAATCGTATGGTATTATGCTAAAAATCTGGACAATTTCGAAAATTATATTTCATTCCTCGCTAATGTAAAGCCTGAACTCGTTGAATTATTGAGAAGAATTGTTAGTGTTAATCCGATAAAATTTAACTTAAAACTTGAAGCCACATATAACCAACCACATGTAGATAACTCATCGCAAAATAGGTCATTTAAGACGGCAGCCCGAGAAATTTTTATCGATTTCGATATAGATTTATTAATAGAGCAGACGTTCGCTACATTATTACATGAGGAGGAAATTTATGTAGCAAAGGGTAGTGAGTATGTAGGTACTAGAATCTATCGATGGGCTTTTATTAACAGTATACAAGTATACCCCATGGGTAAAACCCCAAACATTGGACTGCCTGTTATTAATTCGGATAATGAACGAGATGGCGCGAATAACGATCCAAGTTCTAATACTACGTTAAACATGCAAAATAATGACCAGCAAAATGAATTGAATCAATATGAAAATCGTTCAGATATTTTTAACAGTGTAGCTGGTTCGTCGTATATTCAGCTTCATACTTCTATTACAAAAAAGGGGGGGGGGGGCAACGATCAATCCGCAGAACACTGATCAACATTGTTTTAATGGGCCATTCCAGCTAAGTAAGTGACAGGGCCAAATAAATATCGAGTAGGAGATAGTTATTACCGACATGAGAATAAATATAATTTCACAGGCTTAACATTCTCAACACCGTGGAGTGAAGTTAAAATATTCGAAAAAAATAATCCGACAGTCTCTATAAATATTTACGGAAACAAAAAAATATCTCAGCCATCTTCAAGATATCCGAGTCATCACATTTTTCCATTAAAAGTCGTAAAAAATAAAAAAGCCGATCATTTCGATTTAATTTTATACACCGAAGGTGAAAAAAGCCACTATGTATATATATCAAATTTTTCACGATTAATAACACGGACATTCAAAATATTTTTGTAAACGATGCTTCACGTCATTCGACGATCAAACGTTAAAATATAAACTAAGCGGGCGGCCAGCACTTGAGCAGCATAAATTAATTTGTGGAGCACATAAGCCAATTTTACCCAGAATGCCTGATGTTGGCGCAACACTTGAATGTGAAAACATGCTCAACGACATCCGTTTACTATTTACGCCGATTTTGAAGCACTGCTAGTGAAGACTAATGAGAAAAGGGGTAAACATACGAATGTATTACATAACCACAAACCTATGAGTTATGGGTTTTTAGTCAAGGTGTCCGAAGACGTCCAGTTAGAGCTCATTGAGCGATTTAATATACCAACCGTACCGGTAATTTATCAAGTAACAGTCGAGAGGATGTTGCCAGACATTTCCTTGAAAATATCGTTGACGTGGGTCATAAAATCGAGGAATTGTTAAAGACAATTACCTCTATAGTTATGAGTGACGAAGATACACAAAAACATAATTCTAATAAAAATTGTAATTTATGTAAACGTAGTTTTGACACAATTGAGAAAGTTCGCGATCATTGTCACCTGACTGGAAGATTTAGGCAATCTTTATGTTCTCAATGTAATTTAAAATTAAAACAGCCTTAATTTTTCCCATGTTTTTTCCATAATCTAACTACTTATGACGCTAATTTTATTGTAACTGAGTTAAGATACTACGCAAATAGTATCAAGGTTATAGCAAATAGCGAAGAGAAATTTATATCATTTTCGAAATATATAAGTAGGTCATTTACCATACGGTTCGTAGACACGTGTAGGTTTATGCCGTCGAAGTTGAGTAGCTCGCTAAAAACCTTTTAACTCAAGATTTTTCGAAATTCCGCGAGACTGTGAAATATTTTGATGATGGTAATATGCCTTTTGTCACCCGCAAGGGTGTATATCCATACGAGTATACAGATGGCTGGGATAAGTTGGACGAGCCTAGTCTACCACCGAAAGAAGATTTTTATAGCACGCTTAAGGAGAAGGGCGTTAAGGATACGCATTATGATCACGCTATGGAGCTATGGAGACACTTCGGTTGTCAAACACTTGGTGATTATTCCGATCTGTACTTGAAAGTGGATGTGCTGTTGCTCGCGGACGTCTTCGAAAATTTCCGCGATCTATGCACTAAAAAACGTACAATTTAGACCCAGCTTTTTATTATACAGCTCCATGTTCAGCTTCGATTCCATGTTTGAAATATACATCGATAAAATTAGGACTTCTAACCGATTATGACATGCTACTATGTATGGAAAAAGATTTGTAAATTACGAAAATTAGTTTTTAAATATTATAAAAATAATTATATTATAGGTATACGCGGTGGATTGGTACAGGCTAGCATGCGGTATGTTAAAGCCAATAACCTCAATGATGCTAGAGTACAAAAACTGATCAACTTGACCACATTTAAATATGCAACATCATATAATGAAAACTTGAGTGCAATAACATATCTGGTTACGGTTTCGAAAATAGTCCACTCCATGTTTTGAATTGCCATTAGTTCTTTCGGACTTAATAAAATTCTACATCCATGTTCAACTTTTGATTCTATCGCTAATATAGACTCTCCCCTGTATATCATAAACGTAAGCAAAACAAATTCGTTCTCCAGAAAAATAAATCTTTTGTATTTTACTGTAGTATCCAGTATATGTGCCATCAATGAATATATACGTTTCAAAAAGTCCACGGAAATGTTTACAAATCGCGACGGAGTAATTATACGTACAGAAACATTGAACTCCTGTGTAGGATCGATGCTGACTTGTAGAAACTTGAGATTTAAAAAATCAATTGTGTAGTTGGTACAGTCAATGAGTTCGCCCGGCGGTGCAGGCGTAATATATTTGTATACCCGTTCACTATTTGAAGCCATTTTTATACACTGTGTTACAACTATGAAATGAAAACTGCGACTGAATATCACGTATGCGTATGCTGCGTATGTATATGAAGGGTTACAGCTATACGTGGTAAAGCGGGTAGGGTGGGGATTGATGGCGGCGGTGGTGGTCTGCCGGGGTGGAGTGGCATGCGCGAATATATGTGTTGTAAACGTATCGGATCGGAGGATGTGGAGGATCAGAGGAGCTCATATGATCATTGTGATCATAAAGATCATATGATCACAATGATCAGAGGGATCAGTGTTTTCGAATCAGCTATTATATCCTACTCACTTTTACTGTCCTAAAAGGTGATGACAGACACAAAAAACAATTTTAAAAAACACACATTATTGTATAATCAATACATTCATCGCTTTGCTCAGAATCTAAAAGTGTTTCAACTCTATGATAAGATTTTTATCATCGTTACCAGCTATACCTACACGAAAAAAAACGTATAATATACCCACAAATCTTTTTAGCAATACATCACTGATTATGTTGCAACTACATAATATTTGATCGGCGAGAATAGCCTGTAAACAGTGGGGCACCGAGTTCACTTTAAAATGGTGATGCGTTTCCAACAATGATAATATTATTACTTTACGATCCTAACCTTCATATGTTTTCGAAATTTGATTTTCCGCGCAGCTAAATGTTGCCTGTTCTATATTGCATACACAGATTGTTTTCTACATGTACCTCCTATATACCTATAATAAGAATATATTACATTTTATTCGTGACGTGTCTTGGCCGGGGGCGTCCGCGACAAGGGATGTGCTATAGCGTAATTAAATGGGAACATAAACCGTGTACACTGTGCTCCGCCCATAGGGATCTAAACGTGTAAATTAGCGTCGACGGACGCGAAAAACCGTTGCCAGCGAGCAGCGCTGAACGCACCTCGAGCGACAACGTAGTTAATCAGTCGTATATGAAGGCATACCGCAGGAATGAACATTATAATATGTAATATGTTTCTTTAAGCAGTCGACCGATTGTTATTATTATTATAAATACACGGGCGACCCGGCGTGGTTATGTTTTTCTTTTTACGATTATTATTTTGGTTTTTTTAATTTTCTCCGTCCGTTCGGCGTTCGGCTTTCGAAACGCGTATTTAACGCGGCATAAATTATTTAATATTATTACAATATTACACGCCGCCGCCAGTGAACAGTGAGAACACTCGTGTATAATATACACACGCAGCCCGTGGAATATATATTATTGTATAATATATAGGTACCTCACCTATACGGTACGTACGAGTATTATAACGACCGCGGCATTATAATAGAATCTTGCGGAGTGTGTACGCGCACTGCAGTAACAAATATTATAATTTATAATAAATAAATCTCTGAAATAAATGACAAGACCCGCGCTTATTTTCCTTTGTATTTTTTTTCCCCTCCGTTCGTCTCACAGGTAGTCGGGGCTACTGGTGTGCGGCGGCGATGGAGTGTAATACATAATATCTCTGACGTTTCGTAAATCGACCGCCGGCCGACAGGAAATTATTATAATACCAGCGCGTCGACTGACGAGGACGTGTGATCATATCGGTGGGCTGACAAAGTTCAGCGGATTTAATTGTTTTTAGGCTATTTGAACGAGACTATTCATTTCGACTAAAATTAGGATGTCCTTAAGGGTCATCGGTAAAAATCTTATAAAATTTAATTAAAATGAATACACCGCACCGTATACAGTGTACCGTGTATCTATGTCATATTATTAGCAATGAAGGTTAACACAATATTGCAAAATACTGTTCTAGGTTAGACGATCAATGATTACATCTAGAGATAGATGGTTACAATATTATATTGTGCAGTGATGTACTAAGTTTTGTAAGAGGTAAACATATCTTATAAAAAAAAGCGGACAAGTGGGTAACACTCTGCCGTACATAAAGTGTCTAGAGAAGTCACTGTAATGCATTTGTTAAATTTTGAAAATTTCACAATGTGTATTTTATCAATACCTACTTCTTAACCCCCTATTAAACAAACAAACAATTTTATTTCAATGTAAGTGCTGATCCCGCTAAAATATTTAAAGGTTACCCCAAATCGTGACGATGACTATAGTAGAGTACCAAAAACATAAATAGTAAGATGTAATTCGATCATTTTAATTGATTTCAACTTTAAACGAGAATCGCCGGCGAATTAAATATCCAACTCTGAGTGCTAGCGAGTGTAGCGAGCATTGTGTTCGAAAAACGATTTACAATATAATGATAATGATGATGATTATAATAATAATAATAATAATAATAATAATAATAATACACTATGAAGACGAGGACGGCCGCGGCCCCTGACACAAAAATCAATCATCGTTTCACTGTTCGGTCCCGCTCGTCGAGAAATACGTATAGTGGTCGTTCATCATCATAATACTATATTATATTATTATACGCGTTAGATTACTTAAACGACGCGTACACCGACAAAATCAGAGTTTTAATAAGATTTTTGAACACAAACGCAGACGCACTTACATTATTAACATCTTCAGTATTTCAGCCGACGCGCGGCTTCGTTTGACCGCGTTCTGTTATCGGTGAACACACACACGGTGTATTTTAGTACAGAATGTATCGAATTCGAACCACGGTTTGGGTGGACCATTTGTTTCCATTCTTTGATACTTTAGAGTTAAATAATACACTTATATACATAATACATATATAGATTATAGACTTACGTACGCACAACGCGGGTTCCGCGATCTACCGCAGGTAGATTGCCTACCTGATAATACACTGCAACGAGTGAGTTACACCCAAAATTAATAGAATAATCACAATTTTTTTAAGAGTTGACATTTGTTATGGGCAACGTAGTCAGAGGGATAAGCTATATAACAATAAATTAGAAGAAATCTGGTATACAAGGTGTAACAGAAAGAACTGACCACAAAAAAAACTAAAATTATACTACTTAAACGTATGACAAAAATTGATAAAATGATATGGTTAGTAAATAGTTTAAGAAATATACCCATGTTAACAAATTTCCAAAAATAATATTTCTAAAAAAGTTATTGCGTTCCAAATTAATTTAATCAAAAAAATATTGATATTTTTTAAAATTCTAAAAAATTAACTACTTGACTTAGATAAATGTTTTTATCATCCATTAATTGTTCTTATAGTCAGATTCACAAATTGGCTATTTTGAATTTATTCAAGGCAGTCAAGTTTGATGGCAGTCAAGATTTTAAGCTTTACCTCACTTAATTTAAGAAAACAGTACATTTTTCCTTTTTTTTTTCAATTTTTAAATAGTCAACAACATTAATTTCTTCTCAACAACGATACTACATAATTTGTAAAACGAATGTATACTGCATGGTGTATATTACACCATAATAACATTTATATTTTATTACATATTTTCCCCGTTCATCTAAGCACATAATATATTATATTGATAATCATTTGCAATTTTCTGGCCAACTATATAAGGCCTGATCACCATTTAATTATATATCATTTTTTTTTAAGCAAACAGTCGTACAATTATAATCCCATTTAAATGAGAACTCCGTAACGATTGATTTTATTATTAATTGTTATTCAAATAGAAAACGTTTTAATATGTTTAATGTCACAATTAACGTCTGTAGTTTTTATTATTTATTACGCACTAAAAATATCCTCTATCATATGTATGTATATATATGCATTTATATAATATACGTACAAATATATGTTTATTCAGTCATATAATTAATTTTTGTTCCTTCTTTTATAATGCTTATTAACAGTGTAACGCTTTTGCTTTTGAAAGTATTAACCATGATAAGAAATTCTTTGTACAGTGGTTTATTATGAGAAGCGGTGGCACTGATGCAACCCACGATCGGTCAATTAAAATTTTATAGATAATAGTCATCAGACCAAACCAACCCAACACAGGAACTTCCAATATTTTTGTATTCGCAAAATGTAGTAAATATATTTTCATAGAATACGAGTTCCAATAATATTATTATTAATCTGTAATTACTCAATTTGGGCACCAGCGATACTTCCTAAGACGCAATAGTATTATTTTTTTTTTTTTATTATAATTATTACTGTAACACCTCCTCCCATTCATGTATACGGCGAAGAAGTCGCTTCTCACAAGTGTTAACAATGTAAAACCGCTTTAATGCATTGAATATTTTAAATAGGCATGTTTTTGAAAACTCGTGTATGTAAATAGGTACACCAAATAATATAATGTAAAATATATAGACAGGATAAATTGGAAGTGACTTTAACACCGTAGATTATAATACACCTCGTTAAAACCTATATTATTTGTATAATACAGTATATGCAAATCGAGCTAGTTTGTTTATGTAAAACATTCTATTGATGATGTGTTTTAGTTGTCAAAATGTGTATTTGTTTATATTTATAAATTATTTAAAAAATAAAAACCGTTCTTGGAAAATTACCTAGCATTTGACTCACGAAGACTAGTTGGATAATTAAAAAACAAAAACAAATAAATAAAAACTTTGGATTCATTCTAATACGTTATAGAAAAGTGCTAAGATAAAAAATGACCATCAATTTTTTGTCTTCACGCCAGATTATAAAAAAACAACAGAAATTATGTAGTTAGAATATACGTGAAAAACAATGATTAAAACGTCCGTTATTCTTATGATAAACATATAATTATTGTGAATGCATAACAGTGAAAACAAAATACGGTATCCAAATTCACAGTCTTCAGGTTTAGCACTGCGTAAAGAAAAAAAAATGGTAGAAGAAAAAGAAAAACTGGTACAGGATGATAGTGACAATAATGCCAGATAAATTACCTATTAATTGTAAACAAAATAGATGTAAAAATTGTAAAATTAAGAACTATTGAGTAGTATTTTTTAAAAAGAAGTACCATTAACTATAATATCTTAAATGATATGTAAAATTATATTGTTATTCTTTGTCATACTCAATACAACACCAGCTAGTGAGGAGCAATGAATTTCAAGAGACATATCCATTACACATAATTAATGACAAAATTATGAATAAATAATCATACGGTATATGTTATTTAGACAGAAATCAAGTGTATCCACCCCAAAAGGTGATGACGTACAATTTTTTTTTTTAAAGACACACTTTAGTGTAAAATCAGTTTTACTCAGCTAAAACACAAAAATTAATTTCGACGAACATTGACTCACTTAATTAACATATTTACAACATGGCACTGTGAAATGTATGTGTGTAAGTTGTAAAAATTTAAACTGTAAAAACAGTACAAATAACTATTGTTAAAAGTAAAATGGACTCAAATCTATCTAAAGAAATAAGGTTTAGTGACAACATTGAAGCCAACTATAAAAACTGGAAGCAACGGCGGTCACTGTACTTACAAGTACTCGCAAGTAACAAAAACTGCAATATTACTCACGCTATTTGGATATGAAGGCATCGTATCTATAACACATTTAGTGAAAAGAAAATCCACGACGAGAAGAAGGTTCCAATTTTTCAAAAAGTAATCACCGCATTCGATATGTACTGCGTAGGAAAAAAAAATATTGTATTCGATAGATTTAGTTTTCGAAAATACAAACGTCAGGATGGGCAGTTATTAGATCACATCACACAATTAAAACTATTATTAGCATCGTGTGAGTACAAGGAACTTACAGACTCTATAGTAAGAGATCAAATTATTATTAATACATCGGACGTAAAGTATTCCAAGAACGTTTAAAATCAAATATGTCAGATTTATCATTAAAATAGATTAACTCAATTTCTAATTTATATAACCTAATTAAAATATCTGAATTCAAAAAAATATAATTTGGATACCAGGGAAGATCATTGCTAAAGCAAATACTCCTAAATCTTTTTTTGTAGAAAACAACAAAGGTAAAATTATCAGAATAAATACCAAGCACAAGTAAAAATAATGTTACTGGAAGGGTATTGGAAATGATGGGTATTAACATAGGTGAGGAGAGACAAAAGAGAAAAATAAGCCTAACAAAAGAATATTGGTTAGATGTATCAACCAAACCTATGAGGTCAAACTTATTACCTAGCCTCCATTTAAAGATTTTGTAATGTAAATTATTATTAAAGGCATATAGAGTGGCATTGGCATATTTTTGAACTATTCGATTTTTATGAAACATCTTCTGTCTCGCCTCGACAACTACCTATTGATACAACAATAATTTAGAATAGGTAAGTCTCGATAATAGCACGCAACGGTGTAATTACAATATTATTACAATACGCCCCCGACGGTAATTGTTTTCCGGCCTCCAGTGGTACAGCATTATAATAAAATATTATAATATATATTATATACACAGAAAACCATTTACACGTCATGATGGAGGCCGGTATATACGCCATCAGCAAGAGGACCGTCTTCCTCGTGTTTTCATGTTATCGACGTCAATCATCGACGATTAGGTATATGTACGCTACAACAGCGCTTCGAAGTCTCCGATATGATAAGAGCGGCGGCGCCGCTTTACGAGTGATCTTCTTCTCCTTGTTCTACCCGCCGCCGAGTAAACACGCGTGCTATATTATATGGTACACATTTTTACCTGGCTGCCCGAGACGATTCCTATCATAGTTTTTATTAATTTTCTCTTCATCCGCTCGGCCTATCTGATTGAGAAATAGTTTTTTGGTCATAACCTGGCGCGCGCCACGAGATAACTTATAAGTACATGTGCCTATATTAATATATATATGTATTCCATTGTAACGCCAAGAGTGCGGCCCGCGGGTGTCGGACGAGTCTTGATGATACATATTATTAAAGTAACGTATGCACTTATGTACGATAAGAGATCGGTGAAACGCGGAAATAAATACTCTGTACCTATTTATTGTTTATACGCCATGAATACAAGCACTTTTTATGTAATTAATATATAAATAGTATGGTTACTTTCTAGATACAGAGATGTGCTCGACTTGGGGGCCCTGTAAAAATTATTATCGACAAATTCCATTTCATTCATATTTAATGGAACAAATTAATTCATTCGTATATTTGTATATAATTATCATTCCGCAAAAAGTATGATAACATTTTTATCGTAACATGCCAAATATTATCACACACAAACAGTATTTAATAGTATAATTATAATAATATGATATAAATGGACAGCGGGACAACTATAATAACCAAATGCGTTTTGTTATATCACCTAGGTACTAGGTAACTCACAATTTATTAACTTGTTCAAACTATAGAGTAAGCACATAGTAATATTATTATAGTTAAGATATCTCGTCTATGCGGTCTTTTGTTCTAAATACGCTTTCACTAAACGTTAACTATCTACCGATAGTTACCCGGTATCACCCACGTTCGTGGTCCACTAGCAGCTCTACACCAATCAACTACTCAAGTAATCATAACAGATCGATTCAACAGAGTTGTGCACAACGGGTAATATCCGAGAACCACATCATTGAATAGCATATAGGTACGAACCGCAGAAGTTGTAGGAAAACAAACCTCTCATCTAATACGAATGCTTTATAAAAAAAATAGTGCATTACCTATTTGTTGTCGTCCGACGATAAATTAATACAAAATAGTTTCTTTTTTACACAAAATATAATATAATGACGTTTCGTGCGTGCTTTGTAGGTACGTATTTCCTCGTTTTTGTCAAATCAACGAGAGACCGCGCCGCAGCTTCCACCGTCACTAACTCAATATATATTATATATATACACAAGGATAGGCATCGACAATACGTATAAGGTTATAATATAATATACGCCTATAAGTATATAGGAGGTACCTACTTACTATAAATAATATCGTGTCAATTGTGTTCGATTTTATATTGTAATCGCGTTCACGATATGGAATAAATTAATGTCACCCATGTTTTTCTGCAAAATAGATTTCTACTCGTGGGAGAGGGGGAAGGGGCTTTAACGCGTTGAAAACTATGCCGTCGCGAGGAGTCTCGCGTGTGTTAAAAGTAGAAAAAATAATTTGTTAGATATTTATTGACAGTTGCTAATAAAATTAATAAATTATTTCGATGTTAACTTACTATATTCAATCTTAATACGTTATCAAATTTATTAAACTATATGAATTAATAACACTTGGCTAAAGTGAATTGTTTTTGTATAAGTATTCATCCAGTCAGCCAGGTTTATTAAAATCACACAGTTACTGAGAACCGAAAGTAACGCCTAATCAATTCAATGAATAGACCACAGTATTTTGAACATAGCACGATGAAAAAAATTAGGAGGAATGAGACATAATCAAATGACAATATTAACTCAACAAAAGTGAATTTTAAACAAGGTACCTACACGATATGTCCAGAACGAATATAAAAGTGACAGAACTTGTACACCTGATGTGGTCACCGCATTTGCACAGCCCAATCACTGCACATTTTTTGTATAAATTATGACATAGGTATAGTAGTTAATTATGATACAATATCAAATGTATTATATGCATTAACTAATAATGGAACGATAGACCGTGAGAGATCTCTGATTGAACTTACTCGATAGTATTCAATATGTTTTAGAAATTGTATTTTATGATGTTATATATTATATTATATTTAATACGAAAAAACATCGTATAATCTCTCCAACCAGTTAAAAGTTATTAATAGATATTTAAATTATTACTGTTATGCTTTATTCGCGTATAATAATATTAATAAACCTACGTATTAATACGCGATAATATTACGCATACATAAAACAAAATGTACCATGTCTGTTGAAGAAAAGAATGATTTACACGCCACTACGACGTGTTATATAACTCTCGCGACACTTTTTGAGTGTGTGTGCGAGTTGGAGTGTGTGTGCGTGTGCGTGAGCGTGCTTGCCGTCCATGTCGGACCAGCGATGTAATAATATAGAGTTGGCGATTCCGGCCCGACCCTGTAATATCTACGAGTAAGGTTCGCTCGGTCATTAGAAAACAATAATAATAACAATAATCTGTCGTTGTTATTACCAACATATTATCGTAAAGCTGGCGTGCATTTGTGTAATTACATAAATGTTTTATGTGCAAGTCGCCTTGGTGGTGTGCAGTCGACTTGTGGTTTGCTCGTCGTAGGTGTCCACAGCGGGATCTGAGAGCGCGCTGCGTGCAGACTCGTTTCAAACGATAGGACACAATATTATACAACGATATGGTTATGGGCGATCGCAACATTCGTGAAAAAAATAATTATTATCATTTCATCTAAAACTATTATTTTGCAAAATATGTACTAGCCAATGATAAAAGTAATTTAAACGCTGAAACCAGGACACAACCCACCGCAGCGTAAAATATAATAGCCAAACAGAGTTCACGAAGAAAATAATTTGACAATGATTAATCATAATTAATTAAAATACAAACAAATTAAGGACTCCGGCCCCTGATCACTTCGCTCACCAGGCAAGCCACCAACAGGCAAAACCCTCCAAAGGTCGCGCCGAATACCCTGAGGAATCCCCTTTGCTTCTTGAAATTTAAAATATTTTAAAAAAACAAATATACAAAACTTTTTTAAGTAGTAGAGTACAATTAATGTATTATATATATAAGAACTGGATAGAAACCAAAAATTGTCATCAAAGATCCATTCCCCAGCTACATCTGCCCTGGGTATTACTATAACATTAAAACATCGTCCTGCATCAACACCAGTGCGTTAACGATATCGATAATGTAGGATAGTAAATATTCGTATATCAATATATCAATTTTTGAACAATTTTGGACATTCCTAACTTGAACAATTTAAATTGTAATCGATTTTATTGCAATCACCTATGTACATTATTTTTTTACCATACAATCAAAATATTAATAATAAGCATTATAATTGTAATCCTGTTTGTCGGACTCAGTCTAGTTGAATAATATTACATATTTTGTTTATATTTTAACAAGTAGTTTCGGTGCTTTACATCTTATACTAGCATTATTCAAGCAGTATTCAATATGGAAAGATAAGAAGTAGTTTATTACAAAAAAATTCTTTATGCAAGACCGAAAAATTGGCTTTTGATATTAAAATGAATAGTAACAATTATCTTTGCGATAAATTAACAATAGTAAGTATGACCGACGTCCAAATTATTGCTTTACATACAATAAAAAACCCTACCTATATGGTTATCTACACATAAAAATAACCATGATTATGAACAAACGTTTAAAAATAATATTATAATAACAAAATGAGGCTGCAGTTACAGTTATATAATACAAAATAATATTAATATAAAATTGTTAATATAGTTTATAAAAATACACAATTATAATATTTGGTTCCATATTAACGACGACGTTCTACTGTTTTCCTTTGTAAGTATTGAACATATATCCAAGAACCAAAGACCTCTTGTGATACACCATGATATCAACGTTGTATAACTTGAAGTGGAAACGAGTCCCTACAGCCTTTACACTTTTAAATTGAGATCAACGTATTTGAAAGTCTGCGGACAGCACAGTATCCATATCAATATACATTGCTCACAATTGTTACAAAAATATATTTCCATTGTTCAATATCGATGTAATAAACCAAGAAATTGATGCTTGGCGATCTTGACAAATGGGTTTCATGGGTGAAGGATAAATCTGAACAAATCATAACTAGGTGGCCATGTTAAGCATTGGCCCATATCATTCTCGTTAAGTGTGAAAGTATAGGTTGCATCAGCAATGGACGGTATATCAGACAGTACATATTATCATGAGTTGAAACACCATAATATGGATATTAATAACATTATTGTCAAAGGGCGATGTGATTTTTTTTAAATATTCCGATTAGGCTTTAATATATTTGATTACCTACACTGTTCGACGATATTCGACGCTGCAAAAATCATTTTTAATGATTCTGGCTATCATAGGTGTTTTACATTTATGTCCAAAATGTGCAAATCGTGACTAAAAACAGTGTCGATAAGTCCCGTTCGTCACAGATATTCAGAATCGAAGTAGTATTTGGTACAGTGGTATCTGCAGATCTATCCGACCCATCAAAACATCGTGATGAGGTACGCATAGTAAAACGGCGATGTACAAGCATAGCTTCGCACTTGTATCATATGACCATGTCGAAGTACTCTTTTGTGAACTTAAGAATTATAATACACATTTGGTTGTGTGCCATCCTTCGTAAGATTACGCTCTAATATTTAAGAACCACTCTGCAACATATTTTTGCTGAATTTCCCTAAGCTACTGGGCAAACGTCTGAAGGGTAATCTTCTTTTGTGGCCTTTATGTTTACCGTTGACATGAAATATACTGGTACGCTGATCCGATTATATCAATAGGATGTGTTGGAACAGTACCAGCTGGTACTACTAGTAGTTTTTGGTAATACATAACAGGTAATTTTAGTTCCAAATTCACTTGCCACATAATAACCTCTAGTTAGTAACTAATTATACTATTACAATACACTGCAACGTCTGCCAAAATAGTATTATTGTGGAACATTGCTCTGTATGAATCAATAAATGATTCCCACTCTTGAATTAATAACTAGGTGCAACTAGTGATGGTAAATTAATGAAACCATTGTCCTTTCATATTGATACTGTAGATGCATTATCTAATTGGTCACATAAATGCACAAGTTTGTCACAATTTTGTACAGTGAGTTTTTGATTGCAAAGTCTTATTTTCCCAAATTAATAACTAATTATTAATTTGTGGGAACTCATTTCCTCTCTTTTGTTACAAACAAAATCAAACAGTTGAACAGTTGAATGGCGTTAAAGGTCTTTTTGAAGGTTCCACAGCTTATCAGCAAACGGGGATTGTTGATTGAAGACGATTACTTTATGACACCAATTATGTATACAATTCAATTTACTTATAACTAAGCATAGTTTAATAATCACCTTATAATTTTTTTTTTAATTAAAATTTTTTTTTTCATTATTGTTATTTAATTATCCTTTTTTTTCTATTCACTTTTAATTACCATAAACATTTTTTTCTTTTACTTATTCCATAAAAATGTTCATTTTTTTATTCATTATTGCAATTTAATTAACCTCTTTTTTTCATTTTTAACAGTAATAATGTTTGCAATAAATTAATAATAAGTATGACCTGACTATGCTTTACATAATGTTATTACAACTTGCAATTAAATGACAATAAAAAACATACTTAACTACCTAAAGTTGAATGGCCTTTAGTTATAGGATTTTCGAGTCATCAGCAAACAGAGTGATAGTTGGTTGAAGACGCTTATTTACTAATTCTAACAATGTATACAATACGATTTACTTTATTACTAAGCATAGTTAAATCACATTATAATTTTGTTTTATTACTTATTATATAGTAATTTTCTTCTTTTCTCAATAATCATTATCATCTATTATTCACATCATTTTTTTTATTATTTATTTTTAACAGTAATAATGTTTGCAATAAACTAATAATACACATGATCAAACTATGCTTTACATAACGTTATTCCATTTGTATTTGTATGACAATAACAAAACCTACTTAACGATATTATTACCATACACTTTTATCAATAATATACCAAATAACAAAACGCAGCTGTAATTAATTATAGTTCATAAAAATTCAAAACAATAATATTTTTTTTTTAGTTATATGGTATAAACATTCACAATGATAATATTTAGCTACAATCCAATATTTAAATAATAATTCAATAATCAAAATATTAACGAATTGGCCTGCTAAATGATGAACTATAATATCTTAAGGAGGTACATTTAATAACAAATAATTATATAAAACTAAAACTAATTTTAAACAAAATATCAACTGCTTATAGTTCATAAGTCATAACTTCTTGTAGCTACATGTATGTTTACTTTTTAAACTTTACTTATTTTGAACAAGTTGTATTTAATTTTAAATATGCATTATGTCAACCACAGAAACCAATAGCAAATAATACGGCATTTATGAGCACATCAATAGTTTATCAGATAAACATAATTTTATTTATGTGTTCATAAATGCCGCATTATTTGATATTGGTTTCTGTAATTGACATAATGAAAATTCTATTTAGAATTTTAAAATTAATGTATTCATTTTTTAATTGGTTTTCTATAAGAGTATCAAAAACACCGGAACTGACGATGGCAGTAAAGGCACAGACGCACAGTCGACTAAGCACACCACGCATCATATATTTAGGTTACAGCCGACATTACAAATATCACCGTTAACGAGATCGCATTTACATTTTTTGGCGGCGTCGCCTTTGAAGACCTCCCCGTCATCCTTAAAATTATAATAATATTGTTAAACGCTAATAGAGAGGATGCGTTTTTGGTCCGTCACGAAAAAAACCATCGCTGTCGCCCACCGTCGAAACGTCGTCCATCCGCTAGTAGAGTTTGCGAGTATAATATATATATATATAGCTATATATACTTGGATATAAGTATAATACATTTATAACTAATATACGGACATATATAGGGACGAAAATCTCGGAAGGCTCGGCGACGACGTACAATAATATAAACGTAAGAGGAGTACTCTATACGCGTGGCGAATAAATTATACACATTCCTCAATAAAAAAAAAATTAATTTGTGCGTCAAAATCGTCGTTATTGTATTGTAATAATATAGAACGATGATTATCTTTTGTTAACCGTACTGATTTTTTTTCTTTCACGTATTGTTTTTTGTCGCTCCACAAAACACAATAATTGCTGTATTGCGCTTCCAACTTTTTTTTTATTATTATTATTATTATTATTATTATTAAAAATATAGTAGCGTATGAAAAAAACAATTTAATTATTAAAGTATAATTATCTGTTTTATATTTTTTAGTTATACATTTTTATAGAATCCAGGAACCTCAGCAATAGAACCATGTGACTTATAATAGTGGGCTCTATCAATGTTAAAATATAATTTTTATAATTTTTCAAATATCTTTAGTATACAATTAACATGATATGTGAAAAAGAGGAGGAGGGAGCTTGGTAATACCAAATAAAGTCCTTATCAAGTATACTGTAATTCTTTTCTGTATAGTATTGTTTTTCTACTTTATCCATTATGAACGTTCAGAGATATACCAATATCCAATATAACACACACTCGGATAATATTTAAATGTACTTATATACTTTAAACTTTGGTTAAGTGGTCCCCAAATTTTGCATACATGTAGTAATTTAATAACAAAATAATCCGTAACCAACGGCACCCTTAAAAAAATGTGTCATTGTTAACAATATAGACGAAATTATCTTAGACTGTCGCCTACTCAGATGGGTCACCAAACAACTGTTAAACAAAAGAATTGCTCCATACATTTTCAATTTTATTGATCAAAAATCAAAAAACGTCAATAATAAGAAAACATATTATTAAAATGAGAAAAAACCACTTCGCTGGGAATTTTTTCTGGGAATATCACGGAGACAGAGTTCGATGTTAACAAGACATCACTAGTCAACTGTCCTTGTTGTTGATTAAACAAGATATAAAAACATTTGAGCGAATTCATTTTTAACAGTGGTACTACGAATGTTATGTACGTTTTACGTTTTACATGACGACAACGACAACGACGATGACAGCAACGACGACCCGACGTCTGAAGTTACGATTTCCATTCCACGCAGTCTTATACATTGCGGGCGCACGGTATTCACGGGATGATGTGAAAATCACACTGTCAAGGTAGAAAAACGATCGACAGAACAACATGAGCAACAAATGACAGCGTACACACAACAAAAAATATATCACAGTTAACGGTGCATTTTTTACGACTTTTTTTCATAATAACGTAGCAATAATCGTAAACAAGTACCAATGATGACATGCATGCGTCTTCCACGAATTATTTTTGAGTGACAAAGTAACAAAAGCCGAAAATCTTTTATTTAACATTGTAAACAATCAAATTTTAGATTCTGAGCGGAGCGTATTGATTTTACAATGATGTGTTTTTTTTTTATTATCATTTTTTTTTTATGTCATCACTGTTTGGGGTAGTAAAACTGCTTCATTTTTCTAAAACAGTATCTAGTTCGATGGGAAAGTGAATTTAGTTGGTGCATTAAAGAGGTCACGGTTTTTGCAAAAAAATTTTGGTTTTTCCCTGCGCTTTTGAAGTCTATTGGGAATTTAAAATTTTGAATATTTAGATTTAATTATGCTTATATCCGTGTACAATTATGTAGATTAAATGTATAATATAAAAATAAACTGACTGATAATATTTAATATATTCCTAAAACATTAGCAGTCCCTATTCCTTGTAAATATCAAGATGTTTTACTAAATATACGTCCTTCTCCCGTGAAGGGAAATTCCTCCACCCCCAAACTAATGACCAGTTTCATTAAAAAGGTATATAATTTTAATGGCTTATGTTCACAGTAATCAAAAAACACTATAAGAAGTACATAATATTTAGAATGGAACCGTTAAGAACGTCTATTAATGATTCAGCAATAATTGCAAAGTAAGTAAATACACTAGATAGTGCAACATAATAGAAATATGAAATTTTAACCTACTTTTTAAAATTATTTTACTTTATAAAACTGAGGTATTTTTCTATAATTTATGTAATTGATACATATGTATTAATATTGTGTCTGATTTAAACAGTAATTACCATCAGAAATTACTTTTAGGTATACAGAAAAATAAAAGAAACGAGAGTGTGTGATCATTACACTCTAGGGAAGTAAACATGGATGCAACCATGGATAAAAATTACTTCAAGTACCTAGTGAATATCATGACTTATAAATAAGCATGAACTTTCCAGCCGTCACAAAAAACACGTGTGGTGTTTAATCATATGGTTTTAAACAACTTTTTTTTTTATTATTCTTATTTAAGATTTTACCGGGTTCAACATCTATTAACTAAGTTTTAAACAACTCATTAATAATAAATACCTAAAGTACTATACTTAATAAGTACCTATAGGAATAGTACGTTTTTACCATGATTCATCAAATTATTAGATTATTAATGTGATATATCGATTATTAAAGAGTGGTGGGGAGAAAACAAAGCGGTACCGATGAAAGCGATTATGAAGATGTCAGGTCAGTATGCGCACGCGGCCGTATACATTGCGACATCCGGACTCGCACGTGTGTAAAGTGGAGGCGTAATTGCGCGAGCGGCAGACGTCCGGCAATTAAATGCCCTCGAGCTACGACACACGACTAAGGCTGCACGCACACATACCTCCTATATAATATGACAAACATAATATTATTAAAATATTATACTCCCCCGACAAATACATTGTGGCAGTACGTGAGTGCAATAACCAACGATCGCGATAGTTGTGCATCGTTTTGATCAAATTAATACTTAAAAGAGGTGGTGGGACAGTTATTGCCCTCACTATATAGGACACTGTTATCTATTACTCAGCTGAAATAAACGCAAGTCTAATCAACGGTCACTAGCAGTCACTAGGACCAGTTTAACATGTACAAAATTGGATTAATCGATTATTTATCGTGTTCTCTAATAATTGTGTGCATTTGTGTAAAAATATTTAAGAACAAATATTCTGAATACGGTTTTTTAAAATATTAATAAAATCGTAGAATTAATTTTTATAAAACTTCTGAATTTTTATGTTGTGAATTGTAAATCAGGTTACAAGAACTACCATGTAAAGTTACTAAATTGTCCGTTTCAAAAAATGTGGAATTACGTAATAAGTAGTACGATCATGTACAATGGATCAATCGAGCCAAATTTTTATAATTGACGCCCGTTAAAATTCAATGTTACCTACTTGTTGTATTACTGTATAAGTTATAAAAAAGTGATCAATTTCAATTGCCTAACATTTTTTATATAAATATTTTGTAATGATTATTAGGTAAATAAAACTATTAACTGAGTAAGTAGTAAATTGGTATCCGTCAAAACGGATGAAATGAGTACGATTTTGAACTTTCTCAGGCTCCTACAACTTCAATATTAATTTTTTAAATCTGAAAAAAATCTAGGATAGGCGCACAGTACAAGTGACTATATTTGCATAAAAAATTAAGTTTAACTATAGCTTATTTAAAAAAAAAGTGGGTGTTCCAAGTCGCATAAGGTTTTTTAAAATGTTTTTGAGCATTTAACCTATCATACGTTTTACTTGGAACCAAAATAAGGTTTTTAAAAATATCTTTGTACATATGGAACCTAATGGAACATATGTAACCTTAAGAAGTAAACATATTTTACTCTTCCGCATGAATATGTTGTAGAACAATGTGTCGCCGTAGTCGCGATAATCAGTTATACTGTTCATAAAGCTTCATGATCAGTGAAAATGAAATCGAGTCGAAACAAACGACACAACTTTAGCCTCCGTCCGAATATTACACAGTATATTTTACAATATACATGCATAATAATACACAGACATTTATTTATTTTATAATAATGACGTAATCGCGATTCGCTTATAATTTGCCACGGGGAAATAAATCTGCCGGAGCGCGACACGGCGCAACACAAGATCCAAACCCACGTCGTCCGACGCCACCGTCGCCGCCGCAGCGTGGGCCTCCCCCGTATAAGACCACAACGATTTATTTATGATAATTTTCAACTCACACCGCCGCTTTTCCACAGTGCGAGTCTTTTTTTTAATACGTACGTACAATTTTTTTTTATTATTACTTATTCATCTTCGTCGCAACACGGCACAACAAATTTATTTTCGATATAAATTCTCAATGAATAATAATTAAGACACGACGGCCGCCGCCGCCACTGCCAGACCGACGCAGATCACCGGCGTCAGATTGCGCGACCAATATTATAAACGTCGTCCAAAGAACGCATATTAAACAATTTACCTGTCGTTGTTGTACGCATTACATTCCAATAATATATTCGAATATATACTTTATCCACTAATATATTTATATATATATATATTATATAAGTGTGTGTGTGTGTGTGCTGCTGCTACCACAATTACATCGATCCGTGTTAATGAAACGACGGCGACGACGTGTCCCAGTCACTCGATTAACATGTGTTTCGAATACCAATTCTGTCGTAAAAGGGTATGTACATACATCATAGTGTAATATAACATTTTTGATACAATTTTTATTTTTATTATTTTTTGGTTTAACCTATAAAGATTAAAGAGATAGTTTGTAAAAATGCATAAATAAAAAGATTTGGCAAGTGGGTCCTGTTCTGCTGTACATAAAATGGCATGTGGGTCACTGTAATAGATGTTTTAAATTTGAACTCAATTATATAGGTAAGATCATTGTACCAAGCTATTCAAAAATAATTCTGAGTTTTGACAGTCAGGTTAGCTTATACATTACTTGGTATATTTTATGATGTTATTGCTATTAAAGTAATTTATTTTCCCGTTTGTCAGTTGGTTGGATTAAAAAACCAAAACCGAAACAAAATCGAAAAAACCCAATACCGGTAATCAAAACCAAAATCGGAAAAAAATAAATACCTATATCCAAAACCGAAATCGAAATCGGGAATTATATTTTCGGTTTCAAGCCCTGGATACAATGATGTACAATGTACATAATATGTGTTATCGACGGCCAGTTACGTTTGACGTTATAAACTGCGACAAACGTGTCCAGCGTATAAAATGTATATAATACGATTGTGTTATTCACATAAATATTATTCCACTCGGTATATTAACGGACTTTGCAGAGACGTGTTATTATTATTACTGCTATTATCATTGCTTGTGTGTATACAGAACGGCTTGTTAGATAAATAATAATAATAATAATAATGTAAAATGATTTATCTCCGTATGATAATAATAATAATAATACGGTTTTCGCGCGATCGACCGAACGCAGTCACAGATCGAATCTTAATAGATCCGACACCGCCTTTGCGCGCTCGTGCCACGGCAATAAATTAGATATTCGCCACAGCAAAAAAAACCGCATTGGCCTATAAATATAAATTATAAGTATAATATGTGTGCATACAAACGAATCGTATAAGAGTGGACACGCGTATCGGAATTCACTTAGGATAGTCACAAACCGTATGTAAAGCTGCAGTGCTCTGGCACAGCATTATCGTATTGTACAGAACGCGCGCCCGCTGAGTGGATATAAATTATAATTTATATAGAATATTATAATATATTTAAAAGACAGATAATATCACTCGTGACACGCAATGACGCGACACTGTTAGCTGGTTACGCCTATAATATAATCGCGTAATAAATATTTAAGAAAATTTTTTTATTTTATTTGACAACAGAAAAATTCTTATATTAACTTATTTTGGATATAATTATGTTGTAACTGAATGATGTTATTTATTACATTGTCTTCCGGTTATATACCAGAACTACATAAGAACGGCTGACTTTCTATACCTACAACTCCGTAAAGTATTTATGCCTACATATTATATTAATTTCAAGCTTTAATTAGAATAATGTTTCATTTCATATATTTACTGATAAATCAAAATATCATCGCGGCACGTATTGTAAGTGGAGAACCATTTAGGGATACAGATTCTCATAATATAAAATTCAGGGGGTATTGGAGGAAAATATTTCCTATTATAGGATTATTAATTCTGTGCGACAATATTATAATAAAATAAAATAAAATTGTTAATGTTGTTGCCCCTACTACCTTCAAATAATATTGAAAACGGTTTTTAAGAAGTAAAAGCATATGCGACAAGGATGCAAGTTGACATAGGTACACGAAATATTTGATTACTATACTACTATGATATATTTAATTCCATAATATTAGTATTAAAGTCAGTGGTGTCATTTGTGGGATGCAAGGGTGCGTTAATGCATCCCATGAATTTTTTTTAACAATTTTTTTGTGTAGGATAATTTATAAAATTATATTATAAAACAAATAACAATTATTTTGTAATTTTTTTATGTGTCAATTTTGATGGTTATGGATATTTTTAACTCCAACAGTGATCAGTTTTTGAAATCAAATTCTGTTTATCTTGAAAAATGTCTTAACCATTAACCATTATTATACGACCCGGTGGAAAAAAATCCAAAACGGTTAGACAGACCCTGTAAGAACGTCGTAGCACAAAAAAATATTAAAAAACGGCTCGGAGAATAATTGTGAATAAATAAGCGGGAAAAATTACAGGTAATTATTTATAATTATAGTTGCATTAACAAGTCTTCCCCTGATTATTCGATTATTATAATACCCATTTTAAGTATGTTCATCATGTAATTAGGTTATTATCGTTAAAATAATATCGTATTTATAGTTTTATGCGGAGGATAAAACATGACAATTTACATGATTGAATACTAGTTCAATGCGCAATAAGTGTATACTAAGTATAGCCCGTTCTAAGTGTGTGTTTATATTATTTATTATAGTGCTCTAATCAGATAAACGATAGCCAACATCCAAAGTGGGAAACATCTAAACATAGAAAAAGTGTCTTCAAGAAGCAACAAGTTTTCAGTATCATAAGTTGGAGATTTGCATAATATTTCAATTATTCTACGTGTGTGTTTGTTATTAAATGATCACATTAAAAGAATCCGAGAAAAATATTATAAACTATAACGGTAGTTACAATAAAATCGTACACTAATCGGCACGTTATAATCTTAAATAATATACTAATTAAATATTCACGATCTTCGCGATTAGTACAATTATTATTATTATAAATTGGTGCTTATAAACCGATGACCTCAATATATATCTATATAAATATATAAAAAGGGTATATAGCTCTCGGCGGGGGCGGTATAATTTGTAGTGATGGTGCATCATATATCAACTCAAGTAAATTAATTTAAAACAGCGAATTGGTAGGTAGGTATGCAGTATGCAATGGTGGTGATAGAATTTATAGTTTTACAAACCGATTTCTTAAAATGTTAATTTTATTAAAAACGAATGGCTACAATTTAGACGCATATATAAGTATAACAAGCAATTATGATAACATCCCAAGAAAACTTAATTAGCACTCAGTGGTATCACCTAGCCATTATATTTAAGTGTAGATGATTGAAATCATCTAAAAACTTAAAAGAGTGTTTCACGATTAAGTTTATATACTACCTATATAGTTAAATAATTTTCAATTACCTACTCATAAATCCATATTGTATAAATGTATACCTAGGCAAATGTTTTGAAAACCTAGGAGCAAAGGCCAGTGAGATTCGGAAAAATATATTTATTTATATTTATGCATGCGTGTGACTTTTTTTCGGCTAATTAGTATGAACGAATAAAAAAGTATTCTTCATCAGTGGCGCCGAACACGTACTTCGGGTAGTTCAATTGAACTACCTTGAAAATTGGGTGGGTGGTTAAAATAATAGAGTACAACTGAGTCTTTCTGCTTTAATTTTATTAGACAAAAGAATATTGTTCAATTATTATTTATATATAATTAGTTAAGCCCGTTTCACAGTTGAATACGGGCATAGAGTTGGTCGAGTTAATTAATATAACATATTAAAATGTATAACTCATTTATCGTGGCCATAGTAGCAAACCGTAAATAAATACTATTATGTACAGCTACTATATGATACATTTGTAAAAAATTAAAAGGTGGACAATCTCATAAAATTTAAACCAAAAAGTCTTCTAGATTTTGTGTCGTATCTATATATTTGTTTTATGAACGAAATAAAATAATTCCCAATTTTTAAATAATATAAATATTTTAAAAATAATTATATATTTCAGATTTATACGTGAAAATGAAGAAAAATTAAAACCAATCAAAACCAAAATAAAAGTCGAAAAAGATTTAATCGAGAGTTTTGCATTTGAAGGAGCGGTGCTTAACGAGAGTCTGCATAATATGGAGTCTAACTTAAGGGTTATAAATAAATAAACACTATTGTAAAACTACTAGCTTCCTCGCTTCGCTCAGAATCTAAAATGTAACTATAGTATACAAATTAAGCAAATTGATAAGATTGAAAAGATAAGATTTAAACATCGTGACCAGACGACTATATAGACTTCGGTGCCGTGCAGTTCACATCTCTATCGTCGATTGAGCATCCTCCCTTTTGCGTAAGAAATAGTGGCTACCGTGTCCGAAGTCATTAGAAACGTCCGGTGAACAGGATAAGTTACGAGCACGACGAAAGTATATTATGGAAAAATAAATAACGAAATAGAATTTGTGAAACCCATGAAACAGAATAACACAAATAAATACCGACCGAGACGCATGGGGCAAGCTGATGCTTCAGAAGTAGTAGGTAAACGTAATATAAAATATACACGAGCGTTATTAATTTCAAGCTTCCGGTCGACATTTATACATACACACACACACTGTCTTTTTTATTTTCGGACATTAGAGGAGTCCCCGAGCGTTCCTAATTTACGCACGACGGCGGATTATTTATTCGGTAGTCCATTCGTGTGACCACGGGTGGCGGTGGCGGCAATGGCCTATATGCGGTCGGTTTTATTTATATTTATTTTAGTTGTATTATGATTATTATGATTATTATTACGATTATCATGTGATTTTTTTCGGAAATTATCTTCACGTATTATATAATATAAGCTACTGCACACCGACGACGGTTTGTATTGTCTGCATGTGTGTGTGACCACCCAGAAAAACGTCAAGACTCGTTATGCGTTACGAAACGAATACTATATTATATTAAAATATCATACGCGAGTACCAACATGTATACCTATAATATGAGAAGTTACCGGGGGAGTCGTGTATAACACCGCTGGTTCCACTCCGTGGTATATAATAATAAAATATTAATATGTACTCGGCGATGATAAGAGGTAAAAAAAAAAAGCAGATGAAACAGCCGCGATAGTGCAACCTACGGACTGAATCAGAATTATAAACAAAACCTTTGGTCATACGTGCCCCGAAGTATTTACCGGCGACGTTCGACAGCGATGAGGACCAAGAATAATAATAATATTTGCAAGACGTTTACACGTGAAATATAATATAATTTATAGAGCTTTTTTGTTCCCCATAACACGGCATGCGATTTCATACGCACGCCATGTGCCGGAAAATAAAATCGCTCTAGAAATCGCAATCACCGTTGATATTCGCCATGCATACCTATGTGACTATTATACTATTACCGTTATTTTCCGTATACCCTGTATATGGATTAAATTACGATTATATTTCTAAAACATACTGACGAAAAATATGAACAAAAGAGATAAGGGATTCTAATTCATAACTCTCAAAATTAATTTACCTATGACCTATCCTGTGGCTTCAGATAGTTTTGTTTCCAGAAAGCTAGTTTCGTTAACACATCTTACAGATACAACGAAAATATTATTCGCATTAAAGTTATTGGCAGTCATAAACTCATAAGCTTAGTGATGAGGATAAAAACGTGTTTAGGTTTGTTCCCTTAAAAAACTAAAATTGTAATATTTATTTTTTAGGAATATTTGATTAGGTACCTATAGGCTATAGTTAAATTTAAATATATTTCATAAAATTTTACACTTATTACCATTATACCTACTACACTACCTACCTAAGTATCGTTCACGTCATATTGACATTATTTTAAAATGAAAATTTTTAACGAAGAATGAAAACAATAATTGTGAATTTACAACAAAATCAGTTCTGTGAGTTATTGTCAAGATTAATTATCCCTTTCTTGCTTTAGTCAGCTATTTCTTCTCAATAATGCCTTTCCTAGTATTTGTCCTCTTTTGTCATATCATTATCTGTCTAGTATCTACTTATTTGTCCACACACATTTTCGTCTAGGGGGTCCGCTATTTGGTGACCCCCTTTTAAAACATGCGTGTGGGACTCAATCAGGTGAAGTCATTTTCTTTTTCATTATGAGACAACTATTAAAACATTCGATCGATCACGGGATTAATTTGAGATCACGACTGAAGATTGCGCACCCGAAATTACGCATTAATATATAATATATATGAATCCATTATCTGAGCGCGCCAGTCGACCATTGTGAACCAACCGTCTTTTTTCTGTTCAATCATGATGACAAAATTCAATTAAAGAAAAAAAAAATAATAATAAACGACTTTATCAATTTCGCCCACGTTAATTTCCTTCCGGGCCATTATAACACGTCGTAGGTTGACGGGTGCATCGATACAGCCAAGCGTGTGAAACGTTTATCGATCAAAATCTCCGAAAGCGCTTTTAAATTTCACACATTGTATATTGCTCATGTAGGAACACGTTGCTGGAGATATTATAAATCACATAAGTACCATTATATCGTTTGTCGACCGTTCTAGATTTCTGTATATCATCGTAAAACAGACACAAATTCCTAATAACGACTTGGACTGCAATTACCACAGCATCGTGTCACGTTTCGACGGTAGGTAATCTCCGGAAAGTGGTGGAGGGTATCACACAAAATAGATGTATAGATATGGACGTACGGCAAAATAGAAGAACATGACTTACGATTGGAAACGTATTATTGCAGTCATATAATAAAAATATGTTTTCGGTACAAATTCAACAACAATAGTAGCATTTTACATTTTGTTTTGAATTTTATTTGAATTTAGTTTTTTTTCGTTTCTACAAAAATCGGCCTCGCGTTAGAAAAATAAAGTTGTACCCAACCCAAGAACCATATTAATACCAACAATATTATCATCTATGTTAAAACTGACGAATTTCCCGTAAAACTATATGGATACACGGGTGATATTATTATTTATTGACATTATCTATTGTTTATTATTTGTATTATTATTATTATTATTATTATTATTATTATATTGTGTAAATATATTCGTCCGACGTCATATTCGCGGATATCGGCCTTCCCTCGCGAGCGCCCCGCTCCTCAACACTGACATAACCGACATAGAGACCGTGAGACACATATTATTTTAAACCACGCGGCGCGTACAAGAAATAATTGGTAAACGGACGCGACCCGACTGTATATCACCGCCACCACCGCCACTATATACCAGTGGCGGCAAACTATATCTGCAAACTCCGTACACGCACGCGTTCTCGTGTATTAGTACGTGCACGCGCACGTGTGAGTGTGTACGGCCCGAGAAATCCGACAGACTCGACTTTCCCACGGGCTTCTATAATACACTGCACAGATTCGACGCATTGTTTTTTCTACTATTTTATTTTTTTTTTTATTATTATTATTATTTATTTATTTCCACATTCTCTCTTTTGCTCACATACAGACACACTCGCACGAGAACTCACGCACACACACGATGATCCAGTTCTGTCTGGAGACGCGTTATACGGCGTATTATACCGTTGCGTACGAACATGTAATGTGTGCGTGTACGTGAATACTAGTGTGTGCGCGTTAACTAATAAGGACAGCGCAGTCCGCGTTGACGGCGACACGTCGTGTGTTAAGTCCGCTCAGTCCGCCTGTCAAACACACCGCGGCGACAGTAGAGCGGGCAAACGCTATCATCGCCACCGGAAGTGCGAACGAAGAGGAAGGAATGGTTATTATTTGTATGTTTTGTGTGGACTGTAGAGCAGCACACGAACTATCACTGCGACGATTCGCAACGGGGCGTGAATCATACACATTGTACAACATATCGAATTCCCTAAGACGTATAAAATATTATAGTTGGTTGAGACTTGAGAGGCATATACTACTATACATTCTGGCACTTTGACGTTGGACTCATTGCCGGCACCAAGAAAATCGAGAGTTCGGTAATTTGACAATACACTGACTATTTATCTTTGTAAGGACAACACAAATCGATTGTGAATTTGCTGTGAATATCTCAAAATACATAAATTAATCCATTCACATGCCACAGCACCTGTTACAACATTTACACAGCTATAGAACAAATGTATACTTAAGTTAATTTTATTTAGGAATCTATATTAAATTGCGCTCTCTTTCGTACTTTCTATACAATCATATAAACCGGAAAATATTGGAAATTATATAAAATGGAGAAAACACGACCACGGGACCAGACGTTGTTCAACCCAATAATTAAAAATAGTAATGTACCTACTTACCAAAATGTTGCTTGGGAAGTTTACACTGCAAAATTGTTCTTTAAATCTGTTATCATCAAGTATTTAATATTGGTGTGCAAAAAAATTTTATATATTAAAATATTATGTCCTTTGATTTGTACCTATATGTAAAATGTTTTGAAATATTTATAAATAAATAAAGTGCAGTGGTTCTGTTAAACATCGACATTTCTATGTTCATACTATATAGGTATTGTTTTTATTGGATACAATAATATATTTATACGCAATATAGGTAGTAGTTACGTGCCTATAGTAAACGTCGTAACGACGTTTCAATACACGCGGCGCACGCCGTCGTCGATACGACGACAGTTGTCGTACCACGACCGAAGTAAGTATTTACACGACGATCTAGGGAAAATCGTTATTCATAAATCGTAAATCGTTCGTTTGTATATATTATATTTAAAAAGAATGATGGAGACCGCAAGTACGGGATAAGCGTCGCATCGAGCACACCACTGTACAATAATATATATATTTACGTAAAATATATTATATTGTTGTACCTATTTTATACTCTCGTGTGTGGTGTGTGTAACCCTCTAAAGCCACACATATGATATTGTATTGTATCGTATTGTATAGGTACTATCCTAAGTCCTGTGAATACGACGACCATTATCACACGCGGGGGCAATGCTCATTAGCGTCGGCCGATAAGCATCTGACTATGTCGTTATGTCATGCGAAATATAGCTGGTGAATTGTACTGTAAGTTGGTGAGAGATCAGACGCATAAAAAACTAGCTAGGACTTAAATCATAAAAAATTAAAATAAATATATTTTCTCGTTCCAGAGCCCCAAACGGATGGTGAGGCGAGTCGTCAAAGGTTATACCCGATGAAATTACCAGAAATTAAACTTTGAAAGACAACATTTTGAATACACATAACAGGTTAGGATTCTGCATTAGTCCAACTTAAATTTATTGATCTCGATTATCACCATACAGAATGCTATGTATCGGTGATCCAACGGAGTAGCACCAATACACAACATAGTATTTAAAGACTATCAACAGAAGTTACACAACATCAACTAATGTTATTACTAATAACTTATTAGTAACTAACATATCATATTATAATTAATACCCCTTAATAAAAAAAAAACTCCAAAGGCGTTTGCGACACTGTGAGTGATGGCGGTATTGACAATATGCAGTAGAAACAAGCACGTAAAGTGATTTGAGAATTGAAAGAAAAATAACAATATACACTAGAGACGGTGTGTCATCGGCGATCGGTCAAGTGTCTGGCCAGTCATTTCCCAGAAATCAGCAACGGCAAATCGTCATCCAACGAAAGACGCGAGCGTCATTTTTTTTATTTTTTTTTTTTTTTTTATACATATTATTTTTTTATTTTATTTTTTTTTTTTTTTGTATTCTCCGGCAGGTGATCTTTATTTGATCGCGTCCACTTGTCTGCCACGGCAGACCGTGTACGGCAAAGCAATAGTTTACCAGTAGGAGGGGAGTGCATGATAGAGAGAAAGAGAGATAGAGAAGAACAAACGGCGCATACTTTCCGTATTTGGGGAGGACCGGTGCGCGGGAATGCAGCTAAACGATTCCGCGTCCGGACCGGTCACGTGCACGCGCTCATATAGTACCGACATGACGACGGCCATTTCATCCGCAAAGGTCATCCGCCACCTCAAGGTCTTCCGCGAGAGTTCTATTTGAGTTCTATTTCAACCCAGCTTCTGAATATAAACGAATACGATACCTGAAGCTACAACCGTAAGTTTACATCATAAGTTGACCTAACCGTAGTTCAAAATAACTTTTATCATTTGAATGCAATACTATTTTTTCAACTTCAAACTTTTACCAAACTGACCGTACCTGAGTACCCTATTTCGATACCTTTTTTTTATAACTATAGGGTGTTGATGTTATCTAATATTTTTTTTTCTGCCCACAGTTTATGATGGCTTTCTTACAATCATTGAGGTCATGAGTGAACAATATGAATCTTTCAATTAGCTGAGCTCACTTATAGGTATAAAGTATATTTATTTTTTATGCCTTTATAATAAAAACCACTTGGTATACAAATTTAATTAACTGTAATTCGAATGATTGTTATGTACCTAAGGATTAAGTAGTAACCCAATAATCAACTATACTTATAATGTATTATATTATGCAGATATGTAGGTATATTAATTTGAAATTAAAACTTTTACCAAAGCGAATTAAAGAAGACCTCAGCCTTGGCATCTTACTCTGATACGGGCCAAGTCTTAAAAGCGAAAACCTAGAAGGACAATTGCAGCCCGTAATCGATTCGTATCGGCATGGAATATTTTTCTACTGGTTGCCGTGGTCCTCTGTATAGATATGGTGATAAAATAAAAATAAATCATCAGTGGACCACTGTGCAAGAGAATGCCTGCGAGATCGGCGCCAGTGACTAAAACGTATACATACTGGGTATACGGTATCCGTGGTATTTGCGCTCCACATTATAGTCGCGAGAATTTCTATTGTCCCCGCCGGAGGTTTAAAAGACCGGAACGTGGTGTATAGGTTAGGTCAGGTTAAGTGAGACGATCGGAGATAGGCGTACGTCCAGCGTATACCACAGGACGACGCGCGACGGTCGTAATAGAGTTGACAAATGACGACACGAACATCGCATTTGATCGCTCGTGCCGCGAGGCATTCCAATATACCGTTTGCAAATCGACCCATATCTCCGCATCCTCACTCCTCTCCCCATACAGTCCAATTATCGCGTCGGCAGCAACAGAATCCATTTGTCGGAGATGCGCGTTTTATCTAATCATCGCACGAATGCCCGTCCGACCAGCCTAGGAATGCGGCACGTGCCCGTTATCTAAGCAATGCTTTTCAAAGCGCTACACGGAAATCAAAAGTTTGGAAAGTTATTTATGCATTAATAGATAATCACTGTGTAGTGTGTAGCATTGGTGTTGGGCAAAGTCAGGGATGTGCTTGCGGGAGGGGTGAGGGTGTCATATCCCTCGCTTTGGATTATTTTTGTCGTATAAAATATATGATAAAAGCGATAAAGCAATGAAAGTATATTAACTGCTTTATGACGTGGTCTGAGAGTCAAAAATGTATACACTCCCCCCCCCCCCCACCAATTCAAAAAAACTGAGCCTGCCTCTGTGCAAAATACAATTTGAAGAAAAAAAACTGCGTCAAATGAAGGATCACACCGATAATCACCTTTGTTTTTATTTTTTTCGTAGATCCCATCATATATTTATATATATACATACTTATAGTAACATACAAATACATAGCTAACACGTACACAGGTCGTGCGATGGGGTTTACCTTGTGTCGGACAGCAACATTTTGACAGGCGGCTTAAAGGTCGTATACCCGTATTAGTCTACACACACTGCAGTCATGAAACATCACTAACCTAACGTACGTGCGCTCGTATAAACATCTTAAAAGTTTCAACACCTAGTTTTCTTGGATTTTCGCAATGGGTACCTATCGGATCGTTATCGGTATACGACGACTTGTTTTCTCAGTCGTCGTCAGTATTATAATATTATGATAATAATAATTATTATTATCAACGTCGTAATCAATTTCCAGTCGTCAAGAAAATAAAAATGAAATAAACGAACGAGCGACGAAAACCACCGTCGCCATCGCTCGCCATGACGTCGTGTTGTCTATGCGTGTAGAGAGAGTATAATGTGGTATAACGTGTACATAGCGAAACGGATTTCGGAAAAATAAATATAAACGACGACAACAACGTCTTGTAAGTTTCATAATTTTCGTCCATTATTCACGGACGGAAGAAAAAAAAAACGGGTTTCTCCTCGTCCTGTATATTATACAGCATAATAATATGGCGTATGCGACGCAGAAGAATGATCACATAATTTTATCGCTCGTCCTGCAGTGTTCGCAGTCGGGGGAAACTCTTGTCTTCCCGGAGGAGAAGAATAAGAAGAAGAAGAGTACGGATGCCGTACCGAGCGCATCGCCCCGAAAATTACGGCCGATGAATTATTCATTTCCCGACACGAAAAAAAATAATATTCCACATAATACACGCCGTCCATCATCCCGTATCGCGTGTAGGTATACATAAATATTGTATTATAAACACTCGGCGGTGCGCGCGCCGTGTACGCGTCGGCCCACGAGTGACTACCGTGCGCGACAAATAGTCCACCGACAACTGTGGTGACACCTCGGTCGGGCCGCCCGCCTTTCAACGGACGCGGACGTCCAACGGCGCGTCGTCACGCGCTCGCAACGACACAAGTCGAGTTGCACCGCACAAAAAACCGCTCACACACAAATCAGTTTGATGTGTCATTACACATTATATTATATATATTATGTATTATGTTATTTTTATATTATTTTATACTTATCGTATGGAATAATAATATGTTAATGCGCGCGCACTCACACAATCGAGGTACACCTGCACACGGTTATAGTGTTATGTCTGTATACCCACGATACCGCGATCCTCGTCGACCACGACGATGTATATTATACTATAATAAATGCCGGCGGTCCAAAAACGAATAACTATATATTTCGATAACATCTCCTCGCTCCCACAGGCGTATGATAATAATATTATATTATGTCTTTCTTTGTTTTCACGTTTACTCCACTGTCGGCGTACTATTAACTTACACAGTTTGTCCAATGAACGAGTTAACGAGTTAACTTTAAAAAAAAAGGATGTCGAAATCTTTTAATATAGCATATGATGGTACTACTACAATGTGTGCTTTTAATGTTGATAAAGCTATGGTGTTTAAAAATGGTACCTTTGAATATTATTCTATGGATAACGACTTCTTCATAGATTCTAAAACTCAATTGGATTCTTTTCACTCCAACTACTTATTCAGTGTTCCTATTTATATAGATAAGACATCATAATTTATTTTTAGTTATGTACCTATAGTATATTATTATAAAACACACACATCATTGTATAACCAATACATTCTTTCGCTCAGTTCAGAATCTAAAAACAACATTCATTGACTACGGTCTACGAGGTGTTTAAATAAGATAGTTTCAAATACCCAAATGAATAACGATATAGACATGTTTTGTTTTCCATATTAATTTTATACATATTACATTTACCTACCTACGCGAACTATTATATTATTTCTATCTGTATTGTTCACTATATAGTGCTAATCTATATATTGCCATTTCGGGATCTTCAGATTTCCAAAGGATGCCGTACGCAAGACACCAACGTGGATGCAATTTACAGTGAAAATGTACGATGTTGATGTTCAACTAACTCAGTGCGCTCTGTTCGAGACATTTCGATCCTAGCAAATACTTAAAAGACCAACGCCGCAGTCTAACCCTACGCAGTTGCACTAGGAAGAAATTTAATATTGAAGAAAGTTGAAGGGTTGTGTCAAAATATCTAAGTAACTAAAAAAAAAATAGAAAAACCGCAGTATTTACGGATATTTGTGATTCAACTTTAAGCATATTAATGTTTAATGCTAAAATATTAATAATTAAAAGAGACAGTTCAATATAGAACCATTCAGATCAACGTATAAAGTATGGAATGGAATAATTAAAGAGGAATACATCGATGACACCGAAAATCACAATGTTAGGTCAATTATTACAAAAATGATATAAATAAAAATTATTAGTAATAAAAGTAATATAAGTAATTTGATGATACAATTGTTATTAATTTTTTTTTAAACATTTGCTTTTACCTATAAAGATATAGTTTATACAAATCAATAAATAAAAAGGTTTGGTATGAGGGTTGGTAAGTGACTCTGCTGTATATGAGTGTGTCACTGTAATGGATAATATATTCGAGCTCTAGTTTAAACCAAGCTAAACAACGACAAATACACTAAATATATAAAAAATTATCCATCGCATTAATTTGTCAAAATTATATTATTAAAAGTAGCACTATTTATTTATATAGAGAAATGTCTCTCGTAAAACGTGATGTATGCAATTCTAACATAACGTCTCACTCAGGATCGTTTTTTTTATACAATGTTAAAATTAATACCTTTATATAGTTTTTTAGTCATAAAGTCATAAGTCATTAAGTCCCCCCACAATTGTAACCAATTGTCACCCAAAAACAAATTAAATGTACAAATGTAACAATGTAGAAGCTAATGGCCCATGTCACCGAAGCTACAAAAGATCAATAATAAAAAAAAAAAAATTAAAACCAACAAAACTAAAAATAGGCATATTATAATAATATGATGGCTCAGTGGCGTCGGCAGCCGATGATTTATCGTCGGCGCGTTCATTACTGCCTGTGTGTTTTATCAATCATCATGCGTCGGCAGCGCCAAAACGGTGGTAATAACGACGCGTGTAATGAGCAGACGGCCGCACGCGCGTGCCAGTAGTGGAAAGAATAAAAAGTAAAAAACGAAACGCATTACATGCTATGTCTTCAATAATTGCCCAGCCCAAACGCACGCGCCCGACCAAGCTCGCACACAAATGGCGTGTGCACGTATTTCCTTTTTATTTTCCATCCGGGCTAGTAATTACTTCTGCCGCGTACCTACACGATGATAAAAAAAACCCATCCTCGGGCGAAGAGAAAAAAATAGTGGGCATTATCCGTAGACATAGACTGTATTACGGTAGTAGGTACCTGTATAAAGTAGGTACATTTATATGCTCGCCGACCGACCACTTGGGGCCTTGTTCTTAGTCACCCATGAAATAAAAAATACTTTATCATTAATTGCAAATATATACAATGAAAAATTAGAAAAATAACTTGACACAGTATTGTAGCCATTTTCTCCTAGACACGTACCAACATACCAAATAATATATTTGTGATCGAAATATGGTAGATTTTTCAATAATTAAGAGAAATGGATTTTTAATTTCTTAATCTGTCTCAAACTGTAAGAATTTGAACAAGTTAATACACAATATTATCGATTGTCTTGAAATTCTCGAGCGTTTAAAATTTAGAATAAACCAATCTAATTCCAAAATTCCTATGTGATATATTTAATTGTATCCCTAATTTAATTACGTTAATCATATCGAATTATATTTATATTATTTAATTTTATTACACTGTTTTCTTCTCTCTATCTATACCGGACGTTCCAAATTTTATGTGAAACTACATTTCAGCATGACATATTTAAAATAAGAAAACAAAACTTTATGAGTCATATAATCTAAACTTATTTGATATTAATTATTTTTTTTTATTTGTTAAAAAGGAAAGATTTCAAGGGTAACTTATAAAATTCAAATGGAAACCTATCTATAATTTTTTATAGTTTTTATAATTTTATTAATTCTTTGATTCACTCTAGTAAGGCTTGCTTAGAGAATTATATAACTTGACATTTTTTGTGTTATTATAAGTATAACTACAGATAAAAACATACCAAATTGTACTTATTTTAAACAACAAAAAAGGTAATATTAAAACGTAAAAGTATTAATAAATAGAAATTTACAGAACTAAATGCGTATTTAATAAAGTTTTATTTTTTTTTAAATTAAATTGTGGAATTTTAAACGTCTGGATTTCATATCCAAATTGAATGAAGATAACTCTCGATTGTAGTTTGTTTTTGTTCTAGTGTAAAATGTTTATAATTTGAAGAATGAATGTAAGAATCATCTTGTATAATATCATCTTGTTAATATGGGTAATAATATCAATAATTTTATTTTTTAGAACTATAATATGTGAAGTTGAAGAAAAAGTAAAGACAACTGTTACAGAAATTAAAGTTAAAAAAGATTTCATAAAGGGTTGTATTTTTCAAGGATCAGTTGATAATGAAAGCCACTTATCAGAATTCATTCCTCAAAATAATGATAAACCTTATCAATGTTTAAAAACCTCAAAAAAAATTAAAATTATATCAAGAGCAAAGCTAAATAAGAAAACACATTCTGAAAAATACCCATATAAATGTGATATTTGCAATCTAAGATTTTTCTTATCCATGTCATTTAAAAAATCATACCATAAAACACACTGGAGTAAAACCTTTTAAATGTGATAGAAACTGGAAAGTTTACTTCTAAATCAAGTCTAAACGTTCATACAAAGTACATACACGTTCAAACTGGAGAACAACCCTTTAAATGTAATATTTGTGATAGACGGTTTGGCAGGGGTTGATTTGGGGGGATGCGCGGGGGATGGAGTCCCCCTTCTTTTTAAATTTTCTTTTAGCGTACCCCTTCTATTTATTTGAAACAGAACGCTGGGAACGCATCATAAGCTAGTGAATTTGTAAATCTTGATTTCCTGATGCCAAATTTACTTAATAGGTAAACAATATTTATATATTTGTATCGACCTCGTACAAAAATTCCTTATTATAAAACCTTTTTTTATTCAGTTTTTACCCAGAAACCAAATTTAAAAAGGTGGCCAAGTGTGTGTCGCTCTGTTGTGGCATATTTCACGGGCGGCTTTATGAGTATCATGGCCATGTGTGAAACGTTTTTTGCAGGGCCTATATATATTGGGTGTACCACATACATACAACATAGATGCTAACACTGAACTGAATATCAGTAAAATCATTTCTACCACCTACCAATGATAATCATTTTTTTTTTAAATATCAAAGATTATAATATTTAATTGATTTTAAAAGGGTTTATTTGAATAAAAGTGGTTATACAAATCTATACGCTGTGACAACTACGCATAAAATGAAAATACAAATAATATGGTGTTATTTTGGGGCCACAGAAACAGTAAGATTTCAAACATAGGCTACTTTTTCCTAAATTTTAATTTAATAGTACAATCAGCTGTCACAAAAAAATTTAGAACATGATTAACATCCTGTATATTAGTAATATCACTAATATAATTTTACCCATTACATTTACGTATACACATACTGTAATTTATATTATTGTCTTTAGATTTTATTTTCGTAACTAAAGAAATTATTATTACCTATTATTATAAGCATTCTACGCAGCACACCACATGGTCAGTGTCGGACACGATGTCAAAAAGGCTTACGGCATTTTGCAAACGCACTACACGCAAAACCTATGACACGGAATGTATGCTTACGTGACACGCGCTTGAGCCGATGAGACCAGTCCGAAGACGATTTAACGTCTGCACGACGGAACTGGTCGCGGGCGCGAGGTATATACTTATATACGATGATACCAACGATGATAGCCTGAGGGGCTGCGGGACGCATTATCCAACTCGCAACGGAAAGGTGATACTGGTGTCGTGATTGGAGAAAAGCATTTATATATACGTATATTAAACTGGTCAGCAAGTTTTGCATAATATTCGCAGTAAAAGTCGATACACGTTTACTCGGATTGTCACTATCTGTCACATGAGCACGCACACACGTACAACCTTCGGCGGCTTTCGCGGATCTACGTAAAAAACGCTTGGCGTGAAAAGAGAAAAAAATTATCATATAAATATCCGACGACGTCGCACGCGTACTGCACAGACGGAACGTTGATCGTGGAGAATAAAAAGGACACAGAATCAAAAATTAATTTTAAAAAGAAGTATTGTAATAATGAATTTTTATCATTAAATAAATATTTCGGATGTCGTATAATGTTTTAAGTTAGTTTATCAAATTCTGATAAAAACATCATATTTTTTTAACATAATATCATTCTTCAATACGTTGAGTTTAATATTGTTAAATTGACTTATTTAGATTTAGGTAGTTATACCATTCCTACATTAATCATAAGCCCAATGTTACAATATATGCAATGAGTTTTATTTATTGTACATTTCAGGGCTTTTATAACAGTTTTTAAATGATGCTTACAATTAAAATGCCTATAACTATAACTGCAAGACTTTAAAAAGTTATAAATTGTTATTATTTTATAAACACAAACCAACAAAAAACTAAACTTGTAAGTATTCATTGAGAAATTGTTAAATTCTATGAAAATATTAGTCATGCGGTCACGCACTCACATACGGCGGCTTTAGCGTACAAATGTAAAAACCGCTCAGCGTGAAAATAATTATTATATAAATATCCTACGCGTACAACACAAATCTAGGTAAAAATGTCCGAAAAAATATCCAGAAAAAAATGTCCGAGGTAGAATTGTCCAAATTAAACTAAGACAAACTCCTAATTTAAAAATTTTAAATAGGATAAATGTATCATATTCCCTCAAAATAGTTGCTTTTGTATGAATAATAACCCTGTAAAATATTACTGCATTAAAATTTTAAAGTCAAAAAGTTATAAATTTTATAATTTTATTAACACAAACCAACAGAAACCAATATATGCAAATATTTATTAAGTACATTTTTGAATTCTATGAAATTATTACTCACGAGTCATGAGTCAGGAATTAAAGTAAAATAATGTTAAATACATTAGCATAATAGCATAGGTATCAAAATATAAGTATCTAAAATATTCTGATTTATTCCACTTTTTATTACGATATCAATATAAAAATATGATTTAATAAAAAAAATGATGTCAAAATTTGAAAATTCAGGAACAATGACTTTTAGGGAAATTAAACATAGCTTTTTCATATTGTTTGTTGTTACCATACATAACGTTAACCTTTTTTCTTACATTTTTTAAAGAAAATGGATCATATCCAATAAAATGTTTAATTTAAATTGATGGGCTAAATAACAACTAAATAAACAAAGAATACACATTGAATTGTGATCAAAAAGCTAATTTGAAATTTGAAATCCTAGATAGGTACAGATGAACAATAACTTTTAGAAAAATTGAAGAATATTTTGAGAATAATGACAACTATGGAATTTAAAAAATATCTTATTCAAAATGGTTCAACTTGTCTACATTTCAAGAATTTTAAAAATGTTTTAATTCTTTAGAAATTATTACTCATGATTCACGAGGCAGGAATTAAAGTAAAATAATGTTAAATACATTAGCTAATCTAGGTACTTGTAAATAAACAAAAATTACACATTGAATTGTGATGAAAATGCTAATTTCAAATCTTGGATAGGTACAAAATGTACAAAATGTACAAAATGTACAAAATGTACAAAATGTACTTGCAATTGACGAATATGAATCATCTCCAGTAAAATTAATAAGTAGGCAATAATAATACATTAATATACGTATAATAAGTATTATAAGTAGATCTTGGTAGCCATTAAAAATCTCACAAGGTATAATCTATATTTTAAGAATTTAAGAAAAATTTTAATTATTTATATTTAAAATTTTAATTTTATAAAATTAATAGTTGAAATTTAAAGATTCATTGGTCTCAAAACGTCCTATAAGGTTAAATCAATCTCTTATCTAGTGGTATAAAAATGTATATTGAATAATGTAAAGGTAATCAATAAATGTATTAACATTACCACTCAGAATATAAAACTGGATTGAACATTTAAGTAGTATTGATCAAAAAAATATAAAAATATATACATAATCACAATTATTTTTATAGATATTTCAAGTTAAAATTTGGACGAAATTAGATATTTGTTGTTTTTTTTTTTTATTTATTTATTTATTCTTTAAGAATATAATGGGTCCCACTGAACCTGTTTGTGGATAATTCAAACGGCTTTCGTCGGATTTGACGATTTTTCGATCTCGCCGTTAGGTTATCCTAGCTCTATGTTAACCTATGATTTCCATACCGCGATTTTAAATACAGGTCGCCGCGATGTGCGAGCGCCATCTTATCCGATCGTTAAACATATTTATTGCACCTATGTATGGTGCCTAAGTATGGTACGTGTTTACAAGTCGTGAAAATGAAATACATAACTGCACCTGCCGCGACCAGCGCGAATAAAATAAAATACAAATGCAATGACGCCCGCCGACACGACGACGCCGCGGAGACATCCGCAAGACAGCGTCAGAACCGGTGTGGATGAGGTGGCGGAAAGAAGGTGCCCGCAATCGTGTGTAATCAGACACCCTTCGCCGACGCCGACACCTCGTACAATTAGTGTCGTTTAGCGCGCGCGTTTCGACAAACGAGACGTAATAATTTTACGCCATCGTATAAGCCGTATCCGTCGCCGCGGCCGACGTCGGTGACGAGTTGACCATCTTTGATGACTGGGTAATTTTTTATAGCAATGTTTTTCGTTTAATTTATCCCGAGGCTTGTTGTTTGAATTCTGAACAATTACTTTTATATATAAGACAGGGTTGTTAGCCCTGCGCTTAAAACCCCACCTGAAGGACCGGACTAATCAGCTTGGATGCGTGTGGCTATTGCAAAGGTGCATCAGGTGGTGCGCAACATTCCCTACGCCATCTTATATCGCAATAATAGTGGATATTAATGTCATCGCAATGATTATCATTTCGAAGTCGATTCTGATTTGTGTCAAAATATCTAACTAAAAAAAAAAAAATAGAAAAATAGTTTTACGGAAATCCTTTAGTCAAAATCGATCAACCAAGAAGTCAATAATGGGTCTAATGTAATACACGCAGCCACGCAGGGTTGGGCAAGAAACTAAAAAAAAGTATCATGATACATGATACATGCATTTAGTGTATCAAGATACAAGATACATTGCAAATGTAGAAAAGATACAAGATACATGATACTTTTATATTTCCAATCGAATTTTATTAATTATTAAACGTAAAACGTTTATACACACTTCACTATACTGTCTATACAAACAAATACAAAATATTATTTTTATAGTATTTATAAATTCTTATAAAGTCATTATTATATTAAATAACAGAATAAGTCAATAGATGCACATTATATACATTTATAACTAATACATCACATATATAATATAAATACACCAAAATTAATAAATTACATGCAAATTACATCTTAATTTATACTTAAATATATATAGCTGCTTTATGTGAATAATAAAATTGGTTATGGCCTTTAACGAAAATTACGGTTTTGTGCTTTTCTGTATGACTATTTACTGCGTGTAGATACGTATACCGAGTACGGGCATACGGCCATACGGGCACCTTAATTTTATTTTATTTTTATCAAATTATCTTAAATTTATAAGATTGCGTGGTACATTTTTTCGTTATCGTTAATTTCGGCTCGATTGCACCTGGCCAATTTTTCGTAAAAATACAATACGCAACAAAATTATCTAATATCAAAATTTAAAATGGTTTGGTACTATTTAGTACAAATTTTTACAATAGTGATATCTTGTATCTTTTGGCAAAAAATACATGATACTTGATACTTTAAAATTATGTACCATGATACAAGATACAAGATACAATTGTATCTTTAAAACTGCCCAACCCTGACCCCAACATATGATGCTGATGTAACTGGGCCAGTACTGACCAAAATGTGGAAGTATGAGTTAAATTTATACATCTATAAATTATATTTCATTTTATTTCAAATGCATATTTAAATGAAGTAAATAATTTTTTTTTTAATAAATTAAAGATTGCTCTTCAAGGGGAAATGTGCCGTTAAGGTGCAGAGCACTACGAGGATGAAGACGAATTGATAAGTGTATTATACACGTCAAACCAAATAATGAACATATTATATAGATATGAAGCGACGATAGTAAAAAAAACGTTTATAATAATTTATGATTTGTTAGAAAAAAAACTTCTCGAGTTATTATTAACGTGTATCTTTACTCGTCGATTATTATTCGTAAACATGTAATGACCGTATCAACTGGCAACATTTGTGAGTAGTGGTGAAATCTCAACTTCCGGAGTAGATATAACTAAGGTAAAAACTACTTCCCACGATAATCTGCTGTGTAACACACGCACACACAACGTAGACGCCAATCTAGTTAGGTAACGAACAAATTATGCTCAAAATTATATATCATAATACAATAAGTCTGTCTTGATGCCGTTGTATAATTAATGTACATATGGTTGTACAAATGGTCATTATGAGATACTTGTTGCCTACTCGGTTAGCCGTTATGTACTGTATAGTTATATATTGTAAAAAGGGGCTTCAGTCAACAACAATAACCAAAGACGAGTAATACAAATTCAAGGGACGCCGTAAAATCCTGGGAAAAAATTTAATAATGGAATCATAGACTACATTATAACATATCCGTATGATAAAACAGAAATAAATTTAAATACATTGAAATGTATAATATATTAATATTTGTAGAGCATAAAAACCCATTGAAAACAAAATTCCAGACCTTACAATCAACAGAATTCAAAAAATTATGGTAATATATTGTATGATCACTCTCTTAAGTTAGGTAGTTGTATTTATAATATTATCTATTTTATTTCAGTTTCATAGGTTCAGTTTCATCCAGTCATTTAATTTCACGATGACACCCGAATAAGCATCACACTGATTGGCGATTGCTATGAATAGTGACATTTCACCAGGCAAAAATGATTATTATGATTATCAGTACCAAATTAAAATTTATCAGTCGGAATTAAAGAGCAGTGAGGTAACAGAATTTTTCCCGAACGGCTTGCTATTCAAGTTTCAAATACAACATGTAAATTACCATTTTCTGCTCTTAATACTCTAAAATGAACTAATTTTAGACTAACTAATGAACCTATCGACTACTCTATATGTTCATAAACCGTAGTCCGAACATGAATGGATGAACGAACAAATTCAAACCCATATCGAACGCTTTGATCAGACCGCCTTTGGAGCCAATGCTTCCGAACGCGAACGAATGCATTAGACAAAATGCGCTAGAGTATAAAATTAAATGTATGGCAAAAACAACCAACAGGCAACAACCGCCTACAATAATTAAAACTTATCGCAAAAAAATTACCAACTGCTAAATATCAAACATAATATCCAAAACCCATAGTCATATTATTCTGTTTAAGAGTATGAAGTTCAAATTTCGATAAAACTCACAAATTTGCAAATAATTTAATAGATAAAAGTATACACAATTTTCAATTAATATACTTCAGGCTTGAAAACTCACTTTTTACATTTTACATTTTTACTCATACTTAAGGAACCCACACTTCAGCAGGAGCGGACTGGCCAGGTGTGCCACTAGCACATATAAAAAAAGCATCAAATGCATTTATGAAACCTGGCCATTTCTAGAACCCGAAAATATGTTTTTTTTAAGAAAATTTGCGGTTACATAACGTTTTCAAAATAATGTGGTATTGAATGCTGAAATATATAAAAAATTCTTAACACTTAAACCTGAAAACTACGATTTAAATTCAGATCTGGCTTTAGTATAACTGTATAACATTAAAAATTATCAAGAAACTGCAATTTTTTTATATTATTATGTATAACAAATGGCACTATTTATATGAAAAATGTCTTCCGTAAAACGTTATTTATAGAATATCATTTAGGAAGAAATTTAACATTGAAGAAAGTTGAAGGGTTGTGTCAAAATATCTAAGTAACTAAAAAAAAAATAGAAAAACTGCAGTATTTACGGATATTTGTGATTCAACTTTAAGCATATTAATGTTTAATGCTAAAATATTAATAATTAAAAGAGACAGTTCAATATAGAACCATTCAGATCAACGAATAAAGTATGGAATGGAATAATTAAAGAGGAATACATCGATGACACCGAAAATCACAATGTTAGGTCAATTATTACAAAAATGATATAAATAAAAATTATTAGTCATAAAAGTAATATAAGTAATTTGATGATACAATTGTTATCCCCCCACAATTGTAACCAATTGTCACCCAAAAACAAATTAAATGTACAAATGTAACAATGTAGAAGCTAATGGCCCATGTCACCGAAGCTACAAAAAGATCAATAAAAAAAAAAAAAAAATTAAAACCAACAAAACTAAAAATACGAAAAAAATTAATATAGTTATACATGATTATGATCGGTAACGTTTTAAAAAGCGATTACCGGCCCAACCACCAACGCACGCGTTTGACGAAGAATATTTTGGTTTTAGTACGTCTGAAGTCTGCACGCGGCTTTATAGATACAACCATATTAAACCCACTCGTCGTGTTTCATTTATAAGTCTCCGTAATAAAACCGTTTTTAACGTAGCCGCTGCCACTGAGTGTGTACGTAGCGCGCACAAAGTCATATTACATAGGTATAATGTTTATATGAGAGGGCGTAGACTTAATCGTACTCAAAAACGAACGACCGCCGACAAAGCGATTAGTATGCCGTAGTACACCTACTGCACTATCGCGATGGAATGAGTGACTTTTAATAACGTTCAAAAGCACCAGTTATAGGTGGTGGTAGTGGCAGTTAAACACGATATTGGTCTCTTGGATATCTAGTCGGTCTTTGTATCACGGGATAAGATGCCGTAATCAATCCCTGTAACCAGACCTGTCTTAACATGTAGCAACCGTTTTTATCTTTCAATACCCAAGTATAAATAGAAAATCCTAAATATTAGTTAAGTACTAATAATTTTTAGATAGTTATATCAAAGAAACTTTGTATAGCATTCATCATAATTTTTAACAAGTAAGACCCGTCGTATAATATTTAATATTACATTATTTTTTAATGATATATGTTAGTTAAATCATTCAAAATTAAACAGCCATGTTGATGTATAGATGTATCAATTAGATGCTTTTGTACAAAGGAAAAGTTCATGCAATGTATATTGTATATTGTAAAATATGTATAAAACACCAGTCAAAATTGGTAAATAGCACTTTAAAAAAATTATGTATTTACAAAAATAAAATAATAGAATAATATATAATGAAATAACAGTGGTGATATTTAGAAAAATATTCATTTTATAGATCTTGTTGATAATCAAAAATCAGAACTCGAAAATGTCCATGAAGGAAGAAGAAAAAATACCGTTTCTAAAGTTTTTAAATTAAGTGCCTTGTATAATATTATAGTAAAGTTATTTACCTAGGTATATTTGAAAAATTGTTTAGGTATTATAAAACACAAGAGTAACATTACATGGGTGCTTACCCATTTATTTTATAGCAGGCATTAATTTATGCACAATCAAAATTATTTATATGTTATACTTTGTTTAGTATAGATTGGAATTTAATTAGGTTACTACTTAACTATCATTCAGTTTTTATGTATAAGAAGGCCGGAGAATTGTTTACGGTTTATGATGATGTGACTGCGACGTGATATCATAATATCTTGATTCTTAACCAATTTAAATTTCACATGATCGTCCAAGTCCCCCGGACTGAGTATGATTTCATTACTACGGCCTACGACACACGTCTACAGTATTATCTGATGGAGTGTCGCTAAAAGTGGAAATTACAATAATATTTCGGGTTTACCGCGGTCCGCGGAACTGAGAGAGTATAAAAATCAGTAGGTAGTTAGGTAGACAGACGGGTGGTGGTAAGGAAATAGGCATATTACATACATGGCAATATAATATTTACGCTATCAATTAGTTAATGGACGTTTATAGAAGATTATACTGTTAATATAATATTATTATTTATTATATACGCAACCTTTTGGCCTCGTCGACGACGACAACGATCAATCAATTTCGTTACCTATTAAATGTTATATTTCATCTTTCCATCACCGCAGCCGCATACGATACCTACATATTATTAAACATATCATAATATCATATCAATACATATCACGTACAGTACACGCCCACATCTTGTAAGTTGAAACACGCTACTACCGAGTGGTGGCGACAGTGGCGCGAGCATTCCATCCTCTGGCCACTACCCAGCCGATTCGATGATGAACAAGCGCAATACAAGACGCCGACGTAAAATCATCCATAACATTAACGAACATAAGATCTACGCGTATAGTAGTAACTTCCCCGGTGAGAGGCCTCAACGAAGACCGATCGCCGGACCACTGGCGTGGGATAAGCCGGAATTATACTACAGTGATTTTTTTTTAATTTTTTTACAACCAGACACGCATATACAATTTTTTATGCGTATATAACCTTTTAATTGTTTGAAAAAAATCCAGATACCAAACAGTATTTCATTAATCATTAGTAGTTTAATAGTCATAATGACGTCACACAATCTTAAAAATCTCAGGACCCTGCAGGGCAAGAGGGTAGTTTAAAGAAATTCTTATAACAACTTAAGCCGTATGTCAGTGTACTTCACACTATTAACAATAAAATATCTGATTATTACTTACAATTCATCGTATGGCAGCAATGGATATTGTAGGGCGCGGATTTAAATGTCCTAAAATAACAAAAAAAAAAAATTATTTTAAAAATACGATTTAATGCACTATTATTATTACAAAACTTAAAAAAAGACATAAACAGAAGTTTTAACATAAATGTTAAATAAAAATGATTAAACAAAATTACCTATGTTTGTATTATTTACATTTACTATGCATGTTTTGGTTTTTTAGTTGATTTTAGTAGATTCACTTGTTTTAAAGGCAAAATATATGTTATTAGAGTATAGGTATATCTTATATACAACACAACTGGATAAAAGGTAAAATCTACACCCATTCAATCATAGACGGACATCGGGGAGAGGCTAAGCCCCTCCCCCTAAAAATGCCACCAAATGTCTGCCAATGTGTTCAATAAAACAAGTTTAAGAAAAATTATAATAGACCCAGCCCATACTAAAATAGTAAGATGGTAAAAGTAAAGATTTTTGGAAAACAAATTTAGATATTGAGATGATTAAAATTAAAATAAAACAAGTTCTCAAGTTTTCCCGTACCGTTAAGACGAAATAAGGGACTGTGAATAAGATGAACCTAACGAAAAACTGCACTATAATACCAACTTGTTTAAAAAGAGTTTGGACGTAAAAATAACGGAATACCAAAGTGAATATTATAGGCAAAGCTGTTTCAAAAATAGCTTACAGATTTTTCACCAGATTAATATTATACACGAAGGTAATACCATGACAGAGAAGTTAACAATTTACGATAACGATCCATCACGGAACGAATATAGAAATATAATATGTTAGGTAGCGAGTAATAATGCCTTGTTAAATATTATATTCAAACATAAATGAATTGCGTTTCTTGCAAGTTTTCATTAACAGGCCATACTGCCAATATAATATAATATACTTATATGCTTACTTAATCACACGACCTGGTTGAAGTTTGTGTCAGAGGGGTTTTTTAGATTAATATGTCATACCTTATATTAATCCCCCGCGCACATTCACCAATGTATATTTCATTATTGTGTTTGATCATATTTCTGCGAGAACTTTGTTAATGTGGAATACTACGTGTATATATATAGGTATAGTTATTCAATATAATATACAGGGGGGTCGTGTGCATCGTGTAATCGATTGTTGTTGATCGGATACTTACATGAGTTAAACTCGTTCGATTCGTTAAAAAAAAAATAATAAAAAGTTATGGTTGAATAAAATATATATGCGAGTACACGACGACGACAATGTGACGGGTTTCTGTACACGATATACAACGGGACTGGAGTAAAAACAATTCGAGATGTTTCTAGTCGCGTTTCAAAGCATAGCGTAACATAAGAGGTAGGGGGAAAAATTTACTTGACGCTATAGACGTGTAATAAATTAAGACGGCGTGGAATTTAAAACACCGTGTAATATACTCCGTTTTGCGGATAAAAAATATAAATTATTTTATGTTGAAAAATTGTGTTTGCTGAAATTACGCAATAACCAGTATCTGGGCATTATATTATACGTGCATATATAAATATATAATGCACAATATACATAGGTTAAAGGTACTGCAGACGTTAACAATAGTTTAGGAAATAAATAGGTATACGTTAACGCCGACCAGTTTAGGAACTGAATTTATTTACTCTACGATCTCATTTTTCATACAACATCATATTATTATTATACAGCACCACTGTAATATTTATGATATTCTACGTTTTAAAAATAAATATGTTTACACATTATGTGTCCAATGTACAGGGTGGCTCACTCCACGGACGTCCACATGCCTCCAATTACTACTACCACGGGTACACGACCGTTGGAACAAAAAATGAAAAGGGTCAATGTCCAATATATGGATAAATGGATAATAATTAGCATTAGCACCAGAGTTCATTGTGCTTTTGTATTTTTGCCCGGTGTCCATTAGTATCCACTTCGTATCCGCGACCAAAATCGTAATCGGTAGAACGTTAATTGCATATACTAAAACTAATAATAGAAATGCACACATGAAAATCTACGTAAAACGCGTCGATGACAATAATCGGGTGGTCAGGTTTTTTCACGATACGTATATACACGATGCTCGCGTTTTCGTCATAAACGCTGACTACGATTATTGTTATCGATGTCCACACCGAGAGAATCAAAGAACCTCCACTGTAGAGTGCTTTTCCGCCACCGGACGAACAGTCGGATCTTTCACCGCCAAGTCGTTAAACAGAAGACGTACTTACCATAGTAGAAAAATAAATCAGATTATACTAGCATAAAAACTAAGTAGAGTGCCGCGGGGAGCCGAATTATATAGTGACTAATCGTAGGTATATAGTATTATAATATAATATACGGTGTATGAAACGAAATCGTTTTTATGCTATAGGATATATCGCTAGTGTGATTTCGCATGGCGGCGGGTTCTTTAGAACGCATTAATTACGTTTTCATGATAATATAATAATACGATGTCGTCTCGCCGCAGCAGCCGCGAATCCGGTCGGAATTTTTTTTTCCGTTCCGCCGGAGACCCTACCGCGCTACGCCTAATAAATAATATTCGATTTATCGTAAACGGGCGGCTGCCAGTAGGTACTTATATATATTATGTTGTATAAAGGACGGGAAAAAAAGTTGTCCTATTACCACCACTAGCACTGTACCGCAGTGGCACGAAAAGGTGTTAGAAAATTATAGCCCGCAGTCTGTGCGTGTGTAATAATTACCGGTGTATGCGAGTGTGCCACGAGTGTGCGAGAGTGCGCGTGTGCGAGAAAAAAACTCTTACGTTAATAAGAGACCCCGGCACGGCCGAAGTAAAGGGAGTGATGGGTGCCGGGGTACGGAGGACGGGGGGGGACTATATGCGTACGAATATGATGTAATAAAATATTATATTATATTATTATGTGTACGGACGGCCGATTGCGTGTGTGCCTCCGCCGACCATTCGATACTCGATACGCCGATAAAGAATTAAAACGAAACGAAATAAATATCGATGTTAACCCGAACAACGGCGGAATGATTTATACCCAACAGTAGTAGTTGAGCGCACACACAGACGGCGGCAAACTACTTTGTCATTAGCTGCTAATGAATTTACTTTATTGCGTCCGGGCCGCGCACGATACATTCATATATATATAAATATGTGTAACTATTTATTGCCCAATTATAAAGTCGGAGGAATCTTTTTTTTTTATTCCACTCCTCTTCTCGACTCTTGAAAATATCATCTTCTCGGTAATAATAATAATAATAATAAAACGAGATCCGATATCGCCATGCTCGCGAGCGACTCTTTTTATAACGAATAAGCCGGTAGCGGCGGCCGATAAACGCAAACGTCATTGGGGGAGGGGGGCGTGTAGTTGTAGCCGCAAACCTATACTTAAAACAATATTATGTTTTAGAAATTAAGAATGTATTTCTAGAAAATAAAATTGATTCACTATGAATGTTGAAAAAATTCTTAATTAATTAATGACGCAATTAAACTTCTGATGCCTATTAATAAAAAAAAAAAAAGCATTTAACACAAGTTCCGGAATGATTATACTGCATAAAATAATAACATTTCAATATCTATACAACATATTCAAATATAGATAACAACGTATCACAACATGCTAAACTCGAATGATAAAATGTATCCATAATTATTGAGAAAATTCGTGTCAAACGTAAGACACATAATATAATTAACATTTAATTATGAAATGATGTGCTCCAAATGTTTTTTATAATGCCAATTTATTGTTTGTATTACATAGCTTATCGGTTCTCGAGAGAAACTAATTACTCATCATTGTATTTGCACAGTTGCACATCATGTCGAGGAAATGGCATAACTTCTAAGACGAAGAAATGGATGATATAATAGCTTTACAATAAAACTGAATTTTCATAAAACGGATTAAATGCAACACAACCACACAAGTAAGCCTAACAGGTTTTTTTTGCTAGGTACCTGGTACATATTGTTATGGTAGAGCAAAATCAAAAATGTATTTGCAAAACATTAGAAGCCATTTGAACAGATCTGGTTGCCTATCACTGATGATATAGGTCGAATTGATATAATACATTGGCATAAAACCCATTAACACTATTACAAAAAATATTAAGCCTGATATTTACCAAGTAGAATAAGTATATTAAACATTTTAAGCACAAATAAACTGTATGATAAACAGCAAAATGTGTAATCTTGTGCATGTTACGAGTGTACTACTTTTTAAAAATGTAATCAAATGGAAAGTCCATTACACGAACGTAATATTTGCAAGATTTTATTTATTTTATTGTTTACCGATTTCAGCAAATACAAACTTTATAATTTATTCATAAATCATCGTGGAGGTTAGCAATTCATAAACTTATTCTCAGCATAGACTTGCCGATTTCCGTGCACCATTAACAACGGTCAAATATTGTTAAATACCTACCTACTATCAACAAATTATAATAACATAGGCGGCCTATGGTACAATGAAACGAAATACCTAGTAATCGTGTTCGGTGCCTATATTTGAAACTCACCGGCTCGAACCGTCGAACCATATTATGCATTTTTATTGATAGTAATAGGATCTAATTATTGTTTGTTACAGGTACTAATTATTTACCTCTGAATTAATCATACGTTACAGGGAATAAAATTGAGACGAAAACTAACACATCAATTACCCGGCTATGCCTTTATAATTAATATCTCGTCCGCACCAAATCTAAATGTTAATCGCTGTATCTTGACTTAAGTTATCACCGACCAGATAAATGTTTACATATTATCATATATTTGCATCGGTACCTGCCAGCAAAGATCTATAAACTAATGGACAGCACTTAGAGAGAGAAACCAGAGGACGAGGTCCGAGGTAGAAAGAACTATGCGTTTGGGAATATCATGGAGGACCATTTACATACCTTTTTTCATCCATACGTTTAGTTTATAGGTCAATATGCCACCCAGTCCCTATTTTAAGTGGCAAGTGCGCAATAAGAAAATTTAAATGAGTACCTATTAGTACATATTTACGAATTTGAACAGCGTGTGCTGTATAGTCATTATAATATAAATTATTAAATACTACATTATTACCATAACGTCTATAGTTTTTCTTTAGAATATAATTTATTACTTCTGTGTAACATTCATGAAAATGTGTAAGCTTATTATGAAAATGTAAAATATTACAATTAAAATATCGTAAAAATGCCTACGGTAAATCAGGTGATGTTCATAACTTTATAAGATTATTAATAGGTCAATACATGCAAATATTAAATCCAATAACACAAGATAAAACTGAATGCACATTTGCTATGTTATACGTTTGTTAAAACCATTGAGTATCAGCGTACTATTTCTTTAAAACGGCATTCGAACGTAACACGGTTTACAAGTTTTATTAATTTATTTGTCTATTAGAAAAAAAATATTGGGTGGTCTGAAAAAATTGTATTCACCCGGCCTAAGTTTATTTAGTTCTCATTCACCGTGATGGATATTTCGATTTTAAAAATGGAAAAATTCGACAGAAGTAGCCATAAATATATTGTAAGAAGTATAAATCACGAGCTATCTATTTAAAACATACTAAGTCAGTTTTTGTATTACACGTAATCCGTAGCATACCAAAATTAACATAACGTTTAAGTAGATTCTATACTTTCTAACTGTCTTTTTATCGGTTGAAAATTATATAAAACGACGTATCTCAAATGAACAAAAAGCTAGTGAGCTGAGTAAATTAAAAGTAAATCGATAACAATATAATGTACTAATGTAGTGCTCCGCAAAATAACCGTAAAAACCGGTGAACGGTTGAGTGTTAATCGTTTACCTACTACACATATGTGTAAAGGTATTTTATTGATAATTACCCGAAATTAGTTTTATTGCTACTACACACACAAATCAAAGCTCAATCCACTTAAACTTACATTCAACCATCACTCTTATTTTTTATATAGTAATATATAATATGCCTATAGTACGTATGTATACATTTTGATCGAGTACAAACGCACATCTGAGTACGAAATTTGTCCACCGATCATCTTTTGGCTGTGACTATTAATTTTTCAATACTATACGGCCCCAAGGCTGGCCGTAGCGATTGTCGCTCGTGGCCACGAGTAAAACGACGCCCATCGCGCTCGCCTATTGGCCCGACCCACATACGCGCGACGGCGCCAGACGCTTTCTCCCCCGCCGTCGCCGCCGCCCCTTTTTCCGATGTTTCGCGCACTGGGAGAGGGGCTAGCGACCAGAGGCAGCGACTTCCATAATTGTCATTAATATTACACAACTGTAAAATCAATATCTAAGAATAAAATTGAACCACGGTACCTACAATAACTATACGCTGGAGGAATAATTTAGATTCTGATTGCAGTAGTTACAAAACCATCGACGTGTTGTTATACTACATTTTAATGTTATCGTAATTAATTATTACATATTATATACTAATTAGCATTACATTATGGAATGACGAATCAAAAGCAAATTGGTTATAAGTTTATCACCCCAGTCCCCAAAATACAAGAATATTAAAAAATTTCGTCAAAATGTATATTATACACGTAATTACTAATCACCTACCTACTTTAAAAAATGGGAGAAAATCTATAACGGCATATTTTGTAATTTAGTTCTGTACATGCCTTTGCCCCCTCCAAAAACAAACTTTGGATCCAGCGACAAGAATGATCACACAAAGAAATAAATTCAAAAGAAGTAATCAGGTTAAGGTTTTTTATGTATCTTCTTTACCTAATAATAGGTATACATAGTTCTAAACTGTAAAAATAAAATAAAATGTTGATAATATTGTGTATTTATCGTTTGATTAAACCTACAAGAAAAAATCCTTTCATTAATCGCGTATTCACACTGACTGTAAAGGTTACAGCCCACTGTCCTAAGTTATCTATCAAGCGGCCCAAATCTACTTCTCCGAGTCGGCTCAACATATTATATTTAACCCATAGTATATCATTATACCACGACGAGATGTGAAATCTAGACGATGGTCAGATTATTATAATTAAATAATAATAACTGTAATAAAGGACGACGAGCCTTATAAGTAATGCTTATGACCAATCCGTACGGGGTGGGGAAGTGTTCGTTTTCCCTCGACGTACGCTATACCAGCTCAGCAAATAGCGAAAGGCCCCTGTTTCGCGCAAAACCTAAATTGCGAAATGGGAGGTGGTTGACAAGATATATAACACGATTACCTACGATCATTGTTATTCGTTATTATGATTCAACATTCAACGTATGTCACGCGAAAGGTGAGATAATAATTTTTCGTTAAATATAGGTGTACCTATTACACGGTTTAACGCACGTGGTATTATAATTAATCAGTCACGCTTAATGGTGGACAGAGAATGGGACGTATACCTATAACCCGTTGGTTTCGTGCTTGTAGTATGTAGGTATATACCGCATGGCGATTAATTACCCCGTCTTTCGTCGCCGACGCCGGTCTTAGTCATATTGTACAACGACGTAACCGATCGAAATTTTCTCAGTTTTCTTCAAAACACAGTACTTACTTCATTGTTATATAATAATTAGCGTAGACACTTTTCTTGTCAATGCACGTTGTTTTATTAGTACCTATAAGTAACGTAAAACACAAATCTATATACATAATATATTAAAAATACGAATAATTTATTGAAAAATAATAATATGATCATAATAAATCAATTTTATGTACAAGTATATAATATTATTTTAATTTACAAAACTTAACGTACAAATATATCATTATATGCGTATAAATTATCTTCAACACACATATATATATAGTATATAATTACAACACTAAACGACGTCATAACGCTAAAGGTAACAAAAATACAATAGAAAAAAAAACCGAAATACCCGTTTTTTATCGGGTACAGCACACGTAAGGATATCCATCAGTGTGCAATGCGTACTATCCAATAAGTTTCAGAGAAATGGGAAAAATCGAAGTGCAACACCATACATGAGCGCGCGGACGCGAGAACAGTATATTACGTGCGCACGTCATCGTGAAGCTGCACATAACAAATGGTAAAAAATAAAAAGGTGTCAGATCTCATAGTCTGAGTGTGTGTATGTGTGTGCCTAGAATATATTGGAATAAAATATATTATCCTAAGCCAATATTTAAACACGTCTACGAGCACGTCGGTTATTTTGTTTAGTCTCGACGGGAGGTCGGATGAGTTGATTTGCTTATTCGTCCAGGACAGATTGGCCATCAATATAAAACATCAACTGTAAAAATTACGCGGATATCACCAGTATACCGCAATGCTTCCCGTGCAATGTTTATAAATACGATCTATAATCAAGACAATCGCGAAATCGATCGAAAAACCTAATCGAATAAACCCGTTTATCTTATTATTTTTTTTCGTCGCACGTGAAAACAATGACAAATCGAAAAGAAGTATTTAGGTTTTTTTTTAAATCGCGATTATACGACGATATGCGTAGAGATTGTTATATGGTTCCGGGACGTATATAAAGTGTAAAATATTATGTACAAGAGAGCCAAGGAAAGGATCCAAAAGAAAAAATAGATATATTATATACACTATATGTCTATATATATAGAATAAATAATAACCAGTTTCACCAGTCGGATTTAAAAACGTTAGATCGGTTTTTTTTATTATTATTATTAATCGGATGGAATAGACGTACACGTTTCATTTAAAACAAATAGAATAATTTACTAAGGAGCGCACACGCACACACAATGTCATTACAGCGCGCGTACCGATTTACTGGCAAGAGTATGGGCGGGTTATTGGGAGGGGTGGAGTTGTCGAAATCGACGGCCGCCGCCACGTAGTACGAGGGAACAGTATATCACAGTTGAAAATATATTTGAGAGAAAATCGAAGGGAAAATATTTGTACACGTATTAAATTGACGGTCGACTTACATCCAGCCATGACGGGAGTAAGCGACGCTACAATACAAACGACAATACGTCAAAACATCAAATATATCATATTTTTTCGATGGAAAAGAAATTCGACACATTTTTCTCGCAAAATCTCGGGAGACGTACAAAAAAAAATGTTTAAAAAAATGTACACCGAACACGTATAATATGTAAGTATATGTCGTAAATATATGGCACCTTGACGACAACCGACCGTGACACAGTGCGAGGTCTAGCTAAACTCGGTGCACGCGAAGTTGTCTTCGAACATGTACGGGTCACCGTTGAAGTCGATTGGCGGTAGGGGGTGGTCGGCGAACGGCATGAACGCCGCGGCCACGTCCACCGGGAAGTCAGCGGACAGAAGCGGCGACGGGAAACCGACGACGTCGGTGGCCGACGTGGAGCACGACGACGGGGACAGCGAATAAGTCGCGGCCGCGCCCGGCAAGTCACGCAGGAACGCGGCCGAATGATGGTGATGGTGGTGATCGGCGAGGAACCCGACGGTGGACGCAGCGGAGGAGCACTCGCTACCGCCGCCGCCGCCGCAGAGTAAGTCAGATGCGTACTCGCTGAGCAGCGAGTCCACGTCGTCGGACGTCGAAGGCGACAGACAGCAGCCAAGCGCGGCCAAGTGGTCGGTGGTAATCGGCAGCGGTGCCGAAGACGACGACATCGCTGCTGTCCCGACGAGTCCTCCACCGCCACCAATGCTGCCGCCGCAGATGGTGGTCGTGGCCGCGGCTATAGCTGTAGCCGCCGCGGCCTCGGCGGCAGTGGTCGGCGATGACGAGGACTGGGCGCCGGGCGCCGCGGTCAAGAGTCCGCTGAGAGCTGAAATGTACTTCATGGCCAGCCGGAGCGTGGTAATCTTGGTCAGCTTCTCGTTGTGTGCTTCCACCGCCAGGTGAGGAACGGCACGGCGGAGCGCTTCGAACGCCTCGTTGATCTCCCGCATGCGACTCCTCTCGCGTGCGTTCGCTGTCTTCCTCCGATACCTGCGAACAGTTCACGAATTATTACTATGTCCACACTTGTAGCGCCGCATGGCAGTTGGGTGTAACTTAATTAGTGGTTCCTATAAGGGAACATAGTAAGGGATATAGTTATTTATATTATTTATTTGGAATGCCTTCAATTAAAAATACCCATGTAAATATTTACAATTTATTATAAAATCTAGTTTTGTACTTTAAATACTTTAAATGTTATATCTTAAGGTTATTATTAAGGTCTTTTGTATAATAATAAATAGATCTCCAAATATTATTTTTTTAAGAGGCACAATATTCCTAATTTAATTTATTAAGTAGTTATATTAAAAAAAAATATTAACTAAAATTAATTTCATAAGCGCATTAAGATTTTTATTTTACCGTCCCATATGAAAAATAGAAAAATTTCTTTTCATATCATATCTACGTTTTATTTAAATTGTTACATAATATAATAATATAATATAATATAATTATTATATATTATTATGTACGCTTTTTTTTTATGCGCATCTTGTTCAATTCAGTTTATATATCTACGTCCTACATATTTATATTATGTACTTAGTTTGTACATTGTATAAAAATATATATTACCATTGGTGAATAAATTTAATTAGAAAATATGCATAACCAATTAATAGTTATAGATTTTTAGTGCAATTTATATATTATTGGTTATCGGTTAGTTATAATTGTAGATGAATTATTGGTATGTGTATGTAATGTATTTTTTTAATTTTGCTAAGTATATTATCTTATCACTTGTTTACAATATCCAACGGTTTTAAAATTTTTTTTAAATCTGAACTGCCGATGAAAATTATTTTAATTCGTACCATACATTTTCAAAGAGATACATCAACATAATTTATATGAGTCAGATTATCCTAATAATTACCATCGTCATAAATATACATGTTCTTATTTTCTAATGTTATTCACGATGACTATAGTAAAATAAAACGAGCGTGTTAATGTAGTACCTACCATCGGTGGTTTAGGATTTTTTACAGAAATCGAAAGTCAACATATTATTTTAAATAATAGTACATGAGTGACAAAGCATGTTCGAATATTTATTTTCGACAGGGCGTCGAAGTGGTGTTTTGTGTGTTTTTGGTTTTATATACGACTTGGAATTTCTAGCCACGTTAACATTCGATTGTAAAGAAAAAACAAATTAAACACATATCGCTGCTGCGTTCAAATATGCGCCCACCCCGAATTCATTCAAATCAATATCCATAAATAACATGCCAAGGGCGTAACACTAGCAAACCCAAAATTATAAGATCACATTACCTAATCTCGATAAATAAGTACATTAAACTAATATAAGACTCGAATTAATTATTTTTTAAAATCAAGTCTGTTGAAAAAAATTAATAATTATTATTTTTGTCATAAGAAAATAGGTATAATAAAAACGGAAGGAAATGTCTTATTATTATTACGAAGGCTTTAGTTTAAACAAAGAACTATGTAACTACACAATAACGACGTTAAATCGATTTGCAAACGATAGCAATCTTACGGGAATCCTAATTTAAGCATTATTACGGGTACTAGTACCTTGGGTACTCCTACAGTTGTAAAATGTATATTATTCGATCGTAATATTACACCGCCCTCGGGCGCGGTGAGTCTTAATGTATTTGACGATTCGTTTTTTCGATATAGGTCAAACAACAATAAAGTTATGTAAGGAATTTTTTAACAATATATAATTATCTACTTAATTTAATAAAGAATTAAAGTAGTTGGAAATTATAATTTATCTCAAAAATAAATTTATATTTTATTATTTTTTTTATAATATATCAACACTAACTTAATTGAATTTGGTAACTTGACAATTTTATTTGAATAATTAATTTAATTTCCTAATAAAAAATCAGGATATCGCTCATATAGAAATCATAAAAAATATTACAAAGTATGCTAACATATTTCTATGCAAATATTTATTTTTATGACTCGTTGAAAATGTATTAATACGTCTAAGATACTGCTAAAAAAAATGGAAACATAATCATCCTCTCATTATTTATATTTATTATTTTAACGGATTTTGTATAAAAAAATTAGCATAAATAATTATTTTTAAATTTCAGTCACAAAATGTTTTATTATCAAAAATAATAAATAACGAAGTTTTTAATTACTTTTCATAAAGACTATCTACACCACAATCCCTTTTTTGCGATGAAGCCGAAAAAAAATATTTTAGGAAACTCCTCTAATGGACACTCAGGGTAAACTATAGTTTATATCGCGTATATATACGCGAATCGTCGATAAAAAAATGTACCTTTATATTATCGCTAAAACTAGTTATGTTATTTTTCAAAGCAAAAAGAAATCTTAAAATTTAGTCACGAAAACATTTGTTATCTTAACCGAAGTCTAAAAAAAAATGTACGCAAACAGGCACACAAAGCATAAACAAAATTGTCGTGGAAAAATGTTTAGTTGACATAATAATATAATACGACTTACCTGCTGAGGGGCTTAGGTTTTTGGCGCCGTTTGGTGGACCGACCGCGAGTTGATGGTTTCCAACTGTCTTCGTGATCCTCGTCAGGTTCTTCGCGTTTCAACGACGCCCTGGGTCGTAATGAGTATTTTTCCTGCGCTTTTTCCGGTAACGGCAGCGCACTGTTGTTGTTCGCGTCGAACTCAGCCATTTCCACGAAGTGTGGGAATAAAATAAAATCGATTTAAAAAAAAAGTCTATATCTGATGCGGAAAACAAAACACTTATTCACTGCAAATGACAGTCAAAATTCATCGCTGAACGTACGCAAAATCGATCGTTCGATCGTAAAAGTTATTACACATCACACTACAGACTCGCGGCGGTGAGAACTCGCGCATTAACGGCGTACGATGTCCGACTGGCTCGAGTAGCGCGGCGCCGGTCGTTCAAGTCTCTCGTACGAGGCTCCGGAGACAAGACTGCCGTGCAGCAGCGGCGGACCGATCTCTACCGGCCGTTCGAATGCTAGGCTTGCTGCAGAGGGCACGCGCTCGACAAGCCCCCTCCTCTTATAAACGTAATATACGTTGCCGCGCGTATAGACTATTATAATAATAATAATAATAATAACAACAATAATAAAACACGCGCGCTGCCCCCGCGACACCCAAAAAAATATTAATAATAATAAAAAACCGGACCCATTATTTATGTTTCCCTTTTCTTATGCCTATTCTTCGTCTCTGTTTCTTTCTTTTTGTCTATCTCTGTTCTTACCGATGTTACACTTCGACAGCATTATCGGTATCTCTCTCTCACACTCTTTCTTTCCATGTATATTTAATAATAATTATATATATACATTATACATATGTATATATAGTCCTATATGTATATATAGGAGGATAACAAACAGTATCGAATGTTTTTATTTTTTGCTACTTTACTTTATCAAAATATTATCGGCTAGATTTCTCGGGGATCGGATATCTCTTTGCAAGTGTTTGCGTCAGGCGTTATATGAGGTGATGTGTGAAAAAATCGGTTTTTTACCAATCACACATGGGCTGTGGATTTAAAGCGTTCACGTGTCTTATTGTGATCCCTTCGCCATTCATGTACATTTAAAATAATATTATCACTTCATATTATAAACAATTGTGTTTTGTAAAAAATGGGTTAACTTCAGAGCTTTATATTATGTTCCAGTAAAAACTCTTTTTGCTGATTATGTTTTTCAATTTAATTATACTTTTATACATTTATTTAGGTAGTGTTATTGAACAATCTGAAATATTAATTTATAGCTGATTAGAATTCTGGATTTTAATTTTTTTGAACGGTAGTCGATGAATAAAAACTAATAAGTAGGTACTATTAATTATTGTCTGTTAACACAGATTAAGAAGGAGTAGGATAAATAATGAAATTGTATTTTTTTAAATAAGATCTCATTGACAACAATATATTAAAATATTGTGCTTTTTCAATTAAGCACCAACTACCAAATACCTATTTCTTTTTAGTTTATTTAAAAAATAAAAACATATTTAGTGAAATTTTAAAATACTATATGGATAAGTTATAACATTATTAAATATACAACTTTTAATTTTAATTTACTCTAGTGGCATTTAAACAAATTTAAAATTAGAAATCAAAAATGCATGGATTAAAAGTCGAAAGTAAAATAGTTATCTATTTCTATATATTAGAGCATTAGTGTGTACATAAACTATTAAACAACATATTTATTTTATGGACCTTCAATAAAAAAAAAACCTTTTCCATGAACGTTTTTGTGTTTATTGTGTTAATTGTAAAAATGTATTGATTGTAGGTCCTAGGTAGTTTACGATGCCAAGTTATAGAAAAATATGAAACGTAAAACATGAGCTGCTATCTGGTGATCAAAAACTTAACTAACCAGGTTTCATGACCAGAATAATATACCTACTGTTTCTATCGACACCACTATTATAGTGTAATCTACTAGGATATTGAGAACTAGATACTAGATTCACATTACTACATGATCAATATTATAAATGTAAAACTATTTCACTCAACAAACAATTCACGTATTTTCATAGTATATAACAAATTACATAACTTTTGTCTTTTGACGTTTTTACAAAATCATTAACTGAACAACACTTGCAGATCATTCGGATAGTGGGGAAAAAAATCAATGAACATTATACGATAAATTCAAAATATTACTAACTTCGTTACATCTAAATAATAAATTATAATCCCCACGGCAATCATAAATGCACTTAAACCACGCTATGCATTGACAATCCATTAGACATCATGATACCTATATACGCTATTGTACCGTTCCAATCGATGAATGGACAAAATCGAAAACATTGAAAGCAAATAAGACAGAATTGAAGGTCGTAGGTTACTTATTTATAAAACTATAGGCTATACGTAATGTAAGAGTCTGTTTATGTATGATTTATAAATAATTATTCACAAAAAAAAAAATAGTAAAATTTACATTCAGAAACGCCCGTTAATAAAAAAATATGTATATAATATATAATAACCGTGGGCAGAGTTATATGGTCTGTGGGTATGAATTTTTCTCTTACTATTTTATTAAATCAATATTCTTCAACTATATAGGTAATATACACAATGCATAATAATGTAACCGATATAAGTTTTGGCCTTGACGTCAAACAATTATTTATGGAAAAGTATAAAATAAAACAGATTATGGCAACGTAAAATAAGTTTGAAGATTAATACCCGTACATTTTAATACTCACTCAAACCAAATGTTTATTGAGGGGCTTAGAATTTAGAAATACGTCATACTCATACAATAGAAGTCAGTGCTTTATAGTTTATATTATAAGCTTTGAAAACAAATCATGCCACGACATCCCGTAAGTTTCTATTAACAGTCCCGCATATTAAGACTTTATCTAATCGTTATTTTGTTTTCAAAATCAAGCCCAATAATTAATAAAGGTCTCGAAAAAAACAAAAACTTTCAAAAACTCGTGCCCACCGTTGGTCGATATCTACATCACCCGTAAAGTACGACGTGCATACATATTATTAAATACTCGAAGACGTTCGTGATACACAAGACTATCATGCGAGCTCGCACATTGAGAGTAGGTCATAGTGGGCACGGCAGCGCGTCGTTGTCGGTCGTAGGCCGCGTTAGTTTCCGGACCGCGTAGTATTTATTATAATATTATTATGAATGAAACGCGAAAGAGGTGTTGCAGCCGTTGCGTAATATTTTAATCGCGAGCGCGCGCTTCGTAGGTATAACATTTACAGCACGCGCCGAAAAGCGACGACGATGACGACGAAACCACCTACTCCACATCATCACCGCTGAACCCCACCGAACTTCCGGTAATGACGATTATAATATTATATTATAATGTAATATTTAAATACCGTCGTCGTCGGAACACGTTCGTATAACACCATTATCATACACGTAGGTACACCGCAGGTAATAATAATTATCACGGTCGACGACTTCCGGTGAACGCACGGCGGCTACGGCGGTGCCCCGGTGCTAAGACGTAAGACGCACAGAGACCGAGCGAAAATGCAAAAACATTGTGTGGGACGACAGAACAGCGCCCAAATAGTCTTATCCGCCCACTAGCGGCGGCAACGGCGGCACAGAACAGCCTTGGCGCCACTGTCGTTTTCCCGTCAATGAAACGCGTCCCGGAGTGTTGCACACGCGCGACGCGTCTCTTATATAAAGTACCTCATTTTTTATTTTTAGCTCACACCTGCGCCCGATTGTTCGAAGAATTTTGAGTTAATCATCTCACACGGTCACTACGATAGTAGGTATGCAATCATTACATGTATTTGTGTATTCAACACCACACCAGTACCTACAACGTATTGATTAAATAAATATAAAGTACCTATAATATCTTCACATTCTTATGCGACATTATAGAGATTACTTAGTACATAATAGGTATTATAATAATAATTGAAACTAAAGTATTCTAACATGGGCGTATAATTATTATGGAGAAAAAGTTTTATGATTCAGCCATGGCTTAAATATACTATAGGTTATTGCAATAGTACCCTCACTTGTCACGTTAAGGAATTGAAATGTCAGCGTAAGGGGACAACTTATACCTGAACTTATACCCTAACACTGTTAGTTGTATATCTATGTGCAATAACCTTGTATATTAAAGCCATGGATTTAGCCAAGCAAGGTTTTAGTTCGTTTGTCGTACAACTGTTACTAAATATTTCGTTAGCATCTATAACAAAAATAAATGAAATACTTTTTTGATTATCATTAAATTTCTGATTTAAAAAACATAAAAGATACGAAATTGTATTAAAAGATTTTATAAAAAAAAAATACAGCTATAGTACCTTAATAAAATATTGAAATATATTTATTGTGTTTATACATTTACCAAACTTTAGATGGTTGTACTTAACCACAAATGTATAGATGAATCGACTGTCAACATTTTTAGAAAAAAAGCACTACCTACCAACGAGGTCCAACGAAAAATAGTTCAAAAAAATTTAATTGATTTTATTATTTATGCAACATAACTAATGCAATAATGCTTTCAAATTGTTAATTGATCATAAGAAATAGGTCTAATATTATATTAAGTAGGTAGATAAAAAAAAGAAATAGTTCTTAAATTTTAATAATTGTATTAATATCAACTTAATCGATATATTATTTTATTAAAAAAAGCATGCCGGGTAAAACTTAAATTTTATGCGCGTATTACTTGAGATTTGGATTAAACATAGACACATCTTTATAAAAAGTGTTAATTTGCATTTTTTGATGATTTAAAATTTTATATTTTAGAACATTTTAGAACTTTTGAGGCATATTTAAATTTAAATATTTTTCTTTTATGTAATTTTTATATAAATTGAACAAACTATAACTATGTACATGTAAATAAATATATGATCTAGGGTATATAAATAAAAATTCATAGGATCTATGAAAATAATTGTTTTTCCAGATTAAAGATCAGTTAGTTTTTTACCGTCCCTTAAAACGTAGGTATATTATAATTTAGGCAGGTATACCAAATTTATATTAGAATTTGTAACGATATTATAAAAAGTACAAAAAATGTAGAGCATTTTGAAAGTGTATTATTCATAGTCTAAGGGCATAAAAGCTTTTTTTATATTATGTTTGTGGTTTTTATGGCATTACAATCCCAGGCCTTATTATTGTATAATTTACAACTATAATAATTATTAATAATATTAACAGTTTTAATTTATTCTATGTTTCTACTACGAAGGTATAAATAATAAGGCCGTTAAAAATGATATCAGAAGTCGTAAATTGTAAGTTTTTTCAGTTTTATCCGGGATCTTATCTTTTAACCATTGTCCATTAATTTGAATTTAATAACCTTAAAATATTTTATAACCAAGGGCTCACAAGAATTTAAGACAGCTATTTTTTTTTTTAAAAAAAAGGCTCTGGATGGGGATATATTCCCCCCATAATTACGCCACTGATGGGAAGCCCCCCTAGAATGTAAAGAATTATCTACATTTATAAATAGAAGGATAAGTATTATACAATGTACGATGTACCCACCACTATAATAAAAGTATTTTGTAATATACCCTGATAATTCAATTGATAATACCTATAGCTATTAAAAAATTAATATAAGTAGGTACCTATAATGTGAATTATAAATTAAAAATTACAAAACAGAATAGACCGGAATTGTTGAAGTACATTTACTTTTTTATATGTGTATAATGTATATACATATTATAAGATAATATAATATATATATATATAAATGTATGTTTATATCGATCGACAGTCGTTGAGCAACAGCAGTTTTACGTCATCCGGTCAACAGTTATCGCCGTCGTCGCCTTGTTCCATATAGTAATTTGAATAGGACACTAACTACAGAGACTAGTGTACCACCTACTCGTAACTCGTAAGTATCACTGAACTCAAGGCAACCAGGAATAGACATTTATTATGGGGACGTCATAAATCCCTCTTAAAATTTGATCACATAATATATTACAATACAATTTTTAATATTACTTCATACAACATTCACTCATTCATGAATTCATGAATTCATGAATGAACTCTCTCTGATGCCCACTATAAAATATACACCCAGAAAAAAGTCGTTTTGTATTCTAATAATGATATTTTTATAATTTATTGTCTCGTGATTTTCATAGATGTAAAAATTAATTAATGCTAATAATGGCATTAATGGCATTAATTTGTGAAATTTAAATATTTTAATAAATTAGCCAAAGTCAATAAAATAAATCATGGCAAATGATGTAAACATTTTACAATTAGTTCCAAACTAGAAATCCATGGAAAAGTTTACCAACATTTTGGAACTTATTTTTATGATCATAAAATAGGTAACTATGGGGATGGCCGATGGGTAATTGTATTGGTACCTATTTGGTTATGAGTTTATGACTTATGAGACTTTCTGATGATAAATAAATTATGTTATAATATATTTTATATTTTTAACTAGTTACCTACTGTTAAAATTTAGTCTCCGCTGACTACCACTAATTGCCTTATTATTTTTTACCCATACTTTTAAGTTAAGACAATCTAAAAACCTATAGAAACAGTTTAAAGTTGTATTAATCTGTAAAATATACAATGTCATGAAATATCGTTTGAAATAATAATCATATTATATTTTATAGAATCAAAAGAAAAACTTGATATCTTAAATTAAAACCAAATAATACCTAAGAAAAAATTGTATTTTTAGAGATACAAGGTGACAAACCTATATTCAATTATTTAATAATTTATTAGATGTTAATAACCGTAATATATGCGTTACATTCCGATTAGGGCTAGGGAGAAGTTGTTAAGAAGAATATGATGCAATGTCGCGGGTTACCGACCAATCTACCATTTCACTGTTATAAAAACTAACCAAACGGTTAGAGACTAAAAATAATTACAATAATACAGGTATAATTGTACAGTATTAAAATAATATTATTGAATAGGTATATATTATACTTATTTTTTAAAAGAAGATGATGGAAAAAACAGAAATAGTAAACCTAAGTAAGAAAAAATAATATGGCTTGTCACAGAGAAAAGATGACGTGTCAAAAGTGTGTGTGTACTTTTTTACCTTCTACGCGCGCGTCACGATGAGTCCTCGGTATTCGTTATTATAATATACCTACCCATAATAATATTACATGAATAGAAAAATATTTCGACATTTAAATAGGAATGAAAATAAATAAATGTTATTGTAAAGCTACCACCGCCGTCTATTGAAACTTGAGACCTCGCGGCACGACGATTTGTTTTGACTCTTTGGTGCGAGCCACACATCAACTGCCACCCCCCTCCGGCCATAATTATTGTGAAAACACCAATGGAGAAGAAAAGCATCGACCGCGACACCACGGCGGTGGCTGACGAAGAGGAATGTCTATCGCGTATGTTTGTTTATCGCGCGTGCTCAGTTCTGGGTAGGTACTTCTTTTAAAATGTTAATTCTCATATCTGAACTAGAAACCGACATATTATTACACTACTTATGGCTTTTATAATAGCAATCATAAAAAACTGTAGCTACAGTTAATAACCAACCAACATCATGGTATATTCTTAGTTTGCATTAAATATAATGTATACATTTATACCACAATCGTTTTTTTTTAAATGACAACTTATAAGTAATCATATCCTAGCATGTACCTATATTATATTTGAATTTTAAAGCTTAGCTAAGATTTTTAGACAGACTTTATTTTGATTTAGTAGATACATATACATACATAATATCACCAAAATATGTGGAGTCGAATGTAATATTGAGTTGAATATAAATGAGAACAAATATTGAATTAATTTATGAATAATTAGGTATTGAGAAAATAAATTATATTAGTAAATGCAAATAACTGAGATTTAGAAGTGATTAAATAAGAAAAATTAATTTATGATAATGTCATAGAATGCTAAGTTATAGTTGTAACTTAAGTTAAATAAGCATTAATAATTATTATTGAATGCACACAATTATTCAAGTTAGGAGTATCATTAAACACATAATATACTTTTGTTAGGTACATTGGCAATCAAGGGTGTCTGGGCTGTCCCTGCAATTTTTGAAAGGTGCCAGTAAACTGAATTTTAAGTCAAATAGGTAGGTAATAACTTTTGTTTAAAAAAAAATACCTTTATGCATTGTTATAAAGATATACATGCTGTATATACATATATATAGCACATACTTGATTTAATTTTTATCTGTACGATTATTTTGTATATTTGTAGTTTAAAATCACTAGCAATACCTATACATTTATATAAAATTATTATAATTGATAAAATGATAAAACTAGTATATTAGTATGTACGGAATCAGTTACATTACATAAACAAATACATTTTTTACATTTTTGACAGAGTTAATAACACTAATACTTCAACCACAAAAATATGATAAAAGAAAAAAAGAAAATATGTAAGTCATAGATGAAGTAGTTTGATTACTTATTTGTCTAAATTAATCATTATTTAAATTAAATTAAAATTATCTACCAAAAGATGCAACACTTAATTTTGAACAAAATAAGATCGACAAGTCAATTTTCCCTCTAGATATTTCAGTAACTGACCAATTAAATATTTGTGTCAATTAGGTATACAAGGACAATTATAAATCATGGTTCCAATTAAATCATCTACTGGGAAACATCAGTATGAAGTAGTGAAAAATATTTTAGTAAGTTTTGATGGAGCTGCGAATACAAGTGGAGAGTAGGTATAATGGGTTACAAGATTTGATATTTACGCACTGTCATATACACTTTAGACTTTGTTCTCAATAGATTTTTGTTCCAAAAATTAGGTAAAATGTATTTACATATGATTCAATATGCATACAAAATAGTTGTAATTACTAGGTGTACCTACATAATATTATTTATGATAAATATCTGCCTTTCAAAGTTAAATTCTAATTTAGTATTATTTTTTTACAACTAAGTTATAACTGTTAGGTATTTCTAACTGAAATTCTAGTCATATTTAAAAAATATATATCTAAAAGTACGAGCTTATAGGTAAAATAATATAAATTTGGTTTTGGTATACAGTTTATACCCATTAATAGACTTTTCCTGGTAATTAAATAATTGTTTGCCGAAATTCAACATAGTTTTCAAGGTTTAATCATTTATAATTTAGATTATCTTAGTAAATTTATTAATTATAGTAATATTATTATAGTTATTCTTAATAAGGGCAAAGCAAACATAATAATTTTATCTAAAATATGTCTTGTACCTACTAAAAAATCAAGTAAATAATCAAAATTTTAAGAAAGAAATAATAGCATTATTAAAGTATTTTATTAAATTTGGTATTTGTTTAATGAGAATCATATTGTGTTTATACTGCAATTCTGTTAATATAAGTTCATACAGATCAGTTGTCACAAGTGACTCTAGTCTGCAATTTTGTGACTGTTCTTATATAATTACACTGATAATAATGGCGTGAAGAAAGTATAATATTAGTGTTTTCATCTAAAACTGTGATGTCAGATGTAATTCCAATTATCACCCTAAGAGTAGCAAACTTAAAACATAGACAAATTATATCAGTGTAGTAAAAACTGTTTGAAATTGTGAGACTTGTAAGTTGTAATAATAAGTTGAGAAACGTTTTTACAGGTAATAAAGATAATAGTTTGAGACAATATTAGTGGTACATAATACAATAGTTATTAAAATAAGATTTAAGAAATATTTTACAAAATAATATAATGCTCAAAGCTACAATGTAGGTATATTAGATATAGATATAGAAATTTCCAGAGTTCTTAAGGCATCAAATTAAAACCTGTCTGAAATTTCTAAGACAGTGATTGAGTGACAAGTTCAAAACTAATGTACAAAACCGTAATATAATAGATTCCTTTAGGGGAGAATCCTACCAAAATTGTAGTGAAGTTAAATTCAATTACTATTAAAGATTCAATTCTAAATAATTTTAAGCTGCCTAAACAGTTACATACTAATTCAAACATTTTAATGAATCTACAGTAAATACAAATGTGCAATAATAAAAATCTGCTATGGATTGCTAAAAAAGTTACAAACGAATGTAATTTTAAGTATACTTGGTTTAACATTGAAGACAACTTTATTTGAAAACAGGAAGGGCCAGTTTAAATAATCTCAAATTTAGAAATTCCATGACAATTGGATAAAGAAAATAAGGTTGTAATAGGTACCTCCTTTTAGATAAAGTTAATGTATTATAATGGTAATTATTATGTATTATTGTACAGTAATGGAAAATTGTATTTTAAATTAATTTAATGTACACTTAAATGTTCCACGAGAGAAATGTACCACAGTTTTAGTAAATAATGAACGAGAATTAAAACATTTTTTTAAATATTTTTGGACATGCCTGGGTGTTTAGTTACGATGTTAATTATAAATTAATAATTAACAGTATAAATAGTCCATAGTAGTAATATGTTTGTGAAAACTGTATTGCGAACAGCAAATGTCATCAAACAACTGATTATCGATAAAATTAAAAATTAATACGAAATACATATTTACATACTACCTATACATAAAAATAGTACCTACATATCAATAAAATGATAAAATAAAATCAATAACAGTATTATCTGAAAAAGGTCGACAAAATTCAAATATATACATAAAAATACATATAAATATAACAATCTGATGTAGGCAAGGCTGGGCAAGTTAATGATTTTTTTAACTCAGTTAAGTTAAAAGTAAATACACACTTTTTGTCAACTTTTTATTAAGTTAAAAAAAAGTTAATTTGTTTATACAACGCTAGCGTTCTTAATTTTTTTCCAACCCAAGACTAAATTATAGGATATATAGTGTTAATACTTCATACAGTATTTCCATATAAGTTAGATTCGAATGATATACATTTTTAACTTAAAAAAATTGATACTTTTTTTTTGACATGAAAACGAAATAGACTGAAATAGTGAAATACTATAAAATTAAAAACAAAATAAATTAACTTAACTTACTTCTTAAAATGAAAAATTAACTCGTTAATTTCACGTTAATTAAGAAAGAAATTTAGTAAGTTAACAGTTAAGTTAATGAAAAGCCAAAAGCAGCTAGTTAAGTTAAAAAGTTTAAATTAAATTAACTTTTTAACTTAACTTTAACTTTTTAACTCGTTAATGTACAGCCTTGGATGTAGGTGCATAATTTGTTATAAAATCTACGTTGTGCCGAATTCATTAGAGTTAAAAGAAACAAAGGACTTAAGTCTTTAACTTCTACGACATGATAGCAAAACAATGTTAAATGAGGCGACGTTAAACGAGGACTTAGTAGGTAATAAATATTGTTAGCAAAGTATCGAGCAGATGATCGAACAGTAATAATACTGAAAATTCATGTCTCATATAAAAGTTAAATTGTATTCAAAAAAAGTAGGTAGGTAATAAAACAAAATAAATTAAGCAAATTACTACCTCTTACAACCACAAATACATAAGTAGATTGAATGATTGTGTACCTAATAATTCTTTAAAGCTCTAGTGATCTACTAACTAATAACTTAAACCAAACCACATGCTCAAATTAAATTAATAAATTAAAAATTAAAAATAAACGGAAATCAAGTAAAATAATTACCACTTTTGATGTTATGTTCCATCTCGTTGGGCCGTTATTCTAGCCTAAACAAAAACATTTATAACTCAATAATTGACAAAACTAAAATAAATTAGTACATTAATACTTACAGGCAGCACTCTCTGCAAGCTCTGGAGACCAACTCCATCTCGTTCTAAATTCAACAGGAACCTGGAACACACTGACGTTTTTACTGCACTCGGTTGAAATTGCATACGATCCATCTTGTTCGAACAGTTCTAATCTAAACAGAAGCACATGGTTAAACACGGCCGACACACACAGTATTAATAAAAAAAAAACTAGGCACTTTGGGTTATCGTATACTCGTACGTCTATTTTGTTCAGGTTTGATATAATTTCAACTAGAGGTGTTCCGGGTACAGTTTTTACTTATAAACCGGGTACCGAGTATTTGTCGAGCAACAATATCTGTTAAAACCGAGTCTCGAGTACTGGTCGAGTAATAATTTTTATTAAAACCGAGTCTCGAGTACTAGTCGGGTAATAATTTTTTTTAAACCGAGTCTCGAGTATTGGTCGAGTAATAATTTTTTTTAAAATAATAATTATTAATTATATATTATATAGTATGAACTTCGTACCTTGTATACAACTTTCGTGATCAATCGTCACTCACAACTCATAAGCAGTAAGCCAGTAGGTAGACACTAGGAAGTAATCACTTTTATACATTTATGTATGAACAACCAACTGACAACTGAGAAATAAAGCAACAACTAACAAGCTACAAGTCTACAACCCATAACAATATAATATTAAATATTAATAATATTATACCCATTGATTATAAATAGTAGATTTTAGATAAACAAGATAATATTGTCAATTGTCAACATTTATAATCGCTGTGCGTGGTAACTCTATTTTTAAATCGTTATCGGTAAACGTATAATTATTAATTACGTAACGATTTATAGTCATAACAACTAGCATGGTGGCCGGAGGGGCTAGTACTATTATAATTTTATAAAATATTTTCGTTTGGTCGATTGCGGGCACACATTTTTTTTTTTTTATTAATAACCCGGGTGTGCCGGGCTTATTAAACCGGGTACCGGGTATATTCCAGGGTAAAAATGTAGCTTTACACCGGGTACCGGGTACTGTCCAAGTCATCTTTTAATAATTCGCCGGGTAACGAGTATTAGTCGGGTACTGAATATGATACCGGGTACCCGGTTTGGACTCGATAGCCGGGTACCCGGAACACCTCTAATTTCAACGCATGGATTTAACACTATAGCAGTAGTAAGATTTGCAAAAAATAAATTATCTCTGCGTACGGCCATTTTCAGCTCTCGGATAGTACGCGGTGAAAACAGTTGACACGGAATTTGAAATTAAAACGCCCGTCAAACGCGATGGAAAAATCAAAAAAAAAATCACAATTACCAGCCATGCGGTACTGTACGGGACACGATGAGCCGAGGCCGGACGCGTGGCCGCATGGGTTGTGGCCTCGGTGTTATGTAGGAGGACCGACGTATCGATTCGCGCGCTACCTATATTCATATTATGTTAGGTTACATGCAACGTCATCTACTAACTACTTAACGAAGTATAAAATATGTAACCGTGTTGAGGCGCTTGTTTAATTGGTTAAAAAAAACATGGAACATTTCGGAAACAAACTATCTGTAAAAACCTTAGACCCAAACAAGCGGGTACAACACGTGGATTAATCGTCAGACCTAGAAACTAAGAACGTTTGGCACCCTTCAAACATCGTCGTCTGCGTAAATTTGATAAATACGGGTCGCCATTATCATGAGTCAGATAGTCTTCGAAAAAAGTGAATACCGCACACGGCGAACGGAAAAAGTGACGGGAGAATAAACACATTAAATACTCACGAAATCGTATACCGAGTACAACGGACTCCACAGCAATCGAGTGGCTGGATCAAAGTGGATAAAAATGTGTGGGTCGATCGTTAAATGGCGGAAACGTGGTCCGCCATATTGATCCGTTGTCCATTGTTTTTAGCGGCTTTTAGATACGTGATGGTCAGCTGCCATGTGTGGCACTCGTTTGGTCGTCGAACGATTTCGTGCACGCGAGTTTCGATACGCAAACGACACGCAAACAGACCTAGGGGGGAATTCAGAAAATTAAAACTCAAGAAAACTACGGCGGTCGCGCCATTTTCGGGTATAGATATTATGGTCGTCGAATGTGGTCAATACGGCTACGCGGTTTTTGAAATGCAATCAAACGTTGGGAGAATAAAAAAATAAAAATAAAAATCATAAATAAAAAAACTTTAAGACAAAAACGGATTAACAGCAGACCGTATGTCGAGACGGTTGCAAAGAAATAAAAGAAAGCCAAATACACGACGCGCCGAGACCGACGCGTGAACGAAAAAATGCCACCAGGTAGCAGTACCTACAATTCAAAGCACACCAACCGTCCAGATACACGATGCTCCTTGGGCCAAGGACCTTGAAAACTAACCTAAACTAGTTTTATGAACAGCTGATTTGTGGTGCATAACCTGGTCACACAAGGTGCTTTTTTACATCTTCCACGTTCGCGTTAAAATAACAGGAGCACCCGGTGCCAAGATAATTTTGTCCACAAAAATACGGTACTGGAATAATGATTCTGGTTGTAAAATCAAACAAATTTTGATATTTTTTTTAACTAATAGAGGATAATATTCTACAGGCTGCTTTGAACTCCGTTTTTTCAATATACTAATATCAAACTTTATAATATGTCTTCAAAAATAGTATAATTTTAAGCTTTTTTTACAAATTATATTAAATCATTATTTTAAATAAAATAAAAATCGGAGTTAAATGCGGCCTGTAGGTTTGTATCTTTTAGATAAAAAAAATAGTTACAAAAATCCGACAATTCTACAAGGCCTGAGAACTATTCCTGTTAATTTTTTCGATATAATTCACTGCATCAACTCCCGCTAAAGGGCAGTAGATCAGTTGAAAAGTATTATAACTAATGTAGCAACTAAAATATAAAAAATATAATTTTATAGAATTGCAGAAAATTTCAAAAACCGGCACCTATTCCACGAGTGCTCAATTCATGTTATCGACCTATTGAAATATTCCTACTAAATCGATGCGTGGTAACAGCATTTATCAACGCCCCATATAAGTCATCATGTGTTAACAATATCAAACATAATATAGAAAACCCTTTATTAATATATAAGAAAAAAAACGAGGAAGTTTAATAGTGAAACACCGCCTTAAAAAACACCAAAACTAAAACGTCATTATTTTACTCACGAAAAGGTAACAGGGGTTTTAAAATGACAACAAACGTAAATTTAGGAGTGTGAAAAATTTACGAGGTCGACATCCGACATTAATGACAACGATCTCAAATTCTGAATCATTCTCAGTCATGCCATTAGCACATCCTCCATTGTTATCGGCGGAGATTCGATAGACGCAGGCCACACTCGGTTGGTCGCTTAAGGTAGAACGTTCTGGTTTCGAAAAATTGAAGAAATAAACAATACTCACGAGGTAGTGGACAAAATGATGGCAGTCTTGTCTGAATCGTCCCAATTCCACGTGCCATGACTTCAATCCGTCGCCATTTTTACAGGTGCCGATTTAATATACGCAGGTGGCACTTGGATGATCATGGAACGAGTTTCGACACGGTTTCAAACGCAACCTGCAAAACATGATGTAAAAATAAATTAAACAATTTAAAAAAAATAACTATTGCGCGCAAAAAAGTCACGAGGTTGCCGAACGAACCGTTCTACACCGTATCGTCGTTGTTCGCGGTGGCGATTCGATACTAGGTTGGTCGTAGAATACGATGAATACGGTTTACGCGGGTTTCGAAATGCAAAACGTACACATATAAACTATAAAGCCATGAAAATATTACAAAAAATTAATACTTACGAAATTCAGTTACGGTGTCTTCAGAACAGAGAAAATTGAAAATGGCGAACGGCTAAAGTGTATACTGACATGGACGTAGGGTGGAAAGAACGCGTTCCTCTCGACCCGACCACCGGACGCCGTTTCCAACAGTGCATGAAGACACTTGCGCGCAGTGTCGCCAACTTGCCACACTGGCACACAATCGTCATGGAAAACTAAACCAAATCGGTATTCACGGCTGCCACGCCATGACTCATAACAATTTCACCCTGTATGAAAACCCCCTAATCCAACATTTTAATACTTTCGTTCATTATCATCAAAATATTAAATTAATATTATAACTAGAGATTCGAAATTTAATTTAACGTCAGTAAATGTAGGTACCCATACAAAATAATTGTTACCAATATGGCAATATGATTGGAAAACCAAAAAAAACACCAAAAACGAGTTCCTCTGCGCAGCATTAAAGTAGTGTTGCGCACATGCGTAAAAACGTAAAATCGCAAAATATGGATAACTATAACTTCCAAAATAATTGTTTCCGCAAAAAAATTCAAACAGTTTCGAAATCAGCATTGAAAAAACGCGTATTTTTAAAAAAAAAATTGGAATTCGAGAGGAGCGTGTCAAAGTGCATTTTAGCCCATAATTTAAATCGCTCATTTTTAAGATAATGTATGCATGCAGTATGAACATAAGAAAAATATATTTAATGGTCTCAACAAAAAATTATCTATTATTTTGTGGATTGTCTATTTAAAAAAGTTCAAGCCCTTTGATACTTGAATAGAGATATTATAGGATCCTGGATCACCAACTAACGGAACGCTATCATTTTAAAACAAATACAATTTTGCAGACCATTATATTATACCTAGTTTTAGATTTTCTATACCCTATTATTACTATTACATAAATAGACAAACGATTTACGAGTTATATACACTGTCTGTTCATCATAATAATAAGCTTTTAGTTGGTAATTAATAATTAATAATATAAATAGCTGTTTTATTTTTGACATTAATAATTGTAATTTGATATTATTCTTAATTTGTTCCATGTGTATATTGTTTCAAATTATTAAATAAGACAAAATCAACCTTTTTATTATTTAATATTAGGTAGGTAGGTTTTTATTGATTACTTTTTTGTTATTGAGATATTTTATTTAAAAAAAATAAAGCCAACCTATTCAATTATTATAAACGAATTCTATGTGTGAATGACGCTCAAGTGTTTATTCACTGCACATTACAAATTATTATAATATAACGGTCAGGACCCGAGCTCGTTTGCATAAGCCCGATCACTGTTAATATTATTATAAAGATTCTCGTCCTGTTTATTCGGCGGCGGCGTTCGCTCTATTGTAAACGTTATTTATCATCCGAACGATCGGCACAATGACTACTTACTAATTACGATCGATTTGAAAAACTGAAAAAATAAACAAATAAACACCGAGGACAATGACCAATTATAATATATTATAATATTGTTCTTGTCTTGTATGCGTACAGTCGGAATTCACATTTTTTTTTTCTTCTTTTTGACATCTCAATTTGTTTTAACTCTATCCGAGTCTGGTTTTTGATCAAGATATAACCGCGGGTAAAACTGAGTAAAGAGTATACCTACATAATAATGCCTACATGCATTTACCAGTAACGGTGGAAATATTATTGTCTCGTGCGAAAAACTAGTGTGTAGAAAAAAAGAAATCAAAAAACCGATAGCTTCACCCAATTATAATTATTTTTAATCACAAATTTATTGTAGGTACACTTGATGTTTATTTAAGTATATAGTTATAAAGATTAAAGGTACCTATATAGATATTTACTATTTTTGTATTGCAGTCGGTTGTGTCTGGCAAAATATGTGATAAAGTAAGTATCAGCATAGAATAAAAATATAACACTATAGGTAGGCAACGTCAAGGCAATAATTTATTGCTCATTTATTTTAATTTGGATTTGTCTTTGGCTCATGATGGCAGCAGACAATAGATAGATACTTATTTCCTGCCTCCACCTGCCACAATTTACCACTAGTAAGTCAAGTCTAAATTAAAATAATGAACATAAATTATTACATTGGCGTTGACTATCTATAGTGTTATTTAATCTATGGTCTCAGACGTCGGTATATCTGGAATTAAGGAAACCAAGAATAATAAAATCATAAATAATGATAAGAAGGATGCATTTATACATGGTGGTAGATGAGCTATCTAAGAGCCCTGTGTATTTAACATGATTCACATATAGTACATATATATTTACATATATAGTCCTATGAAAATATTGGATGAAAATATTATTAGCTATTATTAGTAAAAATCTTATATAAAAATATATCTAATATAAAACAAAATTATTTATAATGTTCTAAAATAAATTAAATATATTATGTACTTAATACATTACTATAATGCAATAGGAACTAATTTTTTTTTAAATTTAAATTATACATATCAATATTTACATATTACAAAGAACAAAACTACATAATTTATCTACCGCTTGTGGTGAAGACAGCAGAGAGTTGAATATATAGATTATTAATATATTAGATTTAACATTTTATAATTTTAAATAACAGACTTTCTTAGTATACAGTTAAAAAAGAAATTAGATGAGAAAAAAACAAAAGATTATTGTTATTATATTCATAATTTAGGTTTTATAGGTACACAATATACATTATACATTATTAAATATTAAATATTAAATACATGATGAAAATAACCATTCAAGTATAAGTTTCTTAACATTTAAACTCTTATTTACATAAATATTTTATTTTAAAATTAATGGCATAGAATTATAATAGGTCAGTGCAAGATAGTCCACAAATTTTTTACATAAAGATTTCTTAAAACAAATAACTGGCATTAAAGGCCATTATATGTTTTCTTTTTTCAACATTACAATTTACCCAGTAATTTAAATTTTTTATAAGCCACAATATAGGTCTTTTTTAAATAGTAATTTGAAGGGTAGCACATTAAATGTCTTAACATTTTCTTTTGAAGGGCTTTCTAACATACCATTTCTCAGACATATGCGTACAATTTGTTTTTGTTCATTTAGTAAAGGATATAATGCATTATCATTCAAGCCTACATACAAGTTATCTATATTGAAAAATATATTAATTATTGATAGATAAATACACTAAACGCAGGGTATGAATAGTAACTACACGACGTAAATTATAGAAACTAGAGTTTAAACTTTGTAGTTTCATAACAAGGTTATTAACATATAAATTCTTGCACAAGTTTTTATCAAAAATAAAACCTAGATATCTGACACTTGAAACTCTTGATATGTTTTGACACTGTGTATATTTTTTACATGGGATATTGTTTTCACTTATATTCACTTATATTATCAGGGGCGGCGCTATACTGGGCCCAGGGAGGCAAGTGCCCCCCTAACATTTGATTTTGCCGCTCCTTTGCCCCCCCCCCCTATAATTTAATGTTGAACATTTTCATCTAAGCTGAAAATGCATCTTATTAATTTGTTCTGTTATCGCTGATTAGATTATTTTTAAGTATAATTTGTTGATTTTTATTGGGTTTCGGGGCAATATTTCTATTTTTATAATCCATGCGATATTAATATGATTCCTGTTGCGCCTATGACGGTGATGCCTGTCCCCTGATGTGTGTCATAATAATCATATTTCTAACTAATAACTAATGGTATGTTGATATTTAGATATAATCATAATAATAATACAAAATAAATAATTTTAACGAAATAAATTGCATTTATTGGTTTTTATTTTAATAGGTAATACCAATATGTTGCTATTTAGATATTTAAAAATCCCTCTCTTTATTTATTTAATTGCAATGAATGTACATACAACACATTCGTATGTCATAAGTCATATAACCTTATTACAAATTAATATAAAACATATTATAAGTACTTTAAGTTATACCTTATACCTACTTTGGATTCCATTATTATGTTAAAAATATGTAAGTAAATAAAGACATTTTATTTATTAATTATTTAATTTTTTTTTTTTTTTTTGATAATTTGGTATTATAGCATATTATACCCTAATCATTTTTAGCAATACTTTCTGAATATATGATTTAATGCAAATTAGTGGGTGATCAAGTAGCGATACATAAATGCCCTACCAAAAAAAAATTTGCCCCCGTATCGTCCCCTTAATAAAAAATATGTGGTGCCGCCACTGCTTATATTAATAAATGTAGGTACCTAAATTATTATTTTTATATATTATTATTGTTAAAAATGTATTGAAATTTTCAATTATTCTATTATTAGCCATTAGCAATACATGACTGATCGGTAATAGACATGAATAATAGGTACGCAGAAAACAAAAGCTGGAAGACCCTCTGTTCTAGATATAAATATTATATTAAAATATAATATCTCATTATTTTTTCACTAATTAAGTTACGTATATATTATACTAGACATGTTTCAGATAAGACAGATTAACAATATTATTGTGATAATATTGATATCAATATACAATTAGGTATGTTGACAAATGTCGACAATGCTCGTTATTTGGAATTTTTTAAAAAATAGTTCACAGACAAAGTTCAGTGTCCCTCTACCCCAGAAAACATATTCATGACTCATAGATTTTCCTCTCAGAGAAAAAATATCAAGTAGCATGCTAAGTTTTTTATTATTTGTCATGTGGTATCACAACTGAGGCGTAAACCATAATAGAATAACTTTCATGAGTGGCTTAAGTCTTGAAGAGTGTTGGCCTAGCTCATGATTGGTCCTTGTACACACTGACTTCCATTTGGCACCTATAAATGTATACAATAAACATTAGAATTGAAAAATTTTAATTTAAAAGAACACGGCATACAAGAAACAATTGACAAGCCTCAAAATATTCTCAACAAATATTGTCGGCATTCATAGCTCTCCGCCAATGATTCTATATAATCATTAACCATATAAGGTAATGGGAATATAATTTTAATATACATACTTATACAATATACATAAATATAAATAATAGATGTTATACCTAGGTTGTAAATCTTAAGTTGTTCCACACATCTTACACATCTTACTCCTTCCAAAAAAGTGTTCACTGCAGACTTTCCAATCTTTATTCTTTGGGTATTTGTACTAGAATTTGCGTCAACCAAATTTTCTTTGTATTTTACATCATCTGAGGGGTATGAATGTTATCAATACCTAAAACCAATAAAGATTAAGAAGACAAATCCATAATATACTTAAAATATGATTATTACGATTAGGAAGTATTAAGAAAACTTATAGTAAATGTGTATATTATTTTTTAATATAGAATCTTTGTTTTTAAGAATTTGAAATATTTTATGGGTAGAATCCACACTAAATTTATAATACTTTTTTGATAAAATGCACACTAAAGGACGACCTTATAGACAACCCAAATAGGTTATTGTTATAATATTATCAACAGCACTGTCATTGTCGTCTCGTTATTTATCACTTACAAATGTATGCTTTTAAATTTTGTTCTTTTAAAAAATAATAAATAATTAGAATAAAAATAATTAAATATTAATGCCATGTCCCTTAGAAAGGTGTTAAATGTGTCCCTTTCATTGATTCATTACCATCATGTTTCAATAAGATACGTGTAATAGCTGTTAATTATATTTATAAATATAAAAAATTCTATTATTATATATAAATTTTATATGTCGGAAGCATATCAGGATTAAGCCTCAAAGTCTACCACAAACTTTCTATCCTTTGAGTATGTACATTAAATACCATCATTGTAATCAAGTGGTAGAACGCATACGACAAGCGTCCCGTAACCGCTAGTCATTATGATTACATATTACATTTGTACCAAAAATTATGTTCTTTTAAAAAAATTATAGTGTATTTCAAGTATGAGATTTATTAAATATTAAAGAAGATTTTTCCGACAAAATATATACAGAAAAAATATACGTTATTATATTATTATTACCATCAACACAAACCACTTGCAAAATAGTATTAAATCAATGTAAGCTAAAACCATTAAGAGAAAACCATTGTAGAAAATGTGTGGCAATTGGCATTCAAGAATTGATTAAAACAATAATAGAAAGAAAATTCTTCAAACATTTTTAAAAATGGTCGTATAAGGAATATATTATGGAGAATATATTATTTAATAACTTTATTCCCTATGATATTAATTCTAATCTAATTTTATTTTACACCTGTAATATAAGAGTTTTTGTAAGAAAAATATTTTTATAGGTACCTGTAATATTTTTTTTTTTTTTTAATAAAATAAAAAATGTATTTTAAATTAATTGTTTAATAGTTATTTTATAATGAATATATTATAATAATATTTGGATTAATTTTTCAAAGCTTTTGTACTTTTAAGTATGGCCCCTTATAAAATACTCCAAGGGCCTTTGGTATGCCTGGCTGATACTGATACAAAAATGTATAGAAAAAATAAAGTGTGTAAAAACTGTGTTGTTTGTTACTTAAAAATGTTAATGAAGTACATTGTCAAGGTATTAAATAATAAGATTATCAAACTAATGATAAGAAGGTTTATGAATGTCATTGCACCAAACAATATCAGTTTAGTCAGTCTCCATTAGCTACTTTACTTGTGAGTGTCAGTTACTTTAACTTTATTCGCGTTGTACGTTGAAATTATTATGACAGACAAAAGAAATAATACTAACAGTGTTAATTTGAAATGTCTAGTGAAACTCTGGATATCTGCAACAGAAAGAATAGTTTGTTCACAGGTGTATATGCAATATCATTTGTGAAATTTGTTGAATTAAGATAAGTCAGAATCTATTATATTTAATTTATGGTTATGGATATCAATACAAATATCCAATGATTTAAATTCTGATAAAATTATCCGAGAATAAAAAGTAAAATTAAATTTCTTCACAAGTAGCTTAGCTACGAAGTACAAAATGTTTAAAAAGTAAGCTCTTTGAAATAATTATATTAATTAATTTTTTTGACATCATGCATTGCATTGCTGTTTTTTAACTATGAAATTATAAGTATTAATATAATTTATGACTTAAAAAAGCTCATTTATTACATTACTTTATAATTTGAGGCTAAAGTAGAATACAAAAATTATTAATTGTTAGTAACAAAGAATGATTTTTTCTCACAAATATAAATAAAAAGAACATGTTTATTGTGTACCATATAAAATTGTACGTGTAATTATAAATTGTATACATACATACAATATAATGGTTGATATTGGTAATAGGAGAAATAATTTGTAGAAAAAAGTTTGTATTTATTATTGGTTGCCATTGGTTATTCGGGCTAATCATGTACAAGCCCGGATTAAGGGGGGGGGGGGAAGTCCCTGGGGCCCACGTGTGTAAAGGGCCCATAGTCTTCTCGGCTTAAAATTACATCGAGTGATAATTTTCACTTTTTATAGTATCTACAAGAATATTTTTATTTTTAATTTTTTTTCTTGTTTGAACTAACATGCGATGGGGCCCGTCGACCGTGTTTACCACCTATAGCATGGCAAGTGGAGACACATAGCGTCATAGCCAGGTTTGTGTGTATAGGGAATCTTTAAGTGACACAAGATAGGCATGCCATTCTGAGGCTTGCCGTGCACTCACTATTAATTATAAAACTATATTAACTGTACTTTTTGAAATATCTGATAGCAAAAATGAAAATGGGGATACAAAATATAATGCAAAGGTGTTGTTGAAAAAAATGTTGAAAAAAGAAACGGGCTATTTGTGTCTATTTTGGAATGACACATCACAACATTGTAATAAAGTATCTATTGATTTACAAAGCAAAAGCAATGATATTTTAAAAGCTGTGAATTTGTTGAAAAGTTTAAAAAATGTTGTTTCAAGTTTAAGGGATTCAAACATGGTCCTTGAACATTGGGTTGGAGAGTTTTGCTCCCAAATAAGTATCATTTATTATATAAAGATAAAAATAAAAGAAAAATTATATAAAAATGTCCTGATGGTAACAATAAAACTTTAACTGCACTTAGTGGTATTGATAAATTTCAGGTTGAAACCCATCATGTAATAGTTTATCAATTTTGCTCAGAACTGGACAAAAGAATAAATGCATATAGTGTAGTAGTTGAAAATTTTTTATTCTTAACTAGACTACATGTTGAGTCTACTATTGATGTTGAGGAAAGTGTTAACAAATTCATTAGTGTATATAAAGATGATGTTGATGATTCAATAAAGTATGAAATAGTACATTTCAAGCAGTTTTGGGATCAGTTAAAACCAACATTTGATGGAAGTGATGTACTCAAGATATTTGAATGGATAACTGAATGTAATGTTATTAATATTTTCCCTAACATTCATATTGCTTTAAGAATATATCTTACCATTCATGTTGCTAATTGTACTGCAGAGAGAGCATTTTTAAATGTTTTTATTCTATGTTTTTAATATTTTTATTCTTATTAATTATCATATATTATCATTTATTATTATTATTATTATCATATTTAAATAAAAAGGTTTAAATTTGTTTTATTGTATACCTACTTGGTAGCGGTGTCGTATGCTATCTACGCACTGAATGTTATCTACACATTGCTATTTACGTATAAATTATGTCGTATGCTATCTACGCACAATTAAAGTTGAAAAGTATTTTTCATATCAATAAAAAATGTTTCGAACGTATTTGTTGTGTTTATGCAGCGCCACCATTCTTCTTTAAGCTGCCTTTCCAGCAAATTAGTGGCACCATACGATTTTATACCATATTTCACCCTTATATGTCGCCAATAACATTCCATAGTTTGAGTTTCAGCTCCTGTTTGTGGATCAATGAAATTAATTTTATGATTTACGGTATTGTGGATATAGCCATGATCGTTTAAACAGCTGTAAAAAATGGTCGTCCCTGGCTCAATTTCTCTTTTAATAATTGGAAGCAAAGTGGCGCGGTCTCTTTTTTGAACGATAAACAATCGACGTTCCACTATATTATCACGTCTACAACACATTCCAAACACCCACGGCCCCTGTACGCGTACACCGTAATTTCGATTAGTTAATTCAGTATCAGTATCAGAACTGCTAGATCCTGATTCTACAATTTCTTCTCTAGGTTGACGATCTCCTAGAAGGTATTATAGCATACGACACTAGTATTCAGTGCGTAGATAGCATACGACACCACTACCACCTACTTTTATAATTTTAAAGAATTGTTTTTATTGATGGGGGACCACAAAAGTGTATTGGCCCCTGGGCCCCTGAAGGTCTTAATCCGGGCTTGATCATGTACAACATTACTTGCCAAGGTGGAGGAGTTGAACTTTGTCCACGATCTGACAGTTGGGTGGCTGAGTTGAATTACACCCAAAATAACTCATATCATATTATTTTAAGAGTTTTCTTTTTTTACTGGCAACAAAGTGCACGGGATAAGTTAGTTTATATATAATGGACTACACTACTACAGAGTATTATATAAAAAACTTAATATTTGTATACTTTTATAGAAAAACTTACTCAATAATGAACATGCAAAATAACTTATTGGTTTAATAAGTTAGATATATTCAGCAATAATATATATATTTTATTTTAATGAAATATTACTCATTTGAATGTCTCCATTGAATTTAAAATAACATCTAAAACATCTAAAATAGTAATTAGAAATGTAAAAACTAAAATGTTTATATTTACTCACTTATGCTATATATAACTGGACTTACTGAGTAAATTAAATTGTTTACAATGAATTTAAATAACAGTTGAATGAAGAATAATTTCATAAATGAACGGATTCTCCAAATATCTCCAAAAAGTGTTTTTCATTATGATATCAAAATCTTGTCACAAACTACAAATTAAGAATGACAAAAATACATTTTAATTATTTCAATAATAAAAATAACAATTTAAGAACATATAATAGTATATACCTACCTGAATCTGCTAATCCAGCTTTATGTAAGTCAATTGTTTATAATTCTATGCAAATTAAATTATTGAGCTTTTGAAACTTGAAACTATTACTATTTACTAACCATTTGATCCTATGGAATAAAATATATTGTATTCTACATTAAAATTATGACATTTGATACTCCTACCATATGATATATATTCGGTGGTATTAACCCCATGAGGCCATGACAAATTATACAGGTATGTCAGCAATATTACCGGTTTAGAAACAAATCGCGCACCCACCCTCCGCCCAGCCATGTACTGTGACGTAAGCTTTTCTCTCATTGGTCCACTGCCGTCACTGCCGCAATAGCAGCCGCCGCCGAAGACTCCACCACCACTCCGACGGTCAACCTGTTGGAGAAATGCTTACGTCACAGACATGCGTATCACGAGTTGCTGACATACCCATATTTTATCTATGGACATACCACTATAATTTGTCGTGATTAACCCGAAGAGGACATTTAGCACTGATCATGACTAAATAGTAAATAAACAGGCATGATCGCTAGATAACTGCACGCATATTTTATACTTCCCCAGACTTGAAATAAAAACTAATATCATGGAGAAAAATGTTATTCCCACAACAATTTATTATATAGGAATTTTACTGTTACTGCCAAGTCTGGGGGGAAAATGCGCAGTGATAGGAAAAATTGGTTTTTTGGTGATCATGCCTGTTTATTTAGTCATGACTCACGCCACTGATCATTTCATACATTTTATATTTATTTGAATATGATAATAATATATCATTATACTAATATTTAATACTACTATATTAATATACTTATAAATACTACTAATTGAGTTATGGAGCAATACAGTTATAACAAAGATTATAACCGTTCGGTTTAGTATAAAAACATTTTTACATTATATAATAATGGGTTATTTATTTATATACTACAGAAAAATGTATAATAACTTAATTAATTAACTACATAAGTAATTTTCAATGAAATATATACCAACCTAAGTTGTTCAGTCTATACTCTGTTCAAAATAAGACGATGACCCGGCGGCGACCAGTTTTTGTCGGGCGGCGGTCAGACTCCACCCATGAGCATCGATCACGTGACCGAGGCTCTGGTGGGATGTGCACGCCGCGTGAAGTGGATGTGCGTGCGTGCGTCATGCATACGGCGCTGGCGAATGTGCGTATGTGCGTTGTGCATTATTTGGTGGGTTTTATTGGAATGTGCGTCCCTTAGAGGACAAAAAGAACAACTAAAAGAACACCTGCTTGATATCCCCCTGCAGGATGTGCGTCGGCAGCACTATCTTACATTGTACATTTCACTGATACAACGCATTTGTGCTGTGATCTCTGTTGTAACACCACCGTATTTGCTTATATTTGTCTCTGTGTAATAACTATACCATACTATTTTTTTATTTTTTTTATTACGTTGTTTACAAATTTTACGTAAATCAATTTACAATGAGTGATCGTTTAGATGAGGTTCCTGAAATGGAGAATATGGACGATACTATTTCACCAAAAAGAATAAATGTACCAGGAAAAGTGAGTAGACAATTGAAATTTTCAATTTTTCTAAGTATTTTTTTTTAAATAACGATAAAAATTTTTTGGTTGACTAGAAAATTTTGAAAATTTAATACAAGGTTTCTTATAAGTTGTTCTCATAGTGATAAAAAAAAATCCAAAATCGTTAGTCACAATTTTTTTTTATAAGTGCTTAAAGTTCAAATTTATACGAAGTATGTCAAAATTGCGAAAATTTGCAAGTAATTTTGTGGTTGAAAAATCATAAAATTTTTTTCTTTTAGAACTAAGTTTTTAAAATTTGGTACAAGGTTCTCCATAAGTTTTTCTTTAAATATCTGTAAAAAAAACTCTACCGGACTAAGACAAAAAATTTTTAGGAGTGTTTGAAAGTTAAATTTTTACAAAACCGCGTTAAATAACGGTTTAGCCCCAAACGATTTTTGATATTTGTTATTATTCAAAAAGTATAAGTCGTAGAAACTTGAAAATTTTACCAGTTGTTTAAATTTACATTTTCTTTATACAGTTTTATTTTCAAAATATTTCACTAATTTTTAATCTATTTATAGGCATTTGAAATAATCGATTTTCTTTGATTTTTTTTTTATAAATGTTAATAAAAAAAATTAAGCTGGGACAAAATACTTGAAAATTTAATAGAAGGGTCCACATAAGTTGTTCTAACTCCCATTCATAAATTATAAAAATACATAGGCAACATTTTTTTTATAAGCATTTAAAGATCGAATTTTGACAAAATTTATCAAATTTAAAATTGAATAATTATTTTGTATTTAAAAATTTATAAAATTTTCAACTTTATAGCTAAGGATTGAAAATTTAAAACAAGGTTCCACGTAAATAGGTTATATATAAACTACTTTATTTACAATAATATCATTCAATATACTTGGTAATATCATAGGCTGACTGACCGTTTTCGCTCAGAATCGTTTTTCTTATACAATGATAGTATATTCATTTAATCCATTACAGTGACCCACTTGTAACCTACTGTACAGCAGAGCGACATCCACTTACCGAACTTTTTTTAAAATATTTTTTATTTTAATTTTAGGTGATACTGAGTCGTCAAAAAATGATGATTGTCAATTTATACAAGGACTTAACAATGAAAAACCCAGATATGCAGTACAAGATAATGATGGCTGAAATTTCGAAAACATTGGGCATTGGCTTGAATTCAGTGCGTAAAATCATTTCTGAATATAAGACTACCGGAAGTGTCAAATCTCCTGATAAGAAACGCAGTAAGAAGTGCCTGTTCGAAAAGATTGACGATTTAGATCGAAATGCGTTACGTCAAAAGGTACATAGTTTTTGGTTAAGAAAAGAATTACCTACGATCGACAAAATTTTGGAAGCAGTGAATGACGATCCAGCGCTTCCCAATTACAAACGTACCACGTTGTATACAATTATAAAAAAATTAGACTTCGTCTTCACTAAAAGGAAGAGATGCAGCGTTTTAACAGAGAGGGAAGACTTGCTTGTTTGGCGTCAAAACTACATCTACGACATTCGTAAATACCGAGAAGAAGGTCGCACGGTATACTACCTTGACGAAACCTGGGTAAATGCAGGTGATTGTGTTGAGAAATTATGGGTCGACAAAACCATTCAGTCAAAACATGATGCGTTCAACAGAGGTCTGACAACTGGTGCGAAGAACCCGACAGGTACGGGTAAACGATTGATTGTGTTGCACATTGGGTCGCATAAAGGCTTTTTAGAAGGTGGCCTTTTATGTTTTCTGTCGAAGAAAAATAGTGGCGATTATCATGATGAAATGAATGGTGACCATTTTCATGAATGGTTTCAGTCAATAATTCCTCGTCTCGAACAAAACTCGGTCATTGTGATGGACAACGCCCCATACCATTCAGTAAAGACTGAAAAAATACCGACATCTTCATCAAAAAAGGACGACATTTTATTGTGGTTGAAATCAAAAGGTGTTGTTATTGATAGGCCAATGTTTAAACCACAATTGCTCACAAAGGTCAGAGAAATAAAATCCAAGTATACGTCATATGTTGTCGACAACATGGCAAAAGACGCCGGGCACACAGTATTAAGATTACCACCTTACCACTGTGAGCTAAACCCAATTGAATTAGCATGGGCAATGGTGAAAACCTATGTTAAACAAAATAATACGACATTCAAAATTGATGACGTTAGAGTTCTCTTAAACACTGCAATTGAACGTGTTACCAGTGAAAACTGGCAAAATTTCATTCAACACGTGATAAAGGAGGAGGAGAAAATGACCGAAGTCGACCGAAATATGGACGAAATTATTGACAACTTGGAACCCTGCGTACTCACAATAACAGGCGAGACTTCCGATTCTTCCGATTTTTAATTGTATATAATTTGTAAAAATTGTTTTAATTTATTATGTAATTTATTTTGTATACACATTTGTGATAATTATTTTGACGATCGTTTTAGAGATTTATAATATATATATTAAATACAATTATATTGTGTTTAAAAAATAATATAAACAAAAATAGTTTTAATTTATGAATTACGTATACGTATTTTTTTTTTATATTTATATTACCCTATTGTTAATAAACAAATTAATATTTCAATTATGTTTACTTAATATCATGGTCTAAGTATATGATAAAAAATATACATTAAAATATTATATTACAGTGTTCGTAAACCGCCTGGCGACCGCGGCAGAGACATACAAACAAAACGCATAATGTATTTTAAATTATTTTAACTCATCAACAGTCGATACTAGACTAATTGGTGCTCCCGTCGGCGGAGTCGCGTTTGGTGCTACTATAGAACAAAAGCCACGCCCATGCGCACAACTCGGCCGCCGGGTCATCGTCTTATTTTGAACAGAGTATACATTCACAGTAATAGATTGTTTGATGATGGAAATTCATGTTGGTATTTGATTTGAGAACTTTAAGAGTTGTCATGGCATTTATCATTTGAAGGCCTCCAATGAAATTGTAAATGTTTGGATAACAAAATTTGAATACAATTTTTGAACTTATTATTCCACATTCCGCCTTTTCTGAATAACAATTAGCCAGCTGTAGCATTGTAAACTCTCCACATACACAGTCAATTGTCTCATACTTGCAACTGAAATATCTACCTAAACTGAGTAAAAATATATACTTATAAGCAAGTTGTCTACTTCATATATTATCAATTATCATACAAAAAAATTCGTACTAGTATTAAAAACTTATGAAAATATTTACCTTAATTTTAATATTATTAAAATAAATACTAAATGTCCAAATGTCCAAATGTAAAATCATTTGTAGGGTTCTAAAAGACCACTTCCAGTGTATGCAACAGGTTTCAGTGAATCCAACCGGTGTCAAACACTCAAACGTATCATATTCCGTACGTCCAGATTTGTTGACTGGATTCGTTGTGTAGGAGCAGTAGCTGTTAATTAATTTGGATTGAATAAATGAATAATTATTGAATACTACGCAGAGTAGACAAAAAACAAGCGTCACTTAAAAACGATTGTCGCCTGAACTGTTGAAGCAGTGAGACATGCAATTTTACAGATCAGCAGATCATCAGATGATCACAGATCTGTGGTTATGATTTGTTTAAAATTCTGGGAAAGAAAATTTCGTTGACATTTGTTGAGAATTTTAATACTGAGTGGTCAATGGTTATCGAGGGGGGTGCTAATCGGCGCGAACCGATGTTGGCAATATTGGGGTATCGGAATTCCGATATTATCGGTTATAGGTTTATGTAATAGAGGTGTGTCCACTGTCCAGGCGTGGGTTTGAACCACTATAATATGGTACTCAAAATAAGCATTTTAAATTAAAAACAAGATATTATAAATTTATTTTTTGAATTAACAGCCAACAGGTTAAAACAAAAAAACATAACCGAACATTGAAATATGAATATAACTGCGTTGAGTCGTGAGCCAAGAGACTAATAGAGTCCGCGAGTGAATGTTTCCGTTTTATGAGGTGTGCCTACTGCCTATGTCTTATAACTATATTATATCGGTGAATATTATGATTAACTGTAAATATTAAAAAATATATTAAAAATTCCCTTAAAAAAATGTGTATGCACGTGTAAGTACAATTTTTTCTTATAATTGGGTCTGTCTTCAATTCTTATATCCTGGCCACGTATCTGTTTTATTATTTAAGATTCAAGATCGATATTTTTAAAAAATAAAATGAACATTTCATCGTCATTAATAAATTGTACTTCGAACAAAACAGTTCTACCTTATGGAGCATTTATATGTAAATTTTATTACAATACTATTGTACCTACCTGTTGTTTTATTAATTTTGTGGGCGAAACCAGTTTAATTTAAAAAGTGCACCCTTAGTTACCATCGCCTCACTAGAGAATGACGCTCTATACATTTATTGGAATTTTGAGATGCTATAATGTAGGGATGTTTATTTTATCATTATTTTTTGAACACTAGACATTAGACAATACAGTCAGCTTGTCTAAATCTCGACATATAAATATCTGATATTATATTATTAATCAGGTAAAGCCACTGAAGTGTATAATATAATACTGTTCAGTGAGTAAAGCCAATGTTATACAATTCCAACCACTGAACTGTATAGAATGTGTTTATTGTTTTATTCATATGTCGTCCTTACTCCTTATACGTCTATTGTATATTTGTAATTTGTATGCATTCAAATGTCTACATTTAACACCAATACGCCAAATACAGCAATACTGACTAATGACTATAATTATTAGTATAATAAGTGTCGTAATTGATGTAGAATTTTCCTGTGTGCGTCCCAAAAGTATTTCGAATACCTTTTAAATACTTTTTACAAGTATTCTGAGTACAGTATTCGGAATATTTTTTTTCTTATATTAGTATACTCTTATATATTTCTAATTATTACTTATTAACTATATTTATTTGAATATAATTTATAACTAATAGATAGCCAGATAGGTGTGTATTATCGAGGTTATAATAATGTTCATTTGTAAACACAGAATTGAAAAAATAATATTTTTGCTATTGGAATCTAAATCTACTAAAAAAAAGTGAAGTATTCCAAATACTTAGGAATATTATTATCATAAATATTCGGAATATGTATTTGAAATACTTTTAAAAAGTGTTTTACACAAGTCTGACAAATGACACTTATTTAATGTGTGCGCCCGGAATAAGATATCTCCCGAGTGCGTCCCTAGAAAAAAGGTCATATTTGTTTACGTAACCCGGGTGCATTCCATAGTTCATTTCTGAACTTAGGGTGCACCCATTGACTCCACAAGTAGATGTAGCTTACTCCCTAAAAATATATGCTTATTGCTTCTTATTATTTATTTTATTTTATGACCCATTTTCAAGTTTGAGTTTTATACGCACTTGGGCTATTCAATTTAATTTGGTAACTGATCACTTCACTGTGGGTGCACTTAGGCAACTGGATATAATTTGTCAATAAGGTGGACGCACTCGTTCTATGAAAAAGGTAAAAATTAAAAACGAGACACTCAAGATGTCCCCATTTATATTCCTACCTATTTCAAAAACTATCTCTTCTATATTTTTGTTTGTACATGTAGCCTGTAGCCATGTAAGACGAATAATATTTAAACGAAGGTTATAATATTTAAAGAATTTTAAATCATTATATATATAATTCATTTGTTCTGCTTTTTTTTTAAAATCACACACAAATATGTATATGAATATGCCAATAATGTTTAGTTGTTGGTGGTTATCCACCACGGATAAAAACCGCGACCCCGCGCGGACAACCCGCTCAGTGTGTAACCAGCTTAATTAAGGTCAATAAGTTACCGGCCATTAACATTAGAGGGGTTCATAGTAGTTTTCGGGGGAGGGGGAACCCCCGACCCGCCCTATATACGTGCCTGGTTGTAACTATATAGTAGATACCTACCCTTTAGATCAGACTTTTCAGAGTATAATTATAGTATGGTAGGTTAGGTGTCATCTACCAGGCTGGTGGATAGATAATATAATAAATAATAGCCAATAGGTATATCAATATATCATATTATAATATATTAATATATTATATTTATCATATTTATATTTATTTATTATATTTACTCTACTTAGGTATACTCGTAGATAAATAAAATGTACTGATCGTGTACAAACCTGAGAATAGGCTCAGGTCGATTTGTTTTAGCGTAATAAAACATATAATATCTGACGAGTATTATAATTTATTAAACACAACGGTCATTCAAAATTAGAATAGCAGCATATTATAATATTATTTCCGTTACTTCCGGTTTACCCACACGATTCCAAATTTAATTCATCCACTCCTTGCACCAATATGACCCAAAGGCATCCACGCTGATCACTTGAAAATAGCTGCCTTCTGTTTTAATCACCTTGTGCAGTTTCCTAACGCCTTGACCATCACCCGGACAACCGGAGAACTTAGGAGACTTGCGAATGCTGATTGAAGTATGACGTTTGTGGCATTTCATCATTCTTTTATTTTTTATTACAAAACTAGGGGATACCTGTACACAATATAAACAATACAAACGAAATCTATTATTATTTTATACTCTGAGCCATTGTATTGGTTATACAATAAATTTTAGCCACCCATTCGAATTTCAATCACCATCACAAATCCTAAATATAGCGTATGTAGATATATAAAGAAAACATGGGTTTTGAGTACACACTATAATGCTCCTAAAATCCATTTTATAATTTGAGTGGTAAACTTTGTCTCGGTACGAAAGAATTACAACAGAATTATCCACTCCACAAAATACATTTTTAGATAATTATCTTATTTCGTAAAATATAAGAAAATAGAAATATTGTACATTTTGTACATTACTCCATGAAACTAAATGTATTCAATTTTATTTATTGATGATTTAATCTTTATAAAATCTATTACATGACATATTATAAGTTATAACTACAACGTTTATTGTTGAACCCATATAAAAAATTAACGAAGACTAGTCTCAAAATATTAATATAATTTTAACATTTGAATATTTTCAATATTTGATCTTATTAGGTAGGTACTGTAGAACTATAGAAGTAAAGTGTATAGACGTTCTATTATACGACACCATTGAAAATATCAATGTATGATAATAATAATAATAATAATAATAAACTATAATAATTAATAACTAACAGAGTGTAAACGTATTTAAACGAATATAATTTTTTGTAATTAATTGAATTTTGGATAATATTATTCTTATTATATATCAAAATTACATTTATCATTTCATTATTATCGACTATCGTATAAAATATATTATTTGATTATCGTTTACATAAATTATAAGTACTAATTAGCCAAAGGTACCTATAATCTATTTCGTATTGTTATTTTATTTTTCATTCAAAAATTGTAAAATAAAATTTTCTTTTGTAATCCCTATAAAACGGAAATTAAAAATTATATTTCAATGCCTATTCAATTTATTCAAAAAGGCTCCGGCCTGTATATTCAATAAAAACAAAAATAAATAAAATTTATAAATTATTTTTATCTTAAATTATATTTTTATTTTTCACGACCATTCGCCTTAAACTATACAAATATGGAATAACTCTACCGGAAGTTCTTATCGACAGAGTAAGGTATATATATTAGGTACTCACTCCTATATTCAACTGCTGCCGATATAAATGTATAATATATTACAATCGATGTGCGGAGTAGCGCGTAGTGGTCTGGAGACGGTTAAATTTATGACGATATAACCTGAACAATTATTTATGTCTGAAATATATGCATTAATAACGTCAGCTGTTATTGAGTGATAATTTTTTCTATATACAAAACATATTTTTAGTTCAAACCGAAAAAGTTTTTCCGGAGATTATATAAAGATGTATTATAACATTATTATCAATATAAATATGTTCATATATATTTAATACCTACCTAAATTATATAACCATAATAATTAATATATATTTTGTAATTTTTGTTCACAAATAACTTGTTAATTGGTATAGCTACAAGCAACTATTAACCTTAATCGTTTAATTCGTTCACTACCTACCCGAAATAAATATTTCTCCTTTTTTTATACTTAAAGAAATAGAATACTTTTTTCTTTACATTTAATATAGGTAATAATATAAATAATTTTGTTTTTTTTTTTAAACACGTTAGGTACCTAAGTACTAACTTATGAGTTATTATATAAATTAAGGTAAACTTCACCTGGACACTTTTATTGCACAACAATTTTCGGTGACTTAAATCTTTTTTATAAAAATCAGACATCAGTTTTTTCTCTGTCATTACATCGACCACTTTATCAATGGCAATCTGCATCCATTTATTCTTGAATATTGTATCTACTCGCCCATCCAAAGAATCAATCCGACGAGCTACAATTTTTAACCATGACATGTTAAAGATGCCATCATTCTGTAATGCCCATCGTCCGATATCATTAATAATGTTTGAATCAGTAATGACCTAAAGAAATAATAAAAATAATGTCCACTATAAAGCAATAGGTATTATATATTACAAAATGAATCATAAAATGTTATTGTACCTATAATAAATCATTATATTATAATATAATAGAGTATAGAGTAATATTATAGTAGGTAGGTATAAAATATAATAGAGGCAATCTTTACGAAAGTGGTGCACCCCTATGCCACGGTTAGGCGAATAAGGAGGAGTTTACCAATTGCGCTTAAAATGACCTTTTTAAATATGTCCATTGCCCTCGGTCATTTTCTGTGTCGATATAATTTCAATAATTGCACTCGGTAATTTTCAGGGTACTTAATATTCATTTTATTCAATTGCACATATTATAACAATATTTTTATTGAAATATAATGAACATGAACATTAATAATACATGTATTATAATCTAATATACGGAAACATATTATAATTCCAATTAAATAAACCACTATTATAATATTATTATATATTACAGTATATTTCCAGTGTATAATTAAAAATTATTCATAATATATAAATAAATAGCTTTTTTCAGATTTAATAAAAACGATTTGTTCATAAATTTTTCAATTGTTATGCAATGAACGTCAATAATAGTTAGTACCTACATTAATTATAATATACCTAATGGCTAGTTTATACTTTATATAAACATACCTAAAGTATATCAGCACAATTGGTATACTGACCTAAAATATAAGCACCGCAATTGGTACACTGACCCTAAAATACAAATTTTATTTTAGGCGCAACTGGTCCATACCTAAAAAAAGACATATGTTTATGGTGATTGTGATCAAAGATGATTAATAAAAGTTAAGTTATCGAAAAACACAATTCATAAGCTTTAAGTACCTACACTACTAAAAATGGTTTTTATTTAGGTATTTTTCAACAACATTTTGCATAACAGTATTCATATTCACAACAATTTTAATAATGTTTAAAGGATCTCGAAAATTTAAATCTTTTAAGATTAAGACCTTGACTTTATATTTATTTAGATATGATTACTTAAGTAATTCAAGTAATAACTTAAATTACAATTTGTATACAACAATTTTTAAAATTTAACAAGTCAAAACATTTTAAAATCAAACTAATATTAAACATCTCATAAACAATACATTAATACAAAGTATAATTAATTTTAAAACAAGTAGGTACCTACTCAATACAATAATAAATCCGCGTGTAATAAGTAATAACAAATTATATAATTTATTGTATTTCGTATATTTCATTATTTCGAATTAATTTGAACGTTCATCCGGTATCGGGGTTAAAATAAAAACTATATATTATAATAATCAAAGGCGTGCCGGGGTCCCGGGTCATGGCGTTTAACCCTTCCACCCCTCGAACTTTATAAAAATGTGTGGCCAACCCTCCCTCCCCGGCTTACCCAGAAATTCCTGAGCACGCCACTGATTATAATTTAAACTATAAAGGTACTATATAACTAGATAAGTACCTAACTACTTTTATTTATAGTATGAGACACGAACGAATGACTTTTTTTGATGACGCGACAAGAAAATGTACGACTGTAGGAATTTCGTGCAAACGAACGAAAACGCGCTACCATAATGAACGCAAGTAACTGTTGCCAACGGCTAATCTCAGAAACTATACTCGGTCAACTTCAATAAAAAACAAGAGTTCCATCAATTGGATTCCCTGCAGAGCCTATAGGAGATTGTTTTTAGCTTCTTTGTTCAACCCCTGTATTTAAGGTGGCTCACGCATGAATTTTGTTTAGCCTGAATCGAATATTTTTTTGTTTATAATTTGTATGATACCATTGAATACAAATTATGCAACTATATTATAATTATTATTAAAAATATGGAATATTTTAAAATTTTTTCTTTACAATATAATACAGACGAAAAGCGTTTAGATTTTAAACATAAAAAATATACTGTGAGTACAACTGACTAACTCAACATGTTTTTCTTTTTTTATAATTTTTACAACATCTAAAATCAGTTTTGGATAAGTAACATTTAAGATGGATAGTTATTTTATAACTAACTGATAACGCGTGAGTGAGGGAATTACCCATTGGTATTATAGCAGTGTATATTGTGTGTTTGTGTAGGTATTATAATTCTATATTATTAAAATATTAAAAACTTATTTAAATAACTGTATTATACCTTAAGTCCATCGTAGCCATTTTTCTGGTTTATTACTTGTTCATTATGTGTGGTATTCATATCATCATTATTGTTATTTATTGACGCAATATTTTGTTGCAATTTCAGTCGTCTTAATTTTTCCATTTCAGCATTATATTTTGCAATATCTATTTCCATTTCTTTTTGATTTCTTTTTTCATCCTTTGCTTTTTTTTTCAATAATTTTTCTGTTTTGCTTAACTCCTTAGCACGAAGGTCCTTCTCTATATTTTCCAAATCTCGTTTCCTTATAAATTCATCAAGTCTTAGTTTTTTTTCTCTTTCAACTTCTGCTTTCTGTAACAAAACCATTTTAGCTAATCTTTTTTTCTGTGCATTTTCTTTCAGCATTTTAGCCAATTCAGCCTTTTCTTGTAATGATAATGATATTAGCGACTCAGTAAGTTTTTGCTCTTGTCTTATTTTATCTGCAGTATTTATAACTGCTTTAGGTTTTTTGGATGATCGTTTATTCTTCGTCCATAGAAATTCTCCATTTATGACATAAATAGAGTCAGTTTTATTTTTCACTTTATATAGTACGTCTACCTCAATACCTTTCCGTTGTAACTGCAATGCGTCATCATACGCAAACCGATGATTGTAAGTCCCTTTCCCTGGAAGTTCTGGACACACAGTACGTTTTTTTTTTAATATTTTTCTATTAAAACCAAAACTACACATAGAATATTTCAAAAATGATTTATTTTTCTTATTTTTATTTTTATTTACGTATGCTTTATATTTAGTTGAGCTTTGATCAAATTTGCCACTACTATTGTAATTAGATTTGAATTTAGCTTTTAACTTTTGTTGAACATCTTTATACTTTGAAAATTTTCGACTAAAAATTTTTGATGGAATTTTTTTAGTTTTTTTTTCAGGTTCCATATTGTTTGGACACTGAAATTGTTCATTAGTTTTAATTTTGCAGTGTTTCACTTTCTTGTTAGCTATGATTCTTTTTGACAAATCAACTGGTTTATAGTTACAAGATTTTTCGTTTTCACCGGCTTCATAATTTTTAATTCTTTTTTGAACGTTTAATACAGACATTTTAGTTTTTAATAATCGAATTTTATCATTTTTACTTTTAATTTTTTGTAATTTTAACTGTTTGCAACTATTTATACATTTCAATAGTGATTCCCTTATCATACAATTTGTTCCCATAACTTTTGTTGGTTTCACCATAAAAAAAACCTTGTGTTTTTAAGAAATCAACATATTTTTTTTGACAGTGAATATTTCTAAAACAAATTTAATTAAAACTAAACATTTTTGAGTTATAAATAATTTACGTATATGTATTAAATTAAAACAAATATATAATATACTTACAAATAAGTATAAAATAAAAATATGAAATGCAAATATTATATTTATTGATCTTACTTTATTCAAAAAATGCAGGGTTTAATTATTAATTACTATGACAATGAATTATACGTAATAGATTCTACGGAGTGATCCATTTAATACAAGACACTCATTATAATAGTGTCATCCTGTATTTGTATGAAATTGCATATTGTATAATATATCATTATTATATTATCAAAAACATAAAAATCATATTGACGTAACGACTTCCTTACAATGATAACATGATTTCATAATGTAATACATTTAAAATATTATGGTATATAGCCGGTATAGGATTTACTGCAAAATAAAAAAAACTATGAAATTTGACAACAGTTTTATCCGCCCACGTCCAATTGTTTTCTATAAGCTGTGTTAAGTTAGTGGTATGGGGTGTAGACGGTCACCCGCAGTGATAACCGGACTCGAAACAATGTGATTGCGACCTCGTCCATTGCTCGTGTTATTAAAATATGAAATTTATCAACAATAAAACAATGTCGACAGTCAGCATTTTTCGCGCCACAGTTTTTTTTTTACTCCCGCAACATTAGTTTATGATGATAAGATGAAAATAAATTTTTCAGCATTGATGTATAATTGGAAATAACCGCATCGTGGCATCAGCAATAAACCTACGTTCTTATAACCATCACATATTCACATAAAATTCACAATCGTAAAATCGGCTTATCGTCGTTACAAGAATTGCTTTATGTGAACTCGTTATAAGAATTGGAAAATAATTAAATTCCATGGGTACTTACTAACCATTATTATAGATAGAAGACAAAAAAAAAAATAAAGACATTTGCCGATGCACACGCGACAGACAATTATTGATGAACTTTATAACAGGTATACAATTATCTATTATACTTAATAATTATAGGTACACAAGACAACATACTTGTGCATTAGGAATAATTAGTCAATGCCATTAATACCTACCAATAGGAGGTACTTATTTACTCAGGCAAATATTTGATGCCAAAGTTGCCCGTATGATATATTATATTATTATTATATTAATGTAATTAAAATATTACAAAAATATTAATAACAAATACAAAACGTTGAACCTACAAATGGTAAACAACCTTTCAAACTGCGATTATTTCTAGGAAATGATTTTTGTAGTTCAAAATTTATATTTTAGTGATATAATTCATCTACGACCCATTTTCGATACCAGTTTTTAACAAAAATAAAAATCTCGTAAATCACTTTTTTAATTACCACTATAGCTGAAAATAAATTAAGAACGATTATTATTTAATAATGTCAATATTTTTTTATACATGTAATAATAGCAGCAAACCAACGAAAATCACGGTACCCATACATAATACAAACTATAAAAAGATTCCACACCGAGCGACATCACGATTCCATTATCGTTAGCATCAATTTAATTAGTGGTACCTGTACGGTACCATCCATTGAATTTGTCTCCGGACCTTCGTAAGTAGGTATAATAACATACCAGTTGACAATCCGTTGGCAATCATCTCGGAGACCGAGTCCGAGTGTATGAATAAACGTGAAATTAATATAATAACGAGTAACAAATCCCGTACAATATAATATAATATATATTATATATATATGTAAATATTAGTTGTTGAATACAAAGCTCGTCCTTGTGTTCGGATTTTTTTCTTTTTATATTATTCTCTCACTATTCAGTCTTCGTGGTTGTGCTATACGCGTGAGCTGCAGCGTCGCGGCACTTGATTAACGGCTGCAGTGGCCGAAAACCGGTCGCTCGTGAGTACGAGTGTGGCGTACTGGTGTGTTGATGTGTGTGTGTGTGTGTGTGTGTGTGTGTGTGTGTGTGTGTGTGTGTGTTGTGTGTCACCTTTGCCGCGGCGGCAAGTGGAGAACACGACGACCGACCTAACTAATTAGCCGGCGCGCTAGCTCGCGCGAGCCCGACGATATGGTCCTCTAATAGCGTTATCTGGTTCGGGCGACGTTTTATGGTGCTCCGACCGACGGTATTTGTGTGAATAATATTAATAAAGAAAGAATCGAACACATTCACACCGAAAAAAAAAGAGAGAATTTTTCTCGAGATTACACGCATAAGTATAATATAGTATATACCATATAAATAAATGCCTTCCATAGGTATATGTATGATAATAATTTACCGGCACACGGTGATCGGCGGCGGGCGCCAAACAATAAAATACAAGCGGGTAACGATGGTATAATAATAATAATATACATATTATTATATAGGTATAGGTACATGTTTGGGAAGATAGGACGCCATTTCCGATATTGTACGACGCGGCGCGCGTGTGTGTAATAAAGCTTTATCGTGTTCGGATGTGTCGTGTCCAGCGCGCGGGCAGGACGTTAACAGAGGTGTTCGACAAGTCGTCGTCGGTGCTGTGTTGTTCTCGTTCTTATTTTTAATGGTCGTCCCGCAAACAACAGGTGCGGCGGGACCGGGTTTTCTTTTTCCCGATAATTGCCCCGGCCAGACTACTATATCTTCATACCTATATAATACTATAACTTATAATATATTATAATATTATAATAATAATATTTTAGAAAATTCATCGGACCGAGTATTATTATACATAATAATATAGTCACCGTTACACAATATATCATGTACACTATAGCCGTACAGTGTATTGTTATACATAAATCTATATTATATACACAAACGCATAATATTATATATTCGACAAATACGAAAATCGACCAGTTGGACATACATTAATGTATAATATTACTTACAATGTAGTGTGACCAGACTTCCCAACTTAGGCAGTATTACCTACCAATATATCAGTATAATGGGTCACGGGTGTCCTGATAAATTGTAAAATAAATGTGCCGGTTTTAATATTAAACGTTCCGATTTCACAATTTCAATGTAATCTTAATTTTCACAGTTTATCACAAAAATAATTAAATACTTAATTAACACTGATTAACATTAACATGTAAGTACTTACTAATTTCTATATAGGTATGCGTAGTTTACTTTATTTTTATTTTAATGTTGTAAAGACACAAGGCGCTGTTCTAATAAAGAGTTGTATATTTTAAAAGATTTATTTATTAGGAAATTATTAGTTGTATGACCTAAAATTATTACTATGGTTTTAACTTGTATTTTATAAGTACTTCAGCTCTCCTCACCTGCAGGCTGCGGAACCCCACTATTCCTACCCCCTCCTATTTGTATAATATGCTCATCCCTTTCTCAGATTTTGGGTAGGTATGCGATATCTGTGTCCCGCTTTCACGAAATAAATATCTGGTCTCTTTAAATTAACACATAATGATACACCTATGTACAGTACGAAAGTACATAAACGTAGCCAACTAGGTAACCTACCTACTACCTAGTATATATTATACTCAGGGCCGGATTGGTCTGTATCGGCCCATCGAGATTTTTACTTCTAAGCAGCCCATTTACATATTTAGAAGCTCAAAATTACGTCTATAATTATTACGAGCTTATAAGTGGCCCAATTGTATTTTAAACATGAATTTATTTTCACTCACACTCACACGACCAGCCCAAACTTTAAGCGGCCCATTTCCTCGGTTAGGTTAGGTTAGGATTTCCTCGGTAGCTCGCCTAACCAATCCAGCCCTGATTATACTGTATATAACATTATAACACTAGGCAAAAATGCAACACCATCATATTATACGTGTAGTGTGTACAATTTAAATACTTAGCCAAAACTCGACGAATAATCTGTTTGATAGGTTACGATATTCGTATTATCCTAGATTCGTGTGCACACGAACCCAGCTCTCGTGCCCCGCGGAGAGATAAAATCCACTGTCTTATTACTATAGAAATGTATTTATTATATTATAGTAGGTAGCTTCAGGTATAGGTACCGTACTATCGTACCACACGAACTTCAAGAGTAGGTAAACAGAAATAATAACGTACAGTGAACACAAAATTATTGTTATAAAATATATATAATATTACTATTTGAAACTATATTATGCTCTTATTGCTCCATTTAATTTTTACGAATGTCGAATAGCATACATATAATTTATCTCAATGTCGCACGATACAGTCGTCGTTCATCACACAAATAATATTTAGTTTCGCGTGCAGTTGCAGTCGTGTCACGTCGCCGGAGAGCAGCGACGTTTATACAAAATGACGTTAAACGACTATAACACAACAGGAGGACATTATATTATATTAGTATTATTATTATACACGCAGACATGCTAACGCCCAAATGTTATTTTCGTATGTATTTTATATAACAATATAGATTATAGCATATCGCATATGGGCATAAACTAAATAGACACCATATCGTCCAAAATATTTTAATATCACAAATATAAATGCAAATGCGCGCGATTAAAATACAAACATTTTTTTGACCCTACAAACCCTATACTACATACATGCACGGATACGAATAACGGATAATCATCAAGATGAGACCTATACGTCTTTTTGCCTCCTCCCATGGGGAAAAAATGTCCTGGTGACCTGGTCCTCTGTAATCTACATACTAGCTTGTGGTTTTGTTGCGTTCAGCGTTGTCAATCAACGTTTTTCGTATATATAAATATATAATATTATGTATATCCTGTTGGTTCCGTATAGTACATTTTAACTGGTAGGTAGTACTGTAGTAGGTATACACTATACGGTTGTGAATTTGGCGACGATGTTGTGGGCTTGTGGCTTGTGGCTGATATCGAACATCGGGGGACACTTCTGAATTTTTTTCGGAAAAGATCTTGCAAATATACTCATAATTCATAAATAATCCACGATTTCATTCCACATGATACATTTTGGACGATATGGTTTAAGTGACAAAGGTTATTTTCATAGACGTTGCGATTTTGCGACATGCGAATATCGAGTTTATGCGTCCGCGCCGCCGACAGCTGTCCCACTACGTTTTTATCGATGCATATTATATGTGAGTCGTTCTAACGTTCGATAGTGTAATATTATTATACTATGTCGAATATTTTACAAGCATCTCGATTTTACCAGACTCGTTTTCGCTGTTCGCATATTATATTGCGTGCATCTCTCTGTTTCAGTTAACTCTTATATTGTTTATCATGCAATGTGCTGTATGCCTCGTACATATTTTTTAACTCGAACGGATATTTTATTAGTTTTATCGAAAGAAAATATACATAATAATAATAATAATGGTATAAGGAACGTATTGATTAATTTTATACACACGAATTCGACGGAAAAACGTTTTAGCTGTCATGTAATTTAAAAATGTTGTTCGTGTAACTTTGTTGCTGAATTAATATTACATTAAACGTTTTTATCCGTAGGTATTATACGGGACTTGTCAATATTTAAATACGCGTACTTGGGTATAATAATATGACCATATCGCGGTTTTTGTTATTGTCTTTTGACCATTTTATTATCTAATGTGGCGTTGGTAAGGCGTTTAATCTACATTCAATAAAATAATTATATACCGGAAACATAATATAAGCTATTATAGGTTACCGTAGCTACAATGGCTATATAGACAATAACATAGTTTATACATTATTAATGAGTTTTTTATCATATAGATGGGAAAATAGAACGCACGATTTATAAAGAAAACTATATGACTTTTTAGTTGTTCTTTATAATATTATAGTTCACAATACAATATTATTATGTTTATTATTTAGTTGCTTCTCACCATCGACGTGGTAGTTGTTTCCCATAAATCCATAATATTATGATCATCGCATTTTTTTCTCCTATATAATATACCGCGGTGAGATGACAACCACTTGGGAATTTTAGCATCGTATCGTGCGTCGTCTATAGCAGCCGTCCTACATAATACTGTGTATAATATGCAAGTGAGGAGCGGCATTCGTATAACAATATTATTATAATTTAAAATGCAAGTTTAATATGATTTTTCATTATACATTGTGACTTGAGGAGCACGTAAATAATCGTTTATTGCTTGTCTCCAAACCGTATCCTTATTACGCCGCCTGCTTCGTGTTCACTTTGGTTATAATATACTTTTATATTATTATTATACTTATATTATTATTATGTATATACGTGCTCTTTTTGACATTGCTTAGTTTCTATCGGTCCACGGGCACCCACTTACATTGCCGTGAGACCTCAGTCACGGCACTATATAGGTCTTGAACCAGCGCACGCATACCTATAGTGCCTATTTGTTTATGTATTTTGTTGTTATAATAATTTATGATAACATTATTATAATGGTAAACAATTTTTATAAATATAGTTGTTATTATAATTAATTTTTTTTCAGCTTTTAAAATGTCAATATTAATATAATTATTTCATTTTCATTTTGATCCGATTTTAAATTTCTTTTTAATATAATATGATAATTTCTCATCTAAAGAAATACATATTTTTTTTTTGATATAAATAATATCTTAGCACAATTGCGCGAAAAATTATATTATTTAATAGGAACATTTTTTCAAAAATATAACGCTGCTAAACCATTATACTCTTACAAACTGTATACAAAACTATACACAATGACATTTTTTAATTTATATCTACAGGATCAATAAATAAATATATTAGTTAACTATATTATTTTTATTTATATATGTTCATTTTTTTTTTTGTAATTAGATTAATAAATTAAAATAAATTTTAGATTTTAATAATATAATATTTGACACACAAAAATGCATTATATACCATGGTTATATTTGATTTCTTATATAAGTACTAAACACTATAAATCAGTTGGTTCGGTGACCCTGTGTGGTATACCTATATTTTTTATCAACTTGATTTCAAAATATAATATTATAGTATATTTTTTTAATGTCCTTTTTGAATGTGTTATTTTAATTATTTTAAAACAATTAATGCTGTTCAATGTTCATTACACGCACAGCTTATATCAGCTTATATATTATATTATTATATGTATACAAAGTACATAGCGTTTCCGTTTGTCCAGAGCCAGACAGCGGGCAGAGTTACGAATTACTTACGATATAAATGATAATATTTTACGATCCGTAACAGGGGCCAGGGCGATAACAAATCAAAACTACAGTATTATAGGTACGAGGTACCCATAGGCCACAGCAGTGGCGGCTCGAAAGAGGTATATTTGAATCATGTGATTCATAGAAATATTAATGGGTGGGTGGGTGGGTGTCCTGTGGTTGTGAAAGTTAGTTTGAAGAATTTTTAAAAGTTGGTAATTCAATTAGAAATATAATGTTCAGCTCTATATGGACTACATGTGTATCAGCGTAAGTCGTACAGTAACAGCCAACATTAACGTTAGTTATAATAGTTGGTGTAGAGTTTTGGAAAGATTTGTAGCAATTAGTTATAGAACGAAAGAACACTACGAGATTTGTCTGTCATACTGACGAATTTTATACTTTATTAACAAAAATAAAAGTGAAAGACGAGACTACGCTCAACAATGGGTGAATAACGACTTGAAAGTCTTATTCTTTTAAGTTGTGAAAAGGATATAGATATTAATATTGAAGAAGCTATAAATAGATTTGGTTGTTCTTCAGATTTACTAAAATCACACCTTATGTTCAAATAAAATGAATAAATAGTAATATCATAACATAATATAAGTTATTTACTTTTATTTTAAAAGAATTCCAATTTAATGTAATTATTTCAATAAAAAATATTCAAATTTACTAAGTTGGAGCAGGTTAACTTTTTTTCTCATGAGGATCATGATTCATGGTTATATTAATAATGTATCCACATTAATTAACTGTATTATATTCACTCAATTTTCACAATTGACTTTAAACCGTTAAAATAAGTAAGAAATAAGAAATTATCTTGAAATTGTCAATAACTACAGGTTAGTGCATACAAAGTACAAACTGGTATCACATGAATTTTTTTTTAAATTAATATCATTAAATAAAATTTTTAGTTTAGATTATTGTTGAAATATTACATTTAATACTTAACATTTAGAATATAATGTATTATTACATAATATTTTCTAAATGTAATGCATATATTGATATGTAATATGAGTGCAATTATTAATTGGTTCAGGGGTGATACAGGGTTATATAATATTTACTGTGTATACCAATTAAATACCTATAACTGGCATAACTTATCCACTAAAAAACTATGAATTCACCTTTTGGAGAGCAGTGAAAAATTTTTTAGGGTGGTTGGTGTAAAAATATTAAATGTGAGTCAAGAAAAAAAAAGTTCAAGCCGCCACTGGGCCACAGTGTATATTATATATAATTCAATTATACAAATTTTGTACTAATTTATTGAGTGTATTAATTTGTTAATATTTTATTTTTATCGGCATTGTTATGTTAACTTGTAATAAAGTAGTCAAGAGTCTTTTGTATCTATAAGAACTACATAGTATTATTACTTACAAGTTAAAGTCGAAATAAAGCTGAATAAGAAATGACAATCGATTACCTTATAGTGAATATGGTTGTTATACTATGATCATACCATACACGTAATACACTAATACGTATGAAATGATTAGTTTAATATTATAATCTATAATACACTATATAGTAGATACACATACTAGTTAGTAGTTACAAAGAGCAAGGTTGGGTCTTGTTGAACTTTATATAAGCTATATTATAACCACCCAACTATATTATACATTCATACCTTGTCTATACTCTATATTATACGATATTTCACAATTTTATGTATTGCATAATTATTTTATCCTCAAACGATAAATACTTTATAGGTTCTATTATAGTATTATGATTTAATGTATTATAAATTTATAAAGTTAAGGTTATATAGTGTTAATGTTTATACTTAAAACAAAATATATACACAAACAATTTTCTTTATAGGCTTAGTAATAATATTTAACTATACAAGTAACTGGTAACACATAGTAGTATAACAAAAAACAATAGGTTTAGTCATTCCGGATTCGTAATGTTTATTTTATAATAGATTAAGTAGGTAATAATATTATGACGTAATGAATAGCCGAATAGGTATGATTATTAATTAATGTATAATAACCAAAATAACATAGTGTAAGTATATTACCTATTTATACTTGTATATAGTTATATTGTAATTTGTAAGTTATAAATGTATAAAGTTTTTCAAAATATCAAAACCTAACTACAAAAATTATTTTACCTAATAAAATCCAAATGACTTCTATTTCTATACCCCCGCGACTGAAGAGTGAAGACGACGATGATATTATAATAGTCACCGTCCAATATAATAATATTAATATTAATAATAATAATAATTGATTAAAGTTTATTTAATTTACGACGGACGATAATTGGTTACAAAACACTCTATGGGATTTCACAGCGCATTGCCCCCGAGCCGTTGTTGAGAATGTTTGTTTTGGAAATCATAATTGAAATACAATAAGTAATGTGATATATTATTATTGTACACGCTTACATATTATAATATTTACAGTGTAAACACAAGCCCCAACACGTTTTGTACACGTAGCCGTGCGATATCAGCCCTCGAGGAAAAAGCGCGAACGTACATCCGACTCGGCTACATAGGTGCCTTCAAAAACAAACACCTAATAAATATCACCGAAATAAAATAATATTGTTAAATCATCGGACCGCATAGTGAAGATTCGAGGCCCCGTAGGTCACACCGACGACTGTATACAATATACGTGTATATACCTACTATTACTATTATATTCTTTAATAATTGAAACATTCGATAACGAAATGATCTATGCACACTATTCCAGTTGTTTTTTCCTTCCAACCAAGTTTTTTTAAAAAAATTTAATGAGGCTCTTCTACGCCTTGAGATGATATACTAATATAATATCGGATACCCATAATATAATATATTATATATATAGTAGGTATGTCTTGCTAATTTGTGTACACATACGGTCAAACGGCGATCTCGTGGGAATATTGTACTGCACACAGAGACACACACGGACACGACATATGTTACTATATAGTTTTTACTATATGTATATATTTTTATCGACTCGGCTCCGAATATTATTGTATAACATAATTACCATGTAATTACAACGACACGCCCGTCATAGTACGACCTACCGGCGCTGCAACTTGTTGCGTGTCAATAGCCAACATTTCGTATTCAATTACAAGCGCGACGGCGTCAATCAATTATTATCAATTATCGCATCGATTATATCGAAACGATATGGCCACAGAATTATAATCACATGGTGGTGTTTTCTTTTTCGACAAAATATTTAACCGTACACGCTATCATGTTCGTGATACGGATAGCGTATACCTCCTAGATGTAATATAATATTCCAATGTTATTTACTCGAGAACTCGACTTGATCAATAAATCGTTTTTCCATACAACGCCAATTAGTCGAAAATTATTCGATATTCCGATATAAAATTTATTTGACTTCAGAGATGAAATTTACTCAATACCATTACCATATTATAGACTCGTGAAATGCTGAAGATAAAAATAAACCAATATTATAAAGTGTGAATAATTTACTCCGTACTCGATAAAGTTAACGACCGCGTTTCTATTGAAAACGTATTTACCAATAAATTAAAATGTGTGAATACTTTTGATTAGAATTCTCAGGTACAAATAACATAAATATATAATAAATTATTATTATTTATTAATAGGAACTTTTTTGTAATTTATTAGATTCTGAGTTTTTTTTTTTTGTGTGTCTGTCATCACCTTTTAGGACAGTGAAAATGCTTAGATTTTCTTCAACAATATCTTTTCTGATAGGAAAGTGAATTTAGTTGGTACTTTGGGGGATCAAAAGTAAAAATTTCCCAGTAGTTTTCAAAAGCGCCGTGAAAAACAAAAAAAAAATTAAGGAAAAACGGGAATTTTTACGCATAATCTGTATTCGAGAAAATCGATTTTGGTTTTAGGTGTAACTCTAAAACAAATGAACGTATATACATGCAATTTTCACTGGTTGTTCATATTTGCATTTTCTATACACAATAAAATTTTAAAAATATGTTGATTTGTTTTGAACTGTTTAGGAACATTTTCAGTTTCCAAAGACACTTGTAAATTGTAACTCATAATAAAGTTATTTTTATGAGCCTATAGATTTAAAAGTGTTATAATATGTCTCGATGAATGATTATATTTAATATCACATAATCATACTATTATTATTATTATTTTTTTTATTGACACTTAGCGTAGACGCTATATTCATATTATTATCATGTATTTATGTTACATACGTGCTACAGAAATTTATTTCATTTTTCACTATCGATAAAGGTCGAACCACCTATTTTTTTAGCAATGCCTATAATTAATATATTATTGTACAACTGTCAAAACTCACATACTGTCAAAAAGTGATTTCCTAGTACAATTTGTACAAAAGATAGGTACCAAGTTTTGTTCGGATTAGGATATTACAACTCGAGTCAATAATTATGTAGAAAATATGGTATTGGTACATGCGTGTATACACGAGGGTTCAATGGTTCAAACCTAAACTGAAACGTTTTCAAACAATATTATTTTTTGACATATGCAACTATTATATTATATGAAAATTATATTATTATTTTACCTATGTAAAATACAATTTTGAATTTTTTTAAATATTATTTTGTATTAACTATTCGACTATATTGACGTTCGCACGTTCTATATACAATGCATATTACCTATATTATTATTATTGTATGGTTAATATAACTATCCATGTCGTATCCGCCGATGTAATGCGTTATTTTATGATTTGTTCAGCAGTTGTTGTCGCCTTTAGGGTTTGATGTCTTAAATATTTCTTGGAACATATTATAATATCCGTGTAGCGTTTATACTGCAGGTCTACTCTGTATAATTGACTACCGATTTTTTTTATTTAAAATATATATTTTAACGATTTTTTAGTCGTTAAATCTGTAACAATTGATTATACACTCAACAAAACGAAAAAAAAGAAACAATATTTTTTTGTTCACATCAAAATATGTTTATTAATTATAAACCAAAAATGGTACGAAAATGTATAGGCAATCATTTTCAAAAAAAATAGCACATGGGCTATAAATATAATATTTTACATAATAATTATGTTCATGATAATAAAAGGGAAAAAAATCGAAATTTACAATAATATGTGAACAATTTTACAATTAGGGATAATTTAATGAAATTTAAAGAAAACAAATATATACCCACGACGGACATGAGACACAATAAACAAGGGGGGGGGGAGGATGCGAGATGGCGAATTGGTGCGGAAATGCAATGTGGCCACTGGTCACCTCTGCACGTTCTCCGACCTGTTCCGTGGGTTGACGAGTGTCACTGACGCGTTTGCTCTGACGCTTGACGACCTTGCTCAGCCGGTGAGGCCAGACCGAGACGGCCACGGTTGACGGCGACGGACGGTGGCTAGTGCGCGATGTCGTGCGCGTCGATGGTCGACGGCGCGACGACTCGGCTGACGGACAGCGAAGAACAAGACGCGGAGCGAGCGAAGTGAGATTTTGTGCTGCGGAACCGGTGGGGACAAGCGAAGAGACCTATGTGGGATTACCGCTGGGCGAAAAGGCGAGAGTCAGCGGACCACAACGCGAACCTTGACTCTCGGTAATTTTTGCCCTGGCGTTGTCTCTTTGGTCGCGTCTTCGCACGCCGCCAGACCCTGTGAAACAGTTAAGTTTCCGCGAGTCCAGCTCCGCTGACGTCCCCGTGTTCCTGCACGCAAATCTCCATACCACTCACCCCGTGCCGAAGTCTCCACCGCTGTCGTCGTACCGAGTCGCCATCGCCGCCGTACCGGTCGGTGTACCGGCGGGGCGGAATCGTTGCCCGCGCCGGTACCTCTACTATAGCCGCCGTGTCGTCGCCGTCTTCCGTCACCGTCGCTCCACGTGACCATAACTGCAGTCGGGCGCTCGCCGAGCCGCCAGAGGGTCTCGCGCGTTAACGACGACCGAGCGCGCTACGCCAGCGAACCCGTCGCGCCGCGGGTGGTCGGAGAACATGCGCGGGTGACTTACCGCCGCGCACCGTCCGTGCTCTTTCTCGCATCCTGCCCCCCATTCCGTCGCCGTCATCCTGTCCGTCGTTCTCATCCAAAACGTCGTCGTGCGGTCCACCCTCGGGAGTCGGAGTGGGATCGACAGGCCCCGACTCCCGAGGACGGCGCGTCCCCACACGACGACGTACAACTGGTCGTCAGAAATACGGAATGGTCCTCTTCTACTTCCGAAATGTTCGAATTGTCGTCTTCCTGGACCGTGTTGTTGTTGCCGAGTGGTGCTGTCTCTGGGATCGGAGTAAGCTCCGACTCTGCTGCAGATGACAGCGCATCGCCGCTCGGCAATCCATCACTGTGCAAAGAGACAGACTCCTCGACGTTTTCGTTGAACTCTTTTCTATCTGCGCCTCCAAGAATCGGATTTTGTCCTTCAGGCTCCGACTCCGGGGTCTGATCGTCGCCACTTACAGTAGTTGCGCCCGTATCAATGGCAGACAGAAGAAGAGTAACTGAACGCACGAGGTATTCGTCGCTTTCGTCAGCGTAAGTGCCTTCCATTTTGTTGACTACAGTGTCTTCTAAGATTTCGAGCAATATGACGTTTACCGCGTCGCGATCGATGTTATAATAGTTAATTGCCATCTTTTATTTTTTGAATGAAGACAATATGAACGTGTACGTTAGGATTTAATTGAGAATTGGTAATGAGCTTAATACAAATGTTCCAACGCAGAGACCGATCTCCGAGAAAATCTCCCAGACGACAACGTGTATTACCTACTAGCCAGCTAGTATGTTTATCTTTCTCGTCGGCCCGCAGCATTAGAAAAATTTCGAGCGCGTTAATTTTTATAAAGACCATTATTATTAGGTAGGTAGGTATTGATATAATATTATTATACCTAATATTTTAACGAGGATAGTTTCTGATATTACGATTTGTATATTTATTCTGTGTCAAATAACGTTATACATTACATACCTATACCAAATATTGTCGTTTGTATTTTGTTTAGCTTAATTGTTTTAATTAGTTTAACTAAGAAAAATGGAGTTTACGCCAAGCGAAAGAGGGAAACGAATGGTTGTAGACAAGGCCACAAGGGCCAAAAGTATATATTGGCTATATTGTGCAATGTGTATTATTGATATTATTTAATATTGACTACGATTTGAAAAAAAAAATTGTATGATTGATTATTATTTGAAAAAAAAAACGTGTACTATTCATAATTATTTTTAAAAATTCGTATATTATTGTCTATTGACTATGTGCAATATGTATTATTGTTATTAATGTTGACTATGATTTGAAAAAAAAATGTCTACAAGAAAGTCAAATTAAATTTTTATGAGCGTTTGAAATTCATATTTTTACAACATTTGATATTCACTCGATTTCTCATGTAACGATTTTCTTATTTTGTTGTAATTAAAAAACGTATGACTGTAGATAGTAGATACTTGAAAATTTCACTGAATGTTTATATTAGAATTTTCTATACACGATAAAATTTTAATAATAATTTGACCCTTTTTGAGCTGTTTACGGACATTGTCAGTTATCAATTTTTTTAGTTTTTTTTTCTACAAATATCAATAAAATTTTATTTGTTGGATAAAAAAGTGTGAAAATGTAATGCAAGGCTCCTGATATATTGTTATAATAGTAATTGAAAAATATTAAAAATACATGGCCACAATTTTTTTTTATAAGCATTTAAAGTTTAAATTTTGACAAAATGTATCAAATTTTAAATTTAATAATTATTTTGTACCTAGTTAAAAATTTATAAAATGTTTAACTTTTATAGCTAAGGATTGAAAATTTAAAACAAGGCTCCACGTAAATAGGTTATATATAAATTAGTTTATTCACAATAATATCATCAAATATACTTGGTAATATCATAGGCTGACTGGCCGTTTTCGCTCAGAATCGTTTTTCTTATACAATGATATTATATCACTGAATTCAAATTGAACACCATCCATTACACTGCAGTGTTTCTCAACCTTTGTATAATGGCGACACACTATTAAAATATTTCATACTTTGCGACACATAGTAAAAAAAAAATAAGAATAATAGGTAGTATTAAATATTTATAATTATTTAATAATATATAAACTTAAAAACAACAAAGAAAAATATAATATAAAACGGCATTTTAATGAGAAATTTGTGACTGATATTTCTTACATAATGTATCAATCCGTGGTGAAATCTTCGGTAAGGCGACTCTTAACTCCTCTTCGACATTAATTAATCTTTCCCTTTTTTTGTTTTTAATTTCGTTCAAAGCAGAAAAAGCTACCTCGCACAAATATGATGTTACGGAATGAGCCAATTTTGTTAAACTCGGATATTCTTTTTTTGTGTAAATCCAAAATTGACCTAGCTCGAGCTCATTAAATTTCATTTGAAGAGTGCGATAGTTTTTTTAATTCAGCAAGTTCTTCTTCCTCTTTTAATGAAAGATGTGTGGTTTCTAAACTATTTTTTCATCACAAATGAAACAATAAGGAATAGGACAATGTTCGTCGCCGACCCAAAAAAATCCTAATTTTAAATAATTTTCATTGTATTGACGATATTTACCTTTGAATTTTTTAGAAGGATTTTCTGATTTTTCTTTAAAACTTGACGATGCATTTACAGAAGATGATGAGTTTTTTTCTGTTTCCAAATCGTCTTCATCTGTATTCTCTCTTACTACTCGTATTTTTTTAATCAAAAATGTATCCATTTTATTTTAATTAGTAGCAAAAAATTATTATTGTTGGTAAATTAAGAAAATAGGTCTATTCGACTATAGAAATAAATGACAACTGAGCATACAAATAAAGCGAGTTAAAGATACGGTGCATGTTTTCAGTATAAATATACTATACGTATTCACTGTTTAAAAATAAACGAAAATATCGAAAAACCAACATTTATCGATTGAGGGGATTACACACTATAGGCGATTCGAACGCGATTAATCATTCAAAATTACGATAATAATAATAACCCAACGATAATAATACAATTTATTTTATGTCGATAGCTGATAATCTATTTTTATTCATCATGGAAATTATATCAAATACCTATGAATTTTTGAAAATAATTAATAGTGTTAATGATGTTTGGACATTTTGTCATTTAATTTTAGTACTTCACGCGACACATTTGGACTTGCTCAGCGACACACCGGTTGAGAAACACTGCATTACAGTAACCCACTTGTAACCTACTATACAGCAGAGCGACATCCACTTACCCACCTTTTTTATATTAATACTAATAAAAATATTCTTTTTTATAAAAATTTAATAAAAACAATTTTCTTTTCACTTTATTCTGGGATGAGTATATAATATTATGTTATTATTTATGTTATTTATTATTATGTCAAATAAATCAAATAAATTATTTAACACAAATTTTAATACAAAATAGTAATTCTTTAGTTGTATAATTATGTAAACAAAAATATAGAGCAAATTCAGTAGGTACAACGTGGTAATATTATAGTATGTGATTATCTACACGTTGAAACAACCGATGGTACATAGAAAAAAAAATATTTCGGAATAAACAACCTTTGGTAGCAACTAAAACATAAGAAAATAAGATGGTTTTATTCTATTTTTTTATTAAAAATAATTATTTATAAGATAGTTTTAGTATATTGTGGTTAGAACATTTGAATGAAATAAAAAATGCATAATAAGACACAAAATACGATGACTTTAGAATTGAAATCACATATTAAACAACTATTGTAATGTAATTCATGGTTATAAAATATGGATAAAATATGAATGGATGTTTAAAACATATATTTTAACTGACAAATAAATTATACACATGTGTGTAATAAAAACAAAAAAAGATATTTAAAATGAATGAGTCAATAGTTGTTACCGTAGCATTATTATTTTTTTTTGGCAAAAAAATTGTCGATTTAGTATATTCTGTAGAAATCCAATTATTCTTATTACCTATACAAACTACTAGAAATATTAAATCGAGCCAAACCATACTTTTCAAAACGTATGTATTAAACATAAATACTATTTTTCTACCTAAATAGTAGATATTAAAATACAAAACTCTATCGTTACAAGAGTACCTAATCATTTTTAAATTATAAATTATTTTTTATCCTCTTCTAGCAGATTTTGTCAGTTATTTACGTTTAAGTGTACCTATATACGCGTCTTATAATATTAAATATGCAATATATGCATACTACCTATATTATTATTATAATTATTATTATAGGAGACTCGATAATAGGTTATAGGTATGAATGTTTCCGAATGATATTCAATCGAACTGTTTAAAAAAATAATATAATATGTATATATATATATATTGAAGAGAGAAAGCAAAACAACGAATTTAATAATCGTGGGTATGACACGTCTGAATGCCAAGTAAAATTAATAAACTGGCGTCGCTGTGAACGCTGGCAGGGCGGGGCTATTGTTAAGGAAAAATAAAACCTATTACCGATCCGTTTCGTCTTGTGGGACTTTGACTTCATATGTGGTCAACGGTTTTATATTTTTGTATGGGATGATCGTTATCGGGCACGGACATTAAAATATTATCTAGGCCCAAGAGATGATGATACCCACAGCGTCGAATTTTGTCAGTCCGGTCTCGGTTTCATTGAGAACAAAAAAAAAAAAAAAACACCAACAATATAACACGGGCCGGAATGTAATAATAATTCGTGAATATGATGAAAAAAACGTCCGGTCCCCAAGGCGGTTTTTTGGGTCGTTTTTTTTTATTTCGTTTTTATTCCTGACCCCGGCCGACCCCAAGCACAAATTCCCATATAAACCTTGGGCGTATCTTCCTGCCCCAGAGCGCCAACGTACTAATTGTTTACTGTAACCTACCATTTAATTTCCGCCAGGGAAACAACAGCGTACGGGCTGCGGTAATCTCTATTGATGCACACGGATTACTACGGATATATGTATTTTTATTATTCTATTATCGCTGTATCATTATTTCGGTGAGCCGTCGGATTCTGATGGCATACGTCACGACCGTGTCCGCCTGATGACTTAATCTAGACCTCCGACGTTTTGGTCACGAAACCCGATATACAATATTACTTAATCGACTACTCGGTCGACGTGTTGCGGTGGGCAACTAACTATATTATGCGGAGATGGTTTAAAAAATAATAATAAACGACAAGACGACGCGTGGCAGCCGGCAGGGGGCACCGTATATAAGTATTTTATTATTATTTTATCGTTATGCCCCATTCGTATAACTCATAAAGGAGCTGCATATTGAACGGGATATTGTTCTATATATTATTATTTTCCATGAATACAACCAGACCATTATTTTTTATGTAATTATATTATTTTCATAATCAACTAACAATGCTTAAATAGTTAAATACTTTTACAGTTTCAGTATGAAAATAAAGTTTAAAATATTAAAACCACTTATGTTTTATTGGTAAAATTTAAATTATATACCTATTTGAATCAATGGTATTCGAAATGTTTAATTTATAATTGGACTGGATTCAATGGTATACCTACAAATGGTAGTTAGGTATTCTTATAACAATTAAGTGCTACCGATATAATATATCGAATCATATTATTGTACATAAACATAAAATAATGAACTAAAATTCCTACATATATTTTGTTCACTGAAAAATTGTGAGTAATGCCGGTTAGTTATGTAGCCTAATTAATACAATATGCAGTGCAATAAATTGTTAAAATTAATGATGTATCAAAATTAGCCGATAAAACTGTATTTTAGTGAATGTTCAATACTTCAATACATACATATTATGTACCTATACGTATATAATATATCGACGTAATTAATTAAAATAGTTATTATTTTTCAAATTTTATATTTTGTGTAATTGATTAATTTTATTGCACACGACAACCACTTGCAATTATAGGTACTAATTAAAATATGAAAGTCGTTATGAGTAGTACGAATTTATAAGGATTTTAGGTGTGAAACTAATTTATGGCAGATTTATATTATTTAATTAATAAAAAATTAGGTACAATTTATGAAATGAATTGGATAAAAGGGTGACACCCTATACTATATTTTGTACTAAAAAGTGAGTAGTTAGAATAATAACAAAATTATTACAAAAAATAGGCATTGCTATAGTGACATGTAAATTGTAATACATATCAATATTTTTGTAATTTGAGGTAGGTATATTGTAATGCAATGATATGAGAATGCTGTCCATTTGGTTGTTTTTAAATTTAATATTATTTTTTACACTTCACAAAAAGTGTACATTTAAAATTAGTTGGTTTTTTTTATTATGAAATATTTACTTTAATTTAATTTGATTCGAAATCTTACAGAGTTACTATTACCACAAAACACATATCGATATTTTCATTTGGGAGCTATTATTTTGACATTTAAATTAACGTACCTACCAGAGACGTAATTTAACCTTTCAAAACATTTTAACAATCAGAAACTCGTTTATAAGTTTATAACGTGACACCTTGGAGTTCGCGTCTTCGTGACACTATATTATTAAAACAAATTGCTGTACCTATACATCTACATTGGTTCTAGAATCCAGATAAACATAAAATAAAATATATAATGGTTGATACCTATTGGCTGAGTAGTGAGGACTGATTGAAAAACATGAATATATGTGAATTTATTAAATTATTCAATGTAGGTACTCTTTATGGTTGAACGTGATACTGAATTTTGTCTAAATAGACACGGAAAGTTAGCGCCGTTAAATATAATTCTAACGACCAAAAAGAGATGACTATATAAACGTAGACACAAATGACAACGCATTAAATTGTAACGTTTTTTTTCCAATAATACATTCGTAACTTAAAGGTAATAAAAATAAATACCGGTACTTATAGATTTCTAATAAAAATTCAAGAAGACCTGGGTACCCATATATTTTATCGATTATGGACCGTATAATTACCAATGACGAAAACTATACTATATTATTGAACTCATATTATGGTATTATGCATATTATAGGCATTCACAGTCATAAAACGTTTCCCTCCTACGTCTTATTTGGAATAAACTAATTTCTAACAAACATTCTACACTATGATGAGACTTAATAAATTATTTTCGAGTGTCCATTGTCTAAAATTCTAAGCCACACTGTCGTGCCGCTGTTATTACAATTTTTTTTTATTATTAATATATTTAATACACAACATAATATTATAATATTGTACACGCATATGTATTAAAAACTGATCGATTTAAAAACGTATTAAAATAAGCACGTGTAGTGCATGTTATAAAACCAGACGTCATGCCCTGTCAAATTCAACTTGTATAATATTATAATGAACTTATGCATGTCTACACATCAACCAATTATTATGACAATTCAATCATAAAAATAAGATATTTATTACATAGGTACCTACATCAGACCTGTATTAAAATACATCAGTTTAGAATATAGAATGCATAATATTATAGTTTATCGTACTTATGAGTTTATGACGTTCAATAATAATATTATAATCACTGTAAATTATCTAACACTGTATTCACTCAAAACGTATTTTTTTTTACTGATTCCCCGGGTGTCCGGGTCAAATGGAAAGTAAATGTAACAAGTATACAAATAGTATACAAGCTTTATATACGTATACGGTATACGAACGTAATACACGTGCGGTCTGTAGTTGGCTAATATAATATCATATTAAATATTAATATTATACCCATAGATAAGTATAATATAATATACCCATAACATAATGCACATCATACTAAACATAGGCGTGCAGTGCATATAATATGTATATATTATTCACTGGTGGTTTATTCCTTCTTTAATATATTTTTAACTCTCCAACTCGACATAAATATATATTTAGACAATACATATAAGTCATAAATTACTAATAAACTTGTATTTGTTTTATTACCTTTTCTAAACTAGACATTATAATATGTTGTTAATCGTATTTTGTTCTCTCGTATCGCGATAAAGAAAAAAATGGATTTGATATAATATAATTTTAGATTCTGAGTGAAACGATGAATGTATTGATTTTACAATGATGTGTGTTTTTTTTTTTATTTTTTTATTTTTGTGTCTGTGTACACGATAAGTAGTCGAAATAATGCTTCGATTTTCGACTTCAGTATCTTGTTCGATGGGAAAGTGAATATCGTTGGTGCATTGGGGAGGTCAAAATTTTAATTTCCCAGTAGTTTTCAAAAGCGATGTGAAAAACAAAAGAAAAATTAAGGAAAAACGGGAATTTTTACGCAAAATCGATTTTTAACAAAATCGATTTTGGTTATTGGTGTAACTCTAAAACAAATGACCGTAGATGCATGAAATTTTCACTGGTTGTTTATATTAGCATTTTCTATACACCATAAAATTTTCCAAATATTTTGACTCTTTTTGAGCTGTTTACAGCCATTGTCAGTTTTCAATTTTTTTAGTTTTTTTTTCTATAAATATCAATAAAATTTTATCTATTGAGTAAAAAAGCTTGAAAATTTAATAGAAGGCTCCTAGTTTATTGTTTCAAAGGCAGATGAAAAAAATTAAAAATCCTTAATCACAGTTTTTAATTATAAGCATTTAAAGTTCAAATTTTGACAAAATACGGAAAAATCACGAAAAATAGCAAATTATTTTGATGAGAATTCATAAAAATTTTTCTTTTTAAATCTAAGATTTGAAAATGTAATATAAGATTACTCATAAGTTTGTCTACCTTTATCAAAAAAAAAATGTCTAGAAGAAACTTAAATTAAATTTTTATGAGCGTCTGAAATTTATATTTTTACAACATTTGATATTTACTCGATTTCTCATGTAACGATTTTTTTATTTTATTGTAATTAAAAAACGAATGACTGTAGATACTTGAAAATTTCACTGAATGTTTATATTAGCATTTTCTATACACCATACAATTTTGAAAATATTTTGACTCTATTTGAGCTGTTTACGGACATTGTCAGTTTTCAATTTTTTTAGTTTTTTTTTCTATAAATATCAATAAATTTTTATTTGTTGGGTAAAAAAGCGTGAAAATTTAATATTAGACTCCTGATATATCGTTTTAATAGCAGTTGAAAAATATTAAAAATACATTTGCACAATTTTTTTTTATAAGCATTTAAAGTTCAAATTTTGACAACATTTATCAAATTTATAATTTATTAATTATTTTGTGGTTAAAAATTTATAAAATGTTTAACTTTTATGGCTAAGGATTGAAAATTTAAAACAAGGCTCCACGTTAATAGGTTATATATAAATTACTTTATTCACAATAATATCATCAAATATACTTGGTAATATCATAGGGTGACTGACCGTTTTCGCTCAGAATCGTTTTTCTTATACAATGATATTATATCATTGAATTCAAATTTAACACCATCCATTACAGTGACCCACTTGTAACCTACCGTACAGCAGAGCGACATCCACTTATCCACCTTTTTTTTGCTTGATTTTGGTCGCATGAGCATTCATTCACGCATTAAAATTATTTTCCAGCACACAAAATTAAGGCCACAGGTGATGCATGCAGTATGATGCACAAACTGTGCACCAAACGTGTGCATGTATAATATTTATGGTATATAGTATGTAGTATGTATAGGTACATACAAACTTCTGCGTTCAATATTTTTTTTTTTATGCCAATGTTATAAGACGCAGTACCTATAGGACGTAGGGAGTTTATAGACTATATAGTTCTTTTCGTCGTCGTCGTTGTTGTCGTCGTGTACGGAAAAGAACCGTTGGGAGATCACGTTTATGCGGTTAACGCATTCGCAAAACGATATTTTCTCCCTATCGCAATGTATTCTCTTGTTCTTTTTTTTCCACATATAACGAGTGCATTTGTTAAATCCCAAAGAATTAGACTCATACAATCAGATGCCATCAAAACTTACTCCCCGACCCTACCTAACCACGCCCATTTACGTACATAATACCATGGTACATACGAACACGAGAAACAACGATGACAACTCCTTCGTGTCGGTTCGACAAACGGCCACTGTAGAATGCGAAACGTTTAGCACTGATAAGTGATAGTAATTAACTCGTGCAGTGCATGATTCATGACCAGGTTACACCGAGATCTTAGAAATTCAGAATCCAAAACGGTTGCCCAACACCGCAGTCGTGATGAAAACGTTATGCGCACGTAGTGTTAAATTCAATAGTAATTATACAAGCACAAAATGTATATTAATATTACACGTGTAGACGCTATATAGACATCGTTGCAATGTAAATACGTACGTCACGAACCGTCTCCTGCACTCCTGCACAGAGCCACATAATTCGTCATTACTGCCCTATAGTCTGTACCGTGATGTATAGCCACTATCAGCCTACCGTGGCTTTATGTACTATATAATAGGTGTACATTATTATAATTAAATAGTAATATTATGTATTATTATTAATCACTGTATGATGTATTGATCTGTAATGTCATTACTCATTACACATCAATTTTGGAAAATTGCGATATGTATCGTATATAATATTATTTATATTTGTATACTGTGTAAAATATAATATAATATTGTAAGAGTACAGCAGTCAAAAAAAACGAAATTAACGTTAGAATTTCATGTTTCGAATGCATAAATCGACTACGAGAATTCGCTTCAAAACCAAAAGTCAAAACAATTTTTTTTAATTATAATAAATAGAAAGTACTTTGACTATAGTTTAAATTATATAAGAACTACATTTATTCATAGATTGACATTATTTAAGTTTATGGTACCTAATACCTATTATATCAACGGTTATTTAAAACAAATAACTTTCAACTCTTATTAAATATTAAGAATATTAAATTTCCAACGTGAATAATCTTCAAAAAAGATATTCTATAACAATAGAAATGTCCATGATGTTTAATGTTATTAAATTAAATACGTTTAAAAGCGTCTGCTGTATAGAAAATTAAAAACTCAATAAATAGGAAATTATCAAATAAAAACTAAAAATAATTTAGTACAGCATTAATAGTATACATTTTAAATAAAATGAATATGAAACATGGAAGGTAGTTATAGATTCTTTGATAGAGATGAAGAGGCCAATTTTCTATAATTTTATACACTTGCATCGATAATAAACGCGACGCACGTGCCCATGATAAATCCTTGTATTAAAAACTACTTATGTACATTTATGTAATATATAAAACATGTGTATTTCGATAAGGTTTAATAATATTTAAGTGAATCAATCATCAAATAAAATGGTGTCTGTTGAAAAATTATGGACACGTATTATTTATTCTAAATGAAGATTCTCCACGGCGAGGAGTGAGGACAGATCCCACGCAAAACCAGTCCATACAATTTCACCTACCTACTTAGCATGAAAAAGCTATTTTAATTCAATATGAAATCGTTATTGCTATTTCATTATTACCTATGCAGCTACGCTATTTCGAATTCCATCACCTACATAAAAAAAAATATAGTTATTATTGTATTATTATTTAATTTTACAAACCTAATTTAAATTATTTAAACTTTAACCTGAGCCAGTTTTTATTACGACTATTTGTATGGTTAGTTAGGTACATGTGTTATTTATAAAATAGAAACATTTACAAATATAAGACTTAAATATACGCCATACAGAGAAATGACGGACAATCGTCTTGCAAGTCAGCGTTGTATTGTAGTTTTACATTTGATTAAGCGATAGTCAATAAATCATTAAATTCGAAAAAGACTCTATGCGATGCCAGATCAGTTAACTTAGATGCGTTCAGAGGCTTGTCCAGGATAAAATTTCAGAAAGATTAGCACAACAGATAACAATATAAGTTGTATTATACAACATACACATTTTTAAGGGAATTTTTAATAGATTTTTAAAATAATCACTAGTGTCTAATTATACTAGTTAATACTAATAATGCCTAATTAAATTTATTATTCATAATCATAAATCATAATTGATCACACAATATCACAATATAATTTTAAATGTATAGGTACAATGTTATATGTTTACAAAATCATAACTGAAAGTTGATACTCTAACGTACTTTTTTTTACTAATTGTGATGATTAATTAATTTATAAAGTCGTCCTACGCTACAAACAGGTTTTTTTCTTTGAAATAAAATTAATGGTTGTCTTGATTGGCAATAATTGGACAATTTGACACGTATAGTTACATTAGGCAATCATATTATTCAAATAAATTTAAATATATTAACGAATTCACACATTATAATACAATATATTATAATAGTATTGTATTATAATTTATATATTTTTTTAAATAACCTGCCAAATTTAAATTAATATTAATAATTAATATAATTTTATTTATAAAAGTACACGATTTGTGTACAGTGTACTTAATTTGTATTTATTTAATGACTTATAAAAAAAGTAAGAAGTAATCAAGTAATTATTTGTCCATTACTCTTTAATAATAATTACTTTATTACTTCTTAATTTTTCAGAAAATAAAAAAGGGACCGGTAGTTAGTAGACGTTGTTGAAGGGAACAATCATAACGCTGAAAATATATTATAAGTTTTAGAATTACAATAGTGCCTATATTAAAAAACTATTTAAGATTAAAGAATGATAATATATTAAAATGTTAGTAAAATGTTAGTATTATCCTAACTAATTGGGACCGCGCCTAGTTCGGATAGGTACGCTAAAATTCGGATACTGGAAATTGTTTAAAAAAACAATTTTTTTTTTTAAAACATTCAATATTATATACATACTGTTATACATTATTATGTATTACATATTTATTATTATATTAAACATATATATTTATGATATTTTTTTGACAAAATTATCCATTTTCATTTGATGACAAGCTGCAACGCGCTTTTCTGCAGCTAAGTCTCACAAACGTTCGAATACTCTAATTTTATTGTAGTTCGGAATTTTAGATAATAGAGGGTTCGTATACAACAGATGTTCGGATAATCGAGGTTCTACTGTATTAATTACTATTAAGTATTAACTAACTAATTAGGTAAGTAGGTACCTATAGTTAAATCACTATTTATATAATTTAATCAAGTACCTTTTAACTCTAGAATATTTTAATAAATAATTCCCTACTGCCAATTGAAAAAAAACAATTTTTTTTCAAATTTACTAATTAACTATTTTTGGACAACAAGAATTATTTTACTCCGGCATATTTTCAGAAAAAATTTAAAATTAAATTATTTTATTTTATTAAAATACTAAATTTACATGAACATTAAATAAGTACATTATATTTTAGTCTACATTCTCTACAAGCTTTAATATATTATTACATTGCTGAAGTTAACTTTTTCAACCGCAGAATACAATTTATCAATTGTCTATGTATGTTTAATTTTGTAATAAAAACATGAAAATGAGGAAATATATATAAGAACCATAAAATGTAAATTATAATTTGTAACAAATTTGAAATTATACAAAATTAATTTTATCGTGATTTTATCTAAAGGAAGATACTCTCAATTTCTAAGTCTTGAGATAAACAAAAAATAACACTATTACCTATACATTTATGCTAGGTATCAGACAAAAAAGGGTTATCTTGAAATTATTATAAGACCTGCAGCTACTATATATAAAGATATATTGTATTCAGATTATAAACTATACCGTGGACTGTAGTTGGATAGTACCTATAGAGTTCTAAGACTTCTTCTAAACGCAGTTCGAGTGACACACATAATATTATATTATTATATTTTATATATTTAGGTACATCATAATGCAGGTATCTATTTAATATTATGTACATATAATATTTCGATCAAATTTCCGACGCGCATCGTCGACGATAGGCGTGGTGTGCGGGGCTCGTGGGGGTGGGGGGATCCTGCGTTTTTCTGACTGCAGACTCGACAATCGGTAAATATTAAAATAATGTAATGGTAATCTGTACAGGGCAACAATGGGTACGGCTGCAGTGACCGCGGCGGCGGAAGGGAGGGCCACCCGTCGCGAACCACATTTAAATCGGTCCGAATGGTATGTCGTGCGCACACATATACGCACACACACACACACACACACGTGTGTATGTGTGTTGTATGAGTATATAAAGTGTATAAATAATTTTTATTTCCTACTCCCCCGGCGTGGGTTCGACACGGCGGCGCGAGAAAACCATTATCGAATTCCGACGACCGGTAGTCCAGCGCCGTCGCTGACAATATTTCATTAGACTGCAACGCGCGAGTTTCTGTACGGGTACACGAGCACTGCAGTGTGAGATAACAACAACAATAATAGCAAAACGTCCGGGGCACTTGCCCGTTCTGATCTTATCCCGAGCTGACACGTAATCCGTCAAACGGCGGCGGCGGCTCGAGGTGAAATATTACTCGCGCTCGCGCGACCCCGTTCGGTCAACCGCGGGGGAACTCGCCGCCCGATATGGGATTGTAAAAAGTAACAATAATTGTTACAATATCGTCATCACGTCCGACTATATATTTTTATATACCTACTGCAGTTATAATAATAATAGTAGGTACTAAACCAAATTGATGCGGAGTGGCCACGGGGAAGTGTTATGCACAAATGGGGCTGATCGCAAATACCAAAATATGTATCAAGTACAAAAAGCTTTTTCGACGTTTGCATGCGGTTTTATACATGTATCCAAAATATAATCAGTCGAGGAACTCTGATGGTTAGAACTTAGAAGTTAGAACTATGTATTTGTCGTTTTAGTTTTTATTTTTCATTTCATTTTATAGTTTATATATTTTAATATTAATATACGGTTAAATACTATATATTAGATACCTATATATATAGGGAAGACTAATACTGTCACTTGCCGTAGATTATAAAATAAGAGAACTTTCAGAACGATGAACAAGAAAAATGAATGACGAGAGACGAAACAAAATTATGAGGCGACCAGGCATTTTTATTGTACTTGCAGATGGGAAAATCTTAAATACGGTAATGGCGTCGGCTTTGGCGTTGCGTGCAGTGTGGAACTCGAATAATTAGCTTGAAGTCTCCTTAGCCTCGCACGAGGTGAGATTTTCGGCCGGAGATCGGAAAGCGAACAGACACCGGCTGCATCACCGGGAAAATGGTGCATATTTACAAATTACAATATATTATATTATTATTATGTAGGCAGGTTACCGCAGCCGTATCATCACGGTCGCGACCGGTATGCTTTCCCATAGACTGTCTTGGCGGTAATTTATACGCGCGACCACTATGCCCCATTCGTCGGATCGACGACGTACCACCGTCACTATATATATAATACACATACATTACATACACATATATATATACTATATTCTCTAATAATAATAATTGATCGTTACGCGATCTCATCCGGATCTCGTTATAAGGCTGTTTGCTATACGATATATATATATATATATATATACTGGTATATAATATATATTATATTCTACCCGTGTTGTACTTACGTATATTGTACATTTGTACACATATATACACACTATACCGACGACTATATGCGATAGGGATTTTGACACGAACTCTAAACATACTCTGTCTCTACACTCTGCTGCAGTATAAATGGTGTATAGGTATACTGCAATGCGCGAATGTGAGCGTTATAACTCGGATGAAAATAATTACGAAAAAAAATACACACTCGCGATATTACACAATATTATACATATTGTAAATCAACGCGGTCGCGGGCGACTATATTGCGAGCAGTAGGTACTATAGGTACATCGTTCGTGGGACAGTGGCAGAATATCATCCATGATCCACGTATAATATACGTATATTATTATACATTATATATTTACATGCATGATTAACTAACTTATGTAGGTACTGTTACAGAAAACCGTTATCTCGGAGATGACCAACCGATTTTATTATCGCATAGCAATAAATGAATGTTTGACATATCCTATATTCGGGCTATATATATACCAAATATACTTTGTAGAAACTCGTGTGGGTACTGGGTGTGCACGTTCATCGTAATATTCACAAATCTACAAATTAGTAATAACGCAGTTTTATCAAATTAAAATTTCATATTAAAATATTATGTCATCTAAACATTATACCAATCATAAAATCACATGGCGAAAGGACCAAGTACCACTTATATTAAACTCATTTCGGCATTACAAGGAATAACATTAATTTTTCCGTTTATAAATGTATATAAATTACATATGAGTACAATTAATTATATAATTGTGTAATTTGGGAATCTTGTCTGTATATCTTTAGATTTAATATAGTTTATCTTCTTATAATTTTATTTTATTCATGATTTATAAATAACATATTTAATATTTTGATCTCGCTTCATAAATCATTTGATTCTACAAATGAATTTAATTTGTTGTATAGTATGCCAATTTAATTGAGTAATTCGAATACAAAATATTGAAGTGATCCATTATTAAAATTGCATTAGGTGTATCAATTGTGTTATAGCTATAAAATATAATATAATATGATATTTTTGACTGTTCTGTGGGTGCAAAATAATACTTTTGCCCCCACAGAAAAATGGTCGTGGGCGTAACTGCACCGTCATGCCCCCCCCCCGACCCTACAAACCATCGCAGTGGTATTGAGACGATGTCTATTTACTAGTTAGTATAGGTTAGGTTAGGTGCCCTAAATCGTATGAAATAAACAGATCTGATTGCTTGAGCAATAAATAAATAATGGACTCCACTACAATCGTTGAACTATACATCACAAAAAACAAACCGTGTATAATGATATAATTTATCTATATATTATAGTACCTATCTATTATACACACCAAATATGTTAACCATAGGTATACCTGTATTGTAGATAAATCGATACAAATGTTAAGATTTTATCCATGGCCCTTCGCCAATAATTATGATTTTAAATATTTGGCACATAATAATATGAAAATGTATGTACCTATTATACCTACCATTGCTTCTCCCGAGGCCTGCATTTAAATATAATTTTTTCTTCGGACACGTTATGTAATGTCAGCACTCAACGATGACAATCACTGCTAGCCGCCGACCTCTGACTACCTATATGGTGACAATAATAATACATATTATACACATTTTTTCTATAATTGCCTACAAATTGGTCCACAATTCACTCGGATGCATCCCACGCAATAACATGTATAATGTTTATTATTATATAGGTACCCTCGCCGCAGCCGTATCGAAAATATTCGTGTCGCCACCGTTGTCGCTTTATTATTATTACACGAAAACACGATATAAATGTCCTGTTGGAGGCGGACAACACAACAACGTTATGGTTTTAAGCCGCCGCAGAAGTCCGTATAATAGGTAGAACCGTATATAGTAGGTAGTAGATACGTATTATATATTAATATAATATAATGTAGACACTACGTCTTGTATCACTATATGGTCTTTATAACATTTTAAAAAAATACTGACAATAGTGTTTTGAACTATGACAATAACTTATACTCTAGATTATTATGTTGAAAAATATCAATAGATTTAATCGGTTTAGGTATAGACTAGGTTAGGTATACTAACTGAAATTTAAAAAAAATTAATTTTAATTTTAAAATGTTTAAAAAAAATTTAAAACTGTAGTAAAATATGTCGTATTTTGTTAGATTATATACGTCATTTTATAATGGACAAGATTCTTATACTATTAAATGTAGATAGTCATTTTGTGATTTAAAGAGGAGTATTGTTAAAAATGAAAAATTCTTCGAACGTATTGATTAATAATTGCACAGGTACTTAATAAAAAAAAAAACATGGGCAATTACGCCTAGCAATAGCAGTGTTAGCTGGTTACTAACACGCCGATAGGAAAATTGCTTCTAATGGCCTTCTTGTTAGCTAAATTGTAACGATAATTTGTTAAATGTAATGTTCAATTTATTAGGCCTATAAATGTCAAACTAAAATGCCCTATAAAATATATAATTCAATTTTATTGGGTAAACAACGCGAAAATGTAGAAATGGAATTATGAAAACATTCTGAAACATTCATGTTATGAAATATAAGAATATAATATAATAAAAATGATTTGCTGACATTCTTATTTTCTATTAAGAAAACACGCCATCACAAGAAAATGAAAATATTTCATAATCTGTATGACTATGCGTACTTATATATAACAATATAATACATCTTTCAATCTGTGTATAAAGTATATTTAAATATGTATAATACTGTAGTCAACAATACCTTTATATATAAGTATATTTTATACAACAAAATTAATAATAATATTATGCTATATTGTTAAACTGCCGCTATATAATATTCGTAGAAGTTATCCGTTTAAATTGAATAGTAGAGAAAACTATATTTTACATTTATACATATTATTAGTATGTGTTGCATAGGTACATTTATGAGACACGTGCAGTTGTAGGTATAATAATAATATTAATGGTGCGATAAGTGTGAAGGTTAAATTACTACAACGAGAAACTGCATAAAATAACCAAATATAATATAATAATGCTAATTCAACGATGTTCAACCCGACAATAATATAAAGTAGTAAGTATGTTCAGGACATAGGTGTATATCTTATATAGCAGGGGTGGCGAACCTTTTTTGGGTCAAGTGCCAAAATTTAAAATCAAGTTTTTTGAAATATGTTCGCGTGCCACCAACAAAAAAAATGAATTTTACTAGGTAAGATGAAAAGAAAAAGCATGCAATAATTACACACATTTTATTAGGTATATACTATATAATTTAATAAATAAATAATAAATAAATAATATATATGTAAAGTTTTATTTCATTTATTAATGTGATTTCTGATGTTAGTTTTTAGAAGACGACATTTTAATATCTGGAGTATAGTTGGTAGTTTTCAGTGAAACACAAGCAGCACTAGTTTCATCGATTAATGTATTTCTCTGCTTCGTTTTTATTAAATTCATTATGGAGAATAAACTTTCACAAGTATAAGTTGACGAAAAAATCGATAGGATAGAATGAGCAACTTTTTTTAATGTATTAAATATGTTTGGAAACGGATTCCAGACTTTAAGAATTTCAGTATCTGCATTTTTTTACTATGTTTGCTTGAAGTCGGTTGATTTCTATTTCTTCGATTAGGTTGTCTTAAGTCAATGAATTTTTGTTTCCACGTATTACAGGATTGAAGATCAATTAACTCAAATTCAAATGTACTTATTTATATTCATCCATTCAAAATAATGTAAATCTAATTCATCGTAATTGCAAGTATCAGGGCATTTGAGGAACTTAATATTACATTCAAACTTTTTAAAATCTCTAAACTTGTTATTGAACTGCTGAATTGTTAATTTTATGATACTTAAAAATTGTTTATATTTTCATCTAATTTAGAATTTTTCGTTGATTTCAATTTTCAACCGGTCGCAACCGGTCGCGGTATCGGTAAATTTAAAATAAACTTCGTAATCGAATGTTGGGTACTTTGTACTTCTATCGTAGCAATAAGAGTACAAAAATCATAAATATTATTTATTATAACATTTATAAACACATTTTATTACAAACTTATAAATTTAATTCTTAAAATTTCTCATACTAAAGTTTTAAAATATAATATTTTTTTTTAAGATGAATAATATTTGCGTGCCACTTAAATTTGGTCAACGTGCCACTTCTGGCACGCGTGCCATAGGTTCGCCACCCCTGTTATATAGGTATAGCAGTATAGTTATATTATATCGTATAATGTGCCGCCGATTTCATGTACATGGGTATTGCGTAAGTATAGTACCTAACTAAATCCTCCTACAGTATATCCTCTCTATTTGCGCATATTAGGTAATAGTGCACGAATCCCTCGAAATTGTATATTGAGCATTTGAACTTCAAAGTTAATATATTATAACATATGCTGTACGGCGTACGTCGTAGAACACTGTGCTCTAATGGGTTAATACACTAATTAGTAGCAGGGGCGTATATAGGGGGGATTAGGAGGATAGATACTTTTTTTTACTACTAACATTTTGATCAATGTATTGGTAATGACCATTCATGTTTGCTAAAAACGTATGATCACCCCCCCCCCCCCTTCCCCCACATCAAGTTCCTAATTAAACGCCACTGCTAAGTAGTAAGTACCTACCAACAAGAGTACCTGGTTTTCGAAAAAAAAAACAATGTCCCTCCGCCTTCTACGAATGCCCACTCGGTCCAATGACAATCAAGACTATAACACTGTGCACTAATAACACTTATAAGTTATAAACAATGTTATCGTTTTACCTTACTCTCATTTCCTTTTTTTATTTTCATTTATTGGTTATTTTGCCTATATTTGCACACACATTAATCTTCGCCTGCTGCAGTCTATTAAAAAGTGGCATGGACGCCATTATCCGGAGATTATAAATAAATTTCAAATAATCAGCATTCGCAGTTAAAAAAAAACAATATTTCTTCGTCTTCATCTTTGATCGCGCTCGTTACGTCGGTGTATATAATTATTATATATATGGAAGGTACGTATAAAAGTGTAGGTACAGCGGCCAGAGGGGAGATTGTTTTTTTCCCTGGATGATATTTTATTCCATCAGACACCATTGGCTGCCTTCGCTGTTGATTGGCCCGACGTCGATTATTGTTAGGCACCTACTGCAGTTGATCGCGGATCGGCGCAAACGCGTCTGGAAACGAAGAGAAATGTATAAATTAAAAAAAAACTTTTGCTCGTTACTAGTCTATACTGCTGATATTACATCCGGTACTAGCCAAAAAAATTTTGTACGAAAATAATATACCCGTTCCAGTAGGTAATGTCGTACAAAGGAGCCGAGAATAAACTGAAATACCTAGCAATGAAAATTCGAGTACTTTCAATACTGATCTAAAATTGTTAACTTTAAAATGCACATAATACTATATTCCATTTGCGGTATTTAAGTATAATCATAAAACGATCCAACATAATACCTAGGTATAAGACATAAGTATATAACCTAACCTACGCATATTAAACATAAATCATATCGGAATACCTATATACATACTGCTGATTTTGATATATAATAATTTTATTCAGTATTGTCTTTCATATTGTCTGAACATAAATCGCCCCACTTTATATATCGAACGATACACAATGTTTGAATACGCCAACTGCAAACGATTCATAAATCATTAAAATTAATATAGACGTTCGTCGCTCGTTTAATGGTTGCCGTCTGTAAGGTTTTTTTTTAATGTGACGAGTGGTATAGGTAATAATACGCAAATTCGAGTGCTGCAAAGATTTTTTTCTTACTCGTCTGGCAAAATTTATGACGCCAAAATTATTAAGGACACGGTAACCCGCTGTTTCACGACTACCGTGGCAAATAATAATATTACATACTACGCAGGTATAATACTATATACATACCGCCGAAAAATGGTTTTTATCAGTCTACTAAGAATAGAAATAAAAATAAACGCAACTACTAAAAAAACGAAAATCATTTGTTTATATATTCCAAACTCCCAACATACTCGTATAGTATACTACTGTAGCAGTGGAGTGTATTTATGAATATTGTTTTCAGTATATGGGTCAATTTACCACTATAGTTAAGCACTAACATATAGAACCTAACCTAACCTATAGAAATTTTTTAGGGAGCCGTGTGGTTATAATTAGGAAACAAACAATAAAAATAGAGATTGTGCAGTTTTATTTTATAAATATTTAAGTATATATTGTTATATTATAAAATATATTATGTAAAATTAATTTTTGTAATTTTTTTTTTTTAATATTAACAAATTCATCTATATTTAATGTTAGGTAACAATGAATATTGTCATCAAAGCAATTCCTAATGATCTAAAAAAAAAATCCTTGTTATAGTTGTTGATTCCTCAAAAACGTTTTTACAACCTGTCTTTATATAGTGTTGAAAAACTTCTGTAAACATTGTAAATACAACAGTGAATGGAAATCCATTTCTAAAAAATGCACCATAGACGTATGTAAACATAACTCTTTACTCTTTAGCATTGACGGTTTAATGGTTATCAGTAGGGCTTAAGATATATATGTAACTATGTTAATACATATTTTCACTGTTACATGATAAATTCATTTTGGCAATGCGAAGACGCTATTACATATTAAAGTATATAACATTTTAACCATCGTCATGATGTTATTTCTGGAACTCGAACACTTGCAGTATATAGCACTAGAAGTTATAAGAGTATAATATAAAAGTCACAAATTATATATTATATCTGTAAATTGCATACTAAACCATTAATTAGATTATAAGAGATTGAGTTATAGCAGGAAAAAAGCACCAGATTCTCCTGCACTAATACCTAAATGCTAACCGTCAAATGCAATTTAAGAATTATACAAAAGTAGATTTGAGTCAAAAAAATTTTGAAAATGATCAGTCTTGTCAGTTGCGGCAGTAAAGAAATATTGAAAGTAGTGACTAGTGAGGCGCACTTATATAGAAACATAACAAAACAAGAGAAGAGAGCGCTTATCTCTGCCATTTTCTTATTATATATGTCCACTAAACCGCCATTTACCGATATTAACTAATAATAAATATGATAACGTGTATATTGTATATACGGTGACTATATAGGCATAATACATGTACTCACAACCGGTCGCCGATCGAACTATAAGCGCGTTTTTTCGCGTAATGAAAAAATAAATAAATAAAAAAAGCAACAATCCACCGAGTGCCGAGCCCGGCAGTTAATAATTCGCGATGTGTTTACTCGTAGGTACGGGGACGACGGCGGCACTGCAGTCGGGCTGGGGGTGTGCCACTCGATGCGAAATGTGTAGGTATATATTATATTATATATATTTTTTATAACATATTTGTATATTACGGGAGGGAGATAAAAGCCACTAATAAAAATATCATACACCTTATAATATATATATTATGTGTGATGTGTGTGTGTGTGTGTCGAGTTTCGCAGTCATGAATCTTGCGACCGCGCTACAGTTATAATAACATGGGTAGGTATATAGCGCGTGTGAAATTAATGTTTTTAACAACCGGCAGCCCGCGTGCCAATAAATGAAAAATGAACGGTGCCCAATCAACGGAGGCAGAAACCCTGTGGCGCGCCGGAGCCCAGGACGAGGTGATCACCACTGCTGCAGCTATATCATAGCACGGCTGCCACCGCCTCGGACGACGTCGTAGTAGTCGCGTCGTCGTATTATCGCGATTTCCAATCGTCTACGTGCGCTCGCACAATATGCTCAATGGCCACTGCTGCACATGACACACAACGACAACACAACACAACACTCACACATAATATATAATATTATTATAATGTTCTACTGCGGCGAACCCGATCGACATTTTTATACTTCCTACCCGTTTGTATAATATTATTATACGAGTAGGTACAACACTACATACGTTATTACCCATATGTTAGGTTTTATATATCCATAGAAAACTTATTTTAACCTTATGAATTCTAAAACGTTTGTTGATTTTTTTCCCTTAATATTAAAAAGTATATAAACATTAAACATATATATGTGTGTGCGTGCGTGCGTGCGTGTGTGTGTGTGTGTGTGTGTGTGTGTGTGTGTGTACATTATACATACACGGGGCTTAAAAATGATTTTTTTTTTTTATAAATTAACCCGCGGCAATTTAGGCCATTGGGTGGTTTTTTTAACTGTGTGGGAGGGTACTGTAGGTTTAAACACGTTTACACAGTTTGGCAGATTTTTTAGTGGGCTCGGGTGGGGGATGGCGGCACTTCTCTTCGGACACCGTGACTTGCCCGAAGAACAATGCCGCCCTAGGCCGAGGTTTTGAACCGGAGTCGGTGCGCGTCGAAACCGACACCTTAGTCCGCTCGGCCACTCCGTCTTCTAATAATAAATTATATTGCACTATATGGATATATGTATAAGTAAATAAGTTAAGAGTTAAGACAGATTTCGTAGACATATTATAATTTTGGAATAGTTGAGAATGATCGCTATTTCAAGACTCTTAGACCACCAAATGACAATTATCTAAACACAAAAAATTTAAAAATTATAACTAATTCATTACCTATTAATAATAACTGATTATACTCGTCTCAATCTACAGAGACCTGCAATTTTCACATACAATTATAGTCGTATTTCAAAACGATACAAAACAAAATCGGTCGGTAAACATTACCAAATTACGTAAATTCGGTGGCAACACTAAACTTTTTTCTAGATGACAATAATTTTTTATTGTCATAAGGGCCTACAATGTTTCAATATTATAGTATAATAAATTAAATAATTATAAATTAAATTCTATAAGAAATTCTTATACGTCCGTTCTTATTCTAAGGGCGGATCCAGAATCTGTGTACGGAGGGGGGCACTTAATTAAAAATATTTTTGCGATTCTGTTTTTAATAATAAATGAAAATTATACTATTTTTTTTGTGAACGAGGTGGAGAGGGGAAATTATCTCCAGCGCTACCCCTGGATCAGTAAATTCGTTGGCACGCCAAAATAATGATGAATTGGTTACTAAACATTCATTTCGTTTCTGTGTTTAATTATTGTTGATTTAACGCGTTATTTTTGTAAAGATTTTTTTTACAAATAGTTCAATAAACGATAAACCATTAGAGATATAGGTACCACGATATGACTTACAGAATTAAGAATTAACTTGATACACCTTTAATAAAACCGTATAAAAATTTTAATTAGCCTTGCATCTTGATAAATTAAGCGGGAAAACAAAATAACAACTATATTGGTACTTACTTAATATAATATTTTATATTTATGGAAATATAGACATCTAATATTCTCGAACATGGTTGATTTGTAGATTCCATTCGTTAGGGACGTCTTAAGTGTGTAATATCCTACAGTAAACGCTGTAATCGCAGGTGGCAGGCTACCATTATAGTACCATCACGTTAAGTCGTAGAATTGATGGTTAGGTGCGACGGGCTGGGGCTTTCGGGAACTTCCAGATTCGAACGTTATCCTATATGGCCAAATGGCTAATATACGTCTCGTCACAACATGGAAGATGCAAATCCAAAAGTACTAAGTTGGGAATTCGGCGGCAGTGACAACTAAACTTCGCGTTTATAATATAAAGAGATCATCTGGTCAGACGGAAGATGACTGTTGAAGACACCCGCTTGAAAGCTTTCATTTGTAATACATGACCACCGTTTTCGGATACCACACGACGAGAGCCTCGGACCTCGGTGGGTATAATCACCGACGGGTCTACGTGGAATTGTTCGGTTCCCAGCCGACACAAATATATTACAATCGATCAGCTGCTCTGGTACTGGACGATTCGAAAGTCGAAGAGTCGCTGTGCAGCCGCTGACTATGCATACATAATATGACCGTCGAGAATCGTCCGTAATTATTAATGTAATATGGTCGTCTTGACGCCAGCTGAAAGTTTCTAAAACCTACAAATATAAAAAATTGAATACAAAATTAAACGTTTTTCGTGTTGTTATATACAATAGTTGAAAAAAATACCGTTGGACTTTGTCAAACACATACTTTAATATTTTTTGCGTTGGTAAATTACAATAATAATATAAAAAAATTACCGACGACCAAATTATTATGAATATAGATTAATTATTATAATTAGCTTAGTAAAAAAAATACGAGTGATGGGAGGAGAATCACCCTTACTAAGAACGAAACTAACAACATTTATAGTGCGTTATTTCTATAGTATAAATGGTACATACCTCCACCTACATAATACGTATTATAGTTTGCATTTACATAGAGGTACCTATTAAAAAAATCGTGGGAAACTGCAAAAACACACCCTCACATTAGTCGCATAATATCTCACTATTTATAGTGACACCACTGAAAATGTGGCACTATTAAAACGCGACAAGCTGTTGTGGTATTATAGGCATATTAGGTATAATAATATAGGTAGCCTGCTGTATATATACCTGTACATTTCACCTGCAGCACGATTACAAATTACACGCCATACGGTAAAGTCTATCCGCAGGTATTCAGATTTCAGGCAGACACGGTAGTATAATATTATAATGAACACCTATAAGCTTTAAATAGTCATATACACACCACCACACAGCCCGTGATATACACATTGAATACATTATCAAGTATATAAGTACAATATTATGACAACGTTAATAATAGTATATTATAATAGCAAGCATATTCAGCTGCAGATACCTACTCGTGCGTGTACACGCAATAATACAGCATAACGACATGCATGATGGGCATTTATATAAACTTTTATCATTATATTATTAGCCATTGAGTAAAAAACGTTAAATGCGCTTATAATAACGTGTACCTACCTACATTAATTTACAGTAAGTACTTATTATACGCATTATATAGGTATACTGTAGCAGTATAAATGTATCCATGTAGGCACTACTGCAGCAGAATATTATTAGTATATTATAATTGTCGTATGGTACGTGACACTCGTATTGTCCATTATATAACTGTTGGTCGCACATATTATTATTATTATAAATTACAATATTATGTACATACAATACCTACCTATATATGCCTATGCATAAACTATAATAATATATTTGTGTAGGGAAATCACGCGTATTGCGTATATCAGCGTTCAAAAATACAATAAAATATAATACATTTATATTATATTAATGACAACGAGTATATTATACTAATAACCATGTGTGAGTGTGAGTGTCTGTGTGTGTGTGTGTGTGTGTGTGTGTGTGTGTGAATAGTGAATATATAATATGAGATATTAAATAAAAACATATTATAATATACGCGTTTATGTGTAGGGTCGGCCGTGTCGAGCATCGCGTGCTCAAGTGAAATTATTTCGCATGCGTGTAAACCACGCAACAATATTAATATATAATAAGGCATATAGATACGCGTATTTTAATATTACCGCGTACACATTTTATTGAAAACTACCGAGTCTACAACGTCGAGTGTCGACAATATAATATAATATTATATGAAACATTGGACTACCGCAGTGGTTGCTGCACCGATGCAGACCTGTAGCCAGCAGTACAAGTACCTACACAGATGTGTATTGTGTACCTATATATACTACCTATATAAGACGAGCCAGTATTTTTATATATTTTTAATGACACATCGTTTATATGTTATATATACCTCGCATGAGATATAAAATCTACATATAGAATGTTTGATTAATTAATACGTATTATAACCGTACCTATGATATTATATGTACCTACCTACTTACTGCGATTAAATATAAAACATAAAGTCATATGAAAATAGAAAAATGGACTTTTTACCTAATAAAATATAATGCCGTTTAGAAAAATTAGGATGAGTAGGCCAAACGTAAAACCCAAACGTAAAACTGACTTTATATGTATAATGTATTAGGTATACCTAGGTATAATGTTAATGTTAATTATACCATTATACGTCATTGATGTTTGGCCATTTGCATGGCTTATTGCAAGAACAAAAAATTAAAAATAGACAACAGTGATAACAAAAAATTGCATAAATATGCAATGGCTTCAAAGTTTGAACTTTAAAATCACATCAAAAACGATTGTGACTTAAAACTGAAATTTGTATTTAATTTCCAGTAAATTCATTTTACTGTGAATTTTGTATCAGATTTTCAAACGTTTGGTGATAAAATAAAAAAAATGTTTGAATTTTATGTACTACAAGGTTTTTTATCATCTCGCCGTGGCTGTCTTACAGTTACCTACAGCATATTACAGGTAATTTGCGTTCAGCTGCCTAAGAATCCTTTAGGTGTTTTTACATCTGTCACTTTATAGCAAGTTAACTTAATATCAAACTTAGAGTTAAAGGTAAGAATATTATCTGCAGTATTCTCTCATCGGTTTTCTATTATTTTTTATTTAAAAGTGACTTATGATAATTTTTAAACTTTAATAGTTAACAAATAAGAATAATGTACTTATAACTCGTTTTAAAATTAAAATATAAAATAACTGACGAAAGCACATAGACAATATTCTTAACTGAACTAACACTATTCTCATATCTGATAATTGGTCGATTTACTGACTTATTAAAACTGATAACCATAAATAACAAAAGGATTTTGCTGATTGCAATTTTGATATTATTCATTGGCATGTTGCACGTTATTGTAATAAATCATAAGTGGACATTATGACCTTTTAACCACCCCCTGAGGCGTCATTCCAGTTTTTAATAGGGAGGCAAACATTTACAATTTTAAGAGTAGCGCTGAACGACGCATGTTCACACTGGCCACCTACTACCCGTAGGCTGTTGCATGTCCAGTGACGTATACAATGGGGGTATTTGAAGGGGGTATAAGGTATAACACCACCCTTTAGCACCTGTTATAAATAATCTATTTTGTAATTAAGTACAAACATATTAAAATCATAATATTAACGTTATTTTTTTCTACCACGACTATAAGATAATGCCTAAGATAATATTTTATATTATTATAACTGTTAACTGTTTTATTAAACAGGATTTTTAAATTATCATGGATATAAATTGTTGTTATGGTTATATGAAATAACTTTATCTTTTATTGTATTTGAAATACTTTTAAAAAGTATTTTACCCAAGTCTGGCTAAGCTCCTACAGCTTCCGTTATCCAGTGTCCACGAACGAAATTATGCAACAGATTTTTGACGATCTTCGGTCAAATAGACCCAAACCGTTAGATAGTTGCGATTTCAATAGTTTGCCGCTGCACAA